>NW_022681431.1:21476250-22126666 GCF_009764315.1 Trachypithecus francoisi | reverse complement strand
TGTAGTAGCCTTTTCCAACTAGCATATCACTTAGTAACATGCATTTAAGTTTGTTCCATGTTTTTTCACGACTTGATAGCTCATTTACTTTTAGCACTAAATAATATTCCACTGTCTGGATATTCCACAGTGTATCCATTTATCTACTGAAAGGCATCTTGGTTTCTTCCAAGTTCTGGCATTTATGAATAAAGGTGCTATAAACATCCATGTGCAGGTTTTGTGTGGAAAACTCCTTTGAGTAAATACCAAAGTGTGTGATAGCTGGATCCTATGGTAAGAATACATTTACTTTGTAAGAAACCACCAAACAATCTAACAGAGTGGCTGTACCATTTTGCATTTCTACCAACAATGAATGAACGTTCCTATTGCTCCACATCCTCACAAGCATTTGGAGTTGCTAGTGTTCTGGATTTTGGCCATTCTAATAGATGTGTGGTGCTATCTCATTGTTGTTTTAATTTGTATTTCCCTGGTGACATACGATGTAGAGCATCTTTTCATATGCTTATTTGCTATCTGCATATCTTCTTTGATGAAATATTTGTTAAGATCTTTGGCCCATATGATCGATTGTAGATCCTTCTTTTTATAATGATATATGCATTCAATGCTAATGATTCCACTCTAAGCACTGATTACTCAGTATCTCACAAATTTTGATAAGTTGTATTTTGATTTTCATTTAGATCAATTTTTTCTCTTGAAATTTCTTCTTTAACCCATATGTTATTTGGAAGTGTGTTGTTTCATTTCCAAGTGCTTGAGGATTTTTCAGCTATCTTTCTATTGGTGATTTCTAGTTTAATTTCATTGTGGTCCGAATGCAGACATTGTATGATTAATATTTTTTAAATTCGTTAAGGTATGTTTTATGGCCCCAAATATCATCTATCTTGGTGAATGTTCCATATACAATTGAGAAGAATGTGTATTCTGCTGTTGTAGAATAAAGTAGTCTATAGATGTTTGTTATATCCAGCTGACTGATGCTGTTTTTCAGTTCAACTATGTCCTTACTAATATTCTACCTGCTGGATCTGTCCATTTCCGATAGTTGAATGTTCATGTCTCCAACTATAATAATGGGTTCATCTATTTCTCCTTGAAGTTCTATCAGTTTTTGCTTCATATATTTTGCTGCTTTCTTATTAGGCATATACATGTTAAGGATTGTTGTATCTACCTGAATAACTTACCCCTTTATCTTTATGTAATGTCCCTCTTGCTTGCTGATAAATTTGCTTGCCCTAAAGTCTGCTTTTTCTGAAACGAATGTAGTATTACCACGTTCTTTTCATTAATGTTAGTATGGTATATCCTTCTTCATGCCTTTACTTTTAAACTGAATGTCTCTTTATATTTAAAGGGCATCTATTGTAGAAAACATACACTTGTATATTGCTTTTGATCCACTCTAACAATATCTGTCTTTAAATTGGTGCATTTAGACTATTGATATTCAAGGTAACCATTGATATAGTAGAATTAATATCTACCACATTTGTTATTGTTTTCCATTTGCTGACCTTGTGCTTTGTTTTTATTTTGTGTTTCACTCTTTTCTGCTTTTTGTGTTTTTAATTGAGCAATACATATGGTTCCACTTTCTTTTACTTCTCAGCATATTATTTGAATCTCTTTTTTTTCACTTTTTGTGTATGTGTGGTTGCCCTCGTGCTTGCAATATACATTTACAACTAATCCAAGTTCATGTTAAAATAAAATATACTACTTTGTGGGTAGAGTACCCTATAGTAGTAAAATAACCTTAATTCCTCTTTCCCATCCCTTGTATTATTGTAGTCATTCATTTTACTTATACATAAGCATACATAAGTATACATACATAATAAAATGCATTGCCTCTATTAGTATATTGAACACACCATTTTCTGCTAGATTATTTAAAAATAAAAAAGGCTTTTTTTGTGTTTTGTCTTGTTTTGCTTTTTTTACCTTCATTCATTCTTTCTGCAATGCTCTGAGTTTCTAATCTATATCATTTTCCTTCTCTCTAAATAACCTCGCTTTATTAACATTTCTTGCAAGCCACCTCTACTGGCAACAAATTCCTTCAACTTTTGTTGTATTATGAAAGTCTTAATTTCTCCTCCACTTTTCAAGGATAATTTCACAGGGCACAGAATTCTAGGTTATTAGGTTTTACGTTTTTATCTTAACACTTTAAATATTTCACTCCACTCTCTTCTTGCTTGCATGATTTCTGAAGAGAGGTCAGTAGTTTTTATCCTTGCTCCTCTGTGAGTAAGGTGTTTTTCTCTTTGGCCTCTTGCAGGATTTTGACTCTATCTTTGATTTTCTGTAATTCAAAAATAATGCCTAGGTGTCATTTTTCCGGCCTTTACCCTGCTTGGTGTTCTCTGTGCCTCCTGGGTTTTTGGTTTGGTGTCTCACATTAATTTAGGAGAATTCTCAGTCATTATTATTTCAAATATTTCTTCTGTTCTTTCTTCTCTTTCTTCTTTCCCTTATTGTCATTACATGCATGGTACTCTTTCTGTAGTTGTCCCACAACTCTTGGATATTCTGTTCTATTGTGGGATGTTTTGTTTTCAATTTTTTCTCTTTGATTTTCAGTTTTGGAGGTTTCTATCAAGATATTCTCAAGATCAAAGGGTCTCAGCTCAGTTATGGCCAGTCTATTCATATGACCGTCAAAGGCATTCTTCATTTATGTTACACTGTTTTTGTTATCTGGCTTTTCTTTTTCAGCTTTTTGTTAAGATTCACATGTCTTTGCTTACATTGTCTATCTGTTCTATTTTGTCCATTAGAGCCCTAAGCATATTAATTATAGTCATTTAAATTCTCAGTCTGATAATTCCAACATTCCTACCATATCTGAGTCTGGTTTTGATGCTTGTTCTGTCTCTGCAAACTGAATCTTTTGCCTCTTAGTAGGACTTACAATTTTTTCTTGATAGCTAGATACGATGTGCTGGATAAAAGGAACCGCTGTAAATAGGCCGTTAGTAATGTGGTAGTAGGTTATACAGGAGGAGGGTGTTCTATTGTTTTATGTTAGGTCTCATGATTTTCGTGAGCCTGGCCCTCTGTGTTATGAACTTCACACATGCTCATCATCCCCTTAGATGAGACAAGATAGCTAACACAGGCCGGAGTTTGGTATTTCCCATCTCCCTACGGAAGGCTGAAGGGGCTAGTGTGGAACAGTTACCTGTTCCACATGGAAAGCAAGAGCCAGATGGAAGGTGGTATTTCATGTCCCCAAGTCAGTTCAGCTCTGATAAAACCCCAGGATGTTAGGCTCTGGTAAAACAGTTTCTCCTGATGGCAGACCTTGCTAAGAAAAACAGAATATTCTGGCATATTTCAATATGGTTCCTTTCCCCCCTTCCATGAAGAAAGCATGAAAAGACTCTTCTCCAGTATTCACTGTGAGAACCTGGTGAGCTGCTCAAGGTAAAACTCACAAGTGTTTGGGACTTCCCTATGACTAAGTTTCCCTGGAGTTTTTAACTCTCGGAGTGGTCCACGCTGAGTCTCTAGCAATTTGTCAATTACAGTTCAGGATGTTCTACCCTGGCCCTGGTTCCCAAGGAGGTTGCTGCTCATGGGTTTCTGTTCTAACAAAGAGTCCTTCTCAGTATCTGCCTGTCTCCTTCATGTTAAGGCAGCAGTTTCCATGTGACCTCACTTCTATGCTTTATCTAAGAAAATATGTTGATGTTGATGTTTGTTTAGATTTTTACTGTTACGAGGGAGTAGTGACTTCTAACTTCTTATATCCCATTTTTAAAACCTGAGTGACTCTCCCAATATATTAATTTTTTAAAAAAGTAGTAATGACAACTAAAAACTAAAATTTACTACTGTGACTTATTGTGTACTGAACATTTTACCGTCATTAGCCTCTTCGATCCTCACATCAATCATAGGAGTGAGGAACTATTTTATAAAACTGATTTTTCTGGTGAGAACTAAGGTTTAGAGAAAGTTAAGTCATTTTGACAAGGTTCCATAGCTGTGAAATGGCAGAAGTGTGAGTCATGTGAAACCACAGCTCAAGTTCTTTACCACCACTCTAACAGCCTCCCACTCTCATTTAATTATGCTGTTTACCAGAGCCACAATGTACAGTTGCACGGGTTGTACACTGCACAACTCTAAGGAGCATCATTTGCATTGTGAATGATACTCCCAAAAGCTGGGCAGCATGTAGCCTGTACAACCTTATGTGGAACCTACATGATCATTTGGGGTGTTTCTCTTCATCATCTCTCACCAGTTCAGCCCACCATTTTCATAGAGTGTTTTCCAACTACTCTATAGCATACTATTTTCTTCTTTCAAGGCATACATTGATATAGAAATAATAAGATGTAGTCTGGTTGGGAATCACAAAACTAACCTGTGAATTCTGAGCTCTTGGTCAGCAGAGATTCTCTAATAATTTTTAGTAGCCTCCCAAGCACACAACGCAGTACTGGGTACAAAACAAGTGCTTAATAAATGCAAATTAACTGACTGTAATATTCTAGGGTAATTATTGTAAATCACAAAAAGGGATTTTTAGGAAGACATTACAAAATATTTTATAAAAGGTGTTAAACAAATTTGAATTATAAATTGAAACGCAATATAGTAGGGGCCTGTTCTGCAAATGTGCAGGGGCAGCTACCTAGCATCTATGTTGATGAAAATTTAAACTAAAGTTCATTTGCTCCAAGTCTATAGAGAAGCAGAAATGAAATGATTTGCACTTGTATGAATATTCAATCTTGCGATCTCTTGGCCCAACCATCATGCAAATTACTGACAGTTTTAGAAATGATTTAAGAGTATGATTATCAAAATTCCTAGAATAAATCTAATACAGTGATAAGAATAAAGATAAGATTGTAAATTCTGCATGCTGTTTTCACATAGTTGCTTTCTATTTGCAGACTTCTGCCCAATGCTAAGTATGTATAAATGTGATCACCCATATATGGGTGGCAAAAATTAAAATTCAGAGAGGGGCAATTTAAGATGAATGATAAAGCAGAGGGAAGCACTGTAATTCAATTTTGTTCGTCAACCTTCATCAGATTAAAAAAAAAACAAAAAGGAAATGAGAAAATGTTACATATCTGGGTTCTTCAGTTTTCTGTTAGCTCAGTAGCCTATGCTGATGTGGTTTTAAGTGGAACAGAGTACACAAAGTGGATAATATCTTCGTGTAGAAGTGAAAAATAAATTATTTGTTGCACATACCACAGTACATGTATGTACACAGACGCCAACACACACTCATACTCACATGCAAACTTATTAAAACAAAAGAGTAATTAAGACTTCTTGATCAACAAAAACAGCCGTCCAACTACTACTGACTTCATTTAAGAAAATAAATGGATGTGTAGCTGTGTATTTATCTCCAGGACCTGAACAGACATTTCAGACATTCTATGCCATGCTAGACACCAAGAAGGGGAGGGAGAAGGGAGACAGAAAACCTGGCTGGGACTCCACCGAATTTGTTTTCCTGTGGCACGCCAAAGTCATTAAGGAGCTGTGTGGCAGTTTTGTCCTTTCTAGGAGCAGGTGAGTGTGCAAGGCCTGCTCTGTTTCTTCAGCTTCATAACTTCCCTGTTGCTCAGAGCATCAAAGCTGTTAATGGAGGAAAGCAACATTTCCTTGAATTAGCATGAATCATTTCATTGAAAATAGTGTAACTACCAGTAATTTTCAGATCAATTTACATGATATTCCACTAATTTTATGCAACTCTTCATTTCTCCTCCACTTGACTGCACTAATAACATGGGCCCTTACAATTAAAAGTTTTCATCTTCTCAGAGCTCACATTTCCAATGGTTATATATTGAGATGTGTCCTATCAAGTGAAATTCTCAACCACTGTCTTTCCTCAGCTAAGATTCTCTCATTTTGAGTCTTCACCTCAGAGCAGGCATAAGGAACGGATGGAAATAAACCCAGGCTCTTGTCACCATCCCATTTTTACCTCCAGGTTCTTCACATAATCAGCATTTCTTCCCCAAACCTCTGCCCTAACCCTGTGATATAGGCAGGAAATATGATGGCTAATACTGTTGAATTCTAAATAAAGAAAACTTTATCTTCTTTATTTTCGTTTTGAAACAGCAGTGAAAAACCAAGAGCCGGCCAATGCAGCAGCGGCAAACATCTATTTTACTGCTTATTATCATTTATGTATTTAATAGACATTAAAGATATTGTGATGATTGATATTAAGTGTCAACTTGATTGGATTGAAGGATGCAATGTATTGTTTCTGGGTGTGTCTGTGAGGGTGTTGCCAGAGGAGATTAACATTTGGGTCAGTGGACTGGGAGAGGCAGACCCACCCTCAATCTGGGTGGGCACCATCCAATTGGCTGTCAATAGGGCTAGGAAAAGCAGGCAGACAAAGGTGGAATGAGCCGACTTGCTAAGTCTTCTGGCCTTCATCTTTTCCCCGTGCTGGATACTTCCTGCCCTCAAACATCAGACTCCAAATTCTTCAGCTTTTGGACTCTTGGACTTACACTAGTGGCTTGCCAGGGGATCTCAGGCCTTTGGCCACAGACAGAAGGCTGAACTGCCAGCTTCCCTACTTTTGAGGTTTTGGGACTCTGGCTACTACTGGTTTTCTTGCTCCTCAGCTTGAAGATGGTCTATCATGGGACTTCACCTTGTGATCATCTGAGTCAATTCTGTGTAATAAATTCCCTTTTTGTATACATAGCTCCCATTAGGTCCATCCCTCTGGAGAACCCTGACTAATGTAGATATTTTACCGGGTTCCATGCTAACTTCTGGGAATGGAGAGATAAAAGACAGTGGGTTCTCTCTCATTAACAGATCATGTAAAAGAGACACAATCCATGATCAAGATTAACACAAGACGTGCTCAGAAAGAGGCAGTGTACTGTGGCCATCAGACAGACAGTCATCACTGATGGAATTCTTACTACTCTGTTCCAATTGTCCTTCCTATTTATTCCTAACCAAAAAAGAGAGAGAAAGAGAGAGATATATAAGGTAGATATTATTCCAGTTTATACATGAGAATGGAAATAAATTTTCTAACGTGGCACATTTAATAAATGCCACAGTAGGATCCAAATATGAAAATGTATTAATCCAACATCATTACTATTTCTATTACTTTGTGCTGTCCTCTAATAAAAACTGCAGGTGATTACTTTTTTCTGTCTATTATTCACTAGAACACACCATCATGTTCTTTCTGGTTACTTATCAAAGCTTTTCTAGTTAAGTTGATTCTGATTAGGGGCAGGGGAGCATTTATAGGGAGGACAGGCAGAGGAGATGAGAGCTTCAAGAATGAGGTACAGACCCTAAAATGAAGTCCAAGTATCCAGTATTCTTTTCAGTAGGCTCAAGGCCATTTGTTTCACAATAAAAAATACTTACATATTTTTTATGCTGTTCTTGTTCATCTCATTCTTACGCTCGAAGAAGCATACCAGCTCTCTATTTTACCGCAAAACTCTCCGAAATTCAGTGGCCTAAAATAATAAGCAGTTGCTAGGCTCAAACCTGAGCTGTGGGTCAGTGATTTCCAGTGGATTCGGTTGGGCTTCCTCCCATGTTTGGAAGTTTGCTGAGGGTCAGCTCGCTTAGGATGCCCTTGTCTAGGATGTTGGGGATGACCTGGTTCTACTCCTTGTGATTCATCCTCCCACAAGCTGACCTGACATATTCTCCTTGCTCATGCAGGGAGCAGGAGCAGAAGAAGGAATGTGCAAGCACTTTTTCAAGCCCTTGCTTGAGTTGCAACTGATAACATCCTATTGGCCAAAGCAAGTTACCTGCCATCCTCAGAGTCAACGGGTGGGGAAAGAACCCATCCCTTGATCAAAGGAGCTACAAAGTCAGGTTGTAATGACCATGAATGTAGAGAAGAGAGAAAAATTGGGACAATTAACATAATCGATCTACCACTAGAGCTAAAATGAACTTTCTACCAGAAGGGTACACACATCCTAGGTTTCACGTACTGGTTTAACTGAACAAATATTATTTTTCTGTGCTCAGATGCAACAGATACAAAAATAAACTAAAGAAAACACTATGGACTCTGTCATTCCACTTATCAGTGTTTAATTGAAATTATCTGCCAAAGTGTTGATTTATTATCATGGAACCATAATTCTCTGTTCTCTCTTTGTCAAGAAATCAAACCAAAGGCTCAGTACTAAACTTTTGAGATTCTTTAATTACAATGTTTTCTACAGCATAATACAATGTATATAAGAGTAACATTAAAAAATATAAATGTTTTATGAATATTTATGTTGAATAATACTTACAATATTTCTTATAATTTGTTATTACTAAATGCCAACCTCTACATTTAATTACATTTTTTCATTTATTGAAGTATACATTATCCCAATTTTATAAATAAGAACACTGATACCCAAAGCTAAATTTGTTTTGTTTTGTTTTTTGAGACAGAGTCTCACTCTGTTACCCAGGCTGGAGTGCAGGGGTGCAATCTCGGCTCACTGCAACCTCTGTCCCCTGGGTTCAAGGGATTCTCCTGCCTCAGCTACTCTCCCAAATAGCTGGGATTACAGGTACACACCACTGCGTCCAGCTGATTTTTGTAATTTTAGTCGAAATGGGGTTTCACCATGTTGGCCAGGCTGGTCTTGAACTCCTGATCTCACATGATCCACCCACCTCGGCCTCACAAAGTGCTGGGATTACAGGTGTAAGCCACCGTGCCCAACCAACCCAAAGCTAAATCTGAACTCAAAATTGCCTGATTTTCAAAGTAACTTCTCTAGTCAATATGGTTTTTTTGCTTGTTTGTTTTTGTTTGTTTGTTGTTGTTGTTGTTGTTTGTCTCTTGACACCACCAGAGTCCCTCAACATTAAAGTTTGGGTAATGTCATCCCTTTTTCTTCATTTTGGCTTTCCCTCTTCTAATCCAACATAACAACTCATAGACTGCTACTAGACAAGTACTATTTCAAATAAGTAGTCCTTGCATTTGATCCAAGAAGGAATCATTAGCCCATACACTTGAGTTCCAAACTTAAGGCATTCTTATTTTTTCACAAAAATAATGTATCTTATCGACCAATCTCTCCTTTACCTGTGCTCCAAACTTAATAATATATATGAGGATTTTATTTTACTTCATACCACTGACCAACCTGTCAAGATCCTTTTTGGATATCTTTTTGCCCATATTTTTTCTTCCATCAGGAACCATGCTACAGCAAATTCCTCCCTACCTTTCAAGACATTTTACCAGGAATATTGGGGTCCATTTTCATAGTATAGACTAGATCTTTTTTAAAAAATAGAAAATCCATTTAAACCTTGGCTAGAAACACTCACTGAGTATTGATAAGTAGCCCAAGTCAAGAAAGTTTCAGTCTATGTATAGAACATTGGGTATTCCTCTATAAAGCAGGAAAAAAAAAAAAAAAGACAAAGGATGAAAGAAAAGTTCTAATGAATTATCTCTACATAAGTAATTGCATCAGCCAAAAAAAAGTTTTATTTTTTTTAGTACCTTTTTATTCAAAGATATAGGACCCAGCAGTCTGTCACCCTCTTTCAAAATGAATCCACAGGAAAGAGAAGAGTCAAAAGATGTCTCTAATGGGGTACCAAATTAGCACGTGGAAAAAGCAAACATGTCCTGCTCATTATGAGTTGTTAATGGCCTGTTTACTGCTGAAGCTGTCACAGAAAACAAGAAAGTCTGGTAAGTCAATAATTTATTTCAGACTGTGGAATTAATTAGGAAGACAATTAAATAATTGTGAGAAAGCAAAAATATGTTTGGACGTTTTGTTTCTAAAACTCAGTGGTGTTTTACATAGTATTTGGGTACTGTTTGAGAGAGAAAAAAGGAGTCAGAGGCAGAAAGGGAATAAACTTTCTAAATGTTTTTCCATTACAAGATGTTGATAAACTCCACTTTCTATCAACCCTTGCAAAATAAAAAAAAACAAAATGCGAAGTTAATCACTAAGAATATTTAAATGATTTTACATTTCATGTAAGATCTGGTGGGTAAATGTGCTGTGGCCTGAATTTCAGTTTCATTTTGAGATTATGCAATGAATGAGTGAATTAATGAATGATCTTTCATTTTTTAATGAATTCATTCTTATGAATGAATGATTCTTTCATTTTTGCATCTGCCACATAAATATTAACAGTGTATCCAAATGGAAGTAATACTATTATAAGTATATTTTAAAGCAACTGTCTTTATAGACTTCAAATCACTTTATAGACTTTTTTTAAGGAATAAGATTTAAATAGAAATCAAAATCCATAAAACAGCATTTTCAAGCTGGAATTATAACTGTCACATCTTTTCCAATGATAGTATTTCATGCATTAGTATTCACCTACATTAGTAAAGAAAATGTTTGGTGATCCAGTTGCAGGAAATAATTCCTTATAACAAGCAGTGCTGCACAGGTTCGACTTGGTTGTGCACTATACTATTGATAATACAACTCTACTAGGCAAAACTGATAGTTCTTTTCATCATAGATGTTTACCAGTAACCTTGCCTCTCTGTCCTTTACGGTTTCCCAAACTAGGGGGAAAATCATTATCATTTTGAAAATATCCACCAAAACCTTTTTTTTTTTTAAGTTGAGTACTTGCAAAGGAAATAAAATGGTGAATATAGGATGGATCCGGTTTTTTCTCTTGTAAAATCACTACAGAAAAACCTATAGACACAAGAAACAAAATCTTGAAAAACTGCAGTCTTATTCCAGAAAGTTTAATAAGCTATTAATTTCAAATTGTTTTCTTCACGACTGAAAAGGCTTCTTTATCCTGGCTTCTCACTATTCTATTGCCACCTGCTCTTATGAAGAAGAATAATTCAGAAAAAGAAGTAAACCCTAAAATGAGCCTTACACTGAGATATTATTTGGACACTTTTGTAGATAAAAATGTAAAAATCATCATCACCACCATCATCATTGTCATCTTGGGAGGAAAATCTTAGACCTTCTTATTGGTGCCTGTCTGAAGTTCTGGATCTCCTCATCTGTCACCAACTAAGCCCAAGATCAGACCAAGTCTCCGGTTCATGTTGCAAGCACTCCCAAGAGCAACTCAGGATCTGAAGAGTAGAACACTGAGAAAACAGTCAAGTTACCAGAAGCAAAACTCAATAATGCAAACCCGGCTGGTATTTGTTACCTATTTCTAAAGCACATTGTAGATGAAACTCTCAGGGAGGGAAACCGGAGGTTAAGAAGAAGGAAGGAGCTGTGATGTCTGAATACTTCAGGTTCACACCCTCTGATGAGCAAAATGGTCTTGGGAAGTTGAGAACTGAGCCTACTGCCAGGCAAGAATCCAGAAACCCCAGCTGTGAGGAAGAGGAGGGATGGAGAGGCTTGGAACATACAAGTTTGGAGAGGGTCCCAGGCCCATGGTAAAATTTTAAGGTGGACTTTTGGACAGGTTCTTCTTCTTTAATACATCAAACTATATGTATTTTAGCAATGTATTTACAAAGGCAAATCCTTTCATTTGGCTGAGAGTATTAGATGTTCATAAATTACTTTTGGATTGTTCCTATAATTATCTATCTACATGAGTTGAGGAAACAAATATTTGCTGAAAAGACATCAACAAAGAGACAGAAAGAGACAATCAGGAGCTATTTTCTGGGTTTGTTCTTTATTTGTTCTTTAGATAGCAGGCTTCCATGGGGGAGTAAGATGGAAGTGGGAAGTTTTCACAAGGCCAGCTGGCTAGAAAAAGCTTCCTCTAAGCACTAGAAACAACAGGACACTCAAGAGGGACTAACTAAACTGGAAGCCTCCCAACAAAACTACATGGTTTAGAATTTCACTCGCCTGAAGTTGCTGGACTGGTTCATCTCTCAAATTCCCTTTGAGGCTCTGCTTCTATAGTTGTTGAGCCTGGAATCCAGCATGTCCTCAGGCCTGGCCCATCTTTGTAGAATCTGTTTCAATTCAAGCAGAGCTTGTTGCTGTGGTTATCTAAGCCAGGAGCTCTCAAAAATTTGCCAACAGTTGGAGGCTGGTTTGTGACTTAAGCTAGCATGAGTCTTTTCTGGGGAAAGCTAATCATCATTTTAGATTATTTTATTTTTCTTCCTTTTTATTAATAACCTTTTGTTAAAAAAATTTTAGTGGCAATAACATTTGGATTTTTATTCTTATTTTTCAAAATCTTATATTTAACAATTACAAAATGGCAGCACTAGTTCTAGTTCTCTTAGCTTTTTTTAAAAATGTATTTTATCTGTAAAATTTCAGACTAGGAACCACTTTCTAGGGAGAGTATTGTGATTCTTCAGATGCATAAAGGAAGCAGAGGTTTTTCATTCATACGCTCACCTAATAAATATTTATGAGCACCTACTAAGTGCCAGGCACTGTTCTAGACTTTGAAGATCCATCAGTTACCAGAATATCCCATTAAAATCCCTACTGTCATTGAGCTTATCTTCTCATTGGGAAGAAACAGATAAATAATAAACATAAAAAATAAGTAATTAGGCTATGTATTACAGTTATACAGGTCTTGGACAAGAGGCAATAGTATCTGAATTCAATTCATTTCAAAACCAGCATCTTCCTATGCCAGATCATGGATTCTTGGCTAACTTGATTTAGTGATGGTTAAGGCAAAGTTCAGTTCTTCAAGATACTCAGTTTATAATACAGATGACAAAACAGGACACTATTTTCCTTCCTAGATTATGGGTTCTTGGATAAACAAACTCAATAATTTCCATGAGACAGCTACATCCTAGTTGTCAAACCTGCTGAAACATACTTGTTTTGCGGTCTCTGTACTTATGACATCCATATTTTCTTTTTTTCTTTTCTCCTATGATAAGCTTAGCTCAGAGCTTTGTTCTCTCATCCCACAATTCAAGTAGCTGACTTACGATGAATAGTGTGGCGTGGCCTGAGCATTGAGAAAGGATGTGCCTGACAGTGTACACATCACCAAGCTGTGTTGTGGACACCATCAAGCTGCTCCGGTTAGCCCAAGAGTATGAGCACTTTTCAAAGCTTCGCTCTGCAGTGCTCTGAGTAAACAGATTAAGAACCCAGTTCAAAGACAAAATAAAGAGCGTTTAGAAAATAAATGAACTCTCCTTGGATCAGGTTCTGTGACTATGTCAAGTTTTATCAGGTACATAAATGATTATGTTTTCCCCCCAAATTGCTGCACAGGTGGAAGATCACAGAGTGATGATGCAAATGAGCTGGCAGTTTAGAACAAATTAAAAAACAGTGTCAGATATTAACATGCAAAATGCCAATACTGCATATGTACGACAATGAGTGGAATATTGAATAGGATTTTTATTTTCATTTGACTGTCAGCTTATGTCAGTGGGCATTTCACAAGCTGGGAGAGGGGAGGAGAAAATGAGGAGATGCCATTCCAATTGTTGAGCCCATAAGACCCGTCAGGTTCCTGCTTCCAGTGAAAGCAGATTATAGGTTAGAAAGAGAAGTGGCACAACTGAAGGAGACCTTAACAAATGGAACTGGGAGAGAGCCAAATTTTGCATGCATGGGGTGCTTTTGGGGAATAAAGCCTTCTGGCAGTTTGGTTGTGTTTATTCCAAAATGTTTGTGGGGAAAGCAGAGTGTATTTGCATTTTGTAAGCAAATGATGATAATAATAGGTTTCTGAGAGATATAAATCAGAGAAGATTCAATAAAAACAAAAAATTTTGAATATGCATGTTTTGACCCACCCCCACCCTCAGAAATAGAGGCTCCAGATGATAGGGGAAGTGGAGGAGGCAGTTAGCATCTGTATTTTCATATTTTTTGCAGGGAATGACCAGAACCCATTGATACAACCCCTTGCTGGGTTGGACTTCTAACTGAGGAACACATCAGGGCTCCCTGCTGTTAATCTGTGAACAAGGCCCACCCCCTGTGCCCTCCCTGACCTGCCCATTACTCTGCCCACCTGTCTATAGCTTGGACACATGATGACTGGGCTGTTACACCAGCTTCTTCCCAGCACCCAACCTTTACTCAAAGAGCAAGACTGACTGGTCAATACACTTCAGCTAGCTCTCAAACTTGATATGGATATAATAATTACTCTGTATTGATTTTAGTAAATAAACCTTCCATCATCCCAGTCGATCTTTTCATCCAATTTGATTGAAAAGACATATAGGCACTTCTAGAAAATTCTCTGACATAAAGTGAGATTTTTCTGATGTAACAAAAGAAAAAAGTTTATAAAAGCTAATGTAATTCCTTGATTCCTTAATTCTACAAATATGTATTAAATGTGCAGACACTACCCAGGTGTACAATCTCTATTTTTTTCTCCTAAGTTAGCTGTGATTATTCACAGCTGCTTGAAAATAGTCCATTTCCTGAAACAAATCAACAAGAATTACATATTGCTCTTGGATCTTCCACAGTTTTCTTGACAGATAATCTCCACCCCACACATATTGGTGATTATCAGACATGTCGAGATTCTATCAGATGACCATTTCACATGGATTGCAGGACCTCTCTCTGGGGTCAGTATATACAATCAGTTTCCCTCAGCAGAAATGGAAGGAGTGGCTGGGTGCAGCAGCTCACATCTGTAATCCCACCACTTTGGGAGGCCAAGGCAGGTGGATCACTTGGGGCCAGGATTTCGAGACCAGCCTGGCCAACATGGTGAAACTCTGCCCCTATTAAAAATACGAGAAGTAGCCAGGAGTGGTGACTCATGTCTGTAGTCCCAGCTACTCGGGATGCTGAGGCAGGAGAATCACTTGAACATGGGAGGCAGAGGTTGCAGTGAGCTGAGATTACGCCACTGCACTCCAGCCTGGGCAACAGAGTGAGACTGTCTCAAAAAAAAAGAAAAAATTTTAAAAAAAGGAAGGAGCTCACAGGTGTGTCTCCTCTTAAACATCTCATTAAATTTTTTTAAAATATTTGTTTCACAGTAACATATGAACACATATTGAAAAATAAAATAAAAATAAAAGCTAATTTATAATGGAAACCAACAATCTGTTGCCACTCCCTTTTCCCATTCTAAGTCCTGCTTCTGGAGAGAACCACTTTATCTGTTTCTGCTTTAACTTTTTCCTGATGCTTACCTACATGTGTCTAAATAATAAGTCTAGATTGCTTATTTTTATGTCTTCCTTTATTCATTCTACAAATAAGTGCTTATTGTATACCAGCACTTATCTAGGAACATGAATTAAGTAGTGTTTAAGGCCAGGCATGGTGGCTCACACCTGTAATCCCAGAATTTTGGGAGGCCAAGGCAGGCAGATCATGAGGTCAGAAGTTTGAGACTAGCCTGGCCAACATTGTGAAACCCCATCTCTACTAAAAACACAAAAAATTAGCTGGACATGGTGGTGTGCGCCTGTAATCCCAGTTACTCAGGAGACTGAGACAGGAAAATCGCTTGAACCCAGGAGGCAGAGGCTGCAATGAACCGAGATGGCGCCACTGCACTCCGGCCTGGATAACAGAACATGACTCTGTCTCGAGAAAAAAAAAGTGTTTAAAAAACTAGTATCTATGTGACCAATTATTGCAATTGTGTTATCATTTCTTATTTATTGATGAATGTATTCTCTTTGTTACTACAGATTTATATCCTTTTTGGTCATATATATTTATATATATATATATATACACACACACATACACATACATATATATAAATTTTAAGGGATTCTGAGGAAAGAGAGGAGATAAGCCTTGTGGCCAGTCCACCATTTCCAACAGAAATGTTCTGATCTCTTTATGGAAACTCTGTGAATGTGGATGGACCTGGCAAGAGTTGAGTTCCCATTCACACACAGGAAGCAGAGTCAAGTTGCCTCTGTGATGTTAGAGGAAATACGGGTGGTAGAAAAGCACCGGGCTGGGATTTGGGAAGCTTAAGTCACATCCATAATCAGGTCAATAACCACAGTGTTCACAGCGCTTGGCAAATTAGAGTGAGCTAATGTCATTATTTATTATTATATTTATTGTAGTTAACCATTATTTAGCTCATTCTGCTTGCCAAACACTGTGGATTCTGTATCAACTTTCTCATTTAAAAAGTAATAAATAATATTATCCCACTTTTCAGATGAAAGAACTAAGGTCTAAACAAGTGATATAATTTTTCCAAGATTTTGTGACAGAACAGGGATTTAAACTTAAGCCTATTTCTTGAGCCCAAGGTTATCTCACAATCCCATTTTAGTTAAGTTGGTTCTATAAACATTTGTTGAAGTTGTACTTTATGCCAGGACAGGCACCTATGGGAACTCTGTTTACATCCTGTTGGCCTCACCTCTGATTCCAATCATGTCTGGATAGAGTTCCAGGTGTGCTTCAATTCCTGATTCCTGAGCTGTTAGCATATCCTTTTAAGCATGTGCCATATCTTGTCTGCTACTGGATACCACCAGGAGCTATTCTTGCTCCTGTGAAGCTGGGAAGATTTCAGCAGGAGATAATACCTGAAGCTGGGATGTGTCTGGGAGTTACCATCCAGGACCACCCTCAGGAGCTGGCGAATAAATAGCAGACAATTCTGCATAATATTATGTATGTTTCTCTGGTCCTAGGGGGTCTCAGGCCCCCACTGTCCATAGCAGCAACCTCTCAATCAGAGTTTTATATTGGATTTTCCTCCATCCCTATCCTCATTCCTCAGTCTTCACTATTCTCAACCCTCATCACTGCTCCCTGGGATCACCAACCAAACAAGTCACCTGCACCCATGCTGTTGTCTCAGGACTGCTTCCAAAGAAGCCTGAGTCAAGATGTATAGTAAAGGGTAACCCAACATATTTTTGTAAGTGCTAAGATAGAGTGATGTGGAAACCCAGAATGAGGAGCATTTAGCCAAATGACAATAGAGAATTCTGGAGAAGGCGATACCTGAAGAATAAATATAGTTCCATATTTATCCTTCAAGTACAACACAGTGAGCAAAACAGAACAAATGGGTGTTCACTCATCCACTTATTCTTTCAGTAATTATTTATTGGATGACACACTTGCTTAAGGATACAGCATTAAAACAAAACAAAACAAAAAACCTGCCCTCTTGGGGCTCATAGGAAAAGACAAACGAAAGTGGATAAGTGCTATAAAGAAAATGAAATCAGAATAAGGGGACAGAGAAGGATGAAGATACTATTTTAGAGAGGCCAGTCTAAGAAAGCATTGCAAAAGAAAAAAGAAAAAAAGGATATCTAAGAACTGGGCTAAGCAAGTTCACCAGCAAGTATCTGGGGCAAGAGTGTTATGGACAGATACAAACATGTGAGGTGAGTTCAGCAAATAGACACGGGGCAGGGAGTCAGAGGCAGAGCAGGTGAAAGAAGAATAGGAGGAGAGTGGGCCAAGACTGTTGGGTCTTGTCTAGCAGGCAGATGAAGACCTTGGCCTTGCTAAGGGCTTGAACCTTACATCATGTCACTTTTTCTGGGACTCAGTTCCCTCATGAAGCAAGGAAGTTATAAATTGACAAGGTCCTTTGTAATTCTGGCATCCTATATATTCTACTTTCAAACCCTTTAGAAACTTTTAAACTCCTTCTTTGGGAGCTTGGGGAGGAAGGCCTATCAGTCAAGCAAGGTATGAAAACACTGTGTTTTCCTTCCAACTCAAACACTCTATTTCCTAAGTACAAGTAAAGTCAAAGTATCACTTACTCTGGCATAGTTTTAAGTATAGGAGGAACTCTGGGCAGGAACCTCAGTGTATGGTGCTTCACGGCAGTTTGTCCACTGTGGCTCTAAGTGGAGGCTTGAACCTCTCTCTCCTCCTTTCACGTATCTAGTTACAAGGTGAGTGAGGGCAGCAAGAGCAGTTTCTCGACTCACCCCGAGCCCTGAGTTGGAAGAAGCAAGTTCCCCCTACTACACCAGCCTCAGAACCCACCTCTGATATTTGGCTTCCATGAGGAATGGGACACCCAGCAGCCAGCTCTTGCGAATAAGCTGATCTCCACCTGTGTTCTGTGGCAGAACCTCTCTGGAAAGATTCTGATTGGTATTATAATATTCTATTCAGTAAATAACATGAACAAAACAAGGGATACACTTCCTTTCAAGTTAGAAAGGGCAAATTAAATGAAGGTCAGGTTGGTAAAATAGAAATAAGCTAAACTTTTAATAAGATCTGCACTTGACTTCTGTTTTCCCACTTTCTGGCCATACTTTAGAGGTATTACAACCTCTTTTTTCATCATTTTTAATGCCTTAGCTAATATTTACCTTATATGACTACTGCAAGCATCAAAATAAATGCATATTAGAATGGCTGGCCCTAAACAAATAGTAGATTCTGCTATTATTATCATCAATAGTGGAAATTTTTAGTATCTCATTGATAAAGAAGAAATTTCAGATCCCTTAGGAAAATCTCTTTGAGCTCTGCCTGCCTATAATGACATCACACATGAGATTCTAGGGTTTCTACCATGGATGAATATTCTTCTTCCTTTGGCTTGAAGTTTTAAGCTGCTTACAACATGTGGAATTCAAAGCTGCAGGCACACGACTGTCAGAACTGTCAGGAAGATTAACAACAGGTATTTGAAAAGAAAACAGTAGGCAGTTAAGGAGCTGTTCCTGAAGTATGATTTATGAAGGTTTCCATGACAAGACCATGGTTTTGATGAGAAAACAGTGCACATTTCATGAAACTCAACTACATGGGTGTTTTAATAAACAAGTTGCTTTTGACCAATAGATGCTATTCATAGACCTAAAGCATCCTTGAGAATAAACAGTCAAAGCAAAATACCAGAGTGATATAGAGGCAGCCCCAAGGTACACTCTGACAAAATAAGCTCTTTGTGTTCCCCATTTATATGTCACCTAAACCACAGGTAACCCCTTCATTTATATATATGGAGGTATCAATTTATCAGCCTCAAACCATGCCTTTCAGAAAGTACCCAGTTATTTTAGTATGTATAGCTATTAAATATTTGATATATTAAAAATTAAAAAGTCTCATAATACTGTATTTCAAATATTAATTCAAAAAATTACACAAAAGTACACAAAAAGAAAAGGTTTAGAGTTATAGTTTGCCAATATGGCCTAAGAATTATTCAGTCATTAAAAAGGTGTAGGTCTACAGAACTGTTGCTAGAATATATTTAATATGACAATGATCTAGTGCCACTTAGGAGTATATAATTTGCACAGTACTTGTTTCTGGTGATAATTGTTTGCAATTACTTCACTCTTTTATTTTCTACTCTATTTGAGCTCTGGTTTTCTTTCCTGAGAGTCTTTTGGGTAATCAGCCACTTTGAACCAATCTTTGCACGAGGTGTTGTGGTAAGGAATTTATCCCTTACTCTTATCAACCACAAGGCACAAAATACTCATCAGGAACTACCTAAACCAAGCCTAGGCCTCAGCTCTCCTCTGCTTTCACCATATTATTCATCTGCTGTCTTCCACTCCAATGAAGCAGTTACAGCCTAAACCAGGTGCACCCACTAGAATAACTTGATTGGGAAGATTATATCTAAACAAGGATTAGCTATTAAGTTTCATCAAGCCATATTTTTGCTCTATTTCATAGAAACAGCAGGTGAGTTAGACTGGTTGCTTGCTAAAGAAAAACACATTTAGAAGGCTTAAACCTCAAGCAAGCATAGATATAGAAGTGTTGTTGGTGATAAAAATCTAACCCGTAGTACATTTCTACAGCTATAATCTAAATGATTGAAATGAACATTACTGTTTTAGGTTTAGCACAGAGGACTTGGTACCTCAAGGGGTAGTTCTGAATCCCCAAGACAGTACCCAAGACACTAAAAAATGTCTCTACACATTACGTAGCTACATGGAATCCAATGAAAATACTTAGAACATACGTCTTCAGCAATGGCTTCTCGGCTGCTGCAAATACATCAAAATGACTATGCTTGGGCAAAATGGGAGAAAGGAAGGGAAGTGACAGTTTTAAGAAGATTAAAAAACCAACCAACTTTTAGGAAGATTAAAAAAGAGAGAGCCAGGAGGATCATTTATAAAAAGGAGGATGTAAATTCTTTACAACCTGATTGGTTTTCCCTGGAATTTACTTGCTTTAATGAAACTGTTATTCCTGAACGACTGAAAGCTTTTTTATTTTTTAAGGTGAATACAGCAGTGCTGAGGGTTGGCATATTGTTAGTCTCTGACCTCAGGAGACTATCCCTGAAGACCTAATTAGGTTACAAACATGTGAAAATGAGTTTAGCATCCCTTGTGCTGGGGGCTCTAAGGGGATTTCAGGATACTGGATAGTTAACACTTCCCAGAGTGCCCCCTTTGCAGACTCTACATATCACAATGTTTCTGCCTTTTATAGAATAACTAAGCTATCATCAAAGAGTCATTTTAACTAGGTGACCTTTTCTGCAGTGAAAACATTATAAATGCCTTGGGGTTTTCATTGACTTTCCTTATGATAGAGTTAGCAACCAAATTTGCACATTTTCTTAAGTCTTTTTAAATACTTTTCTGCCAAATAAAGTAACAAGTCTGATTTATTTCTAAAAAAATCAATCAATCCAAGGAATTAAAGAGTAAACATAACCTCAAAATAGGGTTTCAGCTTTATGAACCAGAGCTTTGCTTGCTAGCAGCCTCTAATGGTGAGCTGATCATAACCCATTATTAGCACAAGGCAGAGGTAACACATGAGACTGAAAAAAGAATGGATTTGGGAGTCAGGAGAATAAGCCACTCAAATTTTCTGAACATCTTCGTAAGTATGCAATGGAAATAATAGTATGTACCTCATATGACAGTCCCTGTAATTAAATGAGATAACGTAAGAGAAAGTGTTTTGTCCAAGAGAAATTACTGCACAAGTAAAAGTTATTTTTATTTGTTCAGAACCCTAGAAATTTCCCTGTGGTCAGTACAAGTGTTACTAACAACTAAAAAAATAATTGCAGTATTGGCTAATGTGATCAAGATTTTATTACAATTCAATCATAGTCAGAAAGAGAGCACTTAACAATATTGGCCACCCAGATTAAAATGCATGCCATTACCCACATAAATGTATGTCATTACCCTCCAGGAAATGTGAGTGGTAGCCACTACTGGAAATTCCTCTACTAAAGGGTGATCTCCTCATAATAGGTATAGCATTATAGTTCAATTGGTCATATGATTCAATATAAAAAAATTCTATTACAGAGCTGATATTTGACTATATGGACATATAAGCAAACTAGACTATAAATTTCACAAGGACAGGGATCTTTGTTTATTTTGCTCACTATCTATCTCAATATCTTGGGCAAATACACACACTATGGACTAAATACATATTTACTGATTATGTAAGTAAAATAAAGAAAAATCTCTGAAATTCCATAAGTCATTTTGGATCTCAATTTTCTAGATATTTGGAGGCACTGCAGACTTCACTAGTTCAGTTCAGTAGCCACAATTAGTTAGCATACAGTGAGTTCATTCTCTCTTTGCTTGGACTGCTTGATAACACCTTAAGGAGAGAGGTTCTGTTCTGCGCAGGGTTCCAGAGAGTCCCCTCAGAGGTAGCTCTGTCCTTCTCTGCCAGTCCTTGGTCTATTCCTTTATAGCTTAGTTAATCATGGACTCTACTTTGCCAGCTGAGCTCCTTTCTGCACAAGAACAGAACTGGCTCTAGAGGGCTGAGTAAATGTTTTTTAAAAGGCAGGTGATACCTAGTATACACTGAGGTTTTAAATCTGTTCAGTAGATTGTGTTAATAAAAAAAAATTAATCAGCTGGGTGTGGTGGCTCACGCTTATAATCCCAGCACTTTAGGAGGCTGAGGTGGGTGGATTGCTTGAGTTCAGGAGTTTGAGAGCAGCCTGGGCAACATGGCAAAACCGCAACTCTACAAAAATTACAAAATATAGCCAGGCATGGTGGCACTTGCCTGTAGTCCCAGTTAACTCAGAAGGCTGAGGCAGAGTAATCTCTTGAGCCTGCGAGGTGGAGGTTGCAGTGGGCCAAGATCATGCCATTACATTCCAGCCCAGGACACAGAGCAAGACCCTGTCTTTAAAAAGAAAAGAAAAGAAAGAGGCAAAAGGAAAAAAATAAAAGAAAGTTAATTTTAAAAGTGTATAAGGTGACTACTATATACAAAATAGTTGGACCTATGTATATAATAGAAGATACAGCCTTTGCATTTGAAGAAGCTTAACACTTCACTGGATGGATATAATCTATGCAGATGACATTTCCTGCACACACACACAAAAGGCAATAGATATTTTATTATGTTGGGCTGGACTTGAAGGTAGAAATGGGATTTCAGCTGCTTCTGGAGAATGCTTTTAATATGAAAAAGGAATGAAAAGTACATCATAGGAAAGGATAATATAATATGCAAAGACAGAAAGTGAAAAAGTACAAGGAACATTTGGTAAAATATAAGAAGAATCACTGGAATAAGGCAGTTTAAGAAAGTATAGCAAGAGTTAAGGCTAAAAAATTGTATCATTAAAATTAATGTTATTTTGACTTGACATGGTGTAGCAGAAGCTCCTCTGTGTCAGGAGCCAGACTGTGACACAGATCTCCAAATGGGGCAAAAATCAGTGTGGCAACCTGCAAGGAACTAGAATAGGACATTTCAAATTAATAGTGTTGAAATCTATTTTTTAAGCACTGAATTGACCAAAAATATTAGATCTTCCTGCGAGCCACTATCTTGCAACCTACAATAAAGAACAAACAAAATAGATAAAAATGAGCACAGTTTGAAATAAACCAGATAGAAGTGCTCGGTAAAATGAGATCTCACATGTATGCATTTATACATATAAAGTCAAGCTCTGTTATGAAAAACAGGACTTAAAAATCACATTCCCAGAACTAAAGTTATTATTTTAGGCAGATGTTCACATTTTTCCCAAATCTTAGTATGCTAGGGAGCAGTGGTTCTCAAACTTTATCATCCATCAGGATCGCCTGCAGAGCCTGTGAAAGCAGACTGTTTAACCCCATTTCCCAAGTTTCATATTCACTTTGTCTAGGTGGAGCTTGAGAATTTGATTTTGTACCAAGTCGACAAACACGCTGATGCGCCTGCTCTGAAGACTACACTTTGAGAATCAAGGCTCTACATCAGCCCACCATTTGGGCTCCTATATGGTTATGGGTTACTATAATTTGTTCTGTAAGGGATATCAACAAATAACATTTTGCAAACCTAAGTGTCCTTTAGACGATTCATACATATTTGTTCTTTCTTGGTTGAAATGTAACTTAGGTTAAACTTACTTATGTATAAGAATTGAAAATATATTTTAAGAAGAACATTAGACTTGGCAAGTGGAAGTAGAAAGGCCCTCTCTTCCAGGACACATACTTATTAAGTCCTCAATTTTCACTACATAAAAAATCTTCCACCCAGCTTGGCTGCGCTTAAAACATATTATTTAGATTTAATTTGCAATTTAGAACAGCTGCATTCTAGGTATCTGCCAGGTAGTTTAGTCTTCACCGAATATCTATTTTTAAAAAGGTGAAAGAAATTACATTTGTCAAGCATTGTCTGAAAAATATGCAGGCCACACGTTCATCTCTAGGTAATTTGTGCATTAATGACATAGCAGTACATTATTGTCAGTTGTGGAATATCTTGGAGGCTATTCATTAGTAGTGAGAATTAAAAGGGTGAAATTTGCAAATGATTTATTTAAAGTAAATAATTAGAGCAGACGTAGGGTTATTCTTCCAACATTATTGTGGCTAG
Organism: Trachypithecus francoisi; assembly: GCF_009764315.1. Lineage (NCBI taxonomy): Eukaryota > Metazoa > Chordata > Mammalia > Primates > Cercopithecidae > Trachypithecus > Trachypithecus francoisi. Next base: position 22,102,889 of record NW_022681431.1, on the reverse strand, counting down.
CGTGCATACTGAAATGTGTTTTTCAAGTGGGAGAAAAAGCATGAAGATGCCTGAAGTCTGTCTTATATGTGCCTTTAGCAGTGTATCTGTCATGAAAGCATCATCTGCCAAGTATCAAAAACACTGACACTGTCACATAGATGCTCTTAAATATGTCCGTCATCAGAATCGCCTGAGATGCTTGTTAAAATGCATATTCTAGGGTTGCCTTTGGACCTATGAATGAGAACCTCCTGGGTAGGTAGGGTCTGGGAATCCACACATTAATGAGCTACCCATCTGCTCCTAATACCCATTCATATCTGAGAACTGTTCTCTCTAGACCCACAATTCTAGGCCCCTACAGGACTTCACAAGAAAATGACATCTTTATCCTGCATTGCAGGCCTTTAGAAGAAATCATGTGGCTGCTCTACTTCTGCAGCTGCTTTGAAAATATGAAGAGGGAGTTTTTTATTATGTTATACCTAATCTTATTTACAATGACCTCAGGGAAAAAAGTTTCTATTTTAAGTAGTAATAAATTTTATCTTCTTGGTCTGCTCCTGGTTAACCATTATAAGCCATATTCTCATAGCAGATGTATCCTTATGTAGGACTGTAAGAAAGCTTGGAGCCAAATGTATGTTCCATGCTTGATGAAGAAGACTCCAGGGGACGTTTCTGTAAGGGCCTCTTTTCTACCTCTGCTTCATAGCCCTGGAATTGTTTTTGTCCATTTGTTTTCCTCTTTCATCTTCTATTTTCTCTTCTACCTTTTTATTTTATGTATCCTTTATATGCAATCTTATCTATCTGGTGGAGCCAAGTAGTGAATAAGCCTCTGGGAATGTGTATATAACGAAATTTGACAAATGGTATAAACAAAGATATTTTTCATCAGAAAACAAAAATATTCTTTAGAAAGATGTGAATAATCCTCATCTAACATAAATTCAATAATATTTAGTCTAGTTTTTCTGATGATTTATTTTTAAAAGTATAATAATGGTAGAGGATATTAGAAACGACCTTCTGAGATTGCGAACAGACCTCTGTGTGTTGTCTTCTTCGTTTTTCTAAACTACAATAGGACATTTTCAAATTAATATGTTGAACTTTGTTTTTTAAGCACTAAAATTGACCAAAAAATATTAGATCTTTCTGCAAGTCACCATTTTGCAGGAAGTGCATTTTGTTTGGGTGCTGTGATCATTTCCTCTTCTGTCTTCACTTTGAATTAAAAATAATAATAATAATAATAATAATAGAGTTACAACTGTTAAGGAGGCCTGGTACAGCCAGGGAAGTAAACCAAATCTAAAAGAGTTGAAGGAAAAGCAAATTGTTCTTGAAAGAGTCTGTGTCTACACATAACTAGCACGAGATCCCTGAACCTGACCTTCTCTTTTTTAATGCCAGCCGGTCTGCACATGCATGTGTAATGTTGCCTGAAAAAACTTAGCTATTTTGGCTGGGCTTCCTGCTGCTTTCAACAAAAGAAATTGATATGAGAGAATAAAATCCCAGATATTAGTGAAGGGTCAGTACTGCAGAGAATGGGCTGTAGTCTAAATCTGCCTTGACACTGTCACCAGAGAAAGGACAATACTCCGATAGGGAAAACTATTTTTGTCTGGCAAATGTTTGACTAAAAAAGATGAAGTAGCTAGAAGGATTTAGGAGTAAAGTTTGTATTAGGAGAAAAGTAGGACAACCACAATGCATTGCACTGAGTGGTGAGGGGCTGAGGACAGACTTGGTTGACACGAGGAGAAGTGATTTTTTAAAATCAACTATCCACTAATATAATCTTACATGTAAGTAATTTAGAGTAACCTTGCCGAAGGTTCTTATTGGTAAGAAAGTGCAGTAAACCATAGACTATTGCTTTAGACTCAGTGTGTGATCCTAAAACATCCCTCTACACCAAGGTAGAACACTATTAGAAGTCATTGTATGTTAAATCTAGTTCCCAAACTGAATAAATTTCAGGTTTCTATCACTTTCTTATCTATAAAATTAAGGAAAGGAATCATGGAATCTAGACTTAGTTATGTACAACCAACATATAGTTCAGTAGTAAATAACAAGCGTGAAGTCTTTAAAAATATGGATGCAGAAGTAATGGTAATCAAAGGATTACCAACAATTACACTAGAAAGGAACAATGTTAATACATATGACTAGAATTTTTATATAGTTTAAGTAGTTGTGTAACTGGAGGGGTTTGCCCAAGTTTTAGACTGTTAGAAATAAACTACCTTTTAAATTGAAATTAAGTATTGATTTGACTTAATAGTAATTACCAATTTCTCGACTTTAGGCTGACTTTATGCAATTTACAATCACCATCTCTGTCTCAAATTTCCTTCTAATGAAATGAGGGCAGTAATTTATGTCATACGTCTTTACGTTCCTCCTAGCTGTGTGATAACATATATTTCAAGCACAGGTGCATGTTTGTATGTGATTCATGAATATAAATATTAAAATTCTAATTTCCTGTTTATAATATGCCAAGTCTGCCTATTATTTACTAACATATTTACTGTTTCTACTGTCCTCCTACCAACACAAACACTAGAATAGATACGTCTATACAATCAGGGACTTTAACCATCCTGTTAACTGTGAAATCATCAGTGCCTAGAATAGTAGCTGAGGCATAAAAGATACTTCATAAATATTTCTTGAATAAATTAATAGGAAGTCAGCAGTTGGAACACATATAAATCAGATTCTGCTGCTGTTGGCAGTGATTGAAATCTATGAGATAAAGAATAATGTGTGTGTGTGTGTGTGTGTGTGTGTGTAACAAGCTGAGGAAGGGACTAAAGGAGACAAGTGTCAATCAGACTTTGCTCCCCTATCAGAATTTAATTCTTTAATAACTAAGAGTTACTAATATGTCCAAGAATGCTTGTTCTCTAACTTCATTTTGTTGAATTTCACACTGAAGAAAGAGGTCAACAAAACTGATTGGTTGTGTGTATCCCTAGTACATTTTCTCAAACTATTTCCCCCAACTCTCTCCTTGACCCTGACATAATCCATTATTGACACTTCATGAGTTTTAGCTACCTCTTGTTTTGCCAGGCTCTTCTAACCTATCTTTGGCTGTCACTTCTACTAAACAAGAAGGGCAGGCAAGAGGACTCTCTGAGGAGCCACCTGTCAGAACTGTCCATTTGGACATCGTTGTTGAAGTCTGAGAGCAAACGCTGAAGGAAAATGCTAACAGAATGCTCTGAGAGAAGGCTGAGTTCTCTCCGTCTCAAATGTAAATAATGCTGTAGAATACAAACTATCATTAAAATCAAACATTGGACGCTGACTGATTAAAACCTTAAGAAATATTGTCAGAAGAGTTTCCAGAATTCGAATAATGTCCAGCCCCCCCATTGCAATTCTTCTTAGGAACTCCCCTTGCCTTGTGTTAAAAACATACATTTTTCCTTTATCAATTCCTAATGTAACTAGATCATTACAACCAGAATAAATAATGTAATAGATAAAAAGCATCCTTTCCCCATACTTCACAGTACCCAAAACAAGACTAAGCCTGTACCATATGTTAAATTTCATTTAATCATTTTGCATTATGTAATGCAGTTGCAAAGCAAAGATACTTTGTGATTACTAATTAGTTTCATGATTATTAAACTGATCAAATGATTAAAGTAACAAAACTGAATAAGTCAAAATAATATGTGCTGTTTCTAGTATATACACACTAATTAAATCAATATAATGTTAAAAAAAAAAGAAATTTGGGGCATATTCTGGATGAGAGAAAGAGCATCACAATGAGAATCCTACCCTTCATTAGAATGGGTCATGTGCCTATGGTCCCCCTAAGCCTCCTGGCCATGATAGAGTCTCAGCTTCACTATCTGCTTTGAGTCTCTATGATTAATCTCATTATATTCTTTATTGCCACTTAAAAACTACAAGCAGCCTAGGAATTTTGAGTACCCACTCATTTCCTTTACTCTAATTTTCCTAAGACTCTACATATCCTACATTCTGTCCTCATCTCCTATCATTCTCACTACCAAAACCCTTCCAGTGTGCCTTCTAGAATTCATGACTGCTCAGCACAAAGAAATGCATTCTCGAATTCTTCTCTCAATGTTTCTTTCATCTTCTTACTGTAAAGTTACTGCTTCTCTAAAGTCCTCCAAATTAGTAAAACCTCAGCTCCAATCCCTTATCCTTGATTTTACTACCCATCCCCCTTTTACTTCATTGTTTTAGCCATCCTCCTTGAGTCACTCACCCTCACCGTTGCAGTTCTGGCTCTGTGTAATACTCTCCAACCTCACTTCAGTATGACATCACGGGACATTACATATCCATTTAGATGATTCTCTTTGTATTCCAGCTTCACAGTTTCTTGAACTCCTCTTCTGTCATGGTTCAGTCCTTGGCAAACTTCTTCTTCTAGGCAATTGATTACATCCTGTCTCTTCTACATAAGGACATGGCTTCAGTGAAAACTCTTCTTTCTTGCCTGAACAATATTTCTCTCTTAGGAGATAATTTCCATCAGCATACAAACATTGAACTCTCTGAAAGTCCACTCCCAACTCCAATTCCCTTCTATCTGCCACCCCATTTCTCTTCTCTAATGTATTCCAAAACTTGCATTAAGTGGTCTATACCTGAAATGTTTAACTTTTTCCATTTCCTTTTTTATTTTATCTAAACAGACTTACTGCTTCACTGAAAGTGCTCTTGTCAAGGTCATCAGTGACCTCCAAGTTGTTAAATTTAACAATCAATATGCAGTTCTGAACTTATTATACCTATGAGAACATTTTACCCAGTTGACCATACTCTCATCCTTGCATACTTTCTTGTTAGCTTCTGAGACTTCATTCTTCTTGTTTTCCTCTTATCTCTTTGGTCTCTCCTACAGTCTGTTTGCTGGCTTCTCCTCATTGTCTGGCCTTTTGTATAACCTTGGGTCCATCCCTAAACTTCTATTTCTCTTCTCTGTTAATACTTCCTTCCTTGGTGATCCAAATACTGTCATGCATACTCTGATGATTCTCTAATTAATGTCTTGAGTCTAGACCTCTCTGCTAAACTCCAGAACTCCCAATTCATGTATCTAACAGCCTACTCAACACCTCTAGTAGGATATCTATTAAGTAAATTAACTTAAACATGTGCAAAAATGAACATGAACCCCTGGCCTTGTTCACTACCTTTCTGCAGCCCCTTGCAGCCTACCCCTCCCCTCATGTGCCTTAATTGTAATTAATTCTTTCAGCTCCTTGGACCAAAAATGTTGGCCTTCAAAATCACCTTCATCTTTCCTCTTTCTCTCATATCCCACATCAAATCTGTCAGGAAATCCTCTTGCATCTACTTTCAAAATATATCCCTGACTTAACCTTTCTGTTTTGCCACCTTGCCTGCTACTTCTCTGACCCAATTCACTATCATCTCTTGCTGGGAATATTGTAATAGCTTTTTAACAAGTCTCACTGCTTTCACACGCATCTCTCGTACAGTGTATTTTTATAAAAAGGAAGACATGATCATTTAAAAACATTAGCTGACAGTCACTCCTCTGTTCCTATCCTTGCCACGCTTTTCTTTGTAACTCAGAGAGGAGCCAGGTAGGGTGGTTGACTCTCTCTGCACTCTAGTTTCTCAATTATTCTATGCTTCAGTTCCTACTACTCTGTACATCCATCATGCTATTGCATCTATTGGCCTCCATATGTTTCTCAAACAAGACAAGCACGCTCCCAGGTCATGGCCTGTGCATTTGCTGTTATATCCGTTTGGAACATTCTTTACACACAGGTCTTTTCTCTGATCATGGGCTTCTCTCAGATCAGTGAGGCCATCCTTGGTATTCTATTTCAAATTGTCTCCATATCCCCACCCCATCTCCAGTTTCTCTTCCCTGCTTTAGTTTTCCGCATTCATTTACCAGCTTCTCATATACAATATAACTTATTTATAATTTTTTGTTTATCTCTCTCTCTAGAAAAAGGGCGCAGATTTTGGTCTTTTCCTTTCTTTACCCTAGCCAAAGTATCAAAAACAGTGCTTAGCATATAGTAAGTAATCAATATGTATTAAATATATGTGTGCATGAATGAATAAGTATGTGAATGCATGAATAAATGAATGAATAAGATATTTGGCAGTTTCAACTCAGGAGCCAGGATGTAAATGATGACTGATACCAAAGCCTATTATGAGAGGGTCTATACAGCAAAAATCTCCAGATAGATTCTCAGAATCAGTAGGGCAACTCATGAACATCAAATGAATACAAGTTTTTGGAGATAGCAGGAATTCATGAGAAGGCCTTTTGGAGGAAATGGTCCTAAGATTAGCGTCTTCTCTATACAACAGGGAAGCACGAGAAGGACACAGTATATTTTCTGTGAAGTCAAAAGAGAAGAACATTAACAGGATTACTCACAGAAGTTGCTCTGCAACCTCTAAGTCTGGGAACCTGATAAATAAAAGTGATTGTAGCTATTTTTCTGAGGAATAATACTTTAAGAGCATCTTTGTGAAATCACTTATCAGACAAAAAAGAAAAAGAAAAGAAACAGGCTAAGGCAGTAGCAGCCACCTGGAAGAAAAAGCAGCGCCCCGTCTAAGGAGTCAAAGGACAGTAAGTTTAATGTTTCTAGTAGGATCCTCTGAAAAATCTACGAAAGCACCCACAGGAAAGTAAACTCTAAATACCAGATAGACCCAAAGAGCCAAAGGAACCCAAACATCACACAAGCCAAGGGGAAAAACTTCCTCTCCCACTGATCTCTACTCCTTTCCCTGACTCTGACCCTGGTGGGCTCTGCACAATAAGAAGAGGGAAGAGGGAGCCCAGCCCAGTGGCTCACGCCTGTAATCCCAGTACTTTGGGAGGCTGAAGTGGGTGGATCACGAGGTCAGGAAATCGAAACCATCCTGGCTAATATGGCAAAACCTCATCTCTACTAAAAATACAAAAAATTAGCCGGGTGTGGTGGCACGTGCCTATAGCCCCAGCTACTCAGGAGGCTGAGGTAGGAGAATTACTTGAACCCAGGAGGCGGAGGTTGCAGTGAGATGAGATCTCACCACTGCACTCCAGCATGGGTGACAGAGCAAGACTCCATCTCAAAAAAAAAAAAAAAAAAAAAAAAAATGTGGAGGAGGGAAGAGGGGGAAACACTGTGTGAAAAGATGTAAGGTCAGGATCAGAGTCTGAGTTTTCTTTGAGACTGCAAAAATGTCTGTATCAATTAAATCTTTTTTTGTGTGTGTGAATTTGTGACCATAAGATTTTAGCCAGGAGTGACCAGAGGAGTCCTAGGGACCTGATACATATGCATTCAGAGACCAAGGTAGGGATAGAACCGTCCTGCTTAGCGGGTTTAAACATACACTGGGGAACACATAAATTTGCCTTCATGCGTAGACCTGTGTCAGGCTCATTCAACATTTATCAAATAATACAAACACTCAAGCAGAACATCTACTTCAGTACACGATTATCCTTGAAAACAGCAATATTCATCCTCTAACCGTGGCCTTCTGACAGTCCTGTACTCTCATATCTCATTATCATCATGGAAATAAACAGAATTCATCAAGAATACCAGTTTAGCTCCCAGGTTACGGAAACATCACAGCCCTTTATTTTTGTCTCCTTTGTTATAATTTATACTATAATTTATATTTTAGGACATGAGAATAGAAAATTAACTGTGTATAGTCATTTTTGTAAAATAAATTTTAAGTAATTGACTGATGGGATAGTAAACAACAGTATGATGGTGTACTCAAGTTCAAGTATGTCATAATTAAATAAGTAGAACTGAAATACATGTTCAAATTAAAAGACAATATTGTGAGACTGAGATGAAAATAACAACTGAAGGCAACTTACAAGAGACACACCCTAAATATAAGAATATGAAATGGTTGCAAATTAAAGGATGGAAAGATTTATACTATGAAAACACTAACCAAAAGAAAGTTGGTGAACCTCAAAGTGATTTTTTACATCTAGAACTTTCCTAGAGTGAAAGAGGGGTAATCTATGATGATAAAAGGAAAATATAATCATTTAAAATTTATATACCCCTAAATGTATAGCCTGAAAATACAAAAAGGAAAAATTGGCAGAAATCAAGATAGAAATAGGCAGATACACAATAACAGTGGGAGATTTTAATACCTGCTTAGTAGTTCATAGATCAGGCAGACAGCCAATCAGTAAAAATACAAAAATATTTGAACAATATGACTAACAAATACTTTTTTTAAATAAAAACAGACATTTAGGGAAATTGACAAAAATAAATGTAAAATTCATATGAGTATGCATGGGACAAAGAATAGCAAGGATAACTTTAAAGAAGAACAAATTTGGGATACCTACAAAAGTTTGCATCAAAAATATTATAAAATATAATATGTAAGACAGTGTTACATTAGTGGACAGAGAACAATGAGATCATTGAAAAACAACCAAGAGTCCAGAAAAAAAAATAGCACATAGCTGGTCATCTGACTTATGATACAAATGGCATTATGTGGAAGTGAGGAAAGGATATTATTTTTAGTCAATTATACTGGGTCAATTTATATTCATGTGGAAAAATACATCTTAATTTCTACCTCACTCCATACACAAAATCAGTTCCAAGTGCATTGTAAATCTAAGTGTAAAAAGTAAACCAATACATGTAGTAGAATATAACAAAGAAGGATATCTTAATGCCTTTCACCTGGCGAACCTCAGGCTACATTAAAGAAATTCTGTTTTACCACTGCATATTCATATTCTCACACATAAGGGAGTTGAACAATGAAAACACAGGGACACAGGGAGGGGAACATTACACACCTGGGCTTCTCAGTTTGGGGGTTGAGGAGCAAGGGTAGGGAGAGCATTAGTACAAATACCTAATGCATCTAGGGTTTAAAACCTAGATGACGCTTTGATAGGTGCAGCAAACCCACCATGGCCCATGTATACCTATGTAACAAACCTGCACGTTCTACACATGTATCCCAAAACTTAAAGTAAAACAAACAAACAAACAAAAAGAATTAAAAAAAAGAAATTCTGTTTTACAAAAGGCATTACTAAGAGAGTAAAACGGCAAGTCACATAGTGGTAGAAGACACTTGTAATATCTACCCGATAAGTGATTCATCAAATATATAAAGATCCACTATAAACCAGTGAGAGGAAGATATAAAACAAAATTGAAAGCAAAATGGCAAAGGGCCTGATTAATTCCTTCAAAAAGAAGATATTAAAATGGTGAAAAATTGTGTAAAAAGTTAGTAACAATGATGATAAAATAAATGTAACTTAAAACCAAATGAGATTTCACAACATAATCTGCAGAAATGCTTTAAAACAAACATTCCTTGTAGAAAGTACTGAGAGGACAGGAAGTCCCTGGGAGGTACTGGTTTGAGAGTAAGTTGATGAATCACTTTAGAAACTGTTTTAAAGTATTCACTGAAATGCAACGTATGCATACTCTCATTTTCCTAAGTATATACTCAACAGATACACATATGGGTCCCAAAAGACAAGATCAAGAATGACCACAGAATCATAATTTGCAAGTACCCAAAAACTAAAACAACACAAATTGTCCACTGACTGTAGTGGTGTGGATAAATAATCATTTGGCATAAGTTAACCTTCCAAACCAAATACTGAGAAAAAGAAATCAGGCACAGAAGAACACGTTTAGTATGAATTTGTTCATATACATTTCAAATGTATTGCATTGGAAATTAGGACACTGTTTTTCAGTAGGGTAGTGGTCAGCAGAGTGCATGAAGGTGTCTCGTGTATGCGGGTGGTATTCAGTCTCTCCTGACTGTAAGTTACAGGATATGGGCACTATATGAAATCACATCAAGTTATTAGGTTGGTGCTACAGTAATTGAGGTTTTGCCTTTTTAAAAATATATATCTATAATTTGTGAGATTTTTGTTTATATTTGAATAACATTACTTGTTTTAGAATATTTATATTACAACAAAACAGAAACCTAAATAGTAAAAGTAATAAATAAACAAAAGAGGAAAGAGTATATAACAACTTTTGTCATACAACTTGACTGGCTTACTTTTATTATTATTATTATTTTAATCAGAAGGAAAATCCATTCAGCTGTTCTATATTTAATGATCCATCAACTTATTGTCCTACAGAGATTTTCATAAAAATCCTATTGATATAAATGATATTAATATAAGATATATCATAATATATGATCTATAATATCTGATATATAATAAATCATATATATTATATTATATCAATAATCATATATTATATATAATATATTATTATATATCATATATCATATGTAATAAATGATATTAATATAAATGATATTATCTATGACTTTGTAGAACATATTTTTTCCACTATTTGAACTTAAGCTTACTATAGATATGAGACATAATCTCAGATTGTACAATTTCTAACTGATATCAAGTTAGTAAAAGAAAAATATCTATATCTGGAATAATGTTTATCTGAACTTAAAGCATGTCAAGTTTCTTAGGATCCAATTAAAGTAAAAATGCTCTTAGTAACATAATTGTTTAAAACTACTTATGCCTATAAATATTCTTTTATTTAAAAAGTTATTTTATTATAAATTTTCTATTCAAAAGAATTTCACTTTACAAGTTTATAAAGTGAAATATTATTTTTAAAATATAACCTTATAAAAACTTGTTCCTATTTTTAACTTTATTTTTACATTTGCATTTATTCATTTTTTTATAATGAGATTCTCCTGGAGTAAAGGCACTGTTTCATAACTTGTCTTTTGTCACTTAACAATATGGCTTAGACAGTCACAGAAGAACAAATACTACATAATACTACTTAAATGAGGTGTCTAAAATAGTCAAACTCATAGAAGCAGAAAATAGAATGATTGTTGCCATTGGCAGGGGGGGTCATTCTTCAATAGGTATAAAGTTTCTATTATACAAGATAAATAAGTTCTAGAGATTTGCTGTTCAACATAGTACCTATAGTTAACAATACAGTATTGTACACTTTAAATCTGAGAAGATCTCATGTTAAGTGTTCTTACCAAAACACATCACACACACACACACAAACACACACAAAAGAACACATTGAATTTGTTGAAGTGATGGACATGTTTAGTACCTTGGCTATGGTGATAGTATCATGGTGTATGCCTATATCCAAACTGATCAAGATGTATATATTAATTGTGTGTAATTTTGTGTGTATTAGTTATTCCTTAATAAGCTAAAAATATATTTAATTTTAAAAAACAAACACAGCTAATGTACTTTCCTTCTCAGTACATAACTCTACCTCTTTCTCTCCAACAATTGCACCAAATTCCTAGATACACTGAACCATATTTGTTTAATGGTAATTTAGAATTGAGAGAGTTTTCAATTTCACTAATATAGTTCTTCAGGGAACATTCTTACGTATGAATTTTTAAACACTTGTGCAAGTATGTCTATGGAACAGATTTATAAAGAAAACTTTCAGGAATTTTGTTCAGAGTTTGTGCCCATTAAGCTTTGGTGGGTAATACCAAACCGCTCTCTGGCTTAATTCCAATAGCCTATTTACCATATTCACTACTACTTACCAGTGAAGATTATGAAGCTTCTAAAATGGGTCTCGATGATCCCTGCATCTCAGTATTCATATACTGTGTAATCCCCTTTCCGTGACTGTGGACTAGATTTACTGACTCTCTTTTAACCAATAGAGTATCTCTGTGACAGAATGCTATAAAGAGACTGTGGCTTCCAAATTTCTCTCTCTCTCTCTCTCTCTCTCTCTCTCTCTCTCTCTCTCTCTCTCTCTCTCCACCCCTCCTTCCCTCTCTCCCACACACACATATAGGCATACATACAGACATTCTCATTCTCTTTCTCTCTCCCCCCACCCTTCCCTTTTCTCACACAGACACATTATCTTTACATCTCTCACCCTTACCCCCTCCTCTGTCTGTCTCTCTCACACACATTCTCTTTCCTTCCTTCCCCCTCTCTCTCACACACAGATGCATACATACACACATTTTCATTCTCTCTTTCCCTTTCTCTCTCTCCCCTTCCATCTCTCTTCCTCTCTCTTTCTCTAACACAGACTTTCTCTCTTTCTCCCTCCTTCTCTCTCACACACACCTTCTCTCTCTCCCCACTCTTTTTCTCACTCATCTCTCTCTCCCCACACACACACAAACACACACACACAAACACACACACATGCATTTTCTTTCTCTTTCATTGGCAGGAATCTCTCTCTCTCTTTCACACACACACACGCATAATCTCATTCTCATTCTCTCTCCTCTCCTTCTTGCTCACACACACACACACACATATACTTACACACACTTTCATGCTCTTTCTCTCTTTCCCTCTCTACCCTTCCCATCTCTCCTTCTCTCTTGCTCACATTCTCTCTTGCCCCTCTCCTCTTTCACACGCACATTCTCTCTCTCTTTCTCACTTCTTTCTCTCTCTCCCTCCCTCCCTCCCTGTTTCACACATACACATAATCTAATTCTCATTCTCCCCCTCTCCTTCTCGCTCACACACATGCAAATACATATACACATTCTCATTCTCTCTCCCCCCTTCTTCCCCATCTTTCCTCCTCTCTCTCTCACAAAAACACATTGCCTTACCCTCTCTCTCACTCTCTTCCCCTCTGTCTCTCTCTGCTTCTCTCTGTCTCACATACACACATACATTCTCATTCTTTCTCTCTCTCACACACAGAGACGCCTTCTCATTCTCTCTCTCTTTCTCATACACACACACATGCACACACACACACACACACACACACATTCTCTTTCTCTCACACACACACACACAGACACAGACACACAAACACACATTCTCTTTCTCCCTCTCCTTCTCTCTTCCTTCTTCTCGTGCTGGGGGAATCAAGATAGCTATATTGTGAGCTTTCCTATAGACAGGCCCATGTGGCATGGCACACCCAAGGAATTGAGACACTCAGGCCAGCCTTTCACAAGAAGCTGCAGCCTCACCAGCGCCAGGTGAGTGAGCTTAGAAATGGCTCCTCCAGACCCAGGAGAGTCCTGGATGACTGCAGCCCCAGCCAACAGTTTGACTGTAACCTGATGAGAGGCCTTGAGTGAGGAATGCCCAGTCAAGCACCTCTCAGACTCCTGATCCACAGAAACAATGAGGCAATAAACATTTGTTGCTTAAACCTGTTAATTTGGGGATAATTTGTTACACAGTAAATTATAACCTGAACACCTTGCCAGTCCTTAATTGTTTATCATTTATTTATATTTTTGCTAATCTAATGTGAATACTACCAATGTTGACATCTGTATTTGTGTGAGTATGTGTGTGTGTAAATTGTTTCAAATCCTTTGCTTATTTTTCTATTAACCTGTTTATTCTTTCTTGTTTTTTTGTAGGATTCTAATGTATTTAAGATTAATGCTTTATTTTTCATAGATGGTGCAAATATTTTCTTTCCATCTGTTTAACCATACATAATTTATAATTCATGTGCAGTTGAGTTTGCTGATTATGTCTCTTGTCACATTTAGATTTGTATTATAATTAGAAAAGCATTACAGTTCCAAGATACGTAATATTTTCATGTATTTTCTTCTAAAATTTCAGAGACTTGTTCAGTATTTAGCTTCTTAACCCACCCATAGTACATTATTTCTAGTGAGGTTATACAGAGAGCTAAATAAAACTTTTCAGATTGATAATCAGTTATCAAATATCAATGTGATATAGTCCATCCATTTTTATAAGTTGAATCATATAAAAACATGAATATTTCTGAACTCTATATTACATACCATCGATTTTCTTACTGTTTCCTGCAATAATCACACTGTTTAAATTGCTATAATTCTATGTTTTGATAATTTTTGGGATTAGTTTCTTATGGGTCTTCCTTTCAAATGTTGTCTTAGTGTTTTGCAAATATTTTTTTCCATAATGAATTTAAAGTAATCCTATACATTCCTCAGAAATTATATTTAGAGTTTAATTTTCAGATTAATTTTAACAAGCAGAAATATTTTGGGGAGAGTTTATCTCTTTCAAATACTGAATATTTCTTAACCAAGAATACAGTATAACTTTTTCTTTTTTTCAGGGCCTGTGTTATGACCTTCAATAGACTTCTATTTTCTAAATAAGTTTTACGAGTTTTCTTGTCAGGCCTAACCATAAGTATTTAATGAGCTTTGTGGCTGCTCTAAATGGACTCATTTTCCTATTACATTTTAAATTCGTTATTGCTGGTGTATAAGAAAGCCATTGATTTTTTAATATTGATTTATTTTATTCTGGCTACTTTCCTGGACTCTTACAAGTTCTTATAGTTTTTTTATTGATTCTTGATGATTTTTTTCTTTTGGTGGACAATAACTTTATCTTTGTCATGTGTGTATATATATATATGTGTTTGTATATGTGTCTATATATATGTGTGTATGTGTATATACACACACATACACACATTTTACTTTTATTTCATTGCATGGTATAGCATCTCCAACAAACATCAATATTGACATGGTACTGGGATCCTTTTCTTATTTCTGATTTACTGTCGATTATCCTTGTATTAGCTTTCCTGATACCACTATAACATATTACCACAAACTTTGTAACTTAACCCACCACAACTGTATTTCCTTACAGTTCTGGAGGTCTGAAGTCAGAATGTGATGTACAGGGCTATAATCAAAGTGTCTGCAGGGCTTGTTCCTTCTGAGGGGAACATGCTCTTCCTTCTGCAAGGGAGGATCTGTTCTTTGTCTCTATCAGCTGCTGTAAGTCACCTGCATTCCTTGGATCAAGGTTTCTTCTTCATAACGCTCCAACCTCTTGCTTGCTTCCATCATCACATTGCCTTCACCTCTGTCTAAATTCCTATTACCCAGATAATTCAGGATAATCTTTTAGTCTCAAGGTTCTTAACTTAATCACATCTGCAAAGTCTCTTTTAACACGTAAAGTAACACATTCACAAGTTCCGGGAATTAAGATATTGTTGCGGGAAGGGGACATTGTTAAACCTACCACACTTAAAATATTTCAATATTTTTTCATATTTTCATATGCAGTTTTCTTATGGCTTCTGGTAGATTTTTTTAAGTCAGTTTCAAGAATGTATTTCTATAACTTGCTTACTAAGAGCTTCTTCCTTCTGAGTCAGTAACAAATATTGTAATGAATCAAATGATTTATTCATCCATATCGAGATGTTTACTCACTGTTCTCCTTTGTTAATGTACTAATTAAATTAATGCACATGTTTCATAATTGGACATACTTTTGTACTCTCAGTATACGCCTTTTGGGTATAATGTATTAATATTAGTCTGCTAACACATTCCTGAAATTAATTTGCTAATAGTTCATTTATAATTTTCATATCTGTATTCACTAGCTTTCTTGTCTGTGCTTTCTTTGTTAAATCTTGATATCAGAGCTATATTATCCCATAAAATTATTTGAAAAAATTATATTTCTTTATGTCAGTTGAAAAACATTACATAACAAAGAAGTTATCTCTATAAAGGTACAGTCAGTCTCACCCAAAAACACTCTGCACCTGATTTCCCTTTGTGGTGGGCAATAAACTCTCAATATTTCACCTGACACTATCAATATTTCTGCTATTCCTTAGGTGAACTTTTGTCATTTGTGTCACTAGCAAATAATTCTTCCTAAGATGCTTAATTTATAACATAAACCATACTTACATTTGATATGGTTTGGCTCTGAGTCATCACCCAAATCTCCTGTTGAATTTAATTCCCAGTGTTGGGGGAGGGACCCGGTGGGAGGTGGTGGTTGGATCATGGGGGCAGATTTCCCCCTTGCTATTCTCGTGATAGTGAGTTCTCATGAGATCTGGTTGGTTAGAAATGTGTAGCTCTTTCCCCTCTGCTCTCTCTCCTGTTCCACCATGGTAAGATGTGCCTGCATCTCCTTTGTCATCCACCATGACTGTAACTTTCCTGAGGCCTCCCCAGCCATGCTTCCTGTACAGCCTACAGAACTGTGAGTCAATTAGAACTCTTTTCTGCATAAATTACCCAGTTTCAGGTAGTTCTTTATAGCAGTGTGAGAATGGACTAGTACAAGGTTGCCTCTATATCTAGAATGGTATTTATTTTCTCATTCCTGCCATTATTTGTTTGTATTTTTAACTGGTGAAAGTATCCAAGTTTGGCCACCTTATTGATAATTTTAAAGAGTTTGCTTTTAATTGTCTTGATCATCTTTACTTTTTATTTCTGTTTGCAATTTAATTAGTCTCTATGTTTATCTCTAGTAATTCCTTTTATTTTTCTTACTTTTTTCTTTTCTGGGTTTTTACTTCACATGCATAATTTATTAGCTTTATTTATTTATTTTAAAGTATATGCATTTTTATGCTATAACTTTGCAGCTCAGTACCATTTTGGCAAGATAATATAGCTCTTGATAGATGCTACCCTTAATGGCTTTTGGCATTAAGATAGTTGTTAATTTTAGTTTAGACTTTGTCTTTATACCACAATTTATTTAGAGGATCATTTCTGAAGTTTTACCTGCAGAGCTGTATTAAACTTCTAATTTTATTACATTATATTCGGGGAATGTGGACTATATTAATTTTGCTTTAGGAATTAATTGGAATTTTTTGGCAGGCATCATTCTTGATCTATTTTTACATGTTCTATTTGTTCTTGAAAAGCTGTGTGTTCTTTATCTCTGCAGTGCCAAGTTCCTTTCTTTCTTTCATTGTATCTATTATACCACACATATTAATTATGTTCATAAATTTTAACATTAAACCTAAAGCATATATTAAAAGAAAAAAGTCTCAGATTAAACAAAAGGAATACTGTCTATAAGAAATGTTGAATTAAAAAGAAGTTGGAAAGAGATGCCAGAGAGAGAAACAAAAAGAGACAGAAATGTATAGTATTAATACCATACTTATTAGAAGTATTAAAAAATTTTAAAAAATAACTATTCAAAAAGCAATAGCATTTTATTGAGAAATAATATATTCTATACCAAAGACATAAATTTTATAAATATTTGTGCATTATGAATATTTGTGCTTATATATGCTGAACATAATGCACAAATATATATAAATATACAAATATATTATATGTGTGTGTGTGTGTGTGTATAAATAAATGTTGACAGTGCAAGGGAAGGTTAATGGAATTAGGAGACTTTAATGTATTTTCCTTAATTCTCAAAAAATCAAGATTAATAAATAATAAAACTTTATCTGGAAAACTTTAACACTTCTTCAAGGCACACAAACAGACCAATTAGAAATGGAAGGAAATTTCCTCAATACTATCAACAGCATGTACAAAAAAATCTACAGTTAACACCATACTTAATGTTGAAATCAAATGAATCCCTAAAATTGATAATAAGGTAAGGATATTTACTCTCACTACTTTTATTTAGTATTGTATTAAAAGTCCCATAAAGTGCAATAAGACAAACAAAAGAAGTCACAAAGTTTGTGGAAGAAAGGAAGAAAAGAAAACTTTTGCTTGCATTTGACCTCACTGCCTATGAAGAATATCTAAAGATTTACCAAAAAACAATCTGCTAGAAGTAATAAATAAATTTAGCTATGTAATACATAAATTTAGCTTTGTATTTACATATATAAATATATATAAATTAATGTATTCCTATTAGCAACAAGTAGCTGAAAATGAAATTTCTTTTTTTCTTTTTTTTTTTATTATACTTTAAGTTCTGGGGTACATGTGCATGACGTTTATATCATGTATAACTCCCCAATGCAATCCCTCCCTCCTCCCCCCTCCCCATGATAGGCCCCAGTGTGTGATGTTCCCCTTCCCGAGACCAAGTGATCTCATTGTTCAGTTCCCACCTATGAGTGAGAACATGCGGTGTTTGGTTTTCTCTTCTTGTGATAGTTTGCTAAGAATGATGGATTCCATCTGCATCCAAGTCCCTACAAAGGACGCAAACTCATCCTTTTTTATGGCTGCATAGTATTCCATGGTGTATATGTGCCACATTTTCTTAATCCAGTCTGTCACAGATGGACATTTGGGTTGATTCCAAGTCTTTGCTATTGTGAATAGTGCCGCAATAAACATACGTGTGCATGTGTCTTTGTAGTAGAGTAATTTATAATCCTTTGGGTATATACCCAGTAGTGGGATGGCTGGGTCATATGGTACATCTAGTTCTAGATCCTTGAGGAATCGCCATACTGTTTTCCATAATGGTTGAACTAGTTTACAATCCCACCAACAGTGTAAAAGTGTTCCTATTTCTCCACATCCTCTCCCACACCTGTTGTTTCCTGACTTCTTAAGTAAACAAAAAGAAAATAATAAAATTGTGCAATATCTCTACAATAAAAGCTAGAAAGTATCACTGAGAGAAACTAAGCGTATCTAATAAATAAATGGAGGAAATATTCATTTTATAAATTATAAGACAATATGAAGGCATTAATTCTCCTAAAGCTGATTTATAGATTAAACACAATAACTATTAAATCCCAGCAAAATTTATGTTAAATGTTGGCAAGTTGATAAGATCAGAGAATAGCCAAAACATTTTGAAAAATAACAGATACTGGCAAGGATGAAAGGAAAAGTGAACTCTTGCACACTATTGGTGGGAATACACATTGGCATAGCCACTATGGAAAACAATATGGTGACTTCTCAAAAAACTAAAAATAGAACTACTATATGATCCAGCCATTCCACTACTGAATAACCATCCAAAGCAAAGAAAAACAATATATCAAAGGAACACCTGCACCCACCTGTTTATTGCAGCACTATTCATAATAGCAGACATAGAATCAACCTAAGTATCCATCAGCAGATGAATGGATAAAGTAAATGTGGTATGTATACCCAATAGAATATTTGGCCATTAAAAAAATGCTATCTTGTCATTTGCAGCAACATGGATGGAACCGGAGGTCACCATGTTACATGAAATACGCCAGGCACAGAAAGACAAATATCACATATTCTCACTCACACGTGGAAGCTCAAAAAGTTGATCTCATAGGGGTAAAGAGTGGAATAATAAGTTACCAGAGCCTAGGAAACATGTGGCAGGAAGGATGAAGAGGGAGTAGTTAATGGGCACAAACATATAGTTAGATAGAATGAATAAGTTACAATGTTTGACAGCAGAATAGGGTGGCTATAGTTAATGACAATGTTTTATATATATCAGAATATCTAGAAGGGAGGAACTGAAATGTTCTCAACACATAGAAATGATAAATATTCAAGATAACGGATACCCTAAATGCCCTGACTTGATCATTTCCTATTCTATGCATGCAACAAAATATCACATGTACATATTTATTGACAAATATTATGTGTCAATATTTTTTAAAAAGAACAAAATTAGAGGGTTTTTATTAGTTACCTGATTTCAATTCTTACAGTAAAATGCTTACAATTAACAATATGCTATTGGTGTAAACACAGACATCTAAATCAATGAAAAAAATACAAAAGTCCAGAATACACCTGTACATATATGATTGATTTCAACAAAGCCATCACCATAATTGAATAATCTTTCCAATAATCTTCAAATAATCTTTTCAATAAATGACATTGGGAGGACAGACATCCATACGAAAGAAAATGGGCCTTGATTCCCATTCCACATTGTAAATAAAAATTAGAACAAAGGAGAATGTATAAATTTTTGTATGGAAAGATTACTTTGACTAGATTTTTTGTAAATAGTACTAACCAAAAGTTTAAAAATAATAAGAAATAGAAATTCAGCAATATTAAATAATTTTGCTTTTCAAAAGATATCATTAAACTCATTTATCTATGTTCAAAAATTTTTGGCAAGGTCATCAAGTTCATTCAATGGGGAAATAGTAGAACATTTAAAAGATGGTGCTGGGTCAATTGAATTTCCACATGCAAAAGAATGAAGTGGGATCCCTAACTCCCACAACATATGCAAAAAGTAACTCAAAATGGATCAATGACCTAAATATATGAGTTAAAAACCATAAATCTCATGGAAGAAAACATAATAATGTAAATATTTATAACATTGGATTTGCTATGAATTTTTAGCTTTGACACCAAAGGCTTAGGTAAGAAAGGAAAAATAGATAATTTGGACATAATCACAATTAAAACTTTTATGCATCAAAAGACATTACAAAGAAAGTGAAAAATGTCCTATAGAATGGGAGAAATATTTACAAACTATATATCTGATGAGAGTTTAATATCCAAAATATGTAAAGAACTACTATAATGCAACAACAAAAAGACAAGCCACCCAATTTAAAAATGGGTAAAGGACTTCAGTAGACATTTCTTCGATAAGGATATACTAACGGCCAAGAATCATATGAAGAGATGCTCAGCACCACTAGTCTTTGAAAAATGCAAATCAAAATCACAATGAGTACCACTTCATACTCACTAGATGGGTATTATCCAAAAACAAAGTAAAGTAATGAGTGTTGGTGAAGACATAAAGAAATTAGAACTCTCATACATTACAGATGAGGATGTAAAATGGTACAGCTACTATGGAAAACAGTTTGGTGATTCCTCAAAAAGCTAAACATAGAATTACATATGAGTTAGCGATTCCACTTTTAGGTATTTACCCAAAAGAATTAAAAACAAGGACTCAAACAGGTATAGTATCAAACAGGTATAGTACTTGAATGCCAGTGTTCATTGCAGCATTAATTACAGTAGCCAAAAGACAGAAACAACCCAAATGTTGAATGGATAAGCAAAATGTGATATTTATATCATTGTTATGTAATATACATATATATCTCACATAATATGCATATAATTTAGCCATTAAAAAGAAATAAAGTTCTCAAAGATACTACAACATGAATAAACTTTAAAAACATTTAAAAACAAAAAAATGCAATGAGATAAAAAGGGCTCATCTTTGTTTATATTTAAGAGAGCATTGTTGTTGCTATTAACTGTTTATGTTTCCATTCATTTCTGTATGAATATTTTGACATATGTGATATTACATATAGCTAAGCAAAAGAAACCAGACATCAAAGCACAAATATTGTATGATTGCACTGACATGAAATACCTAGAATAGACAAATTCACTGGGACAGGAAAATAGATTAAAGTGTAGCAGGGGCTGGGAGGAGGGAAGAATGTAGAGTTATTGTTTAATGTTTATAGAGTTTCTGTTTGGGGTGATAAAAATGTTTTGGGAATACGTAGTTCTGATGGTTGCTCAGCATTGTGAATGTAATTAATGTCTCTGAATTGTGCACTTAAAAATGGTTACACTTTAAATTATAAATTTTAATTTAAATTATGATTTAAAGGGCAAATTTTAAATTATATATTAAAAAGTAAAATACATGGTTAAAAATATAAAGATAAGCTACAAACTGGGAGAAAATATTTGTGCTATCCAACAAAATACTAAAATCTAGAATGTATGGTAGATTCTTACATTTCAATAATACCAAAAATAATAAATAAATAAGTAAATGGACAAAGAATTGAGCAGACATTTCACCAAAGATGATGTACAAATTGCCAATTAGCACATAAAAAGCTGCTCAATTCTATTAATCTTCAAGGAAGTGCAAATTGAAATCATTTCACACCTATTAGAATGACAAAAAAAAAACAAAAACCGGTGATACCAAGTGAGGACAAGAATTTGAAGCAACTGGAACCCATTTATTTCTGATCGTGGTGTAAAATAGTACAACCACTTTGAGAAAGTTTGTCCATTTCTTATAAAATTGAACATCTACTTACCATATATCTCAGTAATCTCTCTCCTGGGTCTTTTCCCAAGAGAAATAAAGACACATTTCACAGAAACATTTGTATGTAAATGTTCACAGCAGCGTTACTCATGATAGTAAATACTGAAAACAATTCAAATGTCCAGTAACAGGTGAACGTATTACTAAACTGCTACATTCATAATATGGAACAATTCTCAGAAATAAAAAGAAATGAGCTACTGATAAATGCAGTAGCATGGATGGATACATCTGAAAATCTCTATGCTAAGGGAAAAAATTACACATAAAATAGTACATACTGCATGATTTCATTTACATAAAATCCTAGAATAGGTGAAATTAATCTATTCTTATAGAATCTATTCAGTGGTTGACTGGAACAGGGAATAGCAAGGATTGACTAGCTATGAGATGCCAAAGGCATCTGCGATGATGGAAATAATCTCTACCTTGATTAGGAAATTGGCTAAATAGGCATATATCTGTGTCAGAACTCACTGAACTACATATTTAAAATATGCATTTTATTGTATGTAAATTATACCTTAGTTGATTAAAAATACATACCACTCAAATACATGAATTAAAGAAGAGTTATCTATAATTATAGTATTAAGCATCACAATAATCATAAAGGAAAAGATTAATATGTTTGAGACATTTGAGCACAGAAATCTTTTAAATCACTGCAAGGCAAACTGAAACAGGAAAAGGAAAATGTGGCAAGAAACTTGTTTTATATATATATATATACACATATATATGCCATATATATATATATAAGCCATATATATATAAAACCATATATATATGACCACGTATATTCTAATAAGTTAATAAAAAATTAAGACCCCAAAATCCAAAAGGCAAACTGTAATAAACAGGCAATTTCCAGAACAAGAGAAAAAAAATCATGATAAAAATATGAAAAGCTTCACTGAAAATAAGGATAATGCAAACTAAAATCTCAATGATAATAATTTTGGTTTTTATAAATTTGACAAACATTGGGAAATTTGGTAAGTTAGTATTAGCAGTATACAGAAAATAAAGTACTTTTATTCTCTTTCTTTTAAATATAAATTGATAATTTTAAGGGCTATTTGATGGGGCAATGAAAATTTAAATTCTGTGAACCATTTTTACCAGTATTTCCCTTCTAGCTATGAAGTTTAAGGAGATGTGTGTGTGTATGTTTGTGTATTGAGTACTGCCTATAAAAGAATAAAAATAATATTGAATATTAGTCAAGATGAACGCTGTGAATTGAAAAATTCCTGGAAAAAAATAGCAAGCTACATATAATATCACATATGTCAAAATATTCATACAAAAATGAATGGAAACATAAACAGTTAATAGTAACAACAATGCTCTCTTAAATAGAAACAAAGATGACCTCTTTCTATCTCATAGCATTTTTTGTTTTGTCTTGTTTTGTTTTGTTTGTTTTTGAGACAGAATCTCGCTCTGTCGCCCAGGCTGGAGTGCAGTGGCACCATCTCTGCTCACTGCAACCTCTGTCTCCCAGGTTCGAGCGATTCTTCTGCCTCAGCTTCCCGAATAGCTGGTACTACAGGCATCCACCACCACACCGGCTTTTTGTATTTTTAGTAGAGACGGGGTTTCACCATATTGGCCAGGCTGGTCTCAAATTCCCGACCTCAGGTTATCCACCCGCCTTGGCCTCCCAAAGTGCTGGGATTACAGGCGTGAGCCACTGTGCCCGGCCTCTCATTGCATTTTTATACTGAAAAATAGTAGAGTGATATGTGATACTAAAATATTGATTCAAATCAGTGCTTGCTGCTGTAAGTCCAAGTTTATTGTCCTTCTTTTAAAGATGAATAATATTCCTTCTAATACTTAATGTATTCTATTATAATGATACATCAGCATTTCAGGTAAGATATCAAAGCTAATGAAAATAAATTTCAAAAAAGTATCAACTATGAATTTACACCATTTTCATTTTTTCTAAATTTGATGAAATTATAATTGTCTTTAAATTTATAGATTCTCTTATTCTCTTCTGAGAGGTACATATAAAAATATCCATGAAAATATACACATTTCTAAATATTCTCCATTATGGTACATATATTTATTTTTCAAAATTTGTATTATTGATTTCTGATACAATACAGAGTTCTTTTATGAAATGTCATTGATATTTTCTTCATTGCTAATTCTTTATTCATAAAAGTAGTCATCTTTTATCATTTGCTTTTCAAATTTATACAGCCCAATTTCAAGATTTGAGGGATGATATTGCTTCCTTTGTTGTACATACCAGATATAGTCAATTGGCATATAACCACCTTCCCAATCCTCTTTTCTGCCTCTTCTTGAACTGCAGAGAAAAGTATATTTCAAAGATTCGCCTCACCTTTAGCTAGGATTTTGCATGTGGATAGATTTTAGCCAGTATGCTGGTGCAGATACTGTATAGGCTAAGAAAAGCAAGGACAACTTCTTGTTATTTTATTTTATTTGTTTATTTATTTATGTATTTTTCTTTTTTTTTAGCAACCAAGGTCAACATGATGTTTGTCTGTACTTGTGGCATACTCAGCATTTGCATCTGGTCACCAGCTTTTCCTGTATTAACAGGCAGTGCTATGGCAGCAGCTACAGTCTCCTGATTTCTGGATTGCAGCTGTAACAGTTGTCCTTAAATTTTTTAAAGCAATGGTAGCCCCAGACTCCTATTCTTCTATATCTTTTGGAAGTATTGAGTTCCCTGTATTAAATTCTTTTCTTTTAAATTTTCACAATACCTAGAATGATTTTTCCTTCACTAAACATTAGCATCTAGAGTATTTCGTATCCAAAATAGTGGAGCATAGGCTGGGGTCAAAATAATACATAAAATATGTGATACTGGCTAAGAAAGTGATTGGAATATTTATGTGTGTTACCTTCTCCTGGATACTTTTAAGAAAGTAGGTAAGAGAAAGTCAGGAAAGTGTACCTGTACAAGCAGTAGTGGAAGAAATACAGGAGACTTTTTTTCACCTAACTTGGTGAAAGGAGATCAAAGGAGACTTTTCTTTCACCTAACTTGACTGACAGGCTAGAAATTTCAGGGCTTAGAAGTTTGGGACAGTTAAACAACAAGAATAAGAGAAGCTCCCATTGAATGTCCTCTGTCAGAGACAAAATTGTGTTGTTCCTTGTGGTAGATGTATCTATTTCCCTGTGTCCTTTGTCATGTGATTTGATATCCCTCATGCTAAAGGTGGGCATGTTCTCCCATCATTTCCCCTTGGGCTTGGCAATGTGACCAGCTCTAGCCAATGAAATGTGGACAAAAGTGATAGTGGCCAAATTCGTAATTGCAAAAATATAGAATGAGCCCAAATGCTCATTAATCAATGAACAGATAAAGAATCTGTGATTATATAAATGATGGAATACTACTTAGCCATGAAAAAGAATAAATTAATGGCATTCGCAGCAACCTGGCTGGGATCAAAGACTATTATTCTAAGTGAAGTAATTTAGGAATGGAAAATCAAATATCATATGTTCTCACTCATAAGTAGAAGATAAGCTATGAAGATGTGAAGCATAAAAATGATACCATGGACTTTGGGGACTTGGGAGGAAAGGGTGGGACGTGGGTGAAGGATAAAAGACTACAAATTGGGTTCAGTGTATGCTGCTTGGTTGATGGGTGCACCAAAATCTTACAAATCATCACTGAAGAATTTACTCATGTAACCAAATACCACCTGTTCTCAAAAACCTATGGAAATAAAAATAAAAATTAAAATTAAAAAATAGACTGTGGTAGGGCCTATAGGTGAAATGAAGATAAATAAGATCTGTGCTATGAATCAAGCTGTGACTATGAATTCCTATAACTAGAAGACACAAAGGAATATATATTCTATATATAAAATATAATATATATAAATATATATATAATATTCTGCCAAAAAAAAGTGATAGTGGCTAGATCTAAGCATAAGCCTTGAGAAGCATAGTAAATTTTTGAGGCTGTCTTCTGTACGTCCCATTAGGGGAACCTCAGCCAACATGCTACCCAAAGAGAATGAAATAAACATGGCCTCAATCCCATAGCTTAGATTTAAGTCATCCAGCTGAACACAGCCTAGATCAGCTAAAGCTCAGCCAGTAATAGACACGTGAGTGAATGAATGCTTCCTGTTGTATGCCACGTGATTGCTGGCAACCAGAGACTGATTAACCTCCATACCTAAGCCTACTGCTTCACATTGCTTCACAAAAGCCATCATTCAACGAGAAAGACACAAGTGAGTTAAGCAGAGAGAACAGTTAGTAAATGTGCTCACAATCATGACCAGACAAGATAATGGCCATTTTAACTTTCACATAAAAGTGTCTGGGGATAAACAGACCAAAACTCCAGTAAGTTTTGAGGAAATCACTTTACCAATGCAACTACAAGCCTGGCCTTCAAAGCCATGTAATTGTTATATGAATAAAACAACCTGCTTATCTCCCAAAGGCATGTGCAGAAAGTAGGCTGAGAGGCCCGGCGCAGGGGCTCACGCCTGTAATCCCAGCACTTTGGGAGGCCGAAGCGGATGGATCACGAGGTCAGGAGATGGAGAGCATCCTGGCTAACACGGTGAAACCTCGTGTCTACTAAAAAAATACAAAAAATTAGCCGGGCATGGTGGCGGGCGCCTGTAGTCCCAGCTACTCAGGAGGCTGAGGCAGGAGAATGGTGCAAACCCGGGAGGTGGAGCTTGCAGTGAGCCGAGATCGCGCCACTGCACTCCAGCCTGGGAGACAGAGCGAGACTCCGTCTCAAAAAAAAAAAAAGAAAGAAAGAAAGAAACTAGGCTGGGAATGCTGGGCAGAACCCAGGAAGAGCATTTTCTCCAACACCAATTTCAGACATAGCCACAGATAATAATAGACAAGAATCCCCAAGAGGGCAAAGCTGAGAGCAATGAGGATTTTTGGACAAAGAAATTCCTCCCTGAAAGCACAACCAGCACTCAATCAAGGAATTTAGACCAAGGCAGAGGTTTTTCACGCTTCCTTGCCAGCAGAGTTTTTTCATTGCTGTAAACTATGACTACTGACTGGGCATCACATCTCACACCTGTAATCCCAGCACTTTCGGAGGCCAAGGCAGGAGGATTGCTTGAACCCAGAAGTTCAAGATGAGCCTAGGCCACATAGCAAGACCCTATTTAAAAAACAAACAAACAAACAAAAAAATTAACGAAGTTGGCCAGTCATAGTGGCATCACACTAGTCCTAGCTACTCAAGAGGCTGAGGCAAGAGGATTGCTTGAAAACCTGTGACTACTCTGTGGTGTGCCTCTAATTCTTCCTTTTATTTATGGGGAGAGTTTAAAGCAACTATACTGGGTATGTGTGAGGAGTGGGAACAGATATAGTTTATATCCCATTAGTTAACCAGGAGCCAAATCTGGAGCATATAGAAAGGATTGCATATCACTCAGAGATCCTAAATTTCTAGTTGCGTATTGTAGCTAAACGGAATTTGGGATAGTATCCTTAGGGAAGCGGTCAGTGAGGGAAGGAAGTTATCATCAAATGAAATGTGTGTGGAAATAATGTATACAAATCCATGTGAATTATCTGGAAACATATGCTTGACATCCATTTTCTTTTTCCCCCTTTGTATAGGATGGAACATCAGGCTATAGTTTCAGGAAGCCAGCCTTGACCTTGCAAAAAATAGCACCCCCTTCAGAATTAGTAAAGCAATGAGAAATAATTGCCCAGAACATCATGGAGCTGAGCCATTCACCCATCCTGGAACATCCACCTTCCTCTGGAATTATTTTTTTAATGTATTTTCTTCTTGTTTAATCCACTAATTCTCTCTCTTCCTCTCTTTCTTTCTCTCTCATCTCTGCTCCTTTCCACAGCAACATAGACTATATATGACATATATATAACATATATATATAACATAGACTATATGATTATATATTTGAGTATGTTTAATTTAAAAAGTACATACACAAATATTTACAGAACTGCTCAATCAGAAAAAATACACTTAATAAATAATTGTTCAACAATGGCCTTGATGTGCTATAATTTGTATTTTCACCAAATGAGTCCCAGTTACTTTTAATGTGTATTTTCCATGCTTGTTCACCTATTTCATTTTATACTAAATGTATATTAAATTTCCCTCTAATGTTTTGATTTTGTAACAAAATGTTGGTCATGTTTAGATGTTATCAAAATCAATAATTTTTTTCTTTTCTTATCATAAGTCAGAGCAATCTTAATCTTATGTTAGAATAATGGAACTCTTATTCCTAACACAAAATTATGGCCTTTCTTCACTTTATTTTTGAAGCAGAACTTACAAATTAGTGTTTTCGATAATGCTAAAAATTTGGAAAAGTGAGTCTTAGGTAAACATATAATAATCTTAGGTTTAAATGTGAAGCGTCAGTATTTCAGGCAGTAATGGAACTTTATTTTTTGTATTCGTCTTTTCCTCTTTAGTTCTTTTATAATTGTTTCTAGCTCAAGAAATCCTAAGTTACTTGCAGTTTCAGACCGAGATACAGTAGATGGAAATTTCCCTACTCCTCCCTCTAAGTACAACTAAAAATCCGGGACGTTCTATATAAAACAATCATAAAAGGACTCTCAAAGTTGGAGGGAAATAACCTACCATTTGAGACCCTTTTACTCAAGGAATTACATGAGTTTCTTGATTTTGCTTTTTGCTTCATATATCTCAGACTGTGTGATGGAGGAGCCAGCAATCTGGGAACAGCAACAATAACACACAAAAAAACGCCCCATGGAAAACCAGCTCTCTCAAGCCAAAGTACAGAAAAGAGGAAGGCTAGCAAAATGAAAAATTCTTAGATAATAGGTACCCCACTTCAGGCCAATACCACAAAAAAATAACAGCCCTTCCCCATGCCCTTCAGCAAAGGCCATGCCGATAGCCTGGACTCCCATGACTAATCCCTTTTTCCCTGGTACCTCTCTTGCAGTAAATGGAACCACCAATAAGCCACTTGCTCTAAAAACAATTTCCAGTATTTCAACAACCAAGTTCTGTCAGCTCTACTTTTCATATATCCTTCAACATGTCTCCTCTTCCAATACTGTTGCCACCACTAATACTCCCTTCCTTTAAATACAGAAGAAGCCTCATTGTTCTTTCTGCACTCTCCATTCACAATCTTACCGCAATCTAGTCTTCACTGCAGCCAGAGTAACCCTTCTAATGTGTGTGTGTTATCCCTCCACTAAAAATCCTCCAATGGCTTCCCTGTGCCCAAAATACAAAGGTCACACTCCTCTGTATTCCCTTTGCTATTTATTTGTCTAAATATAGAAAGAAATTAAACTTCTCTCTGAAATTTTTCATAAGCAAAAAAAAAAAAAAAAAGAACTCTCATTTCTTATTTTTTAACCTCCATTAAAGCCATCAATATTATGAGATGCTGTATTCACACTTAGGCACACTGCAGGAACTAGAAACAGAAGAACAAGTCGTACTCTCTGATGTAATTTGAATATAAAATCTACACACTTATTTTCTCTCCAAAGAGCAACAAATTAAACCAAAGTATTTTCCAGACATCACTGGGAATACAATCCCCCACACTCCACATATACATTTATTTAATCTGACGACTACGTTTGCCAGACCTCGGATATAGTAACATCCCTAAATTGTATGCTTTCAGAAACCGTTTTCACCAGATGAGAAGAAACTGAACAGCATTCTAAAGCTTCATCCAGAGTTAACTTTTCACAAACTATATGTTGATTAACTCAGAAATTGTACATGTGAAGTTATGCAATTGTTAAGAAGTTGATGCCCTACTCTCTCTAAGCTTCCTTGTTACTCTTTAAGCAATTGCAATTCGGCAAGTGGAATATTAATTTCTATCCATGCAATCACCAAAAGTGAAAAATAAAAACTATTTCTCTATTTCTACAACATAGAATTATTGCCATTATGTGCAACTCTAAACATGGTCTCAGGTCTTAAAAGAACACATCTGTCTTAGCATCTATAGCGGTAAAATAATTTGTTCAGGCTACTTGCTACTAATCTCTAGGTGGAAACTTCTTACTTAATAATTTAATTTTTCCTGTTCAATGACAGCAGTGTTCACCAACACGTACCTTACTTCCAAAGCTCATGGTATCCCATTTTCAAGGACTGAAATGAGTAGTCTTTCAAATATTTGATGAGCAGACAGAAGGAAACCCCCTTTTTTTTCCTCTTGGTCAGTAAACAAACCCAGAGAGAATGGCTTTCCAGCATGTTGAAGATGCTCTGGCAGGTCATTAATCCCAGAAAAATCTCTTCAAACTTACTGATGCGTGGATTCCATTTTCAAATTTCTCATTAGTTCCTCTTTATGGATTAAATGCTGATGTTCACGAGTGAATGCACACAGCTTCAGCTGATGGATGTAATTGGGTTGTAATGGATTTTAGCTGCTGTTCCTTCTGATCTAGCCAATTTGAAATGCAGTATCAATGTATTCTCCCCATCTCTCAGTAGGGAATGAGAAATTGAAACCTACAAGATGAAATTTATCAACTTTCATAAAGTCAGCTTCAACCATCATAAAACTGTTAAACTTCTCATTATCATTCCACCGCAGTTATTTCTCGAACTCTGGTTTGGCAGTGAA
The DNA here is from genome assembly GCF_009764315.1 of Trachypithecus francoisi. Classification (NCBI taxonomy): domain Eukaryota; kingdom Metazoa; phylum Chordata; class Mammalia; order Primates; family Cercopithecidae; genus Trachypithecus; species Trachypithecus francoisi. The sequence goes on along the minus strand of NW_022681431.1, from coordinate 22,072,376 downwards.
AGTATTAAGTATATTTGGAAGAAGTAGAGTTGATCCTTCAATATTCTGTGTGTCCTCAGCATTGATTTAGGTGCTGTAAATATTACCAAGTGAAGATGACATTAACACAGCAAAATTTAACACCAGAAACATAAAATGACAAGAAAAGATTTAAAGGTTGCAAAACCTTCTGCAATTTTATATTTAAAGCATGATTTGCAGCTATACTAGGTTCGATAACAAAGATTACATGTTTCAACATCTCACAAATTGCTACTAAGCTGCTCTTTTGGTGTATTTTGGTGTCTCTTGGTACTGAAACATCTAGTGATGAATGGAAGACATGGTTTGGGGAGAGCCCCAAAAAGTTGTACGCTGTCATAGTCACCCTTCATTTTCTACACTGTCATATGTATGTGAGCTTTTTAAGTCACAACAGTATTTTTCTTTGGTTCTATATTCATGAGCACTGTCACAGCAACGTCCAGAATTTAATTAACTTCAAATAGACTGAACTTTCCTTTTATTACTAACAGCATTAAGTTGAATATATGGGAAAATATCTATTTAAAATTTTCAGGGAAAAGTACCAAGGAAAAACAATTCTCCATTCCTACCAGCCTTTTAGATTAGTGCATAAATTCAAGGTTCTCATACAATTCTAAAGTTTACTTAATGCCAAGAACACTGTAAAACACCACTAGACATGTACACACCCCTTATATTTTATTCTATGGAGACAACTTATCACTGTTAAAATTAGAGAACACAGGATAGCTAAAATGATAGAGCAACATATATTATCTAGTTCTTGTAAATTGTGTCTGAATTTACACAATATTTTCTTTATATTACACATTTTACAAATATATAAGAGGGCAACTATACTTAGGACTCATAGAAGTTAGCCATCTTAGGTAACATACTTAGGAGGAAATGAAAAGGATTAATGTCTTATTTGCTTTTCATGAATAATACTAAGCAGCACATACATTTCATTTAGCATCCTCAAATCACTTGACAAACATTAAGTAATTAATTAATTAAACAGAAGACCACGATGAGCTTAATTAGAACCCATCCTCTCCCCCACTCCCCCAAGGACACACAATGCTTCTTGGTTCAAGCAGGTTTTGAAATAACAAGAATAACCTTTCTTGTGATATTTGACTGCCAGTTTGAGCCCGGAAAGTACTTGGGTGCATGACAATTAGATGTTTTTAAAAAGGTCAATTGGATTTTGTGTAACCTCCAAAATGAGAGGTTAATATTTTATCTCCTCCAACTCCCTGGAATTGCTTTTCATGCTCACACACACACACCAATAAACAACTGGCTTAATGTTCCAAACAAAAATTCTCCATCCTACTTGAAAGACTATGCCCAGGACCAAATTTATGGCAAATGATATTGCATTAACATGCAACAGAACCTGCAAAGGAAGATATCATTTCAAAGAAAAAATGATTTTATTTACTTCTGTAAATTAATATTAAAATCAGCAATTACTATCTATAAAGATAATCTCTTTCTGACCCATAGGAGAAAAACTGACTCAGAGCAGTAACCAATTCTGTCTGCAAAGGCCTACCCATTGACACAAAGTAAAATTTAAGTTATTTACCACTCATTGTTTTTATTTGTACCTGACCTAAAGATTTAAAATAGAATAATTTTTCTTAGTGGGATGACTGTCATTTCAAACATAACCAAGTTCAGAGGGAAAAAAATGATACATGAATTTTCATGGCCATCGTACAAACCTTATAGTGCAAACTTATATTGCAGACTGCCCTAATGTCATGTAAACTCCTCAAGGTGACTCACTGAAGAAGTATAACAAGAAAGGTGACCCCAGTAACACTGTCTTCTCTTTGCTTTGCAACTTTCCTTCTTAGCAACAAAAGACTTTCAAAGAGAGGAGGGCACAGTGGGTCTATGATATACTTAACAAATACTCTTCATTTCAATCATAATTCAAAGAAACTTTTGAAATTGCCCTTTTGAAAAGTATTTGTACTACTAAAAAAATCTTAAATTCAATACTAAATATTCACCAACTATTTTTCATTAAAAATAATATTAGGGATCACTGATGCCATTATTTATACGTGGTAAAAAGGTTTTGGGTATTTCTGAAAATCAACTCGCTTGCTCCAAAGGTGAAGATTTGCTATCATTAGGTTGAAATAATTTTTTAAAGTGTGCTCATTGCTCTGAAAACAATTTCAAAAGAGAGAGTTCCAAAACAAAATATTGTGAATTTAGATAGGCTTACATTTTGGTAATTTTATTAAAAAGGAATCTAAATCATTTTAGAGAAATTTCATATACACTTACTCTAATGTTGTCTTTCCCTAAGAAAAAAGTAATTCAATTTTATCTCTCCAGCTGATCATCTATATTTGGAAAATTGTTTCCATCGTATATAATTCCCTTTTTTATCTCCGAGATATTAAGATTTGTTTCACACATCTGGCTCCACATACAATGCTGCAGGTGAAGTAAAGGATCACTTACCTCAAATCTCATCATAGTGATACCTGCGTCATTTGGAGGAGATGAGGACAGACCTATTACCTTCCATCCTGAGCTTGAAACATGAAGCCAGTTTATTACATTCATTAGGTGGACAATGCGAGTCAGTTGTCTGATTTTTATGTATTTACAAAATAGATCTGGGATGGTTTGTTTTGGATTCCAAGATGCTTTCTGCATCTTTAAAAGTAACTATGCAAAAAATAAGGTCTTCTCTCTCTTAGAAAGTCTGGATGAAGCTGGAAGCCATTAACAGCAAACTAATGCAGGAACAGAAAACAAAACACCACATGTTCTCACTTATAAGTGGGAATTGAACGATGAGAACACATGGACATGTTGGGTGAGCAGTACAACACACACCAGGGGCAGGGAGAGCATCAGGAAGATGAGCTAATGGATGCTGGCCTTAATACCTGAGTGATGGGTTGATCTGTGCAGCAAAGCGTCATGGCACTTTACCTATGTAACAAGCCTGCACAACCTACACATGTACCCCGGAACTTAATATAAACGTTGATTTAAAAAAAGAAAGTCTACATCTACAATGATCTTTAAGAGAGATTCTAAAGCTAAGGTAAATAGAGACAGAAAGTGATGGAGAGGCAGCAGGGATTAGGGGGTTAAGCAATCAGATAAAGATGTTATAGCTTTTTCAGCAATTATATAAACTTCAAGTTACCACTATTATGGTAAGTTATTGGGAAGATTGTATAGTAGCACCAAAAGCAAAGGAAAATAACAGGAAAACATTTCTTGGTATAGTTTGTTTGTTGTTCCATTTTATTTTTAATTTATCAAATCTCCTTTACATACAGACATGAGATTATTGAAGGAACAAAACAAAAGAAAAGATAGATGAACACATTCAAAAAGTTAGCAATGTCAAATCAGCATAATAAAGTGTATGCTTTTTTGTGACTTTTTATTGTTCTCCTGTCTTCTAAAGGGAGATTGTTTCATGTTGGATACTTCTCTGCATCATAACCTCTTTTTCTGTCCTGAACCAGACCCAGTCAATCTCTGCACAATAGTATTTAGTATTTCCTGGGCATCCAGTGAATATTCATCAATGTGTATAGATTAAATTATTAGCTTGTGCCGCTGAGAATCAGGTTCTCATTCTTTTTTATTTTTCTCTACCGCTACCTCCCACATAATTTAAGAAATCCTAAACTAATTATCCAATTTCAGCCAATACAGAGTCTAAATTTCATAGCTTTATTATCTTTATTATAGGCTCTTCAGCTCCACTTCAAAGGCAGTTAAAAGATTGGCATCAACACTGAATTGTACAGCAAGGACACTTGGCACTAAACTCTTTTCAGTGCTCCTCAGCATTGAACCTCATTTTCTTATCTGCCCAGATTATGCAAAATTAATCAGTTCTTTGAAATAGCAGTGAGATATTGTTTCCTTTGGTTAAGAAAAATGATTCAAAGAAATAGAACTGATCTTCCAATATATTTAGAGAGTAAAAATGCAGGGAAAATCCAGAGGGATAACAGAATCCCTTGTTCTACTTCTCCTGCCTTTCTATTTGATTTATGGACAATCTCTTAAGTTTTTCTGGTGAGAAAAACAAAAAAAGAAATCTTATAGGAAGGAATGAGCAGAATCTATTTCAGCTTCCAAGAAACTCTCCAAAATAGCAGCACCAACAGTGAGAGCACTGCCTGGGAACTGCACTGGATAATTCAGTGTCTCAAAGCATATTTGCCACCACATATTTAGCTCAGTCCAATGATATATTACAGATTTTATTAACGTCTAGCCAAATCCAGCATTTCACACCTTTCTAATAAACACCACTACTCTCAATGTCTCTCCCTCTCTCTCTTACACATGCAATTACATACATACACTCACTCACACATCCAATTCTGTTACTCTTCATTTAGCCACCATCCTCATTCCCCGAACTTTTCTATACATATATAGAATATATATTATATTATTATTATATACTTTTCTATATATAGAATATATACATTATATAATATATATAATGTAGATTTCAAAATAACAAAGAGCTGAGATCCTTTATGGTTATAAAAACATAAAAAAGGAGAACTCACCAAAAGGAGTGAAGGTACTTATTACAGGTGTTCTTAATTAGATTGTGTACTTTACTTCCAACGCCTTCAGATATGGCTGCTAGACAGTACCGAAATTCAAAGAAAGAGACTGGAAGATTTTGTTCCAAATCCTCTCTCCAGCACTGGGGAATATCAATGAACAACAAGAACAACAAAAAAAGACCTATCTTCCCTGGAGCTTTCACTGGGAGAGAAAATAAAAAATAAACAAAGAAAGTAAGCTAAATATTATCCTATGTTAGAATATAAAAGTTGAGGAAAGCAGAACTGAGTAAAAAGGATTGGGGATGCCAGGGGCTGCTTCAAGAGAAAATGACAGTGAACATAATCCTGAAGAAAGCCAAGGAGCGAGCCACTGGATATTGGAAGGGAAGAGAATCGTAGGCATCACGGCTACCACGTTCAGCTATCACGCATGTTGTATTGCACAACCTGAACAACCCCACACAGCATTTCCACCAAATGGAGAGAGCAGCAACTGAAAAGTTCTGGAGTGGCAGCATGCCCAGTAGGTTCATGACAAAGGGAGATCATGGCAGCTGGAACAGAGAGAGCAAACTGAAGAATAGGGAGAAATACAGTGAGAAGAGGAATGGGAGTCTAAATGAGCCTGAGTTTCCCTATTATTATCCATTGTGATTGCTTTTATGTGAGTTCCTTATAGCTGGAAGCCATGTTTGACAACCAAAGTCTAACCAGGGGAAATCTTACACATCATGGCCTGTCTCAATATTTGACTAGTATACTAACTACAGAAGACCAGGAGGCAGCATGATGGCATGGCGCGAGTTCATGGGTTTGTATCAGATGAACAGTTTTGAATTCTGGCTCTGTCACTTACTAGATGTGGGAATTTGGGTTTGTTTCTTAATTTGAGGTCAACTCAGTTCAGCAAAAGTGCATTGGTGCTTACTAATCTAATATGATGGGCCCCAAAATAAAAGGAACATGCTTGGAGCTTTAAGCCTCAAACAGCTTGTAGTCTAGGTTGGAGACCTGCAGAACTTTTGATGTAAAGGTCCAGATAGTAAATATTTTAGACTTAGTGGGCCATTTAGTCTCTGTTGGAGCTACTTAATTCTTGCATTGTTAACACAAAAGTAGCCAAAGAAAATATTAAATGAATAATTATGGTTGTCGTCCAACAAAACTTAATTTACATAAATAGGCAGCAGGCCAGATTTTGCCCCTAGGCCATAGTTTTCAACCCCTGATCTACAGAAGCACTGACATAATGATGGGAGTGTCCTGTGTCTACATAACCAATAGCCACATGTGGCTGTTGAACTCTTGAAATGTGACTTAGTGTTATTAAAGTACCACATTTTTAATTTAATTCATTCAAATAGCCACATGATACTTTATTGAACAGCCTTGTCTAAAGAAAAGAGAGGCATAGAAAAACACAAAGACTACTTACTATATGTTTAAAAATGCCAAAAGTCCCATTAACTCAAGTAAGAAGTAACTAGCACTGACTAGGAGTTTAACTAAAGGCTTCACAGCCTAAGCGGCATTTGAAATGGATCTTGAGAAACAGGACGACTTTGCTTAAGCTTTTCAACCTTGCTTGTAAAATCAAAATACAAATAACCAAAGTTGTAACAGGAATTTTTCAAATTTATTTCTGTTTATAGCAATGAAATATAATTGAAAACTGAAAAGTGCTCTATACTTACAGTCACTTGTTTGGCACTCCTCTGTTTTCCAATAGTACTGTGGAATCGGTACAGGCTTTAGGACCAGTAAGAGCCAATTTAAAACTTTGTTCTGCCTTTTACTTATCTCATGAGTTTGGATAAGTCCCTTTAACATTCTGAGCAGCAGTTTTCTCAACCTTAAAATGGAAAAGGTAATACCAATCTCTTAGGTCATTTGCAGAAGTCAAAAATGATCCAATTATAACACTTAGGATAACGGTAAGAACTTGGGATTCAGTTACTAAGTTATCATTTAATCATTGCTATGTCATCAACATAATTTCATTCTAATTTCACAATTCTGTGTAAGGAAGAGTGGGCATTACCATCTTTTTAAATAGGAGGGTTATGTGTGTAGACATGTAAAGGTATCTTGCCCAAGACAACATAGTTCATAAATGGTAGAACCAAACTTAGAAGGTTCAGAACCCCTTAAACTTATGCCAGTGCTTTCTCCACTCCCTGTTATTAACTGTCTTATCAAGACAAGAAATATTTGGAATGTCAGTTCTAGAATGAACCTGTCATCTCGATGAGTTAGAAGAGATATTCAGGCTGATGCGGCTTTGTCCAACCAGTCAATTATATTTGCCAGTCAAATTACCCGCTTTCACACAAAATGTGTCTGGATTTCATTATTTAAATAGTTTTTACAAGATAATCTCCATCTGTGCTATAGTCTAGAGCAATGAATCTTGGTATTTAGAAGCATTAGGCAAAACAAGCCAAAAATGCTATAGATCTCTATATCTCAAGGTTTGCTTGACATGGGTTTGTGCTAAGTTCTGTCCATTTATTTATTTATTTATTTATTTAGAGACTGAGTCTCGCTCTGTCACCCAGGCTGGAATGCAATGGTGCGATCTCGGCTCACTGCAACCTCCGCCCCTCCAGGTTTAAGCAATTCTCTGCCTCAGCCTCCAGAGTAGCTGGGATTACAGGCATGTGCCACCACACCTGGCTAATTTTTTGTATTTTTAGTAGAGATGGGGTTTCACCATCTTGGCCAGGCTTGTCTTGAACTCCTGACCTTGTGATCCACCTGCTTCGGCCTCCCAAAGTGCTGGGATTACAGGCATGAGCCACTGCGCCCAGCCAAGTTCTGTCCTTTCTATCAGTTTATGTTTAATTTATATTTTCAAAGTGAAGCAATAAACTGCTTAAAATATAAGCAATTTCATTACATGACATCACTAACCCCACCTGGCTTCCTAACACTCACAAACACAGATACTGAGCAACACAATATAGCCTTTCTTATTTCCAAATAGAAAAGTAATAAATGACATAAGTAAATACAAATATGTTTTTCCTATATCAAAGCAGTACTTAGATTAGTAACAATTAATTAACTGCATATGTTGAAAAGTGAGAAATGTTTGTGTTCAATTCACTCCATTTCCTCATTCTACACATTTTTAAATCTTCCTTGGCAAATAGGATTCTCCAGCTTCAACTCATTCTTTAGGAATTGTGTCACACTGGGTATTTGCAAAAGGAAAACTACTAGTTAGAACACCTGATGTTATATCCCACTGAAATGATAAACTGCAAGTGGAAGAAAATGTTACTAGGCTCACAGATCAAACTAATTAGATTTTATTTTCTCTTTCCAAACCGGACACTAAAACTCCTTAATATTCCTGTGTCTGTCTGATGTTAGCCTGATGATGTCTCTTCATGGGATTTGAGGTTGGGACCCAACCCACCATGCTCCTGGAAGGAAAACTGATAAGGGAAAGGAAGTAACAAAAGGATATCTATTTCTTGGTTGGAGTTCCTTTCACCATGCACTGGAACTGGGTATCTTCCACGTGTTCTCACATCAACATCAGCATGCAATGAGCTTTCCATATTCAAAATTTTTAGACCATGAGTAGTTCTATACTGTTTTTCTAAATACTTCAGATAATTTTAGAAATGCAGAACAGAAAAGGAGCATTGAAGAAATTGGGAAATGTTACTTATTTACCTACTTTCTTCTATTCATTCATTATTACAAATGGCTAAACTGAGGTCCATAGATGTGAAGAGTCTTATCAAAAGCTTGATGCTAGTTAATAGCAGAATTGTGTTGAGCAACCACGTCTTGAAAGTTTCAATTGAGTACTTAACTCTATTGCACATATTGTTTCCTTTATATATAGGCATCTCCATGAATATACAATAGCTTTATTTACTTTTTAAGAAAAAAAAAATGTTCTACATTCTCTTTGTGTAAGTCTCTTCCTATAAGCAATCCCATAAAACTCTTCCTATAAGTTTTAGGGAGTTGAACATGCAGACTTTATAAATTTCACAGTATTATGAAATGAGGGAATAGTCGCCATTGCCTTAGTGACTTCCAATAGATTTCCCTTCACATATAGCTTCCTACCTCTCTTACACATTTAAATGTGTCAGTTGTTCCTAGCCCAACTCCATATTGGCTTCCCTAAAGAATTCAGCTTTCATTGATTTCACCTTCTAGTCAATCCTAGCTGTTTTGCCCCTTAATAATATACCTGTATTGCACATATCAATCTTACAGTTGCCATACAGATTATATTTAACCTTCACCGGGATGAGGAATGGGTCCATGACACATAGCTTCTTCTCGTGCCATGGTGAACACAACTTCTTCTCAATAATATATAAATTTGAAGGACTGAATTAATACTTTGACGACTTTAAAGAATGACTGTGACTTTCTAAATTACCCTGCAGTACTCTCTGTACCTAATTAATTAATTAGGAGTTGAATCTCAAAGTCTACTCTAGGTTTGAAGGCTATTACTTCATTGGGATTCTTGCCCCCAAAATGCCTCACTACATTTAGCTGATCCAACAATCTTCACAAACATTGATGTTTCATTCACATCACAGTTTAGGGATCTTTGTTTCTCTCTTAATGACTGAGAATAAAACTTTAAAGAAAAACATCTCCATGGGAAGTCTCACATTGCTTAGGAATGAATAATCTGTGACTGCCAAAAAACATTACTCGATTATCAGTTTGAATTTTCTTTTGCTTCTTACTTCATCCTATTAAGTATTTCTTTCATTCCCTTGGACCACCCCAGACTGTCATTCTCCCTCCTGGCTGTCTCTATGTCTTTCAAATATTTGGCAAGCTGCCGATTTTGATTGATCCACCCTTTTTGTCTTCTCTGCAAGTGCTAACGTCTATCATCAGTGGATTCTTGCCTATTGTTCTTTGAGATTAAATCAATGAAAATTACAAAAGCTGAAGAATTCTTAAACAAGATATTTTGCCCCTCCTTTTACCTTCTCACAAAGGATTTTTTTTTCATCTTATCACTTTCCTTCCAAAAGTAGCATATACCTTAATTAAATTATTACCATTCTTTGTAGGATTATGAATAAATCTTCATTTGTTTTCTTTATTAGCATTTGATCTGTTTTTGTTAATTGTGTAAATGTTCCCCATAGGCAGAAAAGCAATATAACTCAAATGAAGCAGGGCTTTTTGTTAAGGATAGTTAATTTGATTAAAATCACCGTCAATATGATGAATGGAGGCACTTTGGCACAAGTTGCCCGGTAACTTGAAATTGACAATATAATGTGTGTGCCATTAGGACTAGAACAATAAATTCAACAATGTATCATAGCATTGATCTGGGATACTCCTTAGTTTAGGATAGAATAATGATTCTCTGCATTTACATAATATTCATTCTTGGACTCAATGCTTATAAATAGACTTTATCATCTTGATGCTTAAATGATGTGGAAACTAGTGGACTTCATCAATGCTGAGGGAGTAAAATGGTAATTCAGGGATCTAGATTCAGGGCTTAGAGTGATAGAAATTGATTACCACTGGATGGCTAACATGATGTAGTTTATAAGGAAGATTTATAGCAAATATAAGTAAATGTTTATGGGAACCACTTAAAATGCAAACCAAGAAACTACAGACTTCCAACGATAGACTTTTTCTATGCCAACAGATGCTTACCAATATTCTCCAGTGGGTAAATGCCTGATTAACAAATTTTCCTGTGATAAAGGATAAGTAGGTGTAACTAAATGTTCCTAAGGATTAGATTAAGATTGCTATAAAAATAAGCATTTCTAAAGGCTAATTCTCATTAATTTAACCATTGTAGAAGATAGTGTAACGATTCCTCAAAGAGCTAGAACCAGAAATACCATTTGACCCAGCAATCCCATTAGTGGGTATGTACCCGAAGGAATATAAGTCATTCTATTACAAAGATACAGGCATGTTTATGTTCGCTACAGCATTCACAATAGCAAAGACATGGAATCAACACAAATGTCCATCAACGATAGACTGGATAAAGAAAATGTGGTACATATGAATCATGGAATACTATGCAGCCATAAAAGGGAATGAGATCATGTCCTTTGCAGTGACATGGATGAAACTGGAAGCCATCAGCCTCAGCAAACTAATACAGGAACAGAAAACCAAACACTGCATGCTCTCACTTACAAGTAAGAGCTGCTGGCCGGGCGCAGTGGCTCAAGCCTGTAATCCCAGCACTTTGGGAGGCCGAGACGGGGGATCACAAGGTCAGGAGATCGAGACCATCCTGGCTAACATGGTGAAACCCCATCTCTACTAAAAAATAGAAAAAACTAGCCGGGTGAGGTGGCAGGCGCCTGTAGTCCCAGCTACTCGGGAGGCTGAGGCAGGAGAATGGCGTAAACCCGGGAGGCGGAGCTTGCAGTGAGCTGAGATCTGGCCACTGCACTCCAGCCTGGGCGACAGAGTGAGACTCCGTCCCCCCCAAAAAAACAAACAAGTAAGAGCTGCACAATGAGAACACATGAACACAGGGAGGTGAACAATACATACTCCCAAGACACACTGGGGCTTGTCAGGGGATGGGGTTGGGGGAGAGAGAGCATTAGGAAAAATAGTTAATTCATGCTGGGCTTAATACCTAGGTGATAGGTTGATAGGTGCAGCAAAGCACGAGGGCACATGTTTACCTATGTAACAAACCTGCACATCCTGCACATATACCCCAGAACTAAAAATAAAAATTGAAAAGAAAAAACTAAACACAACAAAATACATTTTAAATTTTGTTCAGTATTTTTTGTGGTAGTTATTGTGTTTTGTGTATTGTTTTTTATTTCAAAGTTGTGAAACAATTTTTTTAACTGGGAAAAATAAAGTAATTTATAAGGACAAAATCCATCAAGTGAAACATAAATAAAGGAGAGAGGGGCAAACAGAAAAAAACCTTTTGTGAAATATTTATTTACCTCATAGAAAAAGTCAATCAGTATAACCATGAAACAGAAGTAGCGGTAACTAATCTGTCGTATGTGAAGGAAAAACATTAATTGAAAGAAACATATAAAAAATCTGACTACTTTTTTCTAAGTTTTGCTACAACGAGCAAAGTGATCCTATAAAATACAAGTTAATATAAATATGTATCAAATTATCATCAATCAATAGCTGCTCTGCTCTTCACTCAGACTCTCTCAATGTCTCTTAATTGTCTAGATTTCTCAGATTTTTATTTTAATTTCACTATATTCTGTTCATCACCTCTAGGATTTATCATTAAGACTCTGAAGAAATGACTACATATTTCTATTTTGGCAAATCAACATGTGCAAATAAAGCATACGCAATTTACTTTTTAAAAAACCTCACAAAAATGTAATTTTAAAAAAGAATCAATTCTATTGTAAACCAAGAAATTTGTTCCAGACTATAAATTCTTGAAGGTAAATGCGGTTTTTAACACATCTATAAATTATATACAAATGCAGAACAAGCATTCTCAAGGAAAAAAGTTTCAAGTTCTTTGGGGATCAAAAGAATAAAACAACCTAAATCAAAACCTCCTATGAGTCTTTCTTGTAATCACAGTTTCTGCCTACAGTTACTTTATTTTCCTTCTTTTCCTTCAATGGAGTATTTTTTAAAAATGCTAAAGAACAAAAAAATGTTGTTTAGGATATATCAGGCCTGTCTTGTTAGTGTTAAGATTAATGTAAAAGAAAAGCCTATCACAGAAGAAAAGCAACAGACTTTTGAATGTAGGCAAAATAAGTGGAGAATCTTGAAATGCATAGACAAAGCTAACGGCAAATTAGAAAATGATAGCCAATTTCAGTAAGAGGGTAACCTTGAGGAAATGAAACAGTGATGCAAACACTTAAATGCCTATATTCTCAAGTAAACATATTTCATTACATCATATTCTAAGTTATATGTAATAAGAAGGGAAAAGATGTCATAAATATGTTTCTATGCTATTTATTAAAGTTGTCTTTTATCTACTTACTGGTTTTAAACATTTTTCCCACAAATTGAGATAGCTGTGTAATTTTCTTTAAAAAAAAAAAAAAAGCATAACTGTTTAGAGCAGTTTTGGGTTTACAAGAAAATTTTGATCAAGGTGCAGAGATTTCCCATACACTCCCTCTCTCTACACATGTATAACTTTCCCAGCCATCAATGTCTTCTACCAGAGTGGTACATTTGGTATAACTGATCAGTCTATATTGACACATCATGATCACCCAAAGTTTATAATTTACATTAAGGTTCACTCTCAGTATTGTACATTCTATTAATTTGGACAAATGTGTAATGGCAAGTATTTGCCGTTAGTATAGTGCTATACAGAGTATTTTCACTGCCCTAAAAATCCTCTGCACTCTGCCTATCCATCCATCCTTCTTCCAACCCCCTAACCCTTAACAACCACTTAATCTTTTCACTGTCTACATAGCTTTGCCCTTTTCAGATGTCTTAAACTTGCAATCACACAGCATATAGCTTTTTCTGATTGTTTCTCTTCACTTAGTGAGATGCAATTAAGGTTCTTCCATGTCTTTCATGGCTTAATGCCTTGTTTAGTTTTAGTGCTAAATAATATTCCATTGTCTCAATGTACCACAGTTTATTTATTCACATACTGAAGAGCATCATGATTGCTTCTAAGTTTCAGCAATTACAAGTAAAGATGCTTAAACATCCATGTTCATGTTTTTGTGTAGAAATAATTTTCAGCTCCTTTGGGTAAATACCAGGGAGTGTGATTACTGGATCATACGGTAAGAGTAGGCTTAGTTTTGTAAGAAACTATGCCAAACTGTCTTCCAAAGTGCCTTCACTATTTCACATTCCCACCAGAAATGAAAGAAAGTTCCTGTTAGTTTACATCCTAACCAGCATTTGGTATTGTCAGTGTTCTGGATTTTGGTCATTCTAATAGGTGTGTGTGTAGTGGCATTTCACTGCTGTTTCAGTTTGCATTCACCTGAAGATGTATGACGTGGTGCATCTTTTCCTATGCTTATTTGCCCTCTCTGTGTCTTCTATGGTGAGATGAGATTTTCTTTTTAATTTAAAAACAAGCAAGAGTGAAAAAGTATATGTCCTCTTTTGATTTACTTAACACCATACATAGAAAGCATGACTGTTCTTACAGAGAAAATCAAGACATGTTTTGTTTGTTTGTTTTTCACTTGTTTTCTGAGACAGGAGTTGCGGTACAGGCTGGAGTAGAGTGCAGTAGTGTGATCATAGCTCACTACAGCCTCAGAATATCGGGCTCAAGCAATCCTCCTGCTTCTGCCTCCTGAATAGCTGAGACTACAAGTATGTGCTACCATACCCAGCTAACTTTTTCTTATCGTTTGTAGAGATGGGGTCTTGCTATGTTGTCCAGGCCAGCCTTGAACTCCTGGTCCCAAGCAATCCTCCTGCCTCAACCTCCCAAAATGCTGGGATTATACACATGAGCCATTGTACCCAGTCCAAGACATTGTTTACCCAGTAGCATTGTACTTCAATTTCAGATAAAGTAGCGAGAAGAAAAAATAAAGTCTGATTTTATAGGTTTAATATTAAAAGGGTATCTTCATGGAGGTCAATACTACAGATTGCATTGGGACTTTTTCCAGACTACAATGTTTTCAAGGTTTTTGAATGAATTTGGGGTGTTGTCATTTTTCTTAGTACATACATTTAATATTATCCTCATATGGAGAATTCAGAGACCCTAAGAACAAGAAAATGAGCTAACAGGCCGGGCACGGTGGCTCAAGCCTGTAATCCCAGCACTTTGGGAGGCCGAGATGGGCAGATCACGAGGTCAGGAGATCGAGACCATCCTGGCTAACATGGTGAAACCCCATTTCTACTAAAAAATACAAAAAACTAGCCGGGCGAGGTGGCGGGCGCCTGTAGTCCCAGCTACTCCGGAGGCTGAGGCAGGAGAATGGCGTAAACCCGGGAGGCGGAGCTCGCAGTGAGCTGAGATCCGGCCACTGAACTCCAGAATGGGCAATAGAGCGAGACTTCGTCTCAAAAAAAAAAAAAAGAAAAAAGAAAAGAAAAGAAAATGAGCTAACAGTGAATAGAGCGAGAGAAGGAATCATTTGACCTGGCTTCTACGTTTCTTTTCCTTGTATCCCTTCTCCCTTGGCAATAGTCTTTCCCCACGTTGCTTAAGCAAGTGAAGAGACCCGATGCCGGAATCACCTATGTTGTGGTCCTGTCCTCAGTCTGGGTCTCTATCCCTTAGTGCTCTGAATCTGTACCGTGAGGAAAAATTTCAGAACAACGACCTTTCCTTTCTTTCTTACCAACTCTTTTGCAGAAGCTTCTTGCTGTCAGGACACTTGCTCACCTCTTTAGTTCAAATGTGCCCCTTACAAAAATATCTACTGACCCTGACCTTTGAAAAGAGCAAAAGGGGTTCTCAGCTACAGCTAACAGGGAGGAGATGAAAGCCTTCACAATCTCTATGGAACCCAAGGATACTAAACTTTCTCAAGGTGCATCCCCTCTCTCAGTTGGCCAAATCATTGTGCTTCTTAAATAACTAGAGCTAGTAAATCCACCGTAGAGGTGAAAAGGAAAAATAGTCCTCAAAGTGTAAATTATAGCCTATAAAGGGGGAAAGAAAACGTGTCATCTTTCAACCTAACTTTCCTTGGCAGAAATTGCCTTTAAGAATTCTCTTCAAATGAGTACTCAACTTCTGGCAGGCTTCTTGCGATGCAGTTTCCTTTGTTCAGGAATGATTATTTAAACTTCCCAGTTTAGCTTCATAACACCGTTTTAATAATGCATTTTTTTATTTTTTATGTTCTTTCCTCTTATCTCAAAACAAGTTTTTCTCCCCAGTATAACCTTGCTTTCCGAGGAACTGAACTAGCTCCAATGTTGCATTTATGATTGCCTTAATGCCTAAACTATTTAAGCTTATTACACACACACTCACATACACACGAAGCCATATATAAATTTTAAAACATGTTTAACTCTACCTTTCAAGATCAATGCAAGACTTTTTATGGAATATTTAATTAGCAGCAATACAGCAAAAGAAACCTACTATCAGGAATTGGAAACCCAAATACAAGGGGAGTCGCCCTTCCCTCCTCATTATCTTTTGTGCGTGTGTTTTTAATTAACTATCCGCAGGTTCTGGTGATACTGCAGATGTTTAACACAATACCCATTCAGTGGAAATGCTTTATACTGATCACATCTTGAAGATGGACTTATCAGCTCTTTCTTTCAACCACATGTCTCAGATTAATATGCATTGTGAGAGAACATATTTGACAGGTTCAGAAGGGTTGAGCAGCAAAGAGATAACATTACAAATCATACTAGAATTAGTAAAAAGAGGTAGAGTAGCAGCACTAAGTCCTACTCAATAGTTTAGTCTGAATGAGCACATGGGCTATTATCTCACAGGCACATAATAGGACAGGGAAAAAGATAACAGAGCTGTATTTTCCACTTGTTGCCACATATATTGTTTTATCCTAATTCCCATATCTCTTCATGACCTTCACAAGAATGTACTCTTTAGCTCCAGTGGGTCAAATGAACTTGGGTATTTTAGATGACTATTAATGAGACAGTAATCCTCTCGTTTTGAGGGTGTATCTCCAATTCAAAAAATATGCATAGATGCCCCATTTCACCTCCTGTTGGACAGGTGGCAAACCATTCTTCCTTTGGGTATGTGATGTCTTTCTCACTTGATAGCTCCATCTGTCCCTGCCTGGGTGACAGCAGGATCATCACAAAGAGAGTAATGAAGTGGAGGGACTTCCACCCAATTACTGCCACTCCACGTGTGCCACCGTTCTCACCCCTCCTACTTGTGGACTGTGGGAGAAGTCTCCTGAGTCCACTTCCTCATATACATCATCCTCCCACCACTTCTTCTTCAAGCATCTACACTCTGCCCAGCTGTGGTCAGAGACACCAGGAGAAAAGTTGAGTGCATATTGCAAGAATAAAGCAGACAATAACAGACTTGGTTGGTGGCATCTGGAGCCACCCAGCATCAGTTGCAAAATTTTATTTTCCTCCAAGGCATCTTTGTCGTTGGTGCTTGCCAAAGAGGGATGTTTCTGGGATTTTTATGTAAAGTTCAAAGTAAAAACAGAAATGCTTATTAGGACAGGAAATGTGGTTCTAGGGAAAGAGGAATATTGGCCACCTGCTTCATACACTAGAACTAAACCTTCGTGATCCATTTTGCTTCTGTTTGTTTGTTTGTTTGTTTGTTTTGAAAGACAGAGTTTTGCTTTTGTTGCCCAGGTTGGAGTGCAATGGCACAATCTAGGATCACTGGAACCTGTCTCCCGGGTTCAAGCAATTCTCCTGCCTCAACCTCCTGAGTAGCTGGGACCACAGGCACACGCTACCATGCCCAGCTAATTTTTGTACTTTTAGCAGAGACAGGGTTTCACCATGTTGGCCAGGCTGGTCTCGAACCCCTGACCTCAAATGATCCACCCATCTCAGCCTCCCAAAGAGCTGGGATTACAAGGTGTGAGCCACCACACCTGGCCCTTGCTTTAGTTTTTAAGGTCCATATTCCCTCTTGATTTCCAAATATCAGTTCTATTTCTAGATTGTTGTCTGCACTGTTACTTTCCTTTATGGTATATTCTCTTTTCACTTAAGGACAGGTATTTTTCTATAAAGAGGGGACTACTAAATCTATTCTTGGTTTGTATGCTAAGAATGATGAACATGAGGAGGTAGAAAAAGAAGCAGGTAGATGCAGTCCATGAAACCCTTCACATAAGAAGTGTTTTCTTTTCTCCCTAAAGTGTTTGGTTTCAGTTAGACTTTTAACTTTGCCAAGCATGATGTACAGTCACGTGCCATATAATGATGTTTCAGTAATCAACAAACCACATATATAATGGTAGTCCTGCAAGATTATAATGGAGCTGAAAATCTCCTATTGCCTACTGACTTTGTAGCTGTCACATCATAACACAGCACATTACTCACATGTTTGTGGCGAAACTGGTATAAGCAAATCTACTGCACTGGCTGTCCCTTAAAAGTCTAGCACATACAGTCTGGGTAAGGTGGCTTATGCCTGTAATCCCAGCACTTTGGGAAGCCGAGGCGGGAGGATCACAAGGTCAGGATTTCAAGACCAGCCTGACCAACATGGTGAAACCCCGTCTCTACTAACAATACAAAAATTAGCCAGGCGTGGTGGCGCATGCCTGTAATCCCAGCTACTCAGGAGGCTGAGCCAGGAGAATCGCTTGAACCCAGGAGGTGGATATTGCAATGAGCTGAGATCGCACCAGTGCACTCCACTGTGGGCAACAATAAGCAAAACTGTGTCTCAAAAAAAAAAAAAGTCTAGCACATACAGTCATGTGCAGAAGAGAGAGACTACTTGATGATGATAATAAATGACTATTGCCGACTCATATATTTACTATGCCATACTTTTTATTGTGATTTTAGAGTGTACGTCTTGTACTTTTTTAAAGTTAACTGTGAAACAGCTTCAGGCAGTTCCTTCAAGAGGTATCCAGAAGAAGGCATTGTTATCCTAGGAGATGACCACTCTAAGCATGTTACTGCCCCTGAAGATCTCCCAGTGGGACAAGATATGGAGGCGGAAGACAGTGATATTGATGATCCTGATCCTGACCCCATGTAGGCCTAAGTTAATGTGTGTGTTTATGTCTTAGTTTTTAAGAAAAAAGCTTAAAAAGTAAAAAATAAAAATAGAAAAAACTTACAGAATCAGGATATAAAGTAAGAAAATATTTTCATACAGCTGTATGTTTGTGTTTAAGCTAAATTTTGGTACAAAAAGTCAAAAAGTTTAAAAAAATGAAAAGATCGTAAAATAAAAATGTTAATGTCGAGGTGAATTTGTTATTGAAGAAATAATTTTGTATACATTTTACCAATTTAGTATAGTCTAAATGTGCAGTGTCAATAAGGCCCACAGTCACGCACAGTAATGTCCTAGGGCTTCACATTCACTCGCTACTCACTGACTCATTCAGAGCCACTTCCAGTTCTGCATGCTAAATTCATGGCACGTGCCCTATACAGATGTATCATTTTTTAAAATCTTTGATACTGTATTTTTACTAGGCCTTTTCTATGTTTAGACCTACAAATACTCATCATTGTATTACAGTTGCCTACAATGTTCAGTACAGTGACATGCTGTACAGGTTTGTGGCCTAGGAGCAACAGGCTATATCATATAACCTAGGTATGCAGTAGGCTGCACCATATAAATTTGTGTAAGTATACTCTAAGATGTTTGCACAACGATTAAATGGCCTAATGATGCATTTCTCAGAACATATTCCTGTTGTTAAGCAGTGCATGATTGTACTTAGATGTGGATACAAAGATCGTTCTTAACTTAGACGGCCCCCAGGCTAGCAGAGGAGAAATGTGTGAAATCCAATGCAGCCTGTGATCATTAGGTCTATTCAAAGTACAATGCAAGATTTGTGGTAGAAAACCAAATGAATAAATAGGTCATCATAACTAGTATGAATGCTATTTAAAGTAGGGAAACAGCACAAATTCAGACTCAGAGGTGTCAAAGAACATGGTATGTCTAGGACAAGGAATGACCAAAGCAAAGTTATAGGAGTAGATGGGCATTGAAGGAGCAAATAGCAAATGTCACAATGTACTTTGGGGCCAGGTTTCAAAGCCCCTCATGGTAGAGGCTGTGTAATTTTCACATTTTCTTAAAGGAAACAAGAAGATCTTTTAAAGTGAAGCAGTTGGGTGTGTCCTAGGGGATACCAAGCCCCAAGTAGAGTTTATCTGAACCCTCCATGGAAACAATTGCAGTCCTAATGGAATAACACAGGCAGAGTCATTCTCCACCTCCTTGAATGTCACACAAACCACAAGCCTGGGCCGATGGGGAAGAGTCAGTATTGAAAAGCTGCCTGAGGAGGGACAGGGGTGGGGCAGTGGGCAGGGAAGGGAAGAGTCACAGAACAAGAGCAAGCACCAAATATCAAAAGAACAGATAACCCTTTTTCAGCAAATCAGAGTGGTCTGGATGCCATAATGCATTGCACATGGTCACCTTCGGCCTGCCCCATACATCCTGGTATTCTCCTTATTTTCTTCTTACTTAGCTCACTTTCTCTGAGTAATGTCCATTCTCACAGCATCTCTGTAATCACTATTACACAGCCAACCTCTGTGGGCACTCAAGCAATGGCATGTGTTATGTATTCGATATGAAACCAAAGGAGATGTTGGCATGATGGGTAGGGGGTAAGCAGTCAAGATAATTGACAACCAATGATGAAAAACCATGAACAGATTTCCTTAAATTAAAATTTAAAAGTTTCAGGGGAATCTATCAGTATATTGGTGATGAGCTGTCTTCAGAATTAAAAGAGAGAAAGTGCCTACTTTGCTATTTTACTTTTTATTTTGAAAATGAACATGAGACCCCTAGTGGCTGCAAGAGAGCCAGATGGTTTCCTCAGGTCAGTTGAAAACGTTCACATAAGGGAAAAGAGGAAGGCTAACTAGCGAGTTGGGAAGACTGTTACAAAATGATCCACATGTGAAGAATTTATCCAGCAATGACAAGTTGTGTGGAGATGATGTGAGACTGTCAGACACTACTATATCCTTCCCTTTAGTCTGGCTTATGTACAATTTGAAAGAGCACGCACATGGCTTGATAGGGATGCAGCCTTGAAATCAATTGACAGTGCAGGGAAAACATTAATAGCATCTGCAGCCACAGGACACTCTGCTGCAGTGAGATTTGTTGTAGGACAGAAATGACAGCTATAGAACAGCATCTTACTGATATAGGCTTCGTGAGTATGGATAGGAAAAAAAAAAGCAATGGAAGTGTTTGTAGCACAAGTTAGGGGTTTTGATGGAACAAACTGGGCTACCAATAAAGCATTATATAAGTAAAAATGGAGAGAATGGTGAAGTAGAGAAAGATGGAAGATGGAGATGGATGCAGTGTTGATCCTGAACGACATTCTTAGCCCAGTCTATCACACACCAGCCACAGCTTAGACTTCTCATGGTCCCATTTGAAACATCAACCGATGTTGAACGCTAGGGTGACTTTGCAGAGATGGTATGATTGCACAGGTGAAATTCACAGAAACAAATGCTGTCCTTTGACTCATGCTGCCTGTATGTTCATAATAACATTAACAAAAATTGATCCCAAAACTACTGTCAAAATTTGTTTTGTTATTTTTGAGTACACCAACCGATTTTCAGTTGAATTGTTTAATTTATTTTAAACTGCAAGTTCACAGATCCTGAAATATTGATTTAATTGTTTTCAGATGAGGAAAGCTTTAATAGCAATATCAGGCAAAACTGTGGAAATTAATGCAAGATATTTTTCTATCATGTTACAATCACATTTCAAAATAGCCTTGATTTGGTGCCTTCCTATATATATTTTTTGCCTCTAGGGACAGTGTGGATGCTAATTCAAATTTTTCATGGCAGGAAATGAAGTGTCTGGTCTGGTAAAGGAAGTCGTTCATCAGAGTTACAGTTTTTCCTGGCTGGAGATGTAAACGGAAACATCTAAATAGTTTAAGAAAACTGATCTTATGATATCCCTGGAAAAGATGTCACAACACTGACATAAACCATCACTTACTCCCACTTCCCACGACATCAGTACTTCAAGGTTAATGAATATAAATTCCAGTTTTACAAAAGATGTAAAACATTAATGTTTCCTTGTTTTAATTCCTGAGGATGCCTGTACATTTGGAAAGAGGGGAAAGGCCTCATTAGGAGAAAACACAGCGCCTCTTTCCATTTCTTTCCTATTTCTATGATTTGAAAACTTTTTTCCCTTTCTTAATGTAGTTACATCCCATTTGGATAGCTCTGTGGGGTGTTGTTGGTTAAATTTGTGACATTGCACTTATTGTTAAATCTTGTCCATTTCCAAGACAATTCTAAACACCATGCGAGACAAAAAAAAATTATAAGACTCGGTTTCCTATCTTCAGATAACTTACTCTAGAGTTAAGAGACAATATATATCAGTATTTTAATATTTATCTGAGACTTTGGGTAAAAGATAACTTAAAACAAATGCAGCTTATGTGCTCTGGAGTCAGTCTTCTCATTGGGTTTCTTTGGGTTTGGAAGACTGTGGCTGTGCAACTTAGTTATCACAGCTGCAAATGATGTTCATACTACAATATACATCGTAGGGTTTTTAAGAATATTAAATGAGTAAGTGTACACAAAGTGATAAAAATGCTGCCTAAGGAGATACCGCCACTAAGTGTTATTGCTCATTTACTTTTTTCAGTAAATATGTACTGAGTATCAATTTTTGCTACATATGCAGACAACATCACTAACACAATTTCCCCTTCCTCCTAGAAGCCACATTCTCCAGCAGGGAGGCGAACTGGGAAGATAACTGTGAGCAAGGAGGTGTTAGAGTGTAGCAGGTGCTGTGGTTGAAACAGGATAACGTGGTAGCAAATGGGTTGGGAGACAACTTGTCCTAGCTAGATTAGTCAAGGGAAGCTTCCTTGCAGAGGAATTATTTAGACTAACCCCAATTATTCACAGAAGCCAGGTGTGTGATCCATAGGTAAGGTAGATAATTCAAAATAAAAGGAAACCATTGAGCCCTAGGGCAATCTGAAGAGGCTCCTTGGAAGAAGAAACTGTCGTCATACTATTCAAATTAGCAGAGAGAAGAAAAATGGTTTCTCCAGGCAAATAAGTCACCACAGATGCAAAACTCAGATGTGGGAAACTCAAGGCATAAGATGTGCTAAATGGGTTTTAATATGTCCACCTGTCTGTAATAGATGGTTTATGCAGAAGAGTAGGAGGCAAGGTGAGGAGGGAAACTGATCCCAGATGGCAGAGGCCATTCAACCTCAGAACCTTCTTAAAATCACACGTAGATTTATCTGCATATAATTTGAGTTATTGATGATTTATTATATAAATTAATTATTTGACTATTTCCTCAGTTCAGGGATTGTCCCCCTAGAGCGGAGCACTTGTTAAGTATTCGTTGACTGAGTAATTGATTGATTGTGATAGATGCAGGAGGCAGGTAAGAGGGAGGACCCCTGGAGAATCTTTGACCCATCCCACATCAGATGCTTTTATGCAGATGAGGGAACCTGCCCAGGGTCTTGTCTGCACACGTTCGCAATGGACTGGGGGCCACCTGTGCACTGGGAGAATGGGGTGAAGCCAGGGGAAGCTTACACCCGGTGCGAGAGGGAGGAGTCTGGCATTTTCAGTTCCTGTGCGGTGGCTTAGTATTCAGTTTGTGAGGTGGGGGGCCTGATAGCAGGACCCCCTCTTGCTTTGCTGAGAGTGTTTTTTTTTTTCTTTTTTCCTTTACACCCAATAAATTCTGCTCTCCTCGCCCTTCAATGTCTCCACCTGCCTAATCTTTCCTCCTCGTGTGACAAGAACCCAGTTTTAGTTGAACTAAGGAGCAAACTTCTGTAACAGCTGGTTAGTTGGTTGGGTAGTTTATTTATTGCGCAAGTCCTAGAGTAAAAGATGCTGAATAAATGTTTAGGGAAGAAAAGAATAAAGGAATGAAGGAAAATAGCAGTGACAATACAATGGAAAGACTTGGAGGTGAGAAAAACATGAGGGAGAAATCAACAATATCATGCTTAAAATGGAAGGAGATGAAGCAAGTCAAAGATGAATGAGGTGTCAAGCCTCCGTAACAAATACAGACCAATAAGAAAATGCCAAGAGATTTGGTTTAAAGGAGGAAAAAGATGAGAAGGCCCATGTTTGATGTGCATATGTCAAAGAAACACTGTGATGATCAAGCAGAACATACACACACATACACACAAACACACACAAAGAATAGTTAATTGACTAACAGGGATCCAGGATAAACTGGTGCAATGAAACTTCCAAGAAGAGCTCTCTCAGTCATTTACTAACATAGATTCCATGGAGAATTAAAGCTAAGGAAATGCTTTCAGATTTGTCAAATTAGGAGGCCACCATAGATTTTTGAAGGGGCCGTATCCAATGGAATGTTGGGGGATAGAAGCCAAGTTGTACCTTTGTTTTCTCATCCATCATTTTCTTGAGTTTTCAAGAAATACCTGTCAATCGGTAGGCAAAAGGTCATAATGTTGGTACTTTGTATAAATGCTGAAAATAAATAATTAGGCCACATTTATAATTACTAAAATGCCAGATTCGGCCAGGCACATTCACTTATGCTTGTAATCCCAACACTTTGGGAGGTCAAGGTGG
This sequence comes from Trachypithecus francoisi, assembly GCF_009764315.1. Lineage (NCBI taxonomy): Eukaryota > Metazoa > Chordata > Mammalia > Primates > Cercopithecidae > Trachypithecus > Trachypithecus francoisi. Next base: position 22,048,497 of record NW_022681431.1, on the reverse strand, counting down.
GTGGATCTCCTGAGGTCAGGAGTTCAAGACCAGCCTGGCTCACATGGTGAAACCCTGTCTCTACTAAAAATACAAAAATTATCCATGTCTGTAATCCCAGCTACTCTGGAGGCTGAGGCAGGAGAATTGCTTGAACCTGGGAGGCGGAGGTTGCAGTGAGCCGAGAGCGCACCACTGCACTCTAGCCTGGGCAACAAGAGTGAGACTCTATCAAAAAAAAAAAAAAAAAAAAGCCAGATTCTGCTTTTTAAAAATGAAACAATCAAAAGCATTTTGAAGACAACCAAAGTGTCACCTCCCCCACCAAATAATATTTTACATTTACTTAATAATGTGTAACTATAGATATATGACAACTGCATTTCCTGACATCTCATGCTGGTGAAGTCAATACCTTGAAGAGTTTCTCCAAAAAACCGAATGAGTAAATAAATAGAGTTTTTTAAAGATAACTTTTATTTACTTTATCTTAAAAGACAAATTTAATAATAAATAAGAAAGAAAAGGACAAGGGTTTTAAAGGTCAAGTTAAGCATTTTTCTTTAACAAGGTTATTTTGACATTACTAAATGGAACAGCCACAGAACTTTGAGCAGCCCTATTAGATTAATGATAGCATCAACGGCAAGAACAAGTACTATTTGTTAAGCACCTTTCCCCCTAAATACTTTAATTCTGCTTGGGACAGAGAAAATAGAGAAGAAAAGAAAGCCTAATCTAACCCTGGTCATCATATATTTTCTCTTTTTCATTTTTTTTAAATTCAGTAAGAATCAACAGCACAAAAATAGCCTTTTCCAGACAGTATCAAAAAAATCAATAATCAGTCTTGCTAGAAGAAATTCAACAACACTTTCAGTACTATTACCCATTAAACAGACTCCATTGATAATTTTCAAGCAACCATATGTCCAGTCTTTTATATGCTCTGAAAGGAAATATCTTTATCATTGTATAAAGCTGCCTTGACCTACACATACCCTTAAGCCAAAAATAATCCTTTTCTTCTCTGACCTCCTTAAAATTTTATATTTCAAATGGAAAGAAAGAACTTCTGGATAAGCACGGAGGAGTGACTACATGAGCAATTTTTTCTGTGCTGTTTCCAGAAACTGTATTCAAATTAGAATACAGTTTAACCTGTAAGGACAAAGAGAAAGAAAGGGAGCTATCAGGGAACAGAGTTATCAACAAACTATTGGAAGGTGGGTGATAAAAGGAGAAGCAATTTGCATCCTGCAGCAAGCACTTGGAAAGACTCATACATTTTGATACTAGAAACCAAGGAAGGCCAGGTGGGGCATAGACAGAAAACTGAAAGTCCTCGAGGGAAGTGTTTACATATTGGCCTCTTCCCAGCAGTTCATTTCATGGAAAATTGAATTCAAGAGCATCCAGTTTTGAGCACACCTGGCACAGAGGAAAGGTCGGGGAGAGGCACCATTCTGGAAAGTTACTGTTTCATCCGACACCTCAATCTTCTTAATTTCACTCCATTGCAAGAATACCCTTTGTTAAACCAATATGCTCAAGTAAGAGGTTAGAACAGTCTTTTCTGGGAAAACTCAACAGCACCCAACAAAGACATAAATACTGACCATTGATGGTCCCTCAGTGAAGCAGTTGGGTCCTCACACAGTTTCCTACAATGAAGCCCACTAGTCTTTCAGACCTACAAATATATACAAAAAAAATTCAAGTATCAATCCAGTAGATCTATGCCTTCTGCATATTAATCTCTACCTCACAGTCCACTGTCCAGGGAACTAAATCTGTGGTATAATACAATTTTTAAAAGCCAACAATATTATTTTCCAGAATAACAGGGTTTACTAAGATTCCCGCATAATAAAAGATAAATGACCTCAGTCACATCAAAATGCAATTTCAGAAAGAAAAGAAAAAGAAAAGAAAATCCAGAAGTCTTCCAGAAAAGAAATAAATCAAATGACATAAAAAGCATCAAGAGACGTAACGGCATTGGACTTCTCAAAAACATCACTCAAACCTAGAAGATGATGGAAAAATTTCTTCAAATGGCTTTAAAACTATACTAGCAAATGCTACTAAATTGTCAAATATGAAGGCAGAACAAAACAAGTTCATATATGTAAGGTTTAAAAAAAATCTCCCTTTCTCCTTTCTTCAAGAACCTGGTGAGTGTGTGTTGCTAAAACAAGGGAGTAAATGAAGAAAAAAGATGATTTGGTAAATAGAGAATCCAAGAAAGAAGAGAGGTAAAGTCTAAGGACAAGAGCTGTGTTCAGTCAGGCTTGAGTATGAGTCCAGCGGAGAGCAAGGAGAGAAGTCTCTGGAAAAGGACTCCATAAAAATGATGGAACGGTTTCCATACCTGAAGTGCTTCAGTGTTCAGAGATGAGTTAGGATTCTGTTGAGAAATATGGAAATGAAATGTAATCAGGGTATAATAAATCAACCAGCTACAATAAGACAAAACTTCAGGCCAATATCCCTGATAAACTGATAAACATTGATGCGAAAAATCCTCAATAAAATACTGGCAAACTGAATCCAGCAGCCATCAAAAAACTTATCCACCTCATGGTGGATCAAGTTGGCTTCATCCCTGAGATGCAAGGCTGGTTCAACATATGCAAATCAATAAGCGTAATCCATCACATAAACAGAGCAAGGGACAAAAACTGCATGATTAACTCTATAGATGCAGAAAAGATCTTTGATAAAATTCAATATCCCTTCATGTTAAAAACTCTCAAAAAACTAAGTATTGATGGAATATATCTCAAAACAATAAGAGCTATTTATGACAAACCCACAGCCAATATCACACTGAATAGGCAACAGCTAGAAGCATTCCCTTTGAAAACTGGCACAAGACAAGGATGCCCTCTGTGACCACTCCTATTCAACATAGTATTGGAAGTTCTGGCCAGGGCAATCAGGCAAGAGAAAGAAATAATGGGTATTCAAATAGGAAGAGAGGAAGTCAAATTGTCTTCGTTTGTAGATGACATGATTTTATATTCAGAAAACCCCATCATCCCAGGTCCCAAATTCCTTAAACTGATAAGCAACTTCAGCAAAGTCTCAGGATACAAAATGTATGTGCAAAAATCACAAGCATTAATTTACACCAGCAATAGACAAGCAGACAACCAAATCATGAATGAACTCCCATTCACAATCACTACACAGAGAATAAAATACCTAGGAATACAGCTAACCAGGGATGTGAAAGAACTCTTCAAGGAGAACTACAAACAACTGCTCAAGGAAATAAGAGAATGTCAACAAATGGAAAAACATTCCATCCTCATGGATAGGAAGAATCAATATTGTGAAAAAGGTCATACTGCACAAAGTAATTTACGGATTCAATCCTATTCCCATCAAACTACCATTGACGTTCTTCACAGAACTAGAATAAACGATTTTAAATTTCATATGAAATCAAAGAAGACCCCATATAGCCAAAACAATCCTAAGCAAAAAGAACAAAGCTGGAGGCATCACACTACTTGACTTCAAACTACACTACAAGGCTACATTAACCAAAACAGCATGATACTGGTACCAAAACACATATAGCCCAATGGAGCAGAATAGAGACCTCAGATATAACACCACACATCTATGACCATCTGATCATCATTGACAAACCTGACAAAAACAAGCAATGAGGAAAGGATCTCCTATTCAGCAATTGGTTCTGGGAGAACTGACTAGCCATACGCAGAAAACTGAAACTGGACCCCTTTCTTACACCTTACACAAAAATTAACCCAAGGTGGATTAAATACTTAAATGTAAATCCAAGACCATAAAAATCCTAGAAGAACACCTATTACCATTCAGGACATAGGCACAGACAAAGACCTCACGACAAAAATGCCAAAAGCAACTGCAACAAAAGCCAAAATTGATAAATGGGACCTAATTAAAGAGCTTCTGCAAGGCAAAAGAAACTATCATCAGAGTGAAAAGGCAACCTACAGAATGGGAGAAAAATTTTGCAATCCACTCATCTGACAAAAAAAAAAAAAAACCTGGATATTCTAATATCCAGAATGTATAAGGAACTTAAATTTACAAGAAAAAAACACCCCCATCAAAAGGGAAGTCTAGTAATAACTGTTCAACATGAAGAGGATAGTGGAGGCAGAAATGAACTTGGAAAGTATGTGTGAGTTGAAGATGCTTACTTTGTGACTGTGGAATAAAGGCAGCTGAAGCAACAGTAAAATAGGCAAGTGTGGACTGCAGGCAAGTGGGTCTGTCTGTCTTAATGCTGGAAGGAAGGAAGAAAGGAAGAAAGGAAGAAAGGAAGAAGGAAGGAAGGAAGGAAGGAAGGAAGGAAGGAGAGAGGAGAGGAGATGGGAGGGGAGGGGAGAGAAGGGGAAGGGGAAAAAGGAAGGGAGGGGAGGGGGAGGGGAAAGAGAGGGGAGGGGGAGGAGAGGGGAGGGGGAGGGGAAGGGGGAGGGGGAGGGGGAGGAGAGGGGAGGGGAGGGGAAGGGGAGAGGAATTCTTGGCAATGCAGAAAATATCTAATAATTTGAAATGGGCCACAAGTCAGGGCTAAACTACCAACATGGTGATGGCCTGGCACTGAGTACAGAGGGCTGTTTTCTTTTTCTTTTTTTTTTTTGAGACAGAGTTTCACACTGTCACCCAGGCTGGAGTGCAGTGGCATGATCTCAGCTCACTGCAATCTCTGCCTCCCAGGTTCAAGAAATTCTCCTGCCTCAGCCTCCTGAGTGGCTGGGACAACAGGTGCACACCACCACACCTGGCTAATTTTTATATTTTTAGTAGAGATGGGTTTCACCATCTTGGCCAGGCTAGTCTCGAACTCCTTACCTCAAATGATCCACCCGCTTCAGCCTCCCAAAATGCTGGGATTACAGGTGTGAGCCACCACACCCAACCAGAAGGCTGTTTCAGAAGACCAGAAAGAATTGGCTCCAACAATGGAAGGAGACAAGCGGTGGAAAGTAGTACATAGGCAGGGTTTATCAACACAAAATCAAGTCAAAAACCTCCATTGTGTTTTAAGACACTGATATCTAAATTCAGTTATATTTTGAAGAAATATATTTTTAAAATCTTTTATAGATAAATTTTTTAAAGGTGGAAGGACCATGGTGTCTATCAAATTGAGGAACACATATTATTTGTCAGTATATATATCGAAACAGGGTTTAATAAAGAAAAGTCAAATATCTCATATGTATAAAACAGGGGCATTTAAAAGACACGCAACCAAAGCCATCCTCTAATAGATGGTGTCAAATTAGTTTTTCCCATTATGTTATTAGCCTAAGTGCTTCAATTCATCTACAAAATGAAGGGACATTTTTTCCCCAAGTAACCTCAAGTCAATCTTCTTTCCATAAGTTGATTATTCAACTGGAAACGATTTAGCAGTGATCTCACCATAGCTTAAATGTATTCCAATAAATGGTGTGCATGAACATTAGAAGATTGATATATTCATTATAATGAAAAGCATTAATTCCATAATATTTATTTAAATATTTAAAAATCCTCAGTGGTACAAATGTAGATTAGTTGAAATAGGAAATTATGTCTAAAAATGCAATACACATTCTTGCCATAGATATCAGACCAAGGATTCAGACTAAAACATGAATTATTTTCTTTGTCAGAAATTATAAAATATGCATCTTTTAGCAGATGCTAATTGTACCAATGGGATTTGTCCAAACCACTCTCATCTGGGATGTGTTTAATTCTTACTACATCAGCACATCTATTCTTCCTCTGAGGCTTAACTAGAAATGTACATAATAAACCTTATTTTTACCATTACAGGAAGTGTAGTGAATACATGGAGTTGTTAGTTCTTTCAGTATCTATCAGGGACATACTGTGTTACATTGCACTGTTATAAATGGTGTGGGCAGGTGCCATTTGGTTGAGAAAATAATCTGAACTGTCATGAAATGATTTTAGGGTAAGATAACATACAATGATAGAATGCCATTTGGGGTAGTAAATAATGACAATTAGGGACCAGGAAAGCACTCCATAAGTTACCAACTATACAGTAAATATAAAACATTTAAAACGAGTTAGAGAATGGAGAGACAAATATCAGGTTTAAAGTTCAAGGGCAAGAACACTGTTAAGAAAACCCAAGGATACCCCTTTCTTACAAACCTCTGTGTGTTTATCTGGGACCATGTGCCCTTCAAGAATATTAATGACAGCATAGATTTACGTTATACTTTACACATTTCAAGGCTCTTTCACATATGACTGATAAGCCACGGAGTGTTTTATTATCACCACTGCCCATATAGAGGAACAAGACTCAGTAACGTACGTGAGTTTTTAAATACAAAACAAAAGCAAAGCATCAGGCCTCCAGTGGCCAAGATTCCGCTCCTGGCTGTTTCATATCACAGCAAGACGTGTGGCCCAATGAGAGCACGTGCAGCAAAAGGAAAAGAAGAGGGGAATAGAGAGAAGGATTTTACAGCACCTGAGTTGTCAAATAGGCTCCTGGGATGATGGTGAAAATCATTTTGAAGAAATTATCCATCATTTATTCCTTTGGGTGGCAGGAATGCAGGCAGGGGAAAGGGTCGTATAGTTGATTACTATAAAGGCATCGCTCTTCTGGGTGAGTGACAGTAGCCCGTTTTAATGCGTTATTTGGCCTAAGCAGGCGCCCGCCTGTGGGTTGTGTGGATAGAGAGCCCCCCATGTATAAAATGAAAGAAAAAGTTGAAAACAACAAAGATCAATTAGGGAGTTAATAACTTGTTTATATTTATAGTGAAGATATGAAAAGCCAGTTCCCACATAGGGAATGGTTCAACTGCACAGAGAAAAAACTGTACTGTAGACAGACTTCACAAAGTAGTCACATACACACCGATTGCTCCCTCTAGATCTGACTTCTGTCCTAAGTAAAACTGTAAAATAATTTGCATTTATCCTCTTTGTCAGATAACGCCAGCCAAACTCATAGGGGGAAAAGTTCCTTTTTAAAAGAATAAAATCTCTATTTTAAGAAAGACATGCATTTTTAAAATGCAGTCAATTAAAAATTTTAAAATTTAGTCAGTCTAGTCTCTGGGCATCTTCTCTCCTATAAATTGTCTTATTTATCCCTCCTTTTGCCTTCCATTTGCTGCGAAAAAGAGTAAATCCATAAAGAATGCTGATCTGCTAGGGAGAATACACTACAGTTCTCTCTCATGTAGCTTTTTTGAACCTGAGGACCCAAAGAGGAGATAAAATGTATTTTTTCATCAGTAAAAGTCATCAAAAATGTCTTGAAGACTCACAGGGAACAAATATCCATGGTAGGACGATCATATATTTATACAGTCACTTTCTGACCACCAGTAAGCTTTCAGAAGAAAGAAAACTCTGGAAAACTCAATGATACAACTAGAGGTTAAGGAATCCACTCATTAGAATACACAGCATGTCATTTCTGCACAGTGGTGATGCTTTTCCTTCCACTGCACAGATCCATCTCAGGAGCCCTCTTGGAGTTGTCAATATAGTCATTATCAATTATGTAATGCAGGGGGGAGCAAAGATTAGTATTTCAAAGCTAAGACATCCCATGATTTATAATCTTGCATGTAACTGTCTACAGCAAGCATTGGGAACCTGTCATTAAAAGGCATTAACTTGAGAAAATTAGAGTTCTGTATTGATCACCAAACATGTATAGTTTATTGTGGAGTGATGCTTTAATTTATACTCCAAGCAAGACACTAGGTGAATACTATTTGTGTAGAGAGGACTTCATCCTGAAGCCATCTGGTTCCACAATGTGACAGGAGCTGTGGGCAAGCATCTTCTCTTAATATGTGTATTCCAGTGTGGTAGACAGGCAGAGAATGAACCCAACACCACTTGTGCAGGGCAGCCTGTGGTTAAGGCACAATTTATTCACCAAAGAGATAAGATGTCATTTTGTCTTGAACCTGCTGAACTTGGGCTAGTCAATGGCTGGATGGACAATCTAAAGGTAATATTATATTATAAAGGAAATATTACCTTTCTACAACCCCACTTCTAGGTAGGTGGACTGCCTCTCTGCTCTTTGTCCCCACTATCTTTCTAACAATTGACTTTCCTTAATAAAATTAGATAGCAGTTACTATGTTACTTAGCCCAATTCCTGAGTTTCTGGAAGTGAACACTAGAGGATTGCAACTATGTGGTATGATTCCTGGGAGAATTGGATGTGAGGGCACATTATCTCAGATAATAAGACTGTCAGGACCAACCTTTAGAGAAAGCATCTGACAGTCCAGAACTGAACATGGGAGAAAGTAAAAGAGCTTTTGCAAGCATTGCCTAATAGTAAGTTGGGCAGAAACCTCACAGCATTTAGGAAACCATGAGCTAAAAATGGGTTTCAACCCTAGCTGCATATTATAATCATCTGGGGAGATTTTATAGAACATTGATGTCTGTGCCCCATCCCCTGAGATTCTAATTTAATTGGCCTGGGGTGGGAAGCCAGGGACTGAAAATCTTTTAAAGTTTCCTAAGTGATTCCAAGATGCAGCCAATTTTGGGAGCCGCTGGTTGTAGCATGTTGGAGTATATATGAGTAAATGTAAGATAGAAAGAATAGAACACATTGAAATAGCTAAGACTTGGTATAGACATCAAAATGGTATATATGGTAAAATTGAGGAGCAAATAGCAAAGTAGTATGTAACAAAGAAATATGGATACAAAGTTTTGGTTTTTACATCAGTCTTGGCTGGTTGGCCAAAGAGTCTTAGAGGAAACATGGTGGTATAAGAAAGCACCCATCTGCCTCTTCTACTTATTTTATGTCATTTTTTTCAGAGACGAAGTTTCCCTTTGTTGCCCAAGCTGGTTTCAAACTCCTAGCCTCCAGCGATCCTCCTACCTCAGCTTCCCAAAGTACTGGGATTATAGTTGTGAGTCACCACACCTGGGCCCCTTCTCTAATATCCAAGTCTTAGCTATTTCAAGGAGTTCCATTCGTTCTATCTTACATTTACTCACATATACTCCAACAAGCTACAACCAAATGACACAAAAGCACCACTGTTCCTTGGAAACCCAGCAGCTGAAGTGTGCGGTGGACATCAGCTGAAGTTAGTGGAAATCAGGCATGCCATCTCTGGCTCGGAAACACAGAGAGGAGTACAGGATAAATGTAAGATCAGAAAATCAGATTTTGCAGCTTTGAGATGAGAACTGGAAAATCATTCCTCTAAAAAAAAATCTTTGAGGAGCCAGTGGACCATGTCTATGTCCAATGTGTGTTTCACAGGAGCTGCAGGGAAAATGTTCACCGTGTCCCATCCAGCTTTTATCTGCACATTCAGAATTGGATGTAAACAAAAAGGAGAGAGGGTGATATTAGGAGAGCTTGTAGCTAGATACAGAGCAATGCGATAAAGGGAGATTAAAAGAGTGTTTTTAAAGGCTTAAAACCTCAAAGATAAGCATCTGACAAAGAACATTCAAGGCAAAGAACAATAGATTAGAGAGGTAGCTTTGATAAATTTTCATGCTGTGGAAAGAAGAAGAAAAAAGAAATAAAACATCTAGAAGGAGTCCAAAGACCTCTTTGCCTATGCATTATTAGAAACTAAAGAGAAATAAAAAACAACTACTCTTGACAAATATAATGATGACAGCTTTGATGTTTCTGTGCTAGTCAAGGATGAATGAAGAATACGTAGCTTCTAAATACAAATGTATGTGTAAGTTGCGATAAAATTACATTATGCAGGGCCTTATCACTATCTCTAGATCTAAATGAAGTCTAGTTTAGATGTTAATAAACAATTCTGGATGGATTTCAGGATCCCTCCAAGCGCTACTTGTGGTTTAGTCGTTAATATCATATAGACTTGTTCCCAAGTAATTAAAAACCTTTGAGATGTCTAGTATGAACAAATCTACCAAACTCTGAATCAGCTGAATTTTCACCTTCCGCCTCTTAGCATGTTCAGCTAATAGAGAACCTCTAGCTCTTGCTGAGCTACGGAAAGCACACAAAAAAGCAAACTTTTCTTCACCTCCTCCCTTGTGATAGCAGTAATATGTTTTTTTCCTAATCCAGAGCCTGTGGAGCCTTATTATCTGGGGGGGAAACGTAATGAAAGAAGGGAAAAGATGTGCCACATGGCCCCATCAAATAAGGCATTGGCTATTATTTCTGGTGATTAGATTAAAGAAATCTCAGAGCACCTCAAAGCAATTTATAGAAAAACACATTCATGTTTACCTGGGGAGAAGTGACTCAGGTTACAGCTTCCAGATTCCAGCCTTAGTGCCTTAAATTTAATTAATGGAGCATATTGCTTGGTATTAAGCTGCATCAAGCTAGGCTGTAATGAGATGTGGTATTGACAGTGACTTTTCTATTTCAACAGAACAGTTCAGATGAAAGCACTTGTTTGAAAGGAAATGCACTTGGTCTGAATCCCCTTCTACTCCCTTTCCTTGGAACCTGATGTCTGTATTCTCAAGATCCACTTCCATTTTCTGTGTCCCTTCCCTTTGTCTTCATTGCCAAACAATTTTATAAGTGGGTACCAGTCCATCAGTCTAAGAGGGAAAGATCTCAGTCTGGATTCTGTTATTATTTTGAGGAGTTCCCTGTGATGTCTTAAACTCCATTCTTTACCAACCCCTCCAGCCTTTGCACTCCCACACTCAACAAAATAATAATAGCTGATATTTATTGGACATATTTTCAACCAGAATAAAATTGAGACCTTTATGTTTAGCATCTTTTTTGCTTGTAAGACACCTTGATAGGATATAAGTCTCTTCATTTTACAAATGATAAAACAAAGGCCTGAGAAGTTAAATTATCTTGCCCAAGGTCACATAGCTATTGAATAATAGAGAGTGGCATTCAGGTTTTTTTTTTTTTTTTCAATCAATGCAAAGTTGTTCAGGACCTACTAAGTGCTAAGAAGAGAAGCACTACATTAGGAGTAAGAAACACAGCCATGAGAAAGATAGAGGTACCCTCATGGAGATTTTGTTACAGTGAGGCAAAAAGGTAAATATAGATTAAAATGTTGGCAAATTGTGATGTCATTAAATATAGAATAAAGGGAAACCTCCAAAGAAGGTGGTCAGGAAAGGCTGTGCTGCAGACGGCACATACAGCCTGAGTTCTTAAGGACAGCCAGTCAGCTACAGGATGCATTGGGGAGGAGCAGAGTGGAGCTGGAACTTAGGGGAGGGGTGGTCCAAGCCCAAGTTCCTAACTATTGTACAACATTTACTGTTTGACCTTCTCCAGAACAATCTGAAGCATTCATTTCTCTCAGCTTATTCTAACCAACTCACTCACCTTCTACCACCATTTTAGATGTTGCTATATCTTCTACCCACATTTAATTATCTTCAGTCTAAGGAAAAGAGGTGTCACTTATCCCTTTTCCAATTTGTTTCTCTAAGGGATGCACATAGCCATGTGGCTTTCCTGGAGCCTTGTTACTCTGGCTGATTTTCATCTTCTATCTCTCCATCCTCTCCTTCCTCTTGATTCCTTTCTTGCAGTGCACAACATGCACGTGTTTCTCAGACCTTAACACAGTTCTCAAACAGGCAACTCCTTCCAGCTCCAATCCTTGAAAACTATAATCTGCATTTTATCTCCCCATTTTCATTTTTCATTCAATCCATGGACCCTGTGAACTGTTTTAACCTCTTTCATTCCACTGAACAGAAGAGGTAGTGGAATGGAGATAACGTGTTTTGAAGTCAAACAAATGGATTAGAGACCCAAGTCCATCTTTACTTGTGTGACTTTCAGGAAGATATGTTACCTTCCTAAAATTGAATTTATAGATCTATAAAATAAGAATGTGATATTAATACCAGTCTCATAGGTTAAAGAAAATATTAAAAGAGACAATCCATACAAAGCACAGCACAGCATAGAAACTCATCGAGAATTACATGAATGTTAGCCATTATTTAAACTGTACCAGCAAAATTCACTAAATGTTCAACTAATTGTTAAATCCAATGGAACGCTTTCAGACCTAGTCTCTACAGCTAACTTTTGCTATCTGACGTTATTGAACATCTTAAACTTCCCTAAGCCTTGGCCACCATAACACCACTTTATCCTGATTCTCATAGTCAGAATATCCTGACTATTCTTTCTTGGTATGCTGCATTGGTACTTCTTCCTCTACTTCCTCTTGTTTCCTTAGACTACTTCCATTATCATTCTAGACCTCCCTTCTGGTCATTCACAGGGCCTCAGTTGCCATCTATATGTGAATGACTCTCAAACCTCAATTTTACCAGCCAGTTGCTCTGTGAGCTCTAAATGTATACATGTATTCAACTGTCTTCAGGACTTTACCTCCGTGTTCCATGGGTACTTCAGTGTCAACATTGAGAAAACTGTATTTCTTCCTTGGGTTCCCTGACTCATATTCTATTACCAAGATCTACCATATTTCCCAATAAAAAAAAAAATTGGAAATATCTTAGGTTACTTGCCTAGCAGATACAGGACAAGTACCCAGATCTCTTGCCTCCAAACCCAGGACTGTGACTCAGTGCACCATATTCAGCAGTGCACAGCATGTGCTTTCAACTAGCAATAGCTTGACATTATTGTCCTGTGATGGTCAATTTATGTGCCAACTTGGCTAGCACAGAGTACCCAGTTTTTGGTCAAATGTTAATCTAGATGTTTCTGTGAAGGTGTATTTTTTTAGATGTGTTTAACATTTAAATTAGTAGACTTTGAGTAGATTACAGTGTAGGTGGGCCTCATCAAACAAGTTGAAGGGCTTAAGGGAAAGAACTGAGGTTCCCCAAGAAAGAAGGAATTCGCCTCTAGACTGCCTTCAGGCTGAAGCTGCAATAGCAAGTCTTCCCCAGGTGTCTAGCCTGCTGGTCGGTCCTGCAGATTTCAGACTTGTCAGTCCCCACAATCACATAAGCCAATTCCTCAAATTAATCAATCAACTAATCAATGAATCTTTTTCTCTCTCTTCCTCTGTCTCCTATTGTTTCTGTGTCTCTTCAGAATCATATTGGGTCTGTTTCTCTAGGGAAACATAGTCAACTGGTTTTGTTTCTCTGGGGAATCCTAATACATACACTATACGTGTGTATTCTATCATTAGAAACATATCATTAGCACTCCAACCACTTAACTTTCCTTTTGCATATCTGTATTACTTAATTTTGCATAAATAAACATCTTGTACATAATTGGTTGTCTACTTAGAGAAATGGTGTCTGAAAATATGTTAAATCTTGTATACAGTAGGTTCTTTAGTCTTTAGCAGAAAAGGTATCTTTCTGCTTTTCTCTCCCACTCACTTCTTCTCTGCCTCAGCCTCCTAATGCACTAACCCTGCCAGCTTCCTACCCAACCCATCAACTAATGTCAGCTACATCACACACCCTAGTGTTTGACAAAGATTTGCAATCCAAGTATTTTTGACAAAGATTTGCAATCCAAGTATTTTAGGCTCCTTGGATAGAAAAACAAACTCAATTGCTATCTTGAGATCCAGGTGGCAGAAAAAAATTAAAAGGTAATAAATCACAATTATGTGTCTTTTTTTCCCTCTTATACTTCTACTTGATTATTATGTCCTAAATTGATTAATTTACCATGTATCATTGCTCTCAAGTGATAACTTAAGGATTGCAAGAGCTTAGCATGTCACCAGCAATTTGGCTTCCTAGAAACAAGGGACAAAAACCTGATTTGAGAAGAAATCTCTAAGGGATTAATTAACTCAGCAAAGGCATTTACAGCACTGGGTAAAGACTGGATGGAGAAATGAAGGTTGAGTTCATTCCCTGTGTACCATTGGCTAAAATATCCAGTTAATCTAGCATATTAGATAAATACTATAGGATATAAAAAAGAAGACAAAGATGTTATATTTGTTGTTGTTGTTGTTGTTGTTGTTGTTTTGCCCTGCAAAAATAAAATAAAATAAAAAAATGATGTCTCTCCTTCCTTTCTCTACCTGGCAAAGGTAATAGTTAAGAAGTGCCTGGCAAGGCCATAGTAGAGTTCATGTTAAGCTTCGGCTTTAAGATGATGTTCAAGGATTCTACTCACACTTGCTGAACTGCCAGAAATTTTAATAAATACAAATGCTTTGGAATTCTAGTTTCTGGTTTAAATGGATTACAGTATTTACCTAGGTTAGCCAGGCGTCTGTCTCGAACAAGACTCTACAACTACAACTATTTACTCAAGTAATCGATCTCAGGAGCTTTAACTTCTCCACAGATTCCATGCCCTGCTCCTCTGAATGTCCAGGCTGCTGGAATTGATACACAGAGGGGAATAGAAGAAATTTTTCATACAAAAAGGTAAATAATATATTATCTCTCATGTCTAGGGAGAGGAATATAAATTGGGTCCCCACAAAGGCCAGTTCTTTCCTGCTTCTCTATTGGTTTTTTTTTTTTTTTTTTTTTTAAGAAAATGCCTTTACTCATTATTTGATAAATGGCAAAATATTTTAATTTACCTCCTACCAATATCCCTCCTGTTTTTATTTTGACAATCTATAAGATACCAAAAATTTTTAAAGAGTAACATAAAATCTTAACACTTCTGAAATATTGAATGATTTAGTAAAATGTATGTTTCCATAGTGCACACATTGGCCATGGAGACTCATAATGTTAGATTTAAAAGTTCATTTATTTTTACAGGAAAAATATCAATTAACTTTTAAAAAAATAATATGTATATATCTTTGTAAATAACGCATATCCTGAGAGGAAGAGGATGCATAAGGGTTCTTTAAAAATCGACTCTGGGTGTAGTATGTTCTATAGCCAGGGGAATGGATGAAGTAATCTTTTAATCTACCTTTATCATGCTAGAATTTTAAAACAAAGGAAAATATATTCCCTTGACAGAAATGAACTTTTTTTAGTATAATGCTCACCAAAGGGAAGAAAGACATGTTCCAATGTTTTTTTTTTTTTTCCTTTTGTCTGTTACTACTTTATATTTCTCTCTCCAACAAAATATCATCTCTGTGGATGACAGATTTTCAATGTCTTGCTCTTACCTATCTTTTCTTTCCATGAGTTATTGGGGTACAGGTTGCATTTGGTTACATAAATTCTTTAGTGGTGATTAGTGAGATTTTGGTTCACCCATTACCCGAGTAGTATACACTGCACCCTATTTGTAGTGCTATATCCCTCACCCCCCTCTCACTCTTCCCCACAAGTCCCCAAAGTCCATAGTATCATTTTTATGACTTTGCATCCTCATAGCTTAGCTCCCACATATCAGTGAGAACATATGATGTTTGGTTTTCCATTCTTGAGTTACTTCACTTAGAATAACAGTCTCCAATCTCATCCAGGTCACCACAAATGCTGTTAACTCATTCCTTTTCATGGCTGCTTGGTATTCCATCAGGTATATATACCAGTTTCTTTATCCGCTCATTGACTGATGGGCATTTGGATTGGTTCCATGACTTTGCAATTGTGAATTGTGCTGCTATAAACATGCATGTGTAAGTATCTTTTTCTAATAATGACTCCTTTTCCTCTGGGTAGATACCCAGTAGTGGGACTGCTGGATCAAATTGTAGTTCTACTTTTAGTTCTTCAAGGAATCTCCATGCTGTTTTCCATAGTGGCTGTACTAGTATTCCCACCAGCAGTGTAGAAGTGTTCCCTGTTCATTGCATCCACATCAACATCTACTGTTTTTTGATTTTTTTATTATGGCCATTCGTGCATGAGTGAGGTGGTATCCCATTGTGGCTTTGACTTGCATTTCCCTGATCATTAGTGATGGTGAGCCATTTTTCATGTTTGTTGGCCATTTGTATAGCTTCTATTGAGAATTGTCTATTCATGTCCTTAGCCCACTTTTGGGTGGGATTGATTTTTTCTTACTGTTTGAGTTCACTGTAGATTCTGAATATTAGTTCTTTGTCAGATGTATAAATTGTAAAGGTTTTCTCCCACTCTGTGGGTTGTCTGTTTACCCTGCTGACTGTTCCTTTTGCCGCGCAAAAGCGCTTTAGGTTACTTAGGTCCCAGCTATTTATCTTTGTTTTTATTGCATTTGCTTTTGGGTTCTTGGTCATGAAATCCTTGCCTAAGCCAATAAACATTTTTCCAATGTTATATTCTAGAATTGTTATATTCAGGTCTTAGGTTTAAGTCCTTAATTCATCCTGAGCTGATTTTTGTATAAGGTGAGAGATGAGGATCCAGTTTCATTCTCCTACATGTGGCTTGCCAATTATCCCAGCACCATTTGTTGAAAAGAGTGTCCTTTCCCCACTTCATGTTTTTGTTTGCTTTGTCAAAGATCAGTCGGCTGTAAGTATTTGGGTTTATTTCTGGGTTCTCTATTCCGTTCCATTGGTCTATGTGCCTATTTTTGTACCACTACAACGCTGTTTTGGTGACTATAGCCTTATAGTATAGTTTGAAATCAGATGGCGTGATACCTTCAGATTTGCTCTTTTTGCTTAATCTTGCTTTGGCTATGTGGGTTCTCTTTTGGTGTTATATGAATTTTATAATTGTTTTTTCTAATTCTGTGAAAAATGATGGTGGTATTTTGATGGGGATTGCATTGAATTTGTAGATTGCTTTTTTGCAACATGGTCATTTTCATAATATTGATTCTACCCATCCATGAGCATGGAATGTGTCTCCATTTGTTCATGTCATCTATGATTTCTTTCAGCAGTGTTTTATAGTTTCCCTTGTAGAGGTCTTTTGACTCCTTGGTTTATTCCTAAGTATTTTATTTTATTTTTTGCAGCTATTGTAAAAGGGGATGGGTTCTTGATTTGATTCTCTGCTTGTTCGCTGCTGGTTTATAGAAGAGCTACTGATTTGTGCACATTAATCTTTTATCTGGAAACTTTGCTGAATACTTTTATCAGTTCTAGGATCTTTCTGGAGGAATCCTTATGGTTTTCAAAGCAAATGAACATATCATCCATATCATCAGCACACAGTGACAGCTGGACTTCCTTTTTACCAATTTGGACACCCTTTATTTCTTTCTCTTCTCTGATTTCTCTGGCTAGGACTCCCAGTATTATGTTGAAGAGGAGTGGTGAGAGTGGGCCTCCTTTTCTCATTCCAGTTCTCAGAGAAAATATTTTCAATTTTTCCCCATTCAGTATTATGTTGGCTGTGGGACTGTCATAGAAGGCTTTCATCACATTAAGGTATGTC
The DNA here is from genome assembly GCF_009764315.1 of Trachypithecus francoisi. Lineage (NCBI taxonomy): Eukaryota > Metazoa > Chordata > Mammalia > Primates > Cercopithecidae > Trachypithecus > Trachypithecus francoisi. Next base: position 22,031,286 of record NW_022681431.1, on the reverse strand, counting down.
AAGTTTGTATGCCAAGTTTGCTGAGAGTTTTAATGACAAAGGATTCTGAATTTTGTTTAATGCTTTTTCTGTGTCTATTTAAATGATCATGTGATTTTTTAAAAAATTCTGTTTATGTGGTATATCACATTTACTGACTTGCATATGTTAAACAATCCCTGCATCCCTGGTATGAAACCCACTTGATCAGGGTGGATAATCTTTTTGATATGTTGCTGAATTCAGTTAGCTAGCATTTTGTTAAGGATTTTAGCATCCATTTTCATCAAGGATATTGGTATGTAGTTTTCTTTTTTGGTTATGTCCTTTCCTGGTTTTGGTATTCAGGTGATCCTGGCTTCACAGAATCAATTAGGAAGGGTCCCCTCTTTCTCTATCTTGTGGAATGGTGTCAAAAGTATTGGTACCAATTCTTCTTTGAATGTCTGGTAGAATTCTTCTATGAATCTGTCTGATCCTGGACTTTTTTTCCTGGTAATTTTTTAATTACCATTTCATTCTCACTGCTTGTTATTGGTCTGTTCAGGGTATCTAATTCTTCCTGATTTAAGCTAGGAGGGTTGTATTTTTCCAGGAATTTATCCATCTCCTCGAAGTTTTCTAGTTTATGTGTGTAAAGGTGATCGCAGTAGCCTGGAATGATCTTTTGTATTTCAGTAGTGTCAATTGTAATATCGCCTGTTTCGTTTCTTAGTGAAGTTATTTGGATTTTCTCTCTTTTTTCCTTGGTTAATGTTGCCAATGGTCTATCAATTTTATTTAACTTTTCGAAGAACCAGCTTTTTGTTTCATTTATTTTTTGTAACTTTTTTTGTTTCAATTATATTTAGTTCTGCTCTGATCTTGGCTATTTCCTTTCTTCTGCTGGGTTTGGGGTTGGTTTGCTCTTGTTTCTCTAGTTTCTTAAGGTGTGACCTTAGAGTATCAGTTTGTGCACTTTCAGTCTTTTTTGATGTGGGCGTTTAGGGCTACGAATGTTCCTCTTAGTACCACCTTTGCTGTATCCCAGAGGTTTTGATAGGTTGTGTCATTATTGTCATTCAGTTTGAATAATTTTTAAATTTTCATCTTGATTTCCTTTTTGACCCAATGCTCATTCAGGAGCAGTTTATTTAATTTCTGTGTATTTGCACTGTTTTGAAGGTTCCTTTTGGAGTTAATTTTCAGTTTTATTCCACTGTGGTCTGATAGAGTACTCAATATAATTTCAATTTTCTTAAATTTATCAATGCTCATCTTATGGTCTACCATACAGTCTATTTTGGAGAAAATTCCATGTGCTCTTGGATATAATGTGTATTCTGTGGTTGTTGGATGAAATGTTCTATACATATCTGTTAAATCCATGTGCTCCCAGGTATAGTTTAAATCCATTGTTTCTTTGTTGACTTCCTATCGTGATGACCTGTCTAATGCATTCAGTGGAGTATATTGAAGTCCCCCACTATTATTGCATTGCTGTCTATTTCATTTCTTAAGTCTATTAGTAATTGTTTTATAAATTTGGAAGCTCCAGTGATAGGTGCATATATGTTTAGGATTGTGATATTTTCCTGTTGGACAAAGCCTTTTACCATTACATAATATCCCTCTTTGTCTCCTTTAACTGCTGTTGCTTTAAAGTTTGTTTTGTCTGATATAAGAAGAGCTACCTCTGCTCACTTTTGGTGTCCATTTGCATGAAATGCCTTTTTCCACCCCTTTACTTTAAGTTCATATGAGTGTTTATGTGCCAGGTGAGTCTCCTAAAGGCAGCAGATAGATGGTTGGTGAGCTCTTTTCCATTCAGCAGTTCTGTATCTTTTAAGCGGAGCATTTAGGCCATTTACATTCAATGTTACTATTGAGATGTGAGGTGCCATTGCATTCATTGTGCTATTTGTTGCCTGTATATTTTGGGTTTTGGTTTTGGTGTTTGCTTTTTAAATTGTATTTTTGTTTTATAGGTCCTGTGTGATTTATGCTTTAAAGAGGCTCTATTTTGATGTGTTTCCAGGATTTTTTTCAAGATTTAGAGCTCCTTTTAGCAGTCCTTGTAGTGGTGCCTTGGTAATGGTGAATTCTTTCGACATTTGTTTGTTTGAAAAAGACTGCATTTTTCCTTCATATATGATGCTTAGTTTCACTGGATACAAAAGTCTTGGCTGATGCTTGTTTTGTTTGAGGAGGATGAAGATAGAGCCCCAATTCCTTCTAGCTTGTAGGGTTCCTGCTGAGAAATCTGCTGTTAACTTGATAGGTTTACTTTCATAGGTTACCTGATGCTTTTGTCTCACAGCTCTTAAGATTCTTTCCATTGACTTAATTTTGGATAACCTGATGACAATGTGCCTAGGCAATGATCTTTTTTGCAACGAATTTCCCAGGTGTTCTTTGTGCTTCTTGTATTTGGATGTCTACGTCTCTAGCAAGGCTGCAGAAATTTTCCTAGATTATTCTTCCAAATATGTTTTCCAACGTTTTAGAATTCTCTTCTTACTCAGCAACACCAATTATTCTTAGGTTTGGTAGTTTAACATAATCCCAGAAATCTTGGAGGCTTTGTTCATATTTTATTCTTTTGTCTTTGTTAGATTGGGTTAATTTGAAAACCCTATCTTTGAGCTCTGAATTTCTTTCATCTACTTGTTCAATTCTAGTGCTGAGACTTTCCAGAGCATTTTGCATTTCTAAAACCGTGTCCAAAGATTCTTGAATTTTTTTATTGTTTTTTCTTTAAGCTATCCATTTGCTTGAGTATTTCTTCTTTCACTCCTTGTATCATTTTTTGGATTTCCTTGCACTGGGCTCTGCCTTTCTCTGGCCCCTCCCTGATTAGCTTAATAACTAACCTCCTGAATTCTTTTTCAGGTAAATCAGGAATTTCTTCTTGGTTTGGATCCATTGCTGGTGAATTAGTGTGATTTTTTGGGAGTGTTGATGAGCCTTGTTTTGTCATGTTACCAGGGTTGGTTTTCTGGTTCCTTCTCATTTGGGTAGCCTCTGTCAGAGGGAAGGTCTAGGGCTGAAGGCTGTTGTTCAGATTGTTTTGTCCCATGGGGTATTCTCTTGATGTAGTACTCTCCCCTTTCCCTATGGATGTGACCTCCTGTGAGCCAAACTGCAGTGATTGTTGTCTTGCTTCGGGGTCTAGTCACCCAGCCAGTCTACCTAGCTCTGGGCTGGTACTGAGGGTTGTCTGCACAGAGTCCTGTGATGTGAACTGTCTATGGGTCTGAGCCATGGATACCAGTGTCTGTTCCAGTGGAGGTGGTGGGGTGGGTACAATGGACTCTGTGAAGGTTCCTAGCTTTGGTGGTTTAATGCTCTGTTTTTGTGGTGGCTGGCCTCCTGCCAGGAGGTGGCACTTTCCAGAGAGTATCAACTGAGGTACTATGGGGAGGAACTAGTTGGGGGCGGGGCCTAGAACTCCCAAGATTATAAACTCTTTGTCTTTCACTACCACGGTGGGTAGGGAAGGACCCTCAGGCGGGTCGGGGGGCTAGGTGTGTCTGAGCTCAGACTCTACTTGGGTGGGTCTTGCTGTGGCTGCTGTGGGGCATGGGGATGATATTCTCAGGTCACTGGAGTTGTGTACCTAGGAGGATTGTGGCTTCCTCTGCTGAGTCATGCAGGTTGTCAGGGAAGTAGAGGAAAGCCAGAAGTCACAGGCCTCACCCAGCTCCCACGGAAACCAAAGGGCCGGTCTCACTCCCACTGTGACCCCCACAAAAGCCCCCAGCCCATTTCCAGGTGGAGAATGATAGGGGCTTGAAAACGTGCCCCAGGCTATCCACCTCACCTCCCAGCTGCAAAAGAAAGGGGCTTGGTTTTCCCCCAACTGTGGAGTCTGCACAGGCTTGGCACTCTTCCCCAAGTTCTGGCCAGGAGGCTTCTCTCCCTGTTCAAATTGTTACAAAGTTCAGCTAGTGATTACCTTCTCCCTTTGGAGTTTTACCCCCTGCTCCTTTCCCAATAGATCCCTGTTGTGCCAGGCAGGAATGATCTGCTTGGGGACCTAGCGAGCTCCCACGGCCTTTCTGCTGCTTCCTCCACCCCTGTATTTTGCTCGGCTCTCCAGATTGACTCAGCTCTAGGTAAAGTCGGAAACTTCTCCTGCAAAGAGATCTTCAGGTTCTCCACAGTAGGAGTGTGTGTTCAGGAGAAGAGGGTCTCCTTTTCCTACTTCTGCAATTGGGGCACTCACAGTATTTGGGGTGTCTCCCAGGTCCTGCAGGAGCAGTCCACTTCCTTTAGAGGGTCTGTGGGTCCTCTCGGGATTGCTGGTTTGTTCTTGCAGTCGATCTGGAGCTGCAGTTCACAATATGAGTCCCTGCTGGCTGCTCTGTCCGAAGCTGCAATCTAGTCTTGATAATAACCACTTTTGATGATGGCTGCAGTGGTGAGACCCTAGAAATGAGACATGTTCCAACATTGTTGCAATAAAATTAACATGTTTTGCTCTAACTTTAAAATCCTAATCTTTTATTAAAATTATGATTTAATTATTCATTAATTATAATACACAACATTTCAATAGTGCTAACAATAAGAGAAAAATTTTAATTTATTTTCACCCTTTAAAATATTTCATTGTTCTTGCCATTTTCATCTACTTCCTAATGTCCCAGTGACTACAAAATGTCAGAAATTATTTGAGTTTAAAGGTAAAGATTCCTTCTTCTTTCTTTTAAATAGTCCCTGAAGAACAATAAGAATTGTGTTTCTATTCATTCTCTTCGACTCTGTCTCTGTCTCTCTGTCTGTTTTTCTCTCACTCTTTCTTTCTACGTCTCTCTTTCTCTCCAAAGAGTATTTAGGGCTTATGAAGATTCAAGATATTAAATAACATGATAATATCCAACACTAGTAAAAAAACACACATACACACGTACATTTTCCTAATAGCTTTGATATATATAAATATCAAATTCATACATACAGAGACATACAGAAAGAGTTTATGTCATCAAGTAATGCTACTTCAACAACTGGAAAAAGTTCTCTGAGCTGCTTACAAGCTACTTTTAATAATATAAGAAGTCTCTTGTGTATTTCTGCAGCTCACCCGGCCTTCAAGTAGAGCTCTCCATGGTAAATATGATTCTAAAGCTCAATCATTAATTCTATTTAGGCTTAATGTGTCATAAAGCTAAGGAAAGCAGGGCCATTTTTCTCTCTGCTGGGGCACGAAAAGTGTATTAACTATTCCAACCAGTACTATAGATGATTTATTAATACAATTTTGGAAAGTGAGACTGTCAGATCATATAAGCACATATTATAAACAGATGATCTCTCTGAAAAGTTCTCTTAGTCTTTCTCTTACTTCTTGTCTTAGCTAAATGACTAACAATGTACTTCACTGCTAAGATTCTTCTCTCTCTCGCCCTCTCTCTCTCTCCCTCCAGCCCCCAAACACACATTACTCAAATAAGCCAGGGATGGTCAACAATATTCTCTCATATTTGAGACACTGGAACTGACTCTGAATATAAATTTGAAGCACCTGGAATAAAAGAGAGACATGTTTTTCCAAACACAGACCAAAAAATTGCTGAGCCAACTGTGATATGGGGAAAAGAACATTGGTGTGGGAACCCAGTGAGCCAGATTCTAGATCAGGATGCTGTGCAAAGCACAAATGACCTTAGGCAAGTCACTTCACCTGTGTCCTTATCTTTAAAGGGGGGTTGGGGGAGGGCTAAGTGATCTCTAGGTTCTTTCCAGCTCTAACCTTCTGTAAACTTATGTTGTAACAGGAGTGAAATAGGATAAAATAACGCTAGCCTAGGCTCAACTCAACAGCATAGTCTTCTCCATGTAAATTACGTGGTACCTGAGAACATCTCGATAGTCAGTCAATTTCTTCTGAATGATACATCATGAGGCAAATTTATATTTATATTACCTAACCTTAAAATCCAGATACTGGGGCAATATCAGAAGGAAAGTGTGTGTGTGTGCACGCGCGCGTGTATGTGTGGAACCTCCCAGCAAAAATGTTTGCCCAGGTTTCTGTAGGGTTCTGAAATCATTCTGAAATCATTTTTAGTGTTGCTAGTGTTTTAGAGTTCTGAATCCATTTGTATTACCTCTTTAAGACCTCCAATCCCTTCTTCAATTCCTCTTTACATACAGAGGAGTTGGGTGTTACTCCCACTGGAATTCTGAGAATTAAAATATAGAGACAATTTAATCATGTGATAGTGATTCATTTCCTAAGATATTTAACGTGTAATAAATATGGGTAAAATCAAAGGATAATTTTCAAGATCAGAGAGCTGTTTGTAATTGTACATCATGCCAAAAGTACACTCACCTGTTTCCTCACCAAATTATGCTCAATGAGAAATGTTTACTTTGTTCTCGACTAGAACTTTTTATAGGTATATGCCCATTTATATCTCAGGCAAAAATCTCAGGTGTAAAGCAGTTAAAGTGAAAGTCAGGAAAGGAGTGGTGAAAAGGAAATGGCAGAACCAAAGTTGATTTTATAAAAGTAGAAAAAGAGCACAAATCATTTAACATATTTTTAAAAGTTATTTATTTTATGCTGCTATAAAGACACATGCACACGTATGTTTATTGCGGCACTATTCACAATAGCAAAGACTTGGAATCAACCCAAATGTCCATCTGTGACAGACTGGATTAAGAAAATGTGGCACATATACACCATGAAATACTATGCAGCCATAAAAAAGGATGAGTTTGCGTCCTTTGTAGGGACATGGATGCAGCTGGAAACCATCATTCTTAGCAAACTATCACAAGAACAGAAAACCAAACACCGCATGTTCTCACTCATAGGTGGGAACTGAACAATGAGATCACTTGGACTCCGGAAGGGGAACATCGCACACTGGGGCCTATCATGGGGAGGGGGGAGGGGGGAGGGATTGCATTGGGAGTTATACCTGATATAAATGATGAATTGATGGGTGCTGACGAGTTGATGGGTGCAGCACACCAACATGGCACAAGTATACATATGTAACAAACCTGCACGTTATGCACATGTACCCTAGAACTTAAAGTATAATAAAAAAAAAAAGTTATTTATTTTTAGCAAAAGTTGTAATGCTGCTTTATGTGCAAGAGATATTTCAGTTATCAAATTATGTTCCATGATACCGATTAACACTTCCACCTGGGGCACTCTTTATAGGTATCCTCAGAACTAGGTACATATTGTATTATGTTCCACATGTTCAAAATGCAAACAAGATAGTCATTTTCAGTATGTCTAGGGCCTCCTTCAATTATGACACAAGAACTACATTCAAAATTGGTTTTCTAAATCCAAATGCAAGTTTATGACTTTATTTTTTTCTTTAAAAAAAAGGCTATATTTATTTTTGACGTTTGCACATTCATGCTTATTTCAGCATTATTCACAATAACCAAAGATGGAAGGAATACAAACCAATACAATATCAATGGATGAACAGACCAAAAAAATGTGATACACACAAGCGGAGGGACACCATTCTGTCTTTAAAAGGTAGGAGATCCTGTCCTACACTGCAACATGGGTGAACCTTGAGGACACTAGACCAAGTGAATTAAGCCAATCACAAAAAGACAAATACTGGGCCGGACACAGTGGCTCATGCCATGTAATCCCAGTACTTTGGGAGGCTGAGGCAGGCAGATCACCTGAGGTCGGGTGTTTGAGATCAGCCTGGCCAACATGGTGAAACCCCATCTCTACTAAAAATACAAAACTGAGCTGGGCATGGTGGCACACACCTGTAATCCCAGCTACTCAGGAGGCTAGCAGAAGAAGTTCTTAAACCAGAGAGGCAGAGGTTGCAGTGAGCTGAGATCATGCCACTGTACTCCAGCCTGGCCTGGGTGACAGAGAGAGACCGTAAAAAACCAAAAACAAAACAAACAAATAAAACAACAACAACAAACAAGTAAAAAGACAAATACTGTATGATTACACCTGTATCAGATCTCTAAAGTAGTCAGACTCACAGTAACAGTAATAGAATGTGGTCACCAGGGGATGTGGAGAAATGGGGTCAATCAGTAGTTGTTCAATGTCTATAGACAGTTGTTCAATATCTGTAGTTCAGTTTTGCAAGGCAAAAATTTTCTGGAGATCTGTTGTGCAACAATGCACATATAGTTTAACTATACACTTGTACTGTACTGTACACTTAAAATGATTAAGATGGTAATTTTATGAGTTTTTAACACAATATTTAAAATGTCACAGGAGGGAAACATTAGCACAGTAATACTAGCACAGTAATTATGAGCACAGGTTTTGGATTCTGACAAACATGGCTTAAGTCTGAATTCAATCTTATACTAGCCATGAGGGCCAAGAAAGTCACCTAACCTCTCAGACAGATTTTCCATTTGGCAAAATGGAGATAAGAACTGTTTCTACCTCATGTAATTATTATAACATGTTACGTAAGTGTGAAACATGAATGGCTAGGCACCTGGTTAGCACTCGATCAACAGTAGTTAAATGATGTGATTAGTAGTCTGGGAAGGTGAAGTATAACTGAAGGATTGGGGATGAAGCCTGGTAGCTTCCTGAAAGCTTAAGGGACGATGGAGATGAGGAGTATTTGAAAACTAGTTATATTTACATTATTGTTGAGCCTAGACCTTGGAATGAACACCTTAACCTAATGTCAGTTAGAGAGCCAGCAGTGCTGCCCAAATCCATCTATGTTTCACTATCCAAGGTTAAAGGCTATATTTAAATTACTTATTATATTCACACCTGGTGTGGAATGAATTGTAAACTTCCCGAAATTAAAACGTTAAAGTCCTAAACACCAGTACCTGTGAATGTGACTTTATTTGGAAATAGAGTCTTTGCAGATGATATAGTTCAAAAGAGGTTAGAATGGCTGCCAGTCCAACATGACCAAGCCCTTATAATAGAAGAAATGTGGACACAGAGACAGGCCCATAGGAAGAATTCCACGTGAGGATGAAAGCAGAGACAGGTGATAGATTGATAGCCAAAGAGTGATAAAGAGTGCCAGCAAACCACAAGAAGCTAGGGGAGAGGCACGGAACAGATTTTTCTCACCACCCTCAAAAGGAACCTGTCAACGCATTCATCTTGGACTTTGAGCCCCCAGAATGTGATCTAATAAATTACTGTTGTTTAAGTCACTCGTATTGTGGTACTTTGTCATGGCAGCCCTAGGAAACCAAAACAATGCCTGCATTTATTGTTTGCATGGTTTTTTGTTGTTGTTGTTTTTCATTCAAACATAAGAATGTGTCAAATGCTCAAACCGAAGCACAGAGCTGAGGGAGACTGATTTCACTAATTGGCTGAGCTTCAGTTGAAATGGAGCGATGTTCACTCTGTTGTCTGCATCTTTTGCTGTTGTCCCTGTTGCTTTGGGTTCAGCCTATTAATTTGAGGCGATAGCATTGTGTCCTTGGGCTTTAACAAAGAAATCTGAATTAACTGCCGATTAGACAATACACAGATACCCCTCCCTGCCCATTTACTATTCCCTCTTTCTCCCCTTCTCCCATTCTCTCTCCCTTTTGCAGTTTACCCTTCAAATTTCTTTCTACATCAACAAGATTTTGGCAATGTGCTTCAGGAGAACTCAGCCCCAGTGTCTCCAAGACAGCTAGTCAGTTTCTCAGACAGGCTGCCATTCTTGCCGAGGCCTCACATGAAGAATACAAAATGGAGTTATCAGAGGGGACAGGAGGGGTGATGAAACTTATTGTAACTCTTAAGTCTTCTGAAATATGGAGGATGGGCTTCCTGAACTCCTCATATCTTCCCCCACCTCTTCCTGTTTCATAGAGTATAAGATAACAAGCCCCCAGGTCACCCATATTGTGCTCTCTGTCATTTCCTCAGAGGCCTGATGGATGATTCTGTAATAAGACCACTGCAGATACTTCTCTAATCCCAAAGCAGAAAGTAGATAATTAAATGCATGTTTCTATCATTCTTTGTTTATATGAGGTTGTGAATAGTGAATTAATAGCTCCAAAGATCCCACTCATAATGAAGTAAAACTGGATAAGAATTGATTTGCATCTACTGCTATTGTGCTTAAATCACTATGTTTCTCTATTTGCTTCTCAGTCTCAGACAGGAGCAGTCCAGGAAATATAAAAATAAAAAATTTTTAAATGAGAAGGATTTCCCCCAAATGCCTTTGTTTCCAGGACATTTTCACATTGATACATCATTGTGAACAGATTTTGATGGATTTCAGAACCTCCTTCACAGTCAGTCCTCTGTCCCCCCAAACAAAGAAAAATTCCACAAACCAATAATATAGTTCAATTCTCATCTAAACCTACTGGGTCAGCAAAATCGAACTGTAAATTTCCCTAAAACTACTTCTTGGGAGATTTCTAGTATTTCTGAATGGGCCAGAAATCAGTGAAAATGGCCTCTCTCTCGCCATGTTTTGGCATTTGGACTATAAGAAAAAGAAAATGTCACAGATTTATATGGCACTTTTCCCACCATCCTTCATCAAGTGCACTTGGCTCAGCACCTGATCACATGGAGCCTCTGGGGCTCCACCTTCGCACTTGTGAACCTCTAGCAAGCTAAGGGAACTGGGCTTTATTCTCCCCAAGTTCTTACAGCAACAGTGGACAGTGGAGGTAAATGTTCCCTCCTAAGAATAGGTAGACAGGAGGGTTACTGTGTCTCTTCTAAAGTTTTTCATCCCTTGAGAATCTTACTGGAATCACTTTCATGAAAAGAATAAGTGACCATGGTTAAGTTGCTCACTGGTATTTACTCTCAAAAGTGCAGACTAGAGAGATGGAGCAGGAGGGAGGATGTTTGCATAGCACATCTATGGACTCCTTCCTCATCTGCACCATAAGGCATATGGGAAAATGTTTTAGTGTGGGGTGCTTGTCTGTAGAACTGTTTTACTCTCTCTAAATCACTGTTTCAGCACCTTTCTGTTGGTATTTTCTCTGGAGAAAGAAATTAGGTACCTGCAGAGAGAATGATGAGTTGGTGAGGCTACCCTCCAGGAAGTGACATGGTTGCCCGATTTCCAGGGCTTCTCCAGGCATCTAGTTGAGTCCACAGGTGTGTGGAGGATTGGAGAAAGAGCTTATGCTCACATACTTTGCCTGGAAGGTCCTGCTGTACTAACAGTTGAAGGCTCAGCAGTGAGTCTTAGAAAATTACTAGAAATCTCTCCAAAAAGTGGGAGGGAGTAGGGGGCCCACACATGGACTGGTATCTGGGCCTTGTTTGCCTGCACCCATATGGGATACTCTTTTGGGCCAATCTATGAATGAAGTTTGATTCAAATGTGTGATGAGAGAATTTTACAAATTGTGTTCAATTGATATTTAATCGCCATCATAACAGCAGTGAAAAAGAGAAAAAAATCACTTCTATTTTATTAAAATACAATGTGAATGTTGTTCAAATATTTAAATGTCTATGTTTTTGTACACATGCATATGCTAGTCTATTGCTCGAGAAAATAACTACCTGCATAAATGCCTGTATATGATTGGGCAATTTGCAATATGTGTTTCACAAAGTAGAAATGAAATCACTGCATCATTTCAAATATTTGAACAACATATGTTGATGTGTAAAGTGTGGTAGAAAAATGGGTTATTTTTACAGAAGTCCAAAAATATTGCAGTGATTATATGTGTTCCTACAGTTTCAATTTATTTTATAGTATTATATGGTAAGTTTTGGTCTTCACATAAACATTTTCCTTGATCATTTTGAAGGAGAAAAATCAAGTGAAAGGAACTCCCATTTTTAGCACCATGACTAACTAATTCAAAGCAGCTTAAAATGCTGGAAAAATATATAAGACATCTTTTTAAATACATATTTGAGGAATAAGGCCTAAAGGAAAGAAAGCATATCTCAGAAGTCAAATAAAGATGATATTGAAAACCACATTATAAACAGGAACTTGATAATTCTGCTGGAATAGGGATGAAAGCAAAGCAGACTCAGGAACAAAGGGACTTGGGTTTTAGTCGCCAACCGTGTCAAGAGAAAAGGGCTTGAGACTGGTCAAAGTAAAGTAAGAACCGAAAATCCTCCCTACAAAGCCAAGCCTGAAGAGCTATATTCTCAAGGAAAAAGTGAACTATATATTTTTTAAAAACATACCAGCACAAGAAATTATAAACAAGATTGCCTGTCTTCATCTGGAGTTCAGGTGCAAAAACAATGACCACAAACTCCTCCAACTAACCACAGGTCTGACCTCACATGAGTTTAAGGTTTGTTTGAACAACTGTCAAAGCTTCTTCCAAACCATGGTGTCCCTCTTCGTCATAAAAGTCTCTCAAATTTGAATCTCAAATCATTACATTATTCTATATACACTCATTTATTTTTCAAGTCATATATATATCCCTGGATTTTTTCAGGATTCCTTAAATATTTTAGCTAGTGGCTTGTTTTCATTTCTCTAACCCTGTCAACCCTGCCCCAATCATAATTCTTTATGACTTCAAATGAAACACAGATAATCTTCAGTGCAAGTGTAGCAGTATAATTCCTTGGTGTTCTGTCCTTCAATGATCTTTTTCTTTCACCCAAGCTCAGCTGCACCATCCTGTGTTCTTACCATATGCCATCTTGGTGGTGAATGAATAAATGAGCAAACGCTCCCGAATTAATGCAAAGACTTTCAAATGTAACTCAGTTCACAGTTACACTAACTCAATATCATTTAGATTAATCTATAAATTCAATGCAATTCAGAATAAATTACCAATAAGGTTTGCCATGTAATTTAACCACCTATAAGCCAAGAATGGTCATGACACTGTCATGACATGAATCCTGGAAATTTTGAAAAACAACAAGTCAGAAAATTAGGTTTAATCAAATATCAAATTATTACAAGACTAATAATTAAGACAATGTGGAATCAGCACAGTAACACAGAAATAGACTAATGAAGAAGAATAGAGCACTTAGAACCAGACTCACACATATAAGCAAGCTTGATATATGAAAAGGGTGACAATACAGATCAGTGAAAAAATTCAACAAAACATGCTGAGACATTTGCTTATCCCGATAAAAAATGGATTCCTTTATTATACCATAATTGTTTGTAAAATAAAACTCTAATTGTAAAATGCAAATTTTTATATGAAATATTAGAGAATATCTTAATACGCTGAGGCTACAGAAGGAAATTGTCTCATTTCTTTTTCCTCTAAATTTCTCCACCTATTGACAGCAAATGAGTTGCCTTTGAGCACCGCTGTTATTACCAAGCAAACTTTCTAGGTTCTTAGCTCCAGACTCCTCTGCCTTCTCCTCTCATTCATTTTCTCCAATGACCAGTTAATGTATATACTTTACAGCAGAGAAACCTGACAAACACTAACTCAGTCAGGTAATCAAGGGAACATCAACAGTGACAGCTCATGTTGCTCATATGTACCCTTGATAATGATGCACTGTAAAGGGCACTTTACCTCTGTGACCTTTATCCCCAAAACACATAACCCCAGTCTAATCATTTAAAAAATCATCAGACAAATCCTAATTGAGGGCCATTCAACAAAATACCTGATCAGTACTCTATAAAATTGTCAAGGTTATTAAAAACAAAGAAAGTCTGAGAAACTGGCAAAATCAAGAGGTCTCTAGGAGACATGACAACCGAATGTAATTTGGTATTCTGGATGGAATCCTGAAACAGAAAAAGGACAGAAGTTTAAACTGAAACAGAAAAGGGAGATAAGTTTAAAAGGAATAAAGTAAGGGATTTAATCAATAATGTGTCAATATTGGGTCATTAACTGTGACAAACATGCCATATTAATGTAAGACGTTAACAATATCAGAAACTGGTGAGGTATAAGGGAACTCTATTATCTTCACAGTTTTTTCTGTAAATCAGAAACTATTCTAAAATACAAGGCCTATTTAAAATAAACAACAACAACAAAAAACCCTTCAAAGTGATCATTGAATGTCTTGACAAAGGACCTGGAGAGAGGTCTCTGGGATCAGGTACAGCTCAAATGTCAAGCTCTTAGTGAGAATTTCCCTGATGATTTGATCTAACACAGTCTCCATAGTTACTGGTTGCCACCGTATCTCATTTTCTTCTCTTCTCAGAACTTAGTACTGCCTGAAAACCTTGTTTATTTACCACTCTCAAATATTCTGTCTTGTAAAGTGGAATGTAAGCTCCATAAAATGAGGTCCCTTGTCTGATGGAGCTTTAATCCTGTAGTTTGAAGAGTGTCTGACACTTAGTAGCTATCCATTAGATATTAGTTGGATAAATGAACTCTAAAATCATTTGAAATATTAAATTACATGCCCACACAAGTTGAAACCAAACCACTAACCATTTCATCCTATGAGAGTTACCCTCCAGCAAGCACTTACCCAACCAGGAATATTGACTCCCAGCTACATATTTACTGTCATAGAACTTCAAACGTGGGCATGTCCTAAAATACCATGAAGTTTAGGATTCACATTTTGTAAATGGTATGTATAAATGAGAAACTGTGGACTTAAAAGTCTTTGACTTTAAATACATGAATACACTGTAATTTAACTAATCGTGAGACATGGAATTCGAAGTGTGTTACTAACCATAAATTAAAGGGGAGAGAAAACTGTTTATGCACTACTTATATTCAGTGTCCACATCAGTATCATATACAAAGAATAAGGTGGCACAAGTCCTATAAGATTAAACTACACAAACCCTCTAAGCTCAGTTATATGATTCTTTCCCTACATTGCCTGATAGTGGGAAGAAAACTTTATAAATAAAATAATTTAACCACTTAAATTTATAAAGTTTTGTTATTGGAAATTGTGTTTGTGCACTTAAAGTATAAAATGTGTTCTATAAGAATTAAATTTTTTCATTTAAGCTTTGAAATGAATTCCCTAGCTTTGGGTTAATTTATTTCTACTCGACATACCAAATAGATTCTCTTTCTAGCAAAAAGAAGCAAGCAAGCAACAAACAAACAAAATGCAGACCACTGGGTCTGGTTCTCTCCTTGAAGATTTGCAAACTACAACAAATTCAAGTCCAGACAAAATACTGAGTCTTTTTTTTTTCTTTTTTCAAAAGGAGAAAACATAATATCCTCAATATTTATTGAAGGCTATGAGCCAGCTACTGTTCTAAACACTTCATTGGTATTATTTAATTTACTCTTGACAGCTGCCCTGTGGAGCAGACTCTGTAAATTTCCTATTTAATAGGTAAGTAAATTAAGGCACAGAAAGTATAAGTAACTTGTTCCAAGTCACACATCTAATAAGTGGTAGAATGACTTTAGAAGAAACATTCTAATTCTAGAGAATAAGTGCTTAACCAGTATATGAATAACTTCTTTGGGCCTAGTACTACTTCTGTGATGAGAAAGCTACATGAGACAAAAATAGAGCCTTTTGAGGTTTAAATGCGACCTTCTTTGCTTTCCCTCCACAAGCATGTCTCTCATCAATATAACTCTGAATGTATATCAACTCACATGAACAAAAGATAGTAGTGTTATAAACATGGATGGAAATGAGTAATTTGCTACTCACAAATTTCTGTTGATCAGTCAAGATATTTTAAAAGAGATGTCTTCTTCCTCCAGTTCATCTTATGAGGTATCACCATATTAATTGTCTTATGGCACAATTAATCAGGTCATCACCCTATTCAAATGGTACAGTTTCCTCAACTTGTTGAAAGACTATTGAACAGAGTGCAGGCTTCTTAGCTTAGGATCCACTACTCATCTACTTGCAAATTACGTTATAGGTAAACCAAACTGGTTGTCACTCTCCAAATCTGCTGTATACTGAATACTAGTACACTAGTTTTACTTATTAGAGCACATAATATTATTTTTATTATCATTTCAACTTAAAATTTAGATAAAATGCTTTGGATGGTAGATCCCTTAGTAGATATTTTTTCTTTTTTTCATCTCACAAGTAATTCATGTTTGTAGTGGAAAAAATAGAAAATGCAAACAAAAAGTACAAAAAAAGAAAGACATTATTAGGTCTATCACACAAAGAGAATTGCTGGGCACATGTTATTGTATATTTTACACTATGCATGTATGATGTCGAAATGTGCAAAAACCATAATCACACTACAAATGTGGTTTTGTAAACTATCTTTCTCAGATAACACATGAACATCTCCCCATATTGATAAATACAGATTGACATTATAAAGACTGAATATTTATCCAATCCTTTCCCTAAACATTTAGAAGGCTCACAGTTTTTGACTATTATAAACAGCACTGCTATGAACATCCTTATACATACACCTTTACATATGTGTTCAACTATTTCTTTAAGAGAAATAATTTCATGTGGAATGTTGATAATTTCATATGGAATGTTTCAAACCATATTTGAAACACTGTTAAAACTCTTTGGAAGAACTGCACTAATTTAACACCCACTAATAGGTAAATTGCCCATTTGTTCCTCACTACCACTGAATATTAACTCTAAATTTAATATCTTGGTATTGAATGAATAGTCTCTTCTGGCCATTTTAATTTTGTCACAGTTGTTTAGCCAAGTTAATATCACAAGTGCCTCTAATTATGAAGGACAACACCAGCATCAGATCCTTCAGCAATCTTTATACTCAAATCCAGACTTTAATTAACCCTGCTAGAAAAACCATTTGATTTCCTTTTTAAATCAAATAACAAAACCAAGCCATGAAGGCTTGCCTCACAGCCCATCTCATTTCAATGAGACCCCATGGACTCTTTCCTTCTGTGTTCTCACACTTTTGTGCTTCTGAGACTTTTCGTTTTACATGACTCTCATCCTTGGAACTTGCTCAGTTGGAGGGAGAGTTATGATTAAAAGAAAACTTCACCCCTCCACCTTGTTGGCTGTGTTCCTTTCCTGATGGTGTTTCTCTACCTACTTTAATGATCTGCTCTTAGCAGGTTGGAGAGGGCAAAGCTAAGCCACACCACTGTGGAATTCAGGGAGCAGGATCTGTCAATATAATTGGCACCCTATCTGTCAGCGGATCTCTTAGGACTGACAAGTAAGAGACACATAATTACTGGGCACAATTTTGTCCTCGAAAGTAAGATAGGACTTAATAAACATGATATCCACAGGGCACACAGACAAAACCATTCTCCTGGTACCCTTCTAAGTATTTTCCTTCCTCCTGCCACTCATGCAGCCTGTAATAAAGTGACTTCTCAAACAAGGATGAATGATTTATCGTGTTCTTCAAGTTTCTATAAGGTAGAGTTGCCCATTATACCTATTTCTGAGTGGCAGTCTGAAGTCTAACTTTGGGGCCACTATCTGTGCACTCGGACTTTGCCTCTTGTCCTTGTGTTTCAAGGCATTTTTGAACTCATCCTTACTCCTAAGCTTCCTAAAACTCTAAAAGGGAAAAAAACAACAACAGAAAGTTCTGTGCAGCAGAGAAGTGGGCACCAAAACATTTTAGCTATGTCTGTCATATTAAAATAAAAAAAGTGTTGAAACAAGCAAAGCATTGGAAATTGAAATGCAAACAGGACTAAATGAATGAGATATGAAGCCAGATCTAAAGTCCACTTCCTAGCTACGTCATTTTGGAAAAGTTACTTATCTTTACAACGCAATTTCTTCATTTGTGAAAAGAAATGATCACAGACAAACATTAAATAAGAAACTAGATGGGGAAAAATTAATGTCTTATAGTCTATAGTCCTTTATTGTGGATTATTTTTGACTTCTGATGGTTGGTTCTGTTCTTCTCTTTAATATTATTTTTTTCTGTAGATTATACATTCACATGGTACAAAACGAAAAAGGCACAAAAGGAAGAGTAGAATGTAGAAATGGTCTCTCCCAATCCTAAACTCTAGATTCCCAGTTTTCCCACTCTGGGTTGACAAATTTTATCACTGCAGTTTACATTCTTACAGAGGTATTTCATGCATATGTAATTAACTCTGAATATATATGGGTATATATACATTTACTTTTTTATCTCATATTACACAAATATTAGGGTACCAATGCACCCATTTGGACTTTTTAAACAATTAATATGGGAGCCTTTCCATATCACACCATGAGAACCTTGGCTCATTCCTTTATATATTGTTGCATCGTGCTCCATTGTAGGACATTCTATAATTTAATCACTCTCCCTTAATGGATATTTAGATTGTTTCTAAAATTTTGCTACTTCAAAAAAAAAACGCCCTGTATAATAAACACACACACATATAAAAGTTTATATAGGCAAAGTATGTATTTAAATGTTTTTTTTATTTTATTTTTTGAGACAGTCTTGCTCTGTTGCCCAGGCTGGTGTTCAGTGCCACGATCTCGGCTCACTGCAACCTCTGCCTCCTGGATTCAAGTGATTTTCCTGCCTCAGCCTTCTGAGTAGCTGGGATTACAGGCATGCGCCATCATGCCTGGCTAATTTTTGTATTTTTAGTAGAGATGGGGTTTCACCATGTTGGTCAGGCTGGTCTCAAACTCCTGACCTCGGGTGATCCACCCACTTTGGCCTCCCACAGTGCCAGGATTACAGGTGTGAGTCACTGTGCCCGGCCAAGATAATTTCTTAGAGGTAGAATTGCCCACTCAAAGGGGATTTTGTTATTTTCTGTCTATTTTAATAGCTGTTTTCAAATTGCCTCATTAAAGCAAACTAAATATGGCCTGAGAAGGACTCTGTACTTCTATATTGAGTCCTTGTGGACAAACTGCAACCTAACTTTATAGGTAGACATGATAGAAAACCTAACTTAGGAGTGTGCACCTGTAAAAATAGTTAAGTCTTGGCCAAGCCCAGCAGCCATACTTCAACCACTCATATACTACTGAGTGTTCAAACTCTTCAAATAAGGCAAATGCTGAGCTGTAACCAATCCACTTATTTCTGTACCTCACTTCCCTTTTTTTGTCTATAAATTTGTTCTGACCATGAGGTATCCCTGGGGTCTCCCTGAATCTGCTGTGATCCTGGGGGCTGCCCGATTCACAAATCAGTCATTGTTCAATTAAACTCCTTTAAATTTAATTCAGCTAAAGTTTTCCTTTTAACACCCACCTCCCCCCCTACCATCACCACACAGAATACAGCAACTTACACTCTTATCCAAAACATCTGAGAGTGCCTGCTCCCTCAACCCCTTGCCAACAGCAGTATGCATGCCAAACCACTATGTGAAATTAGTATCTTTGTATAGTTTGGTTTATATTTCTCTTATTATCAGTGAAGTTGAGCATCTTCTCATATATTTGAGCCATTTATTTTTTTTTCTGTGAACCATCCTTTTATGTCTTTTGCTCATCGTTTTCCTACTGGGTTATTGGAATTTTTTATTAAAAGAGCAATGTTAAAGATATCAGTTCTTCCAAGTATGCTCGCTTCATCTGTCATTTGTCTTTTGCATTTATCCTATTGTGGGTTTTACATGTAGATGATGATGGTGCTGCTGCTACTGCTGCTGATCTAGTAGAGGTTATCAATCTTTTTTCTTATGGATTGGGGTTTTATTTTTCATATATAAATTTTTACATATATAGCTTATATGCAAATTTATCTTACATATATAAAATATTCCTATATATTTATCTACATGCAATTCTTCCACAGTACCTTCTAAAGACTTGATTTCAGTTTTTTACCTTAAATCTATAATCAAACTGTAAATTTTGTGGTATAAGTTGTGAGGTTGACATCTTATTTTATTTCTCCAGATAGCTACTCAGCTATCCTAGTACCATTAACGGAATTCTCCCGGGATCATTTGACTCCAGCGGTCATTTCTCATTCAGTACCAATACACATAGTTGTAATGTGGAAGTGTAAATGAAATACATGGAAAACACACAATGGTGTATTAAGCAATTGGCTGAGATTTTTGAGCCCCAGGAAGTAGACCTGAATTTATCTGACTTGGTTAAATTTATCAAGTAGCTTTGTTTCTCTAAATTCATTATCAGCCTCTTCCAATACAGTCATCTTCTCCCTGTCTGCAGGTTCTGCATGGCAGATTCAACCAACTGCAGATTGAAAATATCTGGGGAAAAATGATTAAAAACAAATAATTCAACATAAACACAAATTAAAAATAATATAACAATTATTTACACAGCATTTTAAATGGCATTAGGTATTAAGCAATGTAGGCTGGGCACGGTGGCTCACAATTGTATTCCCAGCACTTTGGGAGACCGAGGCAGGTGGATCATTTGAGAGTAGGAGTTCAGGACCAGCCTAGCCAACATGGTGAAACCTCATCTCTATTAAAAATACAAAAATTAGCTGGGTGTGGTGGTGCATCCCTGTAATCCCAGCTACTTGGAAGGCTGAGGCAAGAGAATCGCTTGAGCCTGGGAGGTGGAGATTGCAGTGAGCCAAGATCGTACCACTACACTCCAGTCTGGCCAACAGACTGAGACTCTGTCAAAAAAAAAAAAAAAAAAAACCCAAAGGCAATTTAGATATGATTTAAAAGGCAATCTAGATATGATTTAAAATATACGGGAGGATGTGCATACTTGCATATTTTTATATAAGGGACTTAAACATCTACAGATTTTGGGTTGGAAGGGGAGGTTCTGGAACGAATTCTCTGCTGATATGGAGGGATGACTGTATATATATTTTACACACATTGCCAAATGGATCTTTCTAAAACACAAATAGGATTATGTTTCTATTTAAAATTTGTCATTAGCTCCACAACACAAAGTCTAGATTCATAATATAGTATTCTCCTTCTTATACAAATGTTCTAGACACTTGTTAGATTACCCCCCAATACTGCATTTTTCAGTTTAAATTTTATCAAACTTAATTATATACCATATTGTTCCAGGAAGAATATATGCTCCATGAGAGAAAGGACAGAAGCTTCACATAGCAGGTTTGCATATACAGTAGGTAGGTGTATTGTTAGTCTGTTTTCATGCTGTTAAAGACATACCTGAGACTAGGCAATTTACAAAAGAAAGAGGTTTATTGGACTTATGGTTCCACATGGCTGGGGCAGCCTCACAATCATGACAGAAGGCAAAGGGGAGCAAGTCACATCTTATGTGGATGGCAGCAGGCAAAAAAAGAGAGCTTGCGCAGGGCAACTCCTGTTTTTAAAACCATCAGAGCTCATGAGAACCATTCACTATCACGAGAACAGCACAGGGAAGACCTACCCCATAATTCAGTCATCTCCCACTGGGTCCCTCCCATAACACCTGGTAATTATGGGAGCTACAGGGTGAGATTTGGGTGGGGACACAGAGCCAAACCATATCATTCAGACTCTGGCCCTTCCCATATCTCATATCTTCACATTTCAAAATCAATCATACCTTCCCAACAGTCCCCCAAAGTTTCAACTCATTTCAGCATTAACTCAAAAGTCTATAGTCCAAAGTCTCATCTGAGACAAGGCAAGTCCCTTCTACCCATGAGCCTGTAAAATCAAAAGCAAGTTACTTCCCAGATACAATGAGAGTACAGGCATTGGGTAAATACAGCCATTCAAAATGGGAGAAACTGGCCAAAGCAGAGGGGCTACAAGCCCCATTTAAGTCCAAAATCCAGCAGGGCAGTCACATTTTACAGATCCAAAATGATCTTCTTTGACTCCATGTCTCACATCCAGGTCATGCTGATGCAACGGGTAGGTTCCCATAGTCTTGGGCAGATCCACCCCTGTGGCTTTGCAGGGCACAGCCTCCTTTCCAGCTGCCTTCATGGGCTGGTATTGAGAGTCTGCAGCATTTCCAGGTGCACAGTGCAAGCTGTCGGTGGATCTACCATTCTGGAGTCTGGAGAATAGTGGCCCTCTCCTCACAGCTCTACTAGGCAGTGCCCCAGTAGGAGTCTGTGTGGGGGTGCCCACTCCACATTTCCCTTCTGCACTGCCCTAGCAGGGGTTCTCCATGAGAGCCCTGCCCCTGCAGCAAACTTCTGCCTGGACATCCAGGTGTTTCCATACTTCCTCTGAAATCCAGGTGGAGGTTCCCAAACCCCAAATCTTGACTTCCATGCACTGACAGTCTCAACATGACATGGAAGCTGCCAAGGCTTAAGGCTTGCACTCTCTGAACCCATGGCCCAAGCTCTACGTTGGCCACTTTCAACCATGACTGGAATGGCTGGGACACAGGGCACCAAGTGCCTAGGCTGCACACAGCACAGGGATCCAGGACCCCATGCACAAAACCACTTTTTCCTCCTAGGCCTCCAGGCCTGTGATGGGAGGGACTGCCATGAAGAGCTCCAAAATGCCTTGGAGACATTTTCCCCATTGTACTGAGGATTAACATTAGGCTCCTCCTCATGCAAATTTCTGCAGTCAAGCTTAAATTTCTCCTCAGAAAATGGGATTTTCTTTCCTATTGCATTGCCAGGTTGCAAATTTTCCAAGTTAATATGTTCTGTTTCCTTTTTGAAACTGAATGTCTTTAACAGCACCCAAGTTACCTCTTGAATGCTTTGCTGCTTAGAAATTTCTCCCACCAGACACCCTAAATCATCTCTCTCAAGTTCAAAGTTCCACAAATCTCTAGGGCAGGGGCAAAATGCCACCAGTCTCTTTGCTAAAACATAACAAGAGTCACCTTTGCTCCAGTTCCCAACAAGTTCCTCATCTCCATCTGAGGCCACCTGAGCCTGGATTTCATAGTCCATATCATTATCAGTGGTTTAGTCAAAGCCATTCAACAAGTCTCTAGGAAGTTCCAAACTTTCCCACATTCTCCTTTCTTCTTCTGAGCCCTCCAAATTGTTCCAACTCCTGCCTGTTACCCAGTTCCAAAGTCAATTCCATATTTTCAGGTATCTTTTCAGCAGGTCCACACTCCCATTACCAACTTACTGTACTAGTCCATTTTCATGTTCCTGACAAAGACATACCCAAGAGTAGGTAACTTACTAAAGAAAGAAGTTTATTGAACTTACATTTCCACATGGCTGGGGAGGCCTCACAATCATGGCAGAAGGCAAGGGGGAGCAAGTCACAGCTTATGTGACTTGGCAGCAGGCAAAAAAATAGAGCTTGGGCAGGGCAACTCCTATTTTTTAAACCATCAGATCTCGTGAGACCCATTCACTATCATGAGAACAGCACAGGAAAGACCTGCACCATAATTTAATCATCTCCCACCAGGTCCCTCTCACAATACCTGGGAATTATGGGAGCTATGAGATTTGGGTGGAAATACAGAGCCAAACCATATCAGTAGGTATTAAAAGACACTTTGTTGAAGTAAAGTTAGTTTTTTTATAAACAACTCATCCAATGCCTTCTAGTGAGACTCTCAGAAAAATCTGTCTAAACATTAAGTTCTATAACTGCAGAAAGGAGTTAGTAAGCACATCTGCCTCCTACCCATCTTAGGAGGAAGAATATTGGCTAAAATATGTAGAACGTGGTACTGTTAAGGTATCAGAATTTCCAAAATCATACACAGAGACTAAAAAGGAAAGGCTCATCCCTTAGATTTAAACTTTTAATATAGCATACTTAGACTGATAACATTTCTCTGTCTCCCAGTGTTGTACAACATTAACCAGAAAATTACTTTCAGATAAGATAGATATGCAAATATCCTCAATAGACATTATCGGTAGCCCAATCATTTGCTGAATAACCACAGAAATGTAGCAGCTACACATCGGATGTTCTGCACTTACAATCTGCACTTAACTTTCCAGACTGCTGCTTCCAGGCAATCTCCAAAGGATGGTACCCTGTATTCTGTCCATAGGTTAGACAGACATCATTCTTTCTTTAGAAGAAGAGGTGAGGAATACAGAAACATTTCATCTTTTTTTTTTAAATCTGTGAACAGTTTTAACTGAATGACAGGATACCACGGAAACCCGTTGCTCTAGGACAGATGGCTACATGGTCTCTGCCAGCATGCCCGAGAGCACATGTTATTGCCAAGGAACACAGGCTGGCTGCAGGGGAAGTTCATGTGCTGTGTTCCCAGTAACTCCCACTCAAAGAGCTGTCACCTTTTTGGCCACAGCTGCCGGTTAGTGAATAACTTCACAATTCATCAAATTCACTTGATGTTCACCTTCTCCTAGTAAGATAGAAAATGCTCCAATGATTGAACTAATATTCTGTGTTTATTTCAATTGCCACCTGGCATCAGATTCAACTGACATATGTGGGAAAACCATCAGGCCAGAGGGGCTCCACACAAGCTTGATTTTTGCCATAACAAAAACATAAAGTCAAATCATGGGTTTTCTAGAGGGACAAGGGCAAGCGGAAAAGAAGAGGTGCAAAATTGTTGTGCTGCCTTCTTCATAATTTACCTTTAAAATGATTCTAGAACACAAAGTTTAAATGCTCCATTTTTAGACATTAACTCTTCATTTTTATCAGATCACATTATTCCCCTGGTTAAACTCTTCAATAATTTCCCATTGGAATTAGAATAAAATGCAAAATCCTCACTGTGACTGCATTCCTCTAAATGGTTGACCTCATTTTGAGCCCTTCTTCCCCTATTTTGTCTATCCCAGTAATGCTGGTTTTCATTCTTTTGCTCAAATATTCTAAGGACATTTGGTGTTCCCTCTGCTTCCAGCACCTGCTCCTTGCCCTTACGTAATTTTTCTTACAACTCAGAACTCAGCTCAAATGTAATTTCATCTTTCTTTGATGACCCTGTCTAAAACCATTTTTGTCCTCAGCCCCTAGTTGGTCTCCATCTCTTTTTTCATATTTCATGTCACTAATGGCACTGGTCTCTCTCTCACACAAGCACAAACACACACACACACACACACACACACATAAATGTAAGCTATACAAAAGCAAAAACCTTATCTTTCTTTTTAATAACAGCAATAGGCAGATAGTGGATATTCAATAAACATCAGATTAAGTCAATGCACCCAGTAACAAATTTTAATATTCCCTTTAAACAAACATTATTCCCAATAAATGGAAATGGATAAGCACAGGATAATGATACCTTTAAGAAGAAGTGAACTGCTAGGTACAAAAACACAGATCCTGATGGATGAAGCTAAAGCAGCCATGGCAGCACTGGGCCAAGGGGTTGCCTTCCCTTTTCACCTTCTTTTGCACTCCCTTTTGGAAAGCTCATAACCAAAAGACATTTGTGAGAAACAAAATGCAATACCTGAATTACATAACTTATTTTTTAAATGTTTTTAAAATATTAAAACTTAATTTTAAAATATGTCAGAATGTCATTGCTTTAAGAGTAAATAAAAACAACCCATATTTCAAAATTAGGGAGACATTTCTATTCTAATAACAATCCTATCATGTTCCTATTGTAAAGCATTTCAAACCATAACCACTATTTTCAGTTCCAGGGGTGAAAATAGAGTTCTGTTCTTTCCTAATGTTTCTGGTTTCCATGATTTCAAAAGTGGATTAGTTTTTTTCTCAAATTAAATGTAACAGGTCAGTGAGCCTTTAATGTAGTCCTGGAGATGCCAGAAAGAAAATAGAAATAGACACGTTATTAATGACTGAAAATTAGTTCACTCTGTCTGCGTGAGAAACTTCTCTCACACTTCAAACACTCAAACCCATCTTCACATCAGGGTGATAAACCACGGAGTGATTGCTGAAAACATTAGGAAGCATCACATCAACAAGCAGTTCATTGAAGAAGCCGCCACAATAT
The DNA here is from genome assembly GCF_009764315.1 of Trachypithecus francoisi. Classification (NCBI taxonomy): domain Eukaryota; kingdom Metazoa; phylum Chordata; class Mammalia; order Primates; family Cercopithecidae; genus Trachypithecus; species Trachypithecus francoisi. The sequence goes on along the minus strand of NW_022681431.1, from coordinate 22,005,644 downwards.
TCTCCGTGGGTCCCTGATGATTTCTCTCCGGAACCGGGATGTTTAGTTTTAAAAAACACAGCATTCTGTCTTTCTTCCTCTCATATGTGTGTCTATGTATTGATGATGACCTCTTGGTACACACATGAATAAGGACTCAAAGAGATGGCAGAGTAAATCACCAAAAGAGTGCTGGATGTGAAATCAGGAGACACAGGTTCAAATTTGGCTCTACTAATGATTAGATGAGTAGCCCAGAATGAGTGATTTAACTGCGCTAAAACTAGTCTGTTTCTACAGATATATTATGAAGAGTTCTAAAGAGAATAAAATAAAAGTAAACTACCTAACATAGTCTAGTAAACATATTGTCAACAAGAGGCTCTTTTCTCTTTTTTCCCACTTTCTTTCCATGTCTTCTTCAAAAAACATTCTATGGAGTTAATGTAAAATTGGGGATTTAAAACAATATGTGGAAAATGAATAGAATTTTAGAAATAGGTGTTAAACAGAGCTGTACTTCTTATAATTCAATTATCTGCTTTTACCTAAGTAGAATATAAATGTCATATCTTAAAATTATAGTTGTTTTTTCTTACTTTTTTGTTCGTTTGTTTTTTGAGGCAGAGACTTACTCTATTGCCCAGGCTGGAGTGCAATGGCGTGATCTTGGCTCACTGCAACCTCCGCCTCCTCTGTTCAAGCGATTCTCCTGCCTCAGCCTCCCGAGTAGCTGGGATTGCAGGTGCCCGCCTCCATGTCAGGCTAATTTTTGTAGTTTCAGGAGATATGGGGTTTCACCATGTTAGTCAGGCTGGTCTTGAACTCCTGCCTTCAGGTGATCTACCCGCCTCAGCCTCTAAAGTGCTGGGATTGCAGGTGTGAGCCACTGCACCCAGACTTTATTTATTTGCTTATTTATTGTTGAGACAATCTCGCTGTGTCGCCCAAGTTGGAGTGTAGTAGTGTGATCTCCGCTCACTGCAACCTCTGCCTCCTGGGTTCAAGTGATTCTCCTGCCTCAGCCTCCCGAGTAGCTGGGATTATAGGTGCCCACCACTGCGCCTGGCTAATTTTTGTATTTTTAGTAGAGATGGGATTTTACCACGTTGGCCAGGTTGGTCATCAACTCCTGACCTCAGGTGATCTGCTCACCTTGGCCTCCCAAAGTGCTGGGATTACAGGTGTGAGCCACAGCACCCAGTCCCCAATGTATTTTCTCATTTCAGGACCCAGAGTAAAGAAGAATCCATAATCTTAAAAAGGCAAGGTTAGAAGGAAGACAGCCATAGTCAAATAACACAAACACAGTTAATCTGTTCAGATGTGGCAAATGTCACAAAGGTATGTCACATGCTGAAAGTCACAGGGGCAGAGGGTAGTGAACACAAATAAGCAGGACAATCACATGCAATGGGTGAAAATATAAAATCCTGTAAAGAGGAGAATCACTGGAAACAATAACTCTTTTAAAAACATTTTCGAATCTACCTTTACTTATGCTTATTTTCATTTCTGAAACTTTCCTTTCAGTTTTGTTTATTAACAATTCTGACTAGCCCTGACAGTGAGCATAGTGCTTCTGATCTACTTTAGAAAAATGGATGCATAATATTTGTACATACTTATAGGGTGCTTGTGATGTTTGTTACATTCATAGAACATGTAATGGTCATGTCAGGGTATTTAAGACATCCATCATCTTGAGCATTTATCATTTCTACTTGTCGGGAACATTTCAAGTTCTCTATTCTATTTTGAAATATATGAAACATTGTTAACTATAGTCGCCCTACTCTGTTATTGAACATTATAACTTATTCCTTATATCTAACTGTATCTTTGTACCCACTGGCCAAACTCTCTTTATCTCCACAACACACACTCCCTTTCCAGCCTCTGGTAACTAACATTCTATCTGCCTCCCCAAGACCAACCTTTTTAGCTCCCATACAGGAGTGAGAACAAGTGATATTTGTCTTTCTGTGCCTTGTCTATTTCATAAGGTCCTTAACATAAGGACCTTCAGTTCCATTCATGTTGCTGCAAATGACAGGTTTTCATTCTTTTTTATGACTGAATAGTATTTCATTAGGTATATATACCATATTTCATTGATGTATTCATTCATTAATGGACACTTAGGTTGATTTCATAGCTTTGTTATTGTGAATCATGCTGCAACAAACATAGAGGTGCAGATATTCCTTTGATATACTGATTTTCTTTCCTCTGGAATAAATGCCCACTGGTGGTATTGCCAACTCATATGGTAGTTCAATTTTTAGTTATTTGAAAAATCTCAATATCAATTTCCACAATGTCTCTGGTAATTTACCTTCTCACCAAAAGTATATAAAGTTCCCTTTTCTCCATATCCACACCAGCATCTATCAGCAATCTACTTTTTAGTGTCTCATCCTTAAATACCAACAGACAACCAAGGATCATCAGACACTGAAGTCTAACACATTTTTTAAAAGAACAAACACAGATAAGAAAAAAGGAACTCAAAGGAAATAAAATGCCAGTATCAGAAAACTAAAAATAAAAAAAAATAAAAAAAAATCAAAGAGAAGATACCCTATTTACAAAAGAATGGGTGATTTACAGAAAAGAAAAAAAAAAAACATTCAGAAGAAAAAAAGAGCTCTTAAGAACAGGTGTTCCGTAAATATTTGCTGAAATAATCTGAAGGTAAAAGTATATATTAAACTCAAAAATAAATATTATCACTACTTTGAAAAAATTCTCATATGCACATGTTGTTAAATAATAAAAACTCAGGAATAGACGGATTTACCTCAACTTGATAAAGTATGTTTAGAAAAAAACTTGAAACTAAAATTATACTTAATGGATAAAGACTAAATGCTTTCTCCCTAAGTCTTAGAACAAGGCAAGGATGTCCACTCTCATCACTCTTAACAATGCTAAGAAGTTATAGCCAGCACAATAAAGAATATAGAGAATAAAATCATATAGATAACAAAGCAAGAAGTAAAATGGTTCGTCTTCTACGTGACATGTCGGTTTATGTAGAAAATGTTAAGGAATCTATGAAAGTATCCCACAACTAATAAGTGAGTTCCACAAGGTAACAAAATGTATAAGACAGAAAAATCAACTTTATTCCTATATACTATCAGAGAACACACAAACTCTGATATTAAATATACAATACTATTTAAAATCTCTCAAAAAATTCTATTTGGGTGTAAATCTAAAAGAACATTTACAAGGTTTACATGCTTAACACCACAAAATACTTATAAAAGAAATAAAGTAAAATCTAAATAAATGGAGATACATGCCATTTTCATCAATTTGAAGACTCAACATACTAAAGATGTCAATCTCCTGGAGTTGATTACAGGTTCAGTATAATTCCTACCAAGATCAAAGCAATATTTTTGCCTACATAGACATTATTATAAATTTACATATATGGAAGGCAAAAATAAACTAGAATATCTGAAACAAGATTGAAAAAGAAAACTAAAATGTGAGGAACCTGTCTACTTAATTTCAAGACTTATATTGTATAGTGACAGTGATCAGACTGTGGCATTGGCAGGGGAGTAGACACATAGATCAATTGAATGTAGGAATAGATCCACACAATTGCTGAACTGAATTTTTGACAAAAGTAAAATAGTAATTCAATGGAGGAAAGATAGTCTTTTCAGCAAATGGTGCCACAGCAATTGGACCTCTGTTGGTGGGGAAAAATACTTGACCATTGTGTACTGTTCGTTGATGGTATTGTTGAATTCATTCATGTCATTAGTGATTTTTGTGTAACCATTCTAGTCTACCAATTGAGGGAGTATAATTATAGACTTCTCTTTTTCTTTTTTCAAGTCTATCCATTTTTTCTTCACACATTTTGTAGCTCTGTTGTTGCAGAATTGTTATGTCTTCACGGTGGGTTGACCTTTTAATCATTATGTAATGTCCCTCTATGTCTCCAGTCATTTTCTTTGTGCTGAAGCCTGCTGTCTGATATTAACATAGCCATTCCTACTTTTTGTTTGCATAAACCTTTTTCATTTTTTTTGTTCAACCCGTGGATACCATTATATTTGAGGTGAATTTCCCATAGTCAGCATATAGTTGAGTCATATTTTATAATGCACTGTTTATGTTTTTTAATTGGTATATTTAGATTATTTAAATTTAATGTAATTATTGACTGGTTAGGGCTTACAGCTGACATTTTAATTTTGTTTTCTGTTTGTTCTGTCTAGTTTTTGTTTCTCTGTTTAATTTTTCCTGTTTTCCTATAGGCTACTTGAAAATCTATCATGGTATTTAAGAGATGCTCTTTGAATAACTTTTTCATGATTACTCTGGGTATTACCTTATGCATACATAAATTATCACAGTATATTGGTATCACAATTTCACCAGTTTCAGTGAAGTATAAAAAGCTCTTCTTGATTTACACTCCTTTACTCCCCCTAAATGTTTCTCCATATACATTTATAACCATATTCAAACACTGTTATAATTTTCACTTCAACCATCAATCACAGAAAAAATTCAAGAGGAGAAGGAAAATGTATTTATTTATATATTTACTCTTTCTATTGTTCTTTCCTCATCTTGATCTTCCTTATCTTCTTTCTTTTACTATTTTCCTTCCTTTTCAGAGAATTTCTTTTAGCCATTCTTTTTAGGTGAGGCCTGCTGGTGACAAAATTTCTTAGTTTCCCTTCACATGAGAATGGCTTTATTTTTCTGTAATTTCTGAAGGATATTTTCACTGGATATAGGATTCTGGGTTGACAGTCCTTTACTTTTAGCACTTGAAAAATGTCACACTACTACTTTCTGGCCTCTGTGATTTCTTTTTTATTTTACTTATTTTTTATTTTTTATTTATTTATTTTTTTGAGACAGAGTCTCGCTCTGTCGCCCAGGCTGGAGTGCAGTGGCCGGATCTCAGCTCACTGCAAGCTCCGCCTCCCTGGCTTAGGCCATTCTCCTGCCTGAGTAGCTGGGACTACAGGCGCCCGCCACCTCGCCCGGCTAAGTTTTTTTTTTGTATTTTTTAGTAGAGACGGGGTTTCACCGTGTTAGCCAGGATGGTCTCGATCTCCTGACCTCGTGATCCGCCCGTCTCAGCCTCCCAAAGTGCTGGGATTACAGGCTTGAGCCACCGCGCCCGGCCGGCCTCTGTGATTTCTAATGAGAAATAGGATAGATTGTCACCTGAATGTTTTCCCCCCAGATAAGTAAAGTGTATTTCTCTTTAACCATTGTTTTTAAGATTAATTTTTTCTTTGCCTTTAGTTTTCTGAAGTTTGACTATGATGTGTCTTGATGTAAATTTACTTAGGTTTATCCTGTTTGGATTTGCTTAGTTTTTTGACTCTGCAGATTAATATCTTTTGCCACATTTGAGAAATTTTAGACATCATTTCTTTGAGTACTTTTCAACCCCAACTGTTTCTCTTCTTATTTCAGGGCTCTGATAAAATAAATATTAGATATTTTGTTATACTCCCATAGGTACCTGAGGCTGTGTTGGGGTGTGGTTTTTTTTTTTTCCAGTCTATTTTCTATTGTTCAGATGAGATTATTTCTGTTGTTCCATCTTCCAGTTCACTAGTTCTTTCCTCCATTCTGCTGCTGAGCATGTTCACTGGTTTTTTCTTTATAGGTATTATATTTTTAGTACTAAAATTATCATTTGGTTATTTTTTATATTTCCTTTTTTTTGGCTGAGACTTTGATTTTTTTCACTTATTTCAAGTGTATCTGTATTTGCTTGTAATGCATCTTTTATGATGACTACTTTAAAATCTTTGCCAGATAATTCTAACATCTTTTTCATGTCTGTGTTGGCATTCTTCCTTGTTGCTTCAGTCAGTTTGAAATCTTTCTGTTTTTGGTATAACAACCGATTTTTTAAAATTGAAATCTGGAGCTTTGGGGTACTATGTAATGAAACTGTGAGTCTTACTTAAACCTTCTGTTTTATCTTGCTTTCTCTGACATGGCTCTAATAAACAAGTGGTAGGCACTGCCTCACTACTGTCAGGTGCTTGCAGAAGTCTGGATTTCCTACTTAGCTTCCATTGACTTGGGGCAGAGGTTAGCACTTTGTTTAAGGTTACTGCTTCATAGAGTGGGAGTTCTAGTTCCTCAGGAGGCTTCCACTGCATAATAGTGAAGAGGAGGATGACTTTAGTACTGTTTTGTGGTGTTAAAAACCCAGATTTTCCAGTAGTTCTCTCTGACATAATCCCAACAGTGATTGGGAGGGATACCTCATCACTGCTGGCAGTGGTGGGAATTTAGTTTCCCCATTTGGGCTCCACTGACATTATAAAAAGGTGAGGGCTTATTAACCGAGGATAAAAGTCCCAACTCAGACCTCTCTAATACAACCCAGATGAGTGATTAAGGTACCTCAGTTTACCCTGGTGAGGATGGAAGTCTAGGATCCTTATGAGCCCTTTACAGGTGGGGTAGGGATATAGACAGTTTTACCATCCGGTGTTTGCTGGAGTAGAGTTGTTATTGTCTAAAAGTTTTATATTTGGTAGTCTTCCCCCTTTCCTCATCCTTTAACTATAGAAAGCAAGCTTTTGTTGGAGCTTTTATTTGTCTGTGATCATTGATATTTGCAGGCTGCTGATTTCCTCAGCCTTAAGTCTGGGATGCAGAAGGTGAAAAGAAAGGACTCCTAGGGAATTTACCACCAAGTAATTCCTCAAGTTCCAAAGGATCCAAGCTCATCTGCTTTCTTCTCTCTACCTTCTAGAATTGTACTATGACATAATCCAGAGTGTTTAGTTCATACTTAGGTAGAAGAGTAGGAAAGTACACTGTATTAGTTTGTTTTCATGCTGCTGATAAAGACATGCCTGAGGCCGGGCGCGGTGGCTCAAGCCTGTAATCCCAGCACTTTGGGAGGCCGAGATGGGCGGATCACGAGGTCAGGAGATCAAGACCATCCTGGCTAACACGGTGAAACCCCGTCTCTACTAAAAAATACAAAAAACTAGCCAGGCGAGGTGGCGGGCGCCTGTAGTCCCAGCTACCCGGGAGGCTGAGGCAGGAGAATGGCGGAAGCCCGGGAGGCGGAGCTTGCAGTGAGCTGAGATCCGGCCACTGCACTCCAGCCTGGGCGACAGAGCCAGACTCCGTCTCAAAAAACAAACAAACAAACAAACAACAACAACAAAAAAAAAAAAAACAAAAAACAAAGACATGCCTGAGACTGGGTAATTTATAAGGAAAAAGAGGTTTAAAAGACTCACAGTTCCATATGACTGAAAAGACCTCACAATCATGGTGGAGGTGAAAGGCACGTCTTACATGGCAGCAGGCAAGAGAGAAATGAGAGCCAAGTGAAAGGGATTTCCCCTTATAAACCATCAGATCTCATGAGACTTATTCACTACCATGAGAACAGTAGGAGGGAAACCGCCCCCATGATTCAATTATTTCCCACCAGGTCCCTCCTACAACATGTGGGAATTATGGGAGCTACAATTCAAGATGAGATAGGGGTGGGGACACAGCCAAACCATATCATACATCTACTCCACCTTTTAAGAAGTAGAAGTCTCTGTTGAGTTTTTAATTTCAGTTGTTATTATTTTTCTCTTCTAACATTTTTTATTCATTTTCTCTAATTGTTAATATCTATTCCATTGTTGCATCTTTTTATCTATCTTATCTTTATATCATTTTTTATCCTGCACTTCGTATCTGCTGATGTCCTTCCATTATAATTCATTTCCTCCTATGACTTGTAATTTTTGAATGAGTTTTTATCTTCAACTTGAATATATTTTTTCCTGTGTGTGCCCCTTTCCTTCTGTATTGTAGAAGCCCTAAAGAGCTGTTTTGTTTTGCTTCTGTTGGGCACCTTTGAGAATTCACTTGTCCAAGATCAGTATTTACATTTCTAATTTATCAGCTTAGAATTCACGCCTGTATACACAGTGTGAATTGGTATTCCATACCTAGGCATGGCATAAGCTTTCAGTTTCAGTTCTTAATTGGATTTTTTTTCCCAAAGCATAAAGGAAAGACACGCTTCTTTGTTAATTCTTAGTACTTACGATGTTCTGCTATCTATTTGACAAACTGGGCAGCTCTTAAGGGGTCTCAGCTTTTTGCTGGTGTCTGGTTTCAGCGATCAGCCTCACAGCAGTGCCCACTCTCCTCTATATCCCTCTCCTTTATAGCCATATATCTTATTCTCAGTAGACATTAAAATCTCAGCCACTATTCGCTAAGACCTATATCTATTTGCATGCCTTTGGTCCAGCTTGATGTCTCTTATTAGTCTAGGTGCAAATTATTTCTAGTACTTCAGAATTACAGTAATGTGTGCTGAAGCCAGCTTGTATAGGCTGGCAAGAGTTAATGGTTAAATGTTCAGAAATTTATGAGCTACTGTGAACATGCTGATTAAAACATGGATACATAAACGTTTTTCATGTTGGAGGTTCTGTGTTAGTTCAGAATGTCATCATGCTGAAATTAGAAATTTGTCATTGATTTAACAAAACTAGAAATTACTTAGAAAATGATTTTACTTTTCATTCAGGGCAATACCCTTCCACCCACCCACTTACTCCACCCCCAATCCCACTTAAGAGATGAGATAACTAAGGCTCACTGAGATCAAATGAGATCAAATGGCAAGAGCCCGTGTGAGGGTTTTCCCCACTCCTTATTGCAGAACTGCTCTATTTCATCCTGTGTCCTGCCAGTGCTTGTTTGGCTGAAAGATTATTTCCCCATTTTTCTTCTAAAAGAGCTCCAACGAAAGGATCTAGATGCCGAGCCTCTTGGTTCCACGCGGATGGTGTTGGAAGGCACCACCAACAGCTATTCAGGCACTGGTATCTCCCTTGAGGGTCTCTGGCTGGATCAATCAAAAAACCACCCCTGAAACACAGATTTCATTTCCTGTTTCCCCACAGGACACCATTTGTCAAACAGCCCCCAGGCCAATGAGAGACCCCAGACTCCTGAGTCATTAAGCCTTTCCAGAGCCAAACAGATGTCACATTGAGCCTGTTTTATTTTTTCTCATTCTCTATCTTTACCCTTGCCTTTCTTTTTATTGCTGTGTCTTTGTACCTGTCTTCATTACATTGTCCCATTATTATTGTTTTACTAAAGCAATCATCATTGAAATGCCTATCCAAACATCCATTAACATGCTTTCTGAATACACTGTTTTCCAACTGCTGCATATTGTAAGGAAACAGATTTTTCATTATCAGCAAGAAATGTATCTGACCTAAAAACCAGAAAAGTCCATGGTTCAAGACATATGAAGAACTTACAGAAAATCAGAAAAAAAGAAATACTGCCAATTCACGGTACATCTGTTATCCTTACTATGGATCATCCTTAACAGCTTTAGTTCAATACCCAACTATGATGCTGATAAGATTTAGCTTTTAGGATGTTATGATGTTATGTGACCAGTGATTATTCAGTCTACCTCCCTCATTTGGTAAATGAGGAAATAAAACTACAAAAGCAAGCAACAAGTTCTTCTATTTTGAAACTCGGTGATCACGCCAATCCTCCATACTACCTTTAGATGCAATAAAATCTGCTTATAGCTTTAAGAATACAAGCTGAATTCACTTGAACATCACTTATGTGAAAAACAGCTTCAAAGATTGTGTTCAGTGGTCCAAAGACCCAGTAATAACCAAATATTGATATACTGGGAATATTTAACCCTCAGTTCATATCTCAAAATAAGTACTCCTTAATTACCTACCATAATGCAACTTACATCGAAAAAATTAACAGTATAATTTCATAGTTATAAACACAGACTCTGGAGCCAGATTGCCTGGGTATGAACACTATTTTACTTCTTTAATACTTCTGTGACTTTGAGCCAGTCACTTATGCTCTGTGCTTGTTTCCTCATCTATAAAATCTGAATAGCAATAGTAACCACAGGCAGGGTTGTTTTCAAGATCACATGAACTATGCAGGTAGAATGCTTAGAAGAATTTCTGGAATGAAATACACACTACGTAAAGATTAGCTATCATAAAAGATTATTTTTTAATTGGCTGCAATTACTCCCTTCTCTATCCCCAATGCCCATTACAAAGTGACTGTACCGCAACTCTCTGAAACCCAACCTGGCCTTGCTATTTGCTTTGGCTAGCAGAAGTAATAACTTGCCAACTTTGAGCCTACCCCTGAAGTGGCTGTCCATGCTTCCGCACTCTCTCAGAATTTTTCACCATAGAAACAGGCTAGGGAAAACCTTCAGGAGGTTGGGAAATGACACAGACCAGAGCCAAGGCTCCCCAAACTGAGGCCCCAGAAAGACCAGACAAGATAGGCAAAACTGACATAAAACTGACTGCAGACGCATGAGGGAGCAACAGTCACCTAGCTGAGCCCAGCCTAAATTACTAACCACAGAATGGTAAGCTAAACAAATGGCTCTTATTCATATTTTATTTATTTTTTGGAGACAGGGATGCCATCATAGCTTACTGCAGTCTGGAACCTCTGTCTGGGTTCAGGTGATCCTCCTGCCTCTGTCTCTAAAGTAGCTGGGACTACAGGGGTGCACCACCACTGTAGCTAATTTTTTTCTTTTTATTTTTGTTACCAAGGCTGGTCTTCAGTTCCTGGCTTCAAGCAGTCTTCCAGCCTCAGGCTCTCAAAGTGTTTAGCTTACAGGTATAAGCCATCATTCACGGCCCCTCTTATTTTTAACTTTATGATAGTTTATTGTGCCACAATAGCAAACTGATATAAGTATTACTACTATAATATACATTTTAATGTTATCAAAAATTCTTTGATTCTTCTCTCAAGAAGATGGGGGAAGACGCTCCTTTAATATTCCTCCAATCAAGAAGGAGGATCTGTGCCCCTTTCTTTTGAATCTGGATGGGCTTGTGACTGAGTAAGAGAACACACCATTAGTGATGCTGTATGACCACCAGGTCAAAAAAAGACCAGGCAGTAGCCCCCCGATTCTCTCGGAACATGAACTCTAGGGGAAGTCAGACATCAAATAGGCTGCCTCACTATACTAAGGTCGTTGTGCTGGAGAGGTCACATATAAGTGTTCCATTCAATGGCTCCAGCTGAGCTCCCAGATGACAGGCAGTATTGACTCCCAGTCATGTGATTAAGCCATCTCATGCATCCAGCCCAGTCAAGACATCCAGGCCAGGCATGGTAGCTCACACCTGCAATTCCAGCACTTTGGGAGGCTGAGGTGGAAGGATTGTTTGTGTTCAGGTGTTTGAGACTAGCCTGGGCAAGATGGTGAGACCCTGTCTCCACAAAAAATGAAAACTTAGCCAGATGTGGTGACTCATGCCTGTGGTCCCAGTTACAGGGGTGACTGAGGTGAGAGAATCATTTGAGTCCAGGAAGTCAAGGCTACAGTGAGCGCTGTTTGCACCACTGTGCAGTGAGGCTCAAAGTTGCCAAGTTATTACTTCTGCTAGCCAAAGCAAGTAGAACAAGACCCTGACTCAAAAAAAAAAAAAAGAGTTCAGATGACACCAGCCCCAAATGAAATCTGACTACAACTTCACAGGAGATGCCAAGTAAAAATTATCAGTCAAGTCTTTCTAGAATTCCTGACCCAGAAATCGGTCAGCAAAATTAAATGATTGCTTTAGGTTGCTAAGTTTTGGAGTAAGAATTTATACAGCAACAGGAACCAGAACATCACTATGGTGTGATTGATTCCTATTAGAAAAATCAAGTGGTGTTTGGAGGATGTACTTTCCCATTAGAAAATTCAAAAATCAAAATGATCCCTCAAAATACTCAGAAATAAATGCAGGTTTATCAACAATACATGAAGCTGGAAAATTATCTGGTCCTTTACCCACGAGCTCACCATTCCCTGACAGTTCCTACTGCTAAATTCTAAGAAAGTTACTTTGAACAGCAGAAGGTACCTACTTCTTTTGAAAACAATCAAGATTTAGGATTATGAACACTCTTCCCCAAGGTAACTTGGAGCTGAAGAACTTGTCGTCATATAGAACTGAGTCCATATTGTTCTCTGATTTGTGCTTGTCTTTAAAATTCTATATTTTACAGCAACAAACACATTTGGGTCCCATGGGCTAAAGTGAAAGTACTTTTTTTTATTATACCCTCAAAGTGTTTGCCTTGTATTTCCATAGAAACCTGCCTGAAGAGTTCTCTTGGGAAGCACGGATCCATGGAGTGGAAAATGAAACACTAAATGTCATGCAGAGACACACTGGTGTTTGCATTTTAAACTTCATCCAGTTCAATAAAGTGTATGTCTGCAGGTCACTTTTTCATGACCGAGAAATATTGGTGACCAAACATCAGCATTTGAGGGTACAGAAGTAAGGTCACTTGATATTTCCCTTGCTTTTTTTTTTTTCTCTTGTGATGATGTTTCCAACTCTCTCACTAGGGAAAAAAAAAATTCCAAAAGCACTTTACTAGAAAGACAGATATATTCTTCACAGCAGGCAATGCTCTTATGAATTTGCTCACTAACGGAACTAACTTTAGGAATGGGCATGCCATGTAGGTTTGGACCTATTAGCTTAAAGTAGATGGTGCAGAACATCCATGCTGTATTCGGGCAGAGTTGGGGTTTAGCACGGGCTGTAACACTAATGTGCTACAAGATTTTGGAAAAATCATTTACTTATTTTATGCCCCATTTCCTCATCTATAAAATATATGACATAATACTTATCTGGAGGGATCCAAACAATATTGTGTATGAAAAGCACCTAGCACAGTGTTTGGCGCAGAGTAATTGTTCACTAAATGCTTGTTTCAGAGCAGACAGTTAAAACCAATGTCAGGCTTCTTATCAAACTAGTTATCTGTGCAATTCTGGGTAAATTATTCACTCTGGACCTTAGTGTATCCATTGTTGAACACTATTTTTTTAAAAGAAAGCATTATCTAGTTTAAATGTAAAAATATGTAAAGCATTTTTTAAAAATATAAGGTATACTACAAATGGGAAGAAGGTTAATGGTGATTGTAATCATAATTGTGAAAACTGTTTATAATAATGGCATTTACTTGGTAATTATTTGTGAGTCTTCTACAGGACTCCCAGCAAGCATACCTTAAATGTCCTTTTGAAGGATGCCCTTACATATTATTGTTACTAAATTAAAAGTCCAAGCCAGGATCCATCCTGAACAAGAATACAGATGTAAAGTTTGTCATCATAAGCAACCCTCAACGCATATGAACTTGCACCCAGGTTTAACAAATGTATTTCATGTTTTACCCTATTTACCTTTTTTTCCCTCCATACTCATTCTATACCCACACAAACTCGAATGTGCCCAAATTTCTCACAATGTTCTGAGGCTGATCTATCTGAAAGCTAGAGTCACCCTTGAAATTAGCATGTGACTGTCTAGGGGTGATATAACTTAAGACATTGTGGCTCTTTGTTGGGGCGTGACGTTTGTGAGCAGAAGATCCCAAAATACACTGCACTAGCTGGGGAACTGGTGATTGAACTGGACTAAAGATGGTGAAAGTGGAAATGACATGTTTATAGGTTTCCGTGGGGAGGATAAAAGAGAGATTCGAGTTACTAAAGGAATTCCTCTTCCCCAAATGTTCATCCTGCTTTAGGTGTCCCCGTACCAATAATGGCAGAACATTGAACCCCTCTACATCTTGCAACATTTCTTCACTTTCTGAGCCTCTGATTTCTCATCTATAGGACAACTATAATTATACACAGTGGCATGCTGGTAAATGTTTAACAACCAACTCTACGAGGAATAAAAAAGCCTTGATTGTAACACTTTCCTATTTCTGTGGTGTATTATAAATAGACCCATAATGGCCAATTTGAAACCATAATGTGACATAATTGAACACAGAGTTGGGAAGAGATTTGCTCTAGTACATTGCATAATGTTTTCACTATACAAAAACAATAGCTTTAAATAACCTCAGAAGCATAGATATTAGTAAATATAGCAAAATAACTATGAATTAATAAGTTTGAGTTTTTACTACCATTTTAATATATTTCATTGTTTCTATAATTTAATTTTGAATAATGCCTGTATTTTACAACCAGCTCTCAGAACTCCTGAAAAATGTGACAATCAGCTCTTGCTAGCTGGTATGACCCTGTTGCAGCACACTACTGATTTTATTTGCTTAAAAGGCTCTTTTGAGAATTATCATGTTACATTTTATATTTAAATCTTAAAGAAACCATATTTAAACTGATTATATCTTTCAAATGTAACAATCTCAAATAACCTTACCAGTAATTCTGGTAAAAGTTTATGGTACTCAGATGTCAATTGCCTTGTTAGTATAGTTAAGTCTAAATGCTTGCCATCTTATCAAATAATGGTAATACAAACTTCAACAGCTGAAGAAGTGACTGGAATATGTAAAAGTGATGGCATCAACAGCAAGAAGACAGTCTAGGGGAGGAATAAATCGTGATGGTCCACATCTGTGCTCCTTTTACTCACCCAATGCATGTCTCTCAGGCCTCACGTGGAACCAAAAAAGGATGTAAATGAGCTGGTAGTTCTGTGGCCTGGCTGGTTAAAGACAGGTAAGACATAATTGTTTGTGACTGTGTTTTTCTTTTCTTTGTTTGTTTTGTTTTTTCTATTGTGTCTGGAAAGGCTTCTAGAATCCCCTTTTTCAGGCAGGTAGATTGAAGAAACCTGTTATCACATGAAAAAGAACAATGTAAGAAATGAACTAGATAAGTAATTGGTAACCAGAAAGGATAAATAAGAAGTTGATAGGGAAAGCGGGCGAAAAGTATGGAAGGAAGAGGAGGAGGAGAGAGAAAAGGAGAGACGTTTCATTTACCGCCTATTCTGAGGCTGAAGTCTAACCTAACTTATTAAACACAGGAACCTGTTATAGATATCAGGTTTCCAGGAAAATTCTTCTAAGCCAAATTGCTACCTCTTACCCAAGCAATGCCTTTCTGTCTGTATTTAAAAATAAGCAATAACAAAAATCCAAAGATAGGAAACAGTGAAAGACTTTTAGTAGATTTAAGAGATTCCTTTCATCCTTCTACTATTAATACTGAAAAGATCTTTCTTTGGACAGGCAGAGGCTTAAGAGTAACATTACAATTTTATGTTTTTTAAGAAATGCGCTAAGCACTTTAAGATAAAAGACAAACTCTATGACAGTTGTTGTAAGCAAGTTTTTATAATAACAGAGTATGTGTTGAGTGTTGCTGTCAATTTGCTACTGTTTCTAACCATCCAGATACTTTCCCAAGTCTCGAAAAAACAAAGCCTTGAGTTGATGGGAACCGAAATATCTCAAACTAAGTCAGCCTGATAGAGCCACTTGATCCAGCCAGCTGAAATGCAGATGGAGGACTCTGAAGACAGGTGCGAGCAGTCACTTTTAACAGAAAATGTATACAACCAAGTCTGAAGGTTAGACAAATCAGAAAGACAGGTAATGGTAGAAAAGAGCAAGAAACAGGAGATCCACAAACAAAGTTTTAGAAACAAGAGAAAATCATGCTCTGGAAATAGGTAAGGGTGACTGTTCTTTTTTTTTTTTTTTTTGAGACGGAGGCTTGTTCTGTCGGGTGGAGTGCAGTAGCGCGATCTCGGCTCACTGCAAGCTCCGCCTCCCGGGTTCACGCCATTCTCCTGCCTCAGCCTCCTGAGTAGCTGGGACTACAGACGCCCGCCACCTCGCCCAGCTAGTTTTTTGTATTTTTAGTAGAGGCGGGGTTTCACCGTGGTCTCGATCTCCTGACCTTGTGATCCACCCACCTCGGCCTCCCAAAGTGCTGGGATTACAGGCGTGAGCCACCGCGCCCGGCCAGGGTGACTGTTCTTAATGTGGTTTGTGTGTACCTACATGCACATATGTGCACACACACATATTCAAAATGTAACAGTTGAGATCATCAATTGGTAGTGATCAATTAATGCACTTTTCCTTTAGATAATACAAGGAGGAGACTTTCTTCATTTCTTTAAATAACGAAAAGAGAAAACAATTCAAGTTGTTCATGCATCATTAGGATTTAAGTAGAACTCCACACAACTAAGAAATATGGGGGGTGAAATATGGTAGAAGCACAGTTTGCTATTACCACTAATTACTCTGCGGTATAGCTCCAATAATGTTCCTCTGCTTTTTAAAAACCTGTTTTCTTTTGAAATCTTAGAAAATAATTCAGTCAATAACTAACCTCATATACACGCAGAGAATAACAGCAAAATCTATAGCACAAAAGGGACTGTGTTATGAGGGAGAAATGCACAATATAACTCTAAAGAGATTGAATTTATTTATCAAACATGTTAAAGGCACAGTGTCTCCACCTACTGTAGAGTAGGAGGATTCAAATCTTCAGTGTCTTGGTGTTTGGTCTTTTTCCTGTGAATTTTCTTCCTCTCTCTGAGTGTGTCCTTCAGAGGAAGGCGCCCCTGTGTACATAGCAGGAATGCCACACGCTTATCCTTTATTTGTTAATGGACATCAACAATAAAGCATGAGGTAATTCCTTCCTTTCTCCTCCCCCAGTTAGTTGATTTCTAAGTTATCTTCCTCTCTTTTTCTTCTGTTTCTTCTACAATTTTCTCTCTGTCTCATCTCTCTATTTCTTTTACATTTTCACCTTTTAAATTACTCTGTTTTTACTTTTCAGAAACTTGTAATTTGGTCCTAGGTTTGCTACTCTGGTTAATATCAGAACATACTGAAGCCAAGAATCCTTGGTTTGGTGTCTGATTCTGGGTTTAGCATTCAATTTCTTCAAAGAGGAGGACAGTAGAAAAGACAAGTTTCTTTCTGAGTGCAAGAAAACCAAATTTAGCAGATAATCTTCCCAATAAGGTATGTTCGGTCAGCTATGAGTTGGACCCACTAATTACTGTAGTGTAATTCTGTTGTAACCCAGCTTGTTAGTGCATAGAGAAATGCTTCAGGGCAAATGATGCTTCCAAAAATATGATAGCTACTTTACACACTAGCCAGAGTCTATCAGGTTTATTTTTCTTATAGCTCTGACTTTTGCTGAGCGCACACAGCGCATTTGCTGCTGTCCAGGCAAGAATGCAGTATGACTCCAGCTTTGTGGGAATTTGCAAGGGTCCCAAGGGTCAGCCTCACCAGACTCAGAAGTTGAATACAGAAAAGTACCTCAAGGGCAGATTCTCATCAGACTCATTCTCCTGAGTATGACATGCCATTTTCGTGACAGAAATACTACTCTTCAGTACTGCCAGAGGAAGAAAATCTATGCAAATATTTCCAATATGCTGAATAAAGCTGAAGGCTCGGGGCAAACCACATTTGATGCAGGGTATTATTTAACCATTCCTGTCTCAATGGGCTACCATTTACAGAAGGAGTCATATCCAATAGCTTTTCGGATGGAGATGGGGCATCGTGGGGATAAAGGAACTCGGAAGATATCAGAGTGACTTTTAAGAAGTCCAGGTTTTTTTTTTTTTTTGTTCTTTTTTTTTTTTTTTTTTTTTTATTATACTTTAAGTTCTAGGGTACATGTGCATGACGTTTATATCATGTATAACTCCCCAATGCAATCCCTCCCTCCTCCCCCCTCCCCATGATAGGCCCCAGTGTGTGATGTTCCCCTTCCCGAGTCCAAGTGATCTCATTGTTCAGTTCCCACCTATGAGTGAGAACATGCGGTGTTTGGTTTTCTCTTCTTGTGATAGTTTGCTAAGAATGATGGATTCCAGCTGCATCCATGTCCCTACAAAGGACGCAAACTCATCCTTTTTGATGGCTGCATAGTATTCCATGGTGTATATGTGCCACATTTTCTTAATCCAGTCTGTCACAGATGGACATTTGGGTTGATTCCAAGTCTTTGCTATTGTGAATAGTGCCGCAATAAACATACGTGTGCATGTGTCTTTGTAGTAGAGTAATTTATAATCCTTTGGGTATATACCCAGTAGTGGGATGGCTGGGTCATATGGTACATCTAGTTCTAGATCCTTGAGGAATCGCCATACTGTTTTCCATAATGGTTGAATTAGTTTACAATCCCACCAACAGTGTAAAAGTGTTCCTATTTCTCCACATCCTCTCCAACACCTGTTGTTTCCAAGAAGTCCAGGTTTTTTTAAGAAGCCCTGAGTGTGGAGTTAGCTTACCTGGATTTAAGTCCCAATGCTATCACTTCAATATTAGCTGTATGATTTTGAATAAATAGCTTATCCTTTCTCAACCTCAGTTTTCTCATCCATTGAGTAGGAATGATGTTTCCTACCTCACAGAGTTATTTTAAGGTCTGAGAGAAACGTGTGAGATAATCCACAATTTCCAGAGCACTTTTCATTTCCTTATTGTTACAGTAAGGAAATTTGAGACCACCTACTACAACAGACCCTTGAACAATACAGGGGTTAGGAGCACTAGCCTCCCACGCAGTCAAAACTCTTTGTGTAACTTCTGACTCCCCCAAAAACTTAACTACTAATAGCCTAGTGCAGACTGGAAGTCTAACCAATAACATAAACAATCACTGACACATATTTAATATGTTATACGTGTTATATATTGCATTCTCACAAAGAAGCTGGGGAAAAGAGAATGTTATTAAGAAAATTATAAGGAAAAGAATACTTACTATTCACTTAGTTGATGTGGATTATCATAAAATCTTCATTCCCATCATCCTTATGTTGATAGGCTCAGGAAGAGGAGAAAAGGGTGGAGTTTTTCTTGCTGTCTCAGGGTGCCAGAGGTGGAAGAGGTGAAGGAGGGGAGACAGGAGAGGCAGGCATACTCAGTGTAACTTCTACTGGAAAAAAAAAATGTAAAATGGAATCCATGCAGTTCATATTCATATTATTCAAGGATTAACTGTATATAGTTTTTTTTTTTTTTTTTTTTTTTTGCTGCCAAAGGCATTTCTTGATATAAAGCATTGAGGAGAACCAACAAATTCAACAAATGACAGTGTAACCCTCCCCAAAAAATAAAATAAAATCAGTTAATCAAAATATCATGGCTATTTTTTATATCAATGGAAAGAACAACTGTTTTGCTTCATATTCCTTGGGCAATACCTATAATTTTACCATTACTGTTGGCAGAAATTAAAGCCTTAAGCTAATGCTGTTACCCAGGAGTACTTGTAGATTACTCATCATTTACACTTTAACTTAAAAGAGCTTCAGATCCTGTACCAGAAAAAAAAAAAATGGGTATTAAGGGTCAGAGCCCCATCTAAGGTGCAATGCAAAGAAAGAATCTATCAGGCCCCATTAAATGTCTTTCTTGGAGACTCAAACCTTTGTCCCAGAGAATAGCCTCAATAGTGAAAACCTGATAGACACAGGAATCTTGTTTGTGTCATGCTCAAAGTCATAACAAAGGAGGTGACGCTGTCACCTGGGACAGCTGAGAAAGCTCCTTCAATAATGACCTCAAAACTATTTTTAGCTGCATCAGTACATTCCAGGTTAGCTAGTCCCTTTTACACACAGTTAAGAACTATACAGTTGTGAGGTAGAGTAGGGCATCATCAACTAATTAAAAAGTTGTTCTCAGCAGTAGGTTTAGTTAGTACAACTGATCTTTGGGGGCATAAGCTCTCACCTCCAGCCTTGGCTCAGCTAGTACATGATTATGTTCTCCTCTGTCCCAGGAGAGGATATAGGAGAAAGAAAGTCTCTGTCCTCAGAATGGTGTAGTCAGAGTAATTGCCCAGTTGAGTTGTACACTGAAGCCAAAGGCAAAAGAAAAATTAGGCACATTGAGCCTATCCTTATTGAGAATTTTGATAATTGATTCACATGGACTTTTTTGTCATTAATTTTGATTTTTAAAACGACTGTATTAAAATCCTGTATGTCTTGATAATTGGGATTTTGGGGTAGCCCTGTGAATGCCTTACTTGCCTCACCCTGGTCACAGCCCCAGCTCAGGGTCTCCATCCTCAGAGGAGAAAATGTGTGCTCTCAGAGAAGAACACAGGGCTGGCACTTGCCACTGTAGCTCAATCAACTTCCAAAAAACAACATTCTGAACATTGGCCTTGGGAAAGGATTCATGACTAATTCTTCAAAAGCCATTGCAACAAAAACAAAAATTGACAAGTGGGACCTAATTAAATTAAAGCACTCCTGCACAGCAAAAGAAACTATCAAGAGAGTAAACACACAGCCTACAGAATGAGAGAAAATATTTGGAAACTGCAACCAACCAAGTTCTAACATCCAGAATCTGTCACTTAAACAATTCCACAAGCAAAAATCAAATAATCTCATTAAAAAAATGGGGAAAGGACATAAACAGACACTTCTCAAACCAAGGCATACATATGGCCAACAAACATGAGAAAATGCTTGACATCACTAATCATCAGAGAAATGCACATCAAAACCACAGTGAGATACCATTTCACACCAGTCAGAATGGCTATTAATAAAAAGTCAAAAAACAACAGATGTTGGTGAAGCTGTGGAGAAACAAGAATGCTTACATACTGCTGGTGGGAATGTAAATTAGTTCAACAACTGTAGAAAGCAATTTGGAGATTTCTTAAAGAACTTAAAACAGAATTACCATTTCACCTAGCAACTAAAACAAAATAAATGGTTCTACCAAAAAGACATGTGCTTGCATGTTCATCACAGCACCATTTGCAAGAGCAAAGATATGAAACCAACAAAGACACCCATCAGTAGTGGACTGGATAAGTAAAATGTACATATACACCAGCCACAAAAATAGAACTACTACACAGCCACCAAAAAAAAGAAAAAGAGTGAAATTATGTCCTTTGCAGCAACTTGCATGCAGCTGGAGGCCATTATCCTAAATGAACTAATGCAGGAACAGAAAACCAAATACCACATGTTCTCACCAAAAAAAATCACCAAATACCACATGTTCTCACTTACACGTGCGAGGTAAACATTGGGTACTCATGGACATGAAGATGGGGACAACAGACATGGGAGACTACTAGAGGCAGGGGACAGGGAGAGGGGCAAGGGTTGAAAAACTACTGGGTACTATGCTTACTACTTGGGTGACGGGATCAATCATGCCCCAAATCTCAGCATCATGCAATATATCATTTTAATAAACCTGCATGTGTACTCCCTGAATCTAAAAATAAAACTTGACATTATAAAGAAAACAAAACAAAATAAAATAGGAAAAAAATTTTAAATCATCTTCCAGGCTGGATGTGGGGGCTCACACCTGTAATCTCAGCACTTTGGGTGGCTTAGATGGGCAGATCACTTGAGCTCAGGAGTTCAAGACCAGCCTGGGCAACATGGCAAAACTCTGTCTCTGCAAAAAATATGAAAATTAGCCTGGTGTGGTGGTGGGCACCTGTGGTAACAGCTACTCAAGAGGCTGAGGTGGGAGGATGGCTTGAGCCCAGGAGGTAGAGGTTTCAGTGGGCTGAGATCATAGCACTACACTCCAACCGAGGCAACAGAGCCAGGTCCTGCCTCTGATTTAAAAAAAAATCACCTTCCAGATTCAGAGGTGACAGAGGCAAGACAGGGCCAAGACAGGCCGAAATGTGAAGTCTGCCTTTTGATAAGAATGCCACCAGCTCTAGGGGAGGGCAAGAGGCTAAATGCCCACAATGTCCAGCCAGACTCACGGCCAAGTGAGAAGACTCAGGCCAGGGCCAACACCATGCCTTGTTATAGGACCACCAGGTTCAATTGCCTGTTGCACAGTAATATACCAATACATCAAAACAGCAGGAGTTGCAGCAGAGAAACAGTTTAATAATTGAATGGTAGCCAAAAATAAAGGGTGGGAGAAACTTCAAATATTCTTCCCCAAGGAGTTTTGGTATGGGGTTTAAAAGGGAAATTTGGTGAGTAGTGGGCTGAGGGTGTGGGTATTGCTGATTGGTTTGAGCGTGAGGCATGAAATCATAAGAATATAGAAACTGCATTTCCGTGCTGAGTGTGTTCTTTGGCAGGGCTCTTCAGACTGGCTGGCACAGTGGACCCATTGGAATACAGGATCTGGAAAATATCTCCAAAGGAAAATTTGGGGTTTCTTAATGTTAACGATGTTTTCTGTAGAAGGTAGGACTCTATGACAGGGGCTATGTGACTTCTAAACAGTGAGCAGCTATAAGGAAGTGGGCTATAGAGCAAGTTGGTTGATGCTTAGCTATGCTTCTAGTTGGAGTTTTAATAATTTCATAAGGACAGTTTCAACCTGATTTCTTGAACTGACAGAGCAACTTCTCTGTCAAAAAAGTGGTGCTCACCATCACCTGAAGACCAAGCCCTTCTGCTTGAAATTTTGCCTCAAGACCTCTGTGAATCTACTCAGACAGTTTTGACTTTGCGTAATTCCTGAGCCAACTAATTCCTAGCCAGAGCCCATGTCCACTCATGGCTGTACTTCCTCTTGCTCTTGCTTGTTCCTAACCCCCACCCACAGCCATGACCAAGAGTGGTGGCCCGGTTCTCAGGTTCACTCTATGACAGAAGTAGCATGCCATATTGCTGCTTCTCTCTTCTCATAGCACAGAGCAGCTAACACAGAGTTAAAAGTATTACTTGAAAGATGCACCTTATTTCATAAAATACACACATTAATGAACTTGAACCTCTTCTAACCCCTGCTAGGAGGAGGGGATCTGATAAAACATGCATAGCTACATCTCTCCCTATGTTAATTCCCTCATTTTAGAAGCAAGGAAGGCAGGCTGCAACACTTTGAGTTTCCCCCAAAGGTGAGTCCCAGCCCAGTGCTGCTGTTGATACAGTATCATTAATGCACCTAAACTACTTAATCGGTTGTACAGACATCCAAAAGAGGGGAAAAAAGGGAGACTCAGATTCTGTCTGATCACTCGTCCCAGACCACTCCTCCTTGACTTTCTCCTCTTCTACTGTTTGCTCCTGCTTCTTCTTTGACTCCTCTGTCTGCATCTCCCAGAGTGTAATATTTGATGAGGCAGAAAGTACACGTTGTACCAGTCTCGGACACTTAAGCTGCCAGATCTGATTTCCCTGGTAGATGTGGAAGATTGAGGAAAGAACAACTGTGGCTGACAATTAGATTTATTTTTCTGCATGTGTCCCAACCCTTGACACGGAGCCCAGCAGGTCACAGGTAACCTACTATCTTCAGCAGAACTGGGAGGATTTTATTGGCTCCATGGTGGAGAGACAGAGTTTCCCAGAGTCAGGTCAGACCCTCCCTGCTGGCTTGTCAGCTCACTCCACATCAGTCATAACAAGTACGGCACAACCTTGAAGAAAACACAGGGAAGAAGGCAGTAGGATATCTCTGGGAGGCAGAATGTGCTAAAAGAGGCACATAAAACTTCCACTAAATGTTACATTTTTTTCTCTCACTCCTGACTCCATCATAGACTCCACTGGCCAAAGTGTTTTACAAGCAATACGACAGTGACTGTACTCCATAGCGTCATTCCCAAAGTCCCTTTCTACTCCCCATTCTTGTCACTTGGTTCCTTAAGAACAATTATGGTTTGGGCAGTCATTAACACATTAGTGAGGTGTCATAAAAATTTCCTTTGGGTTGGAAGGAAATCAGAATATGGAATATAGAAAAGCAACAGTACTTTTTTGTTATTTCATTTTGCCAAAGAAAGTGAAAAGGAAGAGAGAATCAATTTGTTGTTATTTACCCTGCATTAGGCACTGAAATGGAGGAAGGAGGCATATCACCATTTTTTTTTTTTTTTTTTTCCAAAGAAAGGGTTCCTCCTCAAGGAGAGACTGAATGTCAAACAGAATTAAAGAAAAAGAAAATGAGCAAAATAAACAAAAACTAATAAGGGTAAAATCAACCTGAGATGCCTCTGCTAGATGGATATAGTGCAGGGCCCCTTTTATTATTTGTTTTTGCTCCTTGATACACATTTTCTTTCTAAAATAGTCTCACATTTTGGCTTATTCATACTCAAATTTTATCTTAGTCTCCCTTAGAAAACCTAAATTGGGCCAGGGGGCCACGGGCCCTCCTTCCTTTCCCATACTTCCCTGTTCCTACCGGCATCTAGCTGGAGGTGCAGCCTGACTCACAGAGAACTCCTCCAGTGCCCCCCTGCCTCTGAATTTTGAGTGGCTTTGCCTCCTGCCAAGGTTAAATAGATTTTAGATCCAGATATTATATTTGAGAATTATAACTGGACACTAGCTCTGTGGCTCACATTTATCTGATTTGATATGAATCCAAAGGCTGAGGACTCCAAGGAAAAGGGCATGGTCAGAGCCTTGACACCAAATGCTGTAGCCTGTAAATGGACAAAATGATATTGGTTTTGGTTGCTCATTTTATACGGTAAACACACTTGCCCAGAAGACACAGGTCTTTTTATATACTTTTCCACTGTTATTTTATGCATCAGATGCTTCTGAAACCTAATTTGAGATGCTCAGATTCCTATTCATTTTTCATCTTTAAAAATCAAGTACCCGTTAGAGAATTCTGCCATTGCTCCACAGAGACTGGAATGGAAATGAATAAATAAACTTTTAAAGATAATTGGCTTCTAAAATATCCTCATGTCTCTCCTTCTTTGTTTTTTGACAACCCCTCTGGGAATTGCATGATAAAGCAACTTGGGATTCTTTGGGAGCATGATGTGTGAAAGAGAGCCAGTCCACAGAAACTAATCTCTTGGGAATTAGTGTAGTCTGTGACTTGGCTACTGCATGCTGGTGGAAATGCACTAGCTCTGCTCAGATGCCTGGTTCTGATCTGCTTCTGCTAGATTCTTCTTATCCACATCTTGCTCCAGTCCACACTAGCCACTTGTTCTGACACAGTTCAAAACACATATTTTGAATCCTCAAATCAAAAGGCTTTCCTGCAGTTTATTTACCCTAGGATACATTTTCCATTTGTTCCTGTTTAATGTGATGATGTGAACGGTTTATAATATTTTTTCAGGAAACTCTTAGGACACACAACTCATTCACTTAACACATATTTGTTGATTCATTATTTTGAGGCATTTTCTCCAATTGTTGAAGATACAGCAGTGAAAAAGCAAGTGATGCTCCTGCCATTAACAAGCTTGTATTCTAGAAGAAGTGGTCAGAAAATAATCAAGAGAGCAAGGAAATAAGCAATAATAATTTCAGATTATTCAAAGTGCTACAACTAAAATGAACAGGGTATTATACTAGGAAGTGATGTTGAAGAGAAGTGAGTGCCGTATGAGACAATATCAGAACATTTCAGTTTTAGATCTGGTAGGAAAAAAAATGGCCCCTCTGCAAAGGTAATATTTTAACTAAAATATGAAAAATATAAATCAATGAGCTCTTCAAAGCACAGGGGACAAGGGCTATAGGCAAATGTTATACTAGTGCAAAGGATACCAGTCAGAACAGCTATTATTAAAAAGTCAAAAAATAACAGATGCTGGCAAGGTTGCAGAGAAAAGGGAATGCTTATACATTGCTGGTAGAAATGTTAATTAGTACAGCTGCTGTAGAAAGCAGTTTGGAGATTTCTCAAAGAACTTAAAACAGAATGTCTGTTTGACCTAGCAATCCCATTACTGGGTATATACCCAAAGGAATATAAATTGTTCTACTACAAAGACACATGCATGAGTATGTGCAGCAAAGCACTATTCACAATAGTAAAAGCATAAAATCAATGTAAATGCCCATCGATGGTGGACTGGATAAAGAAGATGTAGTACATATGCACCATGGAATACTATGTAGCCATAAAAAAGAATGAGATCGGACAGGAGCAGTGGCTAACACCTGTAATCCCAGCACTTTGGGAGGCTGAGGCAGGAAGATCATGAAGTTAAGAGATCAAGATCATCCTGGCCAACATGGTGAAACCCCATCTCTACTAAAAATATAAAAATTAGCTGGGCGTGGTGGCATGCACCTGTAGTCCCAGCTACTTGGGAGGCTGAGGCAGGAGAATTGCTTGAACCCAGGAGGCAGAGGTTGCAGTGAGCCAAGATCACACCACTGCACTCCAGCCTGGTGACAGAGTGAGACTCTGTCTCAAAAAAAAAAAAGAATTAAAAACAAGAAAAGAATGATACCATGTCCTTTGCAGAAACATGGATGGAGCCATTACGCAAAGCAAACTAACACAGTAACAGAAAACCAAATGCCACCGGTTCTAACTTATCAGTAGGAGCTAAACACTGAGCATACATGGACACTAAGGAGGGAAAAATAGACAATAGGACCTACCTGAGGAAGGAGTGTGGGAAAGTGAGGACTGAGGATCAAAAAACTTCCTATCTGGTAGTATGCTCATTACCCATATGATGAAATAATCTGTCCACCAAACCCCCATTGCACACAATTTATACATGTAAGAAACCCACACATGTACCCCCGAACCTAAACTAAGTTGGAAGGATAAAAAGTGCAAGGGCACTGAGGTAGGGAAGATTGACAGTGTTAGGGCAAAAAGTAGGCTTCTCTGGCTGAAATATTTGTGAGAATGGAGAAGTAGGCAGTAGATCTTGCAGGACTTTGCTTGCCATAATGAGGAGGTTAGATGCTATTCTAAATATTATGGGAAAATATTTTAGCAGGTATATAACCACGAGCATACACCCATGGTTAGGTGAAAGTATCTCAAATACACGTGCCTATAACCAAGTGCAGGGGAGCCACCATCTTACAGCAGAACTCCCACTGAAATTGACAAAAACTAAACGAAAAAGAAGAGGGGTTGTAAGACGTATAAATGAACATCTGTCTCCACATCATTTTCCATTTAGCCTGTAAAATGAGTTCGTCCAATGTGGCCAAACGTCTCTAAAATAACATCGTTTTTTAGTGCTGAAAATCATAGAACATCCCTTAACCTTGACTAATTTCGATTGCTTTAGGGCATGTGTTATTGGCTAATTTTGTCAATAATAATAAAAAGTTGCTGTTTAATTAGCAGGGAAAAAGCCAGCATTTGCAGCAAGATAATAAAGGAATCCAATAAAAGTCCATGATGATCATAATAGGAGACGGCTGTCCCCAAATGTTCCCCATCTTCGGTATTGTTATTGGCAAGCTGCCGTGTACCTGCTGAGCAAGAGGAAACACACCCTGGCCAAACACCTGGAGAAAGGTCTTGCTGGTGAAGATCAGCTACAAAATGGGGAGGAATAAACTCACAGTAAGAATACTTTGAACTTTTGTTATGCTCTCTGACAGAACATACTCCCCAGATGATGTGAGTGAGTCACAGAAATAGAGGAGCACAGGAGTTGAGAGTTTGGGCTTTAGGATCAGACAAACCAGGTTTACACCCTCACTAACCCACATTTACTAGCAATGTAAACTCATCTTGCACTGCTCCTCACTTTAGCAAATGCCACCTCCATATTTCCAGGGATTTAGAGTCATCCTTGACTCCTCTTTCCATCCCACAACCAATCTGTCAGTAAATCCTATTAGGTTGTATTTTTACCATATATTCAGAACCCAACTATGTCCCCCTGCTTCCATTGTGCTACCCCAGTCAAAGCCACCACAATCTCTTGCTAGATTTGTGCAATGGTTTCCTAGACTTTTCTCAGCACCACAGCCAGAACCATTTGTCAAAAAGTAGGTCAGGGAGGTATAAACTAATTCACTTCCCTTTAAGTGTAGGCTGGATTTAGTGACCCAAATCCAAAGTATAGAGAAGGTAAAGAGACAAATAGTAACCTCACAGTAGAGAAATCAGGCAAACACCACCGTAACCAAACGATCAAGGTTCACATAACCAGTGATACGTCATCTGGATATTAAGTACCTTGTGATATGTTGTGATGAAAAGAGCAGCTTGCCTCTGTGACATTCTTCTCCAAAACCATAAGCCCAGAATAATCATGAGAAAACATCAGACAAACCCAAATTGAGGTATATTCTACAACATAACCAGTACTCTTCAAAAATCTCAGTCTTGAAGTAAAAGAAAATACTGAAGAAAGATCCAAAAAGACTAAGGAGACACAATGAATAAATGCAGCATGCTTTCTCAGAACAGATAAACAGCGGAAACATGGGTGAAGTCCAGATAAAGTCTGCAATTTTGGTTACAGTAATGTAACAATGCTAATATCTTAGTTTTGGCAAATGTATCATGGTCATATAAGATGTCAACATTAGGGGAAACTGAGCAAATTATGGGAACATTGTGCTATCTTTGCAACTTTTCCCTAACTTTCAAATTAACCCAACTTTTTTTTTTAATTAAAATTATACAGAAAAGCTTGTTTCATTCCCCCACTCAAGTTCTCAAAGGCATCCTGTCTTACTACATAGTCTAGCCTCAGTAATATCTCTGACTTCATCTGCTCAGTCCTGTCACATTGGCTTCTTGTATGTTCTTCAAACACTCCTGGAATATTCCTAACATAGGGACTTTGCATTTACTTTATCCACTTCCTGAAATGCTCTTTCACCAAATGCACGCATGGGTGGTTCCCTCAGTTTCTTTATGTCTTTACTCAAATGTCATTTTCTTAGACCCTCCCTGGTCACTCATCCAAAACTGCAACCTCCCTCTGACACTTCCTAATTCTCCTGCCTGCATTATTTTTCTCCTTAGCACATATTGCATCTATTATACTATATGTTTTATTTATTTTATTTATCCTTTGCCTCTCCTGTTAGAATGTAAGCTCCAAAATGCAGAGATTTTTCACTGCTATATTGAGTGCTATATCCCCAATTGCTAGGGCACATGGTAGGTACTCCATCAATATTTTCTAAGAATGAAAAAGACCTTGGGTATTTACATAACCTCTGGCTCTGTTTTCATATATAGTGAAATAATTACCTATACCACAGGCTTATTGTAAAATTAAAATGTGCTAGAAAATGGAAAGTGTTGTACACAATGTTTAGCATGTAAAAGATTTAGGAAATTATATATTACCACTAGTTACATTTTCATTACTATGATCACTACTATTACTAGCTACTATTTCCATTATTGATTGTTCACAAGTGGCTATAGATTTTACATTAAATTGGGACTCAGTTGGAAGATTTATAACCTTCAATTAACCTCTAATATACACAGGTCCATAAATGTAGGAAAAAAATCTATGGCTTCTTCCTCCATCAGAATAAATGATGGTCTGCCTGTGTCACTGCTACAGGAGAGAATGTTGAGGGAAAGGACTGAGAAATGCGAGTTTTAAGTGAAGACTTTAGGATTTATTTCCCGACGTGAAAAATAAGTTCTGTCATTCTTCAAGTGGTCTCATCCCCTAGGAAGTCCCTGAGCTCCTTTTCAAAATAGCAATGATGGTACCCACCCTGACTTCTAAAAATGAGACCTAACTTGTTTGTGTCTGTCCATACCTACCTCATGCATAACTATCTAATTGGCATCCTCTGTTTTAGAGTGGCTTATAACCTAGTTCAGGGGCATACATGAGTGAAAAAATAAATTTAATGTTATTATACAAAGAAAAGATTAAACAAACTGTCTTTGTTTTGAGAAAAAGAAAGAAGAAAAATATCTCTGTGAGAGTCAGAAAGACTTCACGTCTGTGATTTTCTTTTAGGTCTTTGGAAAAACAGTTGTGTGTGTTTAATGACGCATTTTGTCTCACTTCTTGGCTCTTGATAATGACGATAATGATAAAAATGTTTATTATTGATATTCTTATTATTGGTATCCAGGGATGTAGATAAAAGATATCATTGCATGTTTATTATTAATTGTTATTATGTTATTATTACCATTATCCTATTATTTAAAACTGTGTACCAGGCCCCATGCTGATGCATTGCATGCTATGTTCTCATTTAATACTCTCAAGAAAGTCATGAGACAGATACGACTTTTATCTTCAGTTTGTAGGTAATAAAACTGAAGTTTAGCAAAGTTGAGTAACAGGCCTAGAGGGAGGATGGAACTAGCACATCCCCTAAGCCCCAGTCTTCCTCCAGGATCTCTTCTCCCGTATTTAGGGAGTACAAAGTTGTACAAACCAGTGCTTGGAGCACAACTGGTTATACATGCTAATTGGGATTAGGCTTATATTTATTTTGCTTAGGTCACAAATCTTATTGTCCAGGCATACATGTCAAGTCTGATCAGCAACAACTGGAGCTTGGAATTGAATTTCCTGTCCTCTTTGCCCCCGACATCTTGCAGGTTAAAGTTAAACGTATGTGTTATCCATCTCCACAGCTGGGATCCAGGGACATTTATTGACCTAAAAGTTAAACAGCACAGGAGACATTCTCATCCAAACCAGACTCTTTTGTCTTCTTTAGTCAGACTCGTGGTGACATTCAAGGAAACCGTGCCTCAAGCAAAGTAAAGGTACTTTTCCAGGGATCTTCTCCGGGAAGGAAAAAAAGGATGCCTAGACAGAAGCACAATCATACAGCTTTGGTAGTCCCTTTCCCTTTGGGATAGAAGAAACTGAGAAACAAGGTGAAACTAATTTATTGATAGACATCAGATACAACCAGATTTATGTTGCATAAATGAACGCAGGTCTGGTGGTCCCGGCCCTTCCCTGCAGGATGGAAATGTTAGTCCACAGCTCACCGTGCCAGCTGATTGATTGCAATGTCTCAAAGAAGCCTTTGTCAGGGTCAAGAGTGAGTTACAGAAGCAAAGTTCTATGTGTGTGCTCAGTACCAATGATGGTCAGCCCATAAACCTCAGGCAGCTCCAGCCCACATTTGCTCCCACATGTGAATACTGATTTCATGCTGGGTGATTTTATTCTTACGGGCCTAAAGAGAGGATAAGAATGAAGAAGAAACCATATAACTAGAACAACAGAAATCATAATTACCGGTGCATTCCACACACTATTATACACCCTAAGAATGGCAGAGAGAAGACAGAACTATTCCTCATTGGTTTCATTCTTCTCTATGAAGGTTAGTTTTTAAAATCCATGAAGTGTGGGAACAGAAAACAAGACTGAGAGGGAATTACAGCCTGATATGGTTTGGCTGTGTCCCCACCCACACTCTTCTTGAATTGTAGCTCCCAGAATTCCCATGTGTTGTGGGAGGGACCTGATGGGAGATCATTGAATCATGGCGGCAGTTTCCCCTATACTGTTCTCGTGGTAGTGAGTAAGTCTCACAAGATCTGATGGTTTAATAAGGGGTTTCCCTTTTCACTTCTCATTCTCCCTCGTCTACCACCATGTAAGATGTGCCTTTCGGCTCCCACCATGACTGTGAGGCCTTCCCAGCCACGTGGAACTGTGAGTCCATTAAACCGCTTTTTCCTTATAAATTACCTAGTCTTGGGTATGTCTTTATCGGCAGCGTGAAAACGGGCTAATACCTACCCCCAACTAGAATAAAATCTCATAACATGATATAAACTGATCTCCAGTCCCAGAGGAATCTCCTAGGTTTAGATGAGGTCACAGGAACATTTTTGGTTAACCTTGTTGACAGTGAACTCTGGCGTCTCTCCAACGTGCATACTGATTCAGACAGTTTGTCCCAATTCTTAATATACAAATTTAGAATCTAAAAATATTACTTCATATTACTTCTCATTTCCAGAAATAATGGGAGATGTATTAATGAACAAGTGTGGGAACAGCGGAACCCTATACTGCTTTTCAATAATCATTACACTTTTTCAGAAACACAATCTATCCAAGTCCTGTCATTCCCTTTTGTGTGGCTGTGATGGAGTCAGCAAGAGGAATGCTGTGTGTGGACACCATCAAACATCTTGCTGAGATCTGGAGACAAGGAATCTCGCCAAGCGTTTTTGTGGAAACAAAAAAAAAAAAAAAAAAGGAGAGAGAGAAAGGCATTCATGAAAGATAAATCACTAAGTGACATTTATTAGCAAACTTTGAACTGACTAGCAGTAGAACCTCAAATACCAAGACTCTGGCTTTTGCCTTATTGGGGTCTATGTTTCTCGTTTTGCATTTTTTAAAAAGTCTTTCGAAAAGGTATCTGTTGTCTAATTTGCAACTGAGACATAGTTGAAAATCAAATAATAAAATATTGAGAAACAGGATGCAAAAAGGACTGCCATATTTGAAAGTAAAATCATGAATTAAAAACCTAAAGTTTAGCAAGGCTAAGTACCATCAAATAACACTAAGCTAAGAAACATATTTGTAAGAAATGCACAGGAAAACAGACAATATTCAATATGTAAAGTTTTCCCACAAGCTAATAAGAAAAATGCTAAAACTCCAATAGATATAAATACATAATTCATAAAAGAAAAAAGATTACATACTAAGCTGTTCAGGAAATATATTGAACTATACCAACTAAATAGTAAAAATAGTAATATCCTATATTCTCCCATTAAAATATCAATAATCAGGAACTTTTGAGTTTTATTTTAGTAAAGATTGACTTGATGAACCTATGATAGAGAAATTTAACAATCCCTATCAGTATACTTTTGGCACAGCACTCTAATCCTTTGACACATTTTTTCACTTCTAGGAATCTTTCCTAAAGACACATAAAACCAGGTCAAGATTTGCATGCCAAAATGCCCACCTCCAGCATCATACGTGCAAGCAAAGTGAAAGAAGAGAAGGACAAGGTTGTGGGAGAGAGAAAAGAAGGAAGAAAGAAGAACAGATGAGAGGATGAAAAGAAGAAAAGCAACATAACCAAACTTAAGAGTATGGTTAATTATAAGACATCCATTAAATAGAACTTTATAGATGACCATAAACCCAATGCTTTTCTGTATGTTAAATTACATGAGAAACTACTATGATTAAGTGTTATTTAAATCCTAGTGCCAGCACTTTGGGAGGCCGAGACGGGCGGATCACGAGGTCAGGAGATCGAGACCATCCTGGCTAACACGGTGAAACCCCGTCTCTACTAAAAATACAAAAAATTAGCCGGGCGACGTGGCGGGCGCCTGTAGTCCCAGCTACTCGGAGGCTGAGGCAGGAGAATGGCGTGAACCCGGGAGGCGGAGCTTGCAGTGAGCTGAGATCCGGCCACTGCACTCCAGCCTGGGCGACAGAGCGAGACTCCGTCTCAAAAAAAAATAAAAAATAAAAAATAAAAAATAAAAAATAAAAATAAAAAATCCTAGTGCCAAATTTTCATTAATCTCTATTAAAAATCATCTCTACTGATATCATTTAGCAAAGCTGTGATTTAACAAAATTGTATATGTAAAAGATGAATAATTTATTACTGCTACTAGACTGTGAGCAAGTTTCCAAGTAAGTGCCACAGCTTTTTGACACATTATCTAGACTGCATGAAAAGCACTTAGTTAAGTGTTTGTCGCATAAATGATTACAGACTCAGTATGTGGCTTAGCCTAAGCTCCCTAGAAGACAAAGCCCAAGACAAAGCTTAGATGCTTTGCTTTCATAGAAATACTAGGCAGCAAGATTGGAGATAGGGACATGAGGCAGGGAACGAGAAAAGCAAATAAAAGGCTGTGAGTAATAATGTCACCCATACCTGCACAAGAAAACTTAGCTGATTGTTCCTTCATGTAGAATGTCTCCATGTCCTTTGAACTGATTAAACACATTAAAGCATCTCATCACAAGGAAGGAAGTACAAAGAAATATACTGGCTCTCTTCTGTCTTTTTTCTGTCATTGGTCAAATTTTGTCCTGGGGGGCATTAATATTCTCACACATCTATCTGTATCACCTGGCTCTTCAAGTGTCCACCGGACAAGCCAGATCTCATGCCCCAGGGTACTTCATCTGGGTCCTGAGGCCATGAGTTGAACCAGAGCTTCTCTTGCTGTAGATGGGTTGAGTCTGAGTATTTGAGGAGCTGAGACTTTTGCCACAGGGGAAACAACAAGGGCAGTGCTGGAGAGCAGCCTAAGAGAGGGGAGGGAGGGACAGCTGGAGAAGTCATAAGAGGTGTCAGCTACATCAAGACCCTAAAGAGCAAGTGGCGGAGAAACCTGGAGTCAGGTGGAACCAAGCAAAACTGGAGAGGTACATAACTTGGGTCTGATATAATTTGTGTTATTATTTTGATATCACAAATCTGACATACTTAACTGCAACAGTAGAAACTATATCCCAGACAAATCTCATAATCAGCCTCTTCTGACTCTCTAAAGTCAAACCATAGATGGAGCATTGGGTTCCCTTCCAGATGTCCTAATGTAAGAAAAAATAAGCACAAAAAAGACATAAAAAGCAAATGACAGCCATAATAAGGGAAAGTCAAAAACATACTATTTGGGTAAATGTTGAAGGCATTATGAGCATGTGTCAAGGAGAATAAGAGGAAGAGGAGGAGGAGAGAGAAAAAGAAAAGAGGAGGAAGAGAAGGGGAAGAAAAAGAAGAGAAAAAGGAAAAATTATTAATAGTCTTTAAATTCTCTATTAGTTATTATATTATGAAGTTATTCAGATATTCAACTGTGAAGTATGGAAGTAAAGAATTTGAAGCCTGGCTAATTAAATGCAAGCAGGATCAACAGGATGTGTTTCTTATTCAGAGAAGCTAATAAAATTTTTACCATGGCTTTCCTTTACTGGGCATCATTTACCTCTGACAACATATAATGCTATTTCCAGAAAGAACATAAAAATAGTAAAATAATAAAATACTAATAACAACAACAATCATGAAATAAGGTGATTGTTTTGCACACATACAGTATACCAGAGGTACAAAGAATATTGATGCCCATATCTTTTGTTTTTTAACAACAATCCTGTCTCAAGCAGAAGAGATGAAACTTGGAGTGACATAAAAAGAGGAAGAATGATTCTGGAATACAGGGATTGTAAAAATGACTGCAGCCTCAGGAATGAGAAAACTACAGTAATTATTTGTTTTGTGTTAATCTTACAGGCAGCAATATCTTTGTTCCTGCGTTAAATGTGAGAGTCTCAAATCATCTATTTCCTACCTTACCCTCTCAGGCTGTCAACTGTAATACCCAGGCTGAACTTCAACTAGTCATTTTCCTAGGCTTCTAAGAGACATCAGTCATTTCTGATGGGACAATTTCTGCAAACTTCCTTGAGTATTTTCATGCAGTTTCATTCAAGTACTGATCACCTCTCCATCCTCACCATTTCTCTGAGCCCCATCAAGGTTGGATTATATTCCTCTTTCCTTGACTATCTCCAAAGCTTAGCATCTCTTATCTGCCTCTTATCTAATGCTTTGGGAGAATTTTCTCCAAATCTGTTTTACCCAGAATCCATTAGATGTAATGTTAGCTTGCCTGATCTCAAATTTGAATATTCAAATTGAACCTATTATCTTTGCTGCTGTTGCCTTTTTTTAATGATATATGGCATTTTTAGTGATAGATGACTGCAAATCAATTAACCTACTGTATTAGTCCATTCCCACACTGCTGCAAAGAAATGCCTGAGACTGGGTAATTTATAAAGAAAAGAGGCTTAATTGACTCATGATTCTGTGGGCTATACAGGAAGCATGATGCTGGCATTTGCTTGGCTTCTAGGGAGGCCTCAGGAAACTTACAGTCATGGCAGAAGGTGAAGGGGGAACCACACTTCACATTGCCAGAGCAGGAGGGAGAAAGAGAGTGGAGAGGCGCCACACACTTTTTTTTTTTTTTTTTTTGAGGCGGAGTCTTGCTCTGTCGCCCTGGCTGGAGTGCAGTGGCCGGATCTCAGCTCACTGCAAGCTCCGCCTCCCGGGTTCCCGCCATTCTCCTGCCTCAGCCTCCCAAGTAGCTGGGACTACAGGCACCCGCCACCTCGCCCGGCTAGTTTTTTGTATTTTTAGTAGAGACGGGGTTTCACTGTGTTCGCCAGGATGGTCTCGATCCCCTGACCTTGTGATCCGCCCGTCTCGGCCTCCCCAAGTGCTGGGATTACAGGCTTGAGCCACTCGCCCGGCCAACCACACACTTTTAAACATCCAGATTTTATGAGGTCTAACTGTTGCCACAACAGCACCAAGAGGAGATGATGTTAAACCATGAGAAATCATCCCCATGATCCAATCACCTCCCACCAGGCCCCAGCTCCAGCACTGGGGATTACATGTTAACATGATATTTGGGTGGGCACAGAGATCCAAACCATATCATCTACCATGATTTAAATTCTGCAAGACATATCACCTCCAATAAACTATGTGCTCCTACTTGGCTGAGAACTGGTTTTATTTTAACTTATATTTTAGTTAAATTTAGGTTCAGGGGTACAAGTGCAGGTTGTTACCTAGGTAACTTACGTCATGAGGGTTTGTTGTACAGATTATTTCATTACCCAGGTATCAAGCCTAGTACCCATTAGTTGTCCTCCCTGATTCTCTTTCTCCTCCCACCCTCCAGCCTCCGAAAGATCCTAGTTTGTGTTATTCCTTTCTGTGTGTCCATATGTTCTCATCCTTTAACTCCCACTTATAAGCGAGAACATGCAGTATTTCTTATGTTAGTTTCCTAAGGATAATGGGCTCCAGCTCCATCCATGTTGCTGCAAAGGACACAATTTCATTCTTTTTTATGGCTTTATAATATTTTATGGTGTATATATATCACATTTTCTTTATCTAGTCTATCATTAATGAACATTTAGATTAATTCTATGTCTTTGCTATTGTGAATAGTGCTACAATCAACATACATGTGAATGTGGCTTTGTAATATACCCAAAAGAATATAAGCCTATTATAAAGAACTAGTTTTCTTTAAATACTTTCTTCTCATGGCACTAGTCAGACAAAGCCTCTTATGAGGCCATTACACCTGCAGAATGACATCCCAAAGCCTGAGCTGGCAATTCAGGCCCTCTGGGACTCTCCTGCCCCTTCATCAGCACCCACAATATTGCCCAAACTAAATATGTCTGATCACATTAGACCTGCCACTGCTGTGCCTTGATGTGTGCCCTTCCTCCTTCTCATGGTGCCATCATCTTCCCATAACTGTCTAAAGTCTCCCAATTCTCCAAACATCACCGAGTCAAATGTTCTCCTGGCAGCCCTCCATGATTCTTTTATCTCACAGTGGTGTCTCTCTCTCTCTGCTTAAGATTTGTTACATTTATTTTTTAGACCATTTCTATGATAAAATGGTCAAGTTCTGCTTGGTTTTGCAAAATACCATTTTATGGATATGAGTTTCATTTTTGTCCACTACATTTACTATATGATATGTTTCCTTATAATCTCTAGAAGCCGTAGCACATATTTGTTGCATAGGATTCAATTTAGAATTACTCAGGTGTTTATTATTTTTATGCCAAAGTTTAATCATTTTATATACGCCATGCAAACATACACACATATGCACACACACACAAATAAGACATATCTAAAAGTGCAATTTATTACTCCATTCTCTCACTACTATAAAGAACTACCTGAGACAGGGTAATATATAAAGAAAAGAAGTTTAATTGACTCACAATTCTGCAGGCTGTATAGGAAGCATGGCTGGAGAGGCTTCAGGAAACATTCACTTATGGCGGAAGGGGAAGCAGGCACATCTTACATGACTGGAGCAGGAGAAAGCAGAGGTGGGGTGGGTAAGCATATGCTTTTAAACAACCAGATCTCACAATAACTCACTCACTATCATGAGAACAGCAACAAAGGGGAAATCTACCCCATGATCTAATCACCTCCCACCAGAACCCACCTCCAATATTGGGGACTATAATTTGACATCAGATTTGTGTGAGACACAGACTGAAACCATATCATGCAATAACAGTGGTCTTTGGGAATGAGAGGGAAAAAAAATTCTTCTCCTTACCAAAAACGTCTGGCCTGAAAAACTATTTACCAAACGAGCCAATTCTTAATTGTTTTATCTCTATATAGTATTATCTAATTTAACCCCCACTCTAAAGCCTAAAACCCAAGTCTTAATCTCTCCAAGATTCCATTCCTTCACCTATAAAATGAAAATAAGAATTTTGTTTATTATTACACAACGAGTATACAATGGAGTGAAGATCTGAACCAACTTTTGTTTGACCCAAAGTCCCTGCTCTGCACACCACACTCTGCCACTGCCTGTGAGAACTAGGAAACTTAAATTCTAAACTTACCTTTGGCCACCAACCTTCTGGGTCATGTCCTTGAGCTTCTGAATCCTGAATTCTAAATTAAGAGAGGCTAGACTACGTCAACAGCTTTAAAATATATATATTTTAATATGACCCACAGCAAGAAATTGTACATTAAATTTCAATTCTCTCTCTATATATAAATACCTATAAATATGCATATATGTACATATACACACTATATTAGTCCATTCTCATACTGCTATGAAGAAATACCCGAGACTGGGTGATTTATAAGGAAAAGAGGTTTAATTGACTCACAGTTCTGCATGGCTGGAGGGAAATGTGAAACTTACAATCATGGAAACTTACAATTATGGCGGAAGGCACCTCTTCAAAGGTGGCAGAAGAGAGAATGAGTGCCAGCAGGAGAAATGCTGGGTGCTTATAAAACCATCAGACCTTGTGAAAACTCACTCACTATCATGAGAACAGCATGGGGGAACTGTGCCCATGATTCAATTACCTCCCACCAGGTCCCGCCTGAGACAGGTGAAGATTACGGTGATTACAATTCAAGATGAGATTTGGGTGGGGACACAGTCAAAATTATATCACATGCATATGTCAAAATACACACTTATATGGAGAAAATACAAACCTTTTTATTAACATTTACTATATGAATACAATCTATTTCCTATTATTCTTTTTTTATCCTATTCTTCCCATTTTTTAAAATGCTTATCTACAATCCACTAAATTCATTTTAAAATAACTTAGAATTTGACCCCAGACTACAATACTTCTGAAATCCCTTTTTTCTACACAGTGTAAGGTTCTGACTTTCACCTGGATGAGAGCTGCAGTGTAGAATCCAAGTCCATGGACTCAGTCTGTCTTCACTTACCAATAAAAACACAGGTCAACAAACTGATGGGGCTCTGGGCCATGAGGTTTCATGCAAGCTCAATCGCTGACATATCCTGTGGACTAAGGCATACCACCTGTATCTAAACCTTTATCTATAAATTGAGAAGAATGAAAACCCTCACTGATCTCACAGAATTGCCACAGGGAAAACTCAGGATGTCTGCAAGCCCTTTGGAAATGCCAAATGACCCCTTTCGAATTACCTCTTTCAATGCAACAAAAATGTTCTATAGCAGGCACCACCATAAAAGTGAATAGAAAATACTCTGTCTATATCTTATCAAATTCTCGCCTCTGGGTCCTTGGCAAAACCTAGGTAGAGGTTTTCATAGTGCTCTATCCTAAAAAAAAAAAAAAACAAATACATGATTCCTTTATGCTAAAAAAAAAAAAAAAAAGAGTAGAAAAATGAGAAAAGGTGATCCCTATTTCAGAAACCTTATGTATAATCTCAGAAAAAAAATTCTTGTTAACTCTATTATGGATTTGAATATCTTTTCAATATTTTATGAAAAACAGAGCTCCAAGGAGGTAAAGTAAGTTTTGAAATCTAATTCAGTTTATTGGATCCAGAGGAAGTAGGCTACAATTGAAGGCGCATTTCCTATTGCATGTGATGTTCAAGCCAAGAGTGGGTGACCACTTGGTTAAGAAATTATAAAAAGCTTCGAAATAAGCAATGATGGGGGAACTAGGTGCCATTTACTATCACTGGTTGATTTGGCAAAAATGTATTTAGCACTATGCCAGTTGGAAAGATGGCCAGTTATTCCCTTTCCTATAGTCATGTCCTTTGCCACGTGACTGTGCGTCTCTTCTCAACACAGCAAAGCCTTTCCCCTTCCTGTGCCCCTGAATCTGGACTGGTGGACAACATTGTGCCCATTCTGAGCCCAGCCTTTAAGAGGCCTCACTCTCTTATAACCAGTTGCCATGAGAAAAAGTCTGGACCAGCCCGCTGGATGACAAGTAATAATCACCCTTATCACAGTAGCTAATAGTCATCTGACCACAAGACATGTGAGTGAGGCCATCCTAGACCAGCCAGCCAGTCCCCTATTGACCTACCAGCTGACCACAGATAGATCACCAAGCTCTGCTGAGATCAGCAGAGGCTTACCTAGATCAGCAGAACTAACAGACCCACAGCTTTTTTCTTTTTTTGAGACAGAGTCTCACTCTGTTGCCCAGGCTGGAGTGCAGTGGCATGATCTCAGCTCACTGCAACCTCCACCTCCTGGGTTCAAGCGATTATCCTGCCTCAGCCTCCCCAGTAGCTGGGATTACAGGAGTGCACCACCATGCCTGGCTAATTTTTGTATTTTCAGTAGAGACAGGGTTTCACCCTGTTGTTTGGTCTCAAACTCCTGACCTCAAGTGATCCACCTGCCTCGGCCTCCCAAAGTGCTGGGATTACAGGCGTGAGCCACAGTGCCCGGCCTAGACCCACAGACTCTTATACAATAATAAATACTTATTGTTTAAGCCACTGAGTTTTGGGGAGTTTTCATATACAGCAAACAGCTTCCCAGCCAGACCCTGGGCTAGGCTAGATAGCATTGAACAGGATGAAAAACTAAAATGTCTTTTCAACCCTAAGACTATGTTATTTTTAAAAATCCCAAGCCCTGTAACTTTAAGTACCACC
The DNA here is from genome assembly GCF_009764315.1 of Trachypithecus francoisi. Taxonomy (NCBI): domain Eukaryota; kingdom Metazoa; phylum Chordata; class Mammalia; order Primates; family Cercopithecidae; genus Trachypithecus; species Trachypithecus francoisi. Next base: position 21,965,154 of record NW_022681431.1, on the reverse strand, counting down.
AGTACATGTATATTTGTCTTCCAAATGAGTTAAAAACTAACTATAAACCAAAGCTCTAGTGTATTCTCCCTGCCAGCCAGTGAGCGTGAGCACACTGTTGCAGAGACCATTGCTCTAGCTTACTTCAGACCTCATGTTTCCACAGGTGGCACTGTGATCCCAGCACCCAGAAAAGGCATGGCTGCTGCCCACTTTCACTTCTTCCATCAGGCTTCCAACCTGGGAAACCACATAGATCCTCAGAGCAGCTTTGCCACTACACAGATGTCCCCTGCCTTCCCTGTGTTGTTGGATTCTGCTGAGCTCTGCCTCCATTTAAAAAGCATTAGGGCATGTCCACACTGCCTGGAGGGAGACTGGGGCCTGGGAGAGGAGGTCAGCTGTAGACAGACTCCTTCATTTACATCTCCCTTGAGCCCAGGATGGTGTACATTCAGGCTCTGAATGCTGTTACAGTATAATTAAGAGGATGGCTTAGGATGCTCTGCTTTCTAAATCAAACTAGAAATCTCCCCTTCTTTTTATCTCTGTATTATTCTTCCTTACTTATGCCAAGCCAGGAACATCAGAGAATTCCTTTTTAAAATGTGCTCTGTTCTGTAACAACAAAGACAAAACAGCCACTGAGAGAAAGAGACAGAGCTGAGTTCCTCCTGGTCCCTCCCACTCCAGGTGCAATGAGACAGCTCTGGGCTACCCAGGCCTTCCTGTCTCCCATTGTTCCTGGCCACCTGCATGATTTTACCTTCCTGACACACTCAGTCTTTGACTTTTCATGAAATGATGAGGAATTAGCTTAAGTCTCAGTCAGATATAAAAACAATATCTGTCACTAAGTCTCTCTGCTATGTCTGAATGGGAAGAAATAACTAATATTTTCAGACAGGGAAAAGGGAAAAATAAATGAACTGGATGGACAAATAAACTTTGTAGTTTAAGTAAATTCAAATCCACTTGATGTTTCTCATATGCTCTGCAAAGGACAGGGCTTGTGTAATAAACCTGTTACCAGCCACCTTCCTGCCACTGCTTTACAGGAGTTTGTTCTCTAATGATATTATTGCAAGTGTTGAAATGGCAGTTGCATGCAATATTTTACAAAGTAAATAGTTCTAAGCTCTTGAATAAAGGGAGAAGTTGATAACTGGAAAAAAACTATTCACTCAACATTCATTCAGTTATTGAGCATAAATCACATACAAGTGCATTATAGAGGTTGAAGGCACTACAGAAAACAATATTCTAGAAAATGGAAAGAAAGGACCCATTCATCCTTAATTCTCTCCCCTAGAAAGAAGGCTTTGGGCAAGGGATATTTAGCTCAGGACAGACACAGGGAATATATATTTTGACCTAATAAAACTAATGTCTTAGTTTATAAGTAAAGATATTAATAACAGCCATATTAAATAGCTATATCATATAATTATATGGCAGGCACTCCTCTAAGTAGCTATATTCATTTTATTAACAAGAAATCAGACCTTGTTCTAAGGACTTCTGGTGGATTACTCGTATGAAATGAACACAAAAGGTAGATTTTGATAAATTTTCCATGCCCTGTTTTTTGGTGGAGTCCAGCCATGAACAAAGTCCAGGCAGCTTGACTTCAGAGGCTGCCCTACACATTGTAACAGCTACAGTACTCTGCCCCATTCTAGGTTTATTTGACCTAAATATTTTCAAAGATATAATAATATGAGAGATATTTTTTTTCCTATACATAGGAAAGGAAGGGAGTTCTCAATAGAAAATTAATCCTCCTGATAGAGAGATGTGACGGATTTCAGGGAGTCTAATAAAAAACTAACAACAGCATAGAAAAACAGACACCTTGGGTTCATCACTAGGTAACATAGTCACAAAACCAGAGCTAATCTCCCATCCCTATCTGGCCCCCGCACACCTCAGGTGCCAGCCTAAATTTTGTCTCCATTAAGCAGCAGTGTGGTATCAGAATAACACCTGAATAGGCAAAATAAAGAAGGCACAATGGCTCTGCACATCAGAGTCACACAAATGTAAATTTGTGAAACCTCATAGAAGCACCACTAAAATTTATGACTATTTCAAGAAGTCTAACATGTTTAAAGACCTCATCCGCGAAGTTCCCTATCATATCTCCCCCATTTCTGACCTAGAATTCAATATTGGAGAATAATCAACATTTTCTCCATCTGTCTGATTCGAAATATTCTCTTTTACATTTTGGGGCCTACTGTAATTTGAAGTGTTATCTCTGTTGCATTTTGCAAATGAAATTACTTTATAAATACCTCACAGGCTATTATGAGAATCAAATTAGATAGCAGATGTGAAAGTATTTTGAAAAGTTCAAAATGTTATAGAAATATAAAGTTACTTGACATGCTGTTGCAATGATAACAACTGAAGTGTGCTAACAGGCACTGCTTTCTCATTATCGAGGCAGACTGGGGTAGAAATCACACTAGATCAAGTCAGCCTTGTCATGTTCAGATTCCTGCTCTGCCACTACCTAACGAGGTGACCGTAGGCAAGTCTCTCACCCACTCCCAACCTTGATGTTCTCATTAGTAAAGTGAAAAGGTGGAACTAGAAAACTGGTGAGGTCCTTTTGAGTTCTAAATAAAATTTCTTGTTGACACTTTTTCCAACACAATTTTTCAATTATTTCAGGAAGACAAATTTTATATATGTATATATGGAAAAGAAAAAAGATATACATCTTTTATATATATGGATAGATATAAATATAGATATTTATATATAAAATGTATGGTGATATATATATACACACACATATATCTTTTATGTATATAGGGAAGTCACTTTTGAAGCCTGGTTCTAAAACAATAACACAGTAATTTTTATGTTGAAGTTAACTTCATTCCAGCCATTTTGAATCTACTTTCAGTCATCTGGGTACATTTCTTTGGGCGTATCTGGCCTGTAGCAACTACATCATCCACCTCTTCTGTGAAGCTTCCTTTAATCTCTCTAATCCTAGTTTAGGGCTTCCTCCTTGATTTTCCTATAGCTCTTTGAGCTGCTTCATCAGCAGCCTCACCATCATCACCATTACTATTTGCACAACAACAATCATTCCTGGGAATCTGTCCACTCTATACTAGGTGCTGTTGTAAGAGCTAATGCATTATCATTAATGCTCATAAGAATTCTGCATGGCAGGCTTCATTCTCCTTACTTCATAGATTAAGAAAATGAGCCTCAGAGGTTAAACACACTGTTCAAATTCGCACAACTCTGAAAGAGGTAAAAACCAAACATCACACTCAAATCTAACTGCAAAGACCTTTTTTTTCTTACTAAATCTCAATGTCTCATGACCTCTAGTCTACCAAGAATGTGTGTACTGTAATAATTTGGAGGCGGAGCTTGCAGTGAGCCGAGATTGAGCCACTGCACTCCAGCCTGGGCAACACAGCCAGACTCCGTCTCAAAATAAAAGAAAAAAATCTCCCTTCTAGATTGTAAACTCTTTGGTGGTTGAGAATATTTGTTCGTTTTTATGTTTCTAGTAAATGTTACCATCCCTGATCTGAAATGCTTGGGACCAGAAGTGTTTTGGATTTCCAATTTTTTCAGATTCTGAAATATTTGCATTATACTTACCAGTTCAGTATTCCTAATTAAAAAATTCAAAATCCAAAATGCTCCAATGATCATTTTCTTTGAGCAACATGCTGGTGATACAGGAGCTAGATAGAAATTATTTAGGCAGATAGAGTAAAGGAGTCGTCAGCAAAATTTTCCTTTTAATAAAAAGCAGCTCCTCATTTATTTGTTTTCTAACAAAGAGCAGCCTGAAAAACTGAGCTGCAGACATAGATAAGCAAGCTAGAAGCTTGCTCAGGTGAATCCAGCAGCTGTGCCAATAGAAAAGGGCTACCTGGAGGCTCAACATGGCGGTTCCACTTTCCCTTTTCTTTGTCACCATGTGTACAGTAAGGAACAGGCAACATGGTGCTGGCCAGGTAGAGAACCCATCTGCATAATAAAAGATTAAAGTGGAGGTGGCCAGATTGTCGTGCACTATGCAAATGACACAACTGGTCTGACCAATCTTCTGTGCCCTATGTAAATCAAACACCGCCTCCTCAAGCTTATCTATAAAACCTCTTACTGTTCACCGTGGAAGCGGCAACCCATTTTCTCTGGGACCCCACTCTCTGCAGCAGAGAGAGCTTTTCTCTTTCTTTCAACTATTAAACTTCCCCTCTGAATCTCATCCTGATGTGTCTGCGTCCTAGTTTTCCATGTCTGTGGGACAACAAAGCTCAGGTATCACCCCAATGACGCCACTTCACCAGCACTCAAAAAGTTTCAGATTTTGGAGGATTTCAGATTTTCAGATGAGTGATACTCAATCTGTACCTAGCACAATGCCTGTAACATAGAAGATGCTCAATTAATGTTTGTCAGTTGAATAAATTATATCAAACACATGGCCATTTTCTTCTAAGTGTTATATTTAATACACAGTAACATGGTTCCCTATAATAATGCACCGTTTTATAGTGGCATTTTAAATCAAATTCTTAGGCCTATAAATTAAGTAGTATGGGATTTCTAGCTGCAGATATTCTAAAAAGCATTCCTAAGTGCTTCAAAATAAATTCTTTAAAATCTCAACATTACCATAAGCTCTCACTAGTAAAGCAAGATCTTCAAACAATTATATGCTTCACTGTAATATCATAAGCACATTAAAAAAAAAAAACGGTAGTACAAAGAATTATCTTTTATCTGTCATGGGTCTTATGGTTTCACCTTCGGACTTGCTTCACTGCCAATGTAACCTCTTTTGCAAGCTCACTCATCTTTTCCCAGGTGAATTCTGGACATTTTTATTCACCCTTCCAAGAATTATTTCATGTCTAAAGCCAATCTCAGCAACTTCCTCCCAGCAAGCATAGTTTGTGGAGTTTGTCTTTTATGGTTCCCTGCTACTTGGCATAAAGGAGCTGAATAGATACATGGTTTGATTAAATAACAACAAAATAACAGTACCGGCTTTGCTGCTGCTTATTTACATTAATTACATCACTTATCAATGAAGAACAGTATGATTTATATCTGTTGTCAACTTTCAGGACCTACCTAAGAAAACTTCTAAGGACTACATCAGTACAGATATTTTTACTCAGTTGCATGCTGCACGTAAATCTGAGTATTTACTAATAGAATACTCTGTGCTCAGCATTGTCAAATACTACAGCAAATATGAAAAGCAGCAGACATGGTCCCTGCTCTTATGACCAGAGGGACAAGAGTTATACAGAGAGAAAAAAATTAGAGAACAATGCAAGGCAGAATATAATCAAGTTCTCACTTGTTTAGAACAGATAATTATCCTGCAGCACTTCAAAAGAGGAAGAGATTATATTGTCACTATTGGAGCCCATCAACACATGGGAGAGCAATAAACTAATTCTTAGGCTAATGCTTCCTAGAGAAGGCCTATTAGCTATAAAACTATTCGGAATCCCTAGGCATAGCAAATGCTGTTGTGGTTGTGTTTGTTTTTCCCATAGATGCCTCTTCCTCCTCATAGCTTCAAACTACAGTAATTCTCGAGGCTTAGTTTCCAGAACTCCACAGATTTGTATCCTCCTTTCTCTCTTAAGGAACTATTCCGATTATAAGCCCATGCATTTTATGCCAAATCTGTGCTTCCATATTGTCAGTCTAACCTCTTTCTCAAGTTCTAGTTGTGTTTTTGAACATTATCATTTACACTTTCAATAATTATATGTAAATTAACAAGTGCAAAATCGATCATGATGTCTTTCTCCATACAAGAAGCCCTCCTTCCTCACATTTATATTTCTATAAGCCAGGCAATCTGAGGTATTTTTTAGTTCCATCCACACGACTTCTATCCATGTTTTTCATACATTTCATCTTCCTCCTATTGTTTTGTCTATAATCCTTACCAAGACATTGATCACCAAAATATACTCTTTAGTCTCCCTACATCTGATTTGTACCTCTCTCACCCTCGTTTTCCCAAGTCGTCCATCTGTCTCCAGATATTTGTCACCTGTGATGTGCACCAAGGCAGGCAACGAGGTGGGACTGAAAAAGGACATGCCTTGACCCTGAAGCCAGGTAAAGATGCAATCACATCTCACCCCAACTTCATTATATGCCCTGTAAAATCTCTGAGATTTATTCTCATCTCTCAGCTTGGAATAGTACTATATATCTAGCAATACTATGAAGATGTAAATGAGATAACGCATAAAACCCCAACACAAAAGAAGAGCCTAACTAGCAATCCTTACAATAATAATTATTACTAGAGGATGTACTAAGGTGCTCAAAACCCTCCATGAGGTACCTTCAATCTACATGTCTGCATTAGAGAATAATGCAAAGCAGAATATAATCAAGTGCTCACTTGTTTAGAACAATAATTATCCTGTAGCACTTCAAAAGAGGGAGAGATTATATGGTCACTATTGGAGCACATGAACACATAGGAAAGCAATAAACTAATTCTTAGGCTAATGCTTCAGTATATAAACCAAGAATGTCTACCTTCATATTTCTGCTTATATGTTTACCATAAGTGAGATGTTTCTCCTCACATTTCTTTCAACTAGAACAAATATTATTTATTCTTCAAGACACTTGTCACTGACATCCTTAATGAGGTTTCCATTCTATGCTCACTCTAGTCTAAAGTGAGCCCTCCCAACAGATGACTGGATCATTTGTATTTGCTTTCCACACTAGCCTTTCAACTTAAACACATAGTGACTTGTTACACATTTTTTTTACTGATATTTAATGCATGTCACTATATTGGCTTCCCAATTAGAATAAAAGCCCATGAATGTATGGAATACCATTTGTACCTATAAGCCCAATGCTCTTCTCAGAGTAAGCACTTGATAAATATTTGTTGAATTGATATAGGACTACATTAATAAAACAAAGAAGTGAGAGTTGGCACAATAATTAATGACAGGTAGAGTCATATTTTGGTGGGAGCTAAATGCTAAGAAAAGGCAGTGGCATGATTAAAGTGGAAAGTGGGGAAGTCTGATACATCAGTGCTCTCTACAGTAGATTCTGACTGAGGACTCAAAAAGCAGAGAGATTAGCCAGGAGTCTTTGTTAAGAATTATAAGAAAGAAACTCAATCTGGAATAACAGAAACATGGTAATAGGATAATTCAGTGAGTATTTTAAAGAAAGAAACAAGACAAGGTGAATCAATAAATGCATCTTGAAATGTAAGCAAAAAATAAAGGAGTCAATGTTTCAAGATTGAAGAAAGCTGACCCTATGAAAAGAAATGGGAAAAGTCTAAAAACAGTCTGTAGTGAATGAGAACACATTTTTTAATATGCTGTGAGTATTGTAGGACATGCAAATATGGATGTCTAATGGGTAAGCTTTGCAGTCGAATTAAGAAAACTCCTTATAAAATATCAGTGTAATTGATGAAAACCCCAAAAAGATGGAATTCTGTCTGTCGTCTTAATGCTTCAGATAGTTGCATCATCTTTAAACTTGTTCAACTATGAGATAAGAAAAAGCCTCACAATCATGCTTATTAGTTACCCAGTTCAGACCTTCAATTTGTGTAGCTAGTCTAGAAAACTGTAAGAACAGAGAATGTAAATACAATAGTATCGTTGTTAAAAGTAGTTCTCTCACTTTCAGACTTTCTCTGCCCTTTTCTATCAAAGTTACAAACGGTTGGGCATAGGTTTGCATGGGAAAGAAAGAAATTTACCTAGGTAACTTCTTATGGCTAAAGGGAGTGACAAGGACTGCATTTATCCTCCTCCCTGAAACAACCAAGAAATGGACAGAAGATATGCAACAATCATTTTTAAATACTACATATGGACAATAAGGATAGTAATCTCTGAGAAATGAAAAACTAATAAGGTGAACCTTACAACTGTCCCAGTTAATGGCCTGAAATATGTTTTAAGAATGCAACACAGGGAGTTTGAGACCAGCCTGGCCAACATGGTGAAACGCCATCTTTACTAAAAGTACAAAAATTAACTGGGCATGGCGGTGCATCCCTATAATCCCAGCTACTCAGGAAGCTGAGGCAGGAGAATCGCTTGAACCCAGGAAGTGGAGGTTGCAGTGAGCCAAGATTGTGCCACTGCACTCAGCCTGGGCAAGAGAGCCAGACTCTCTCTCTCTCAAAAAAAAAAAAAAAAAAAATACAACACAGGGAGAAGGAACTCAAAATATGGCATGGTCCCAGGGTTGAGGAGCCAGAGCCGAGAGTCCTTGGACATCAAAGCAGCTAGGAGAGAGAAAGCCATGCAAAGAAAATGCCAGAAACCTACAGATGGTAATGAGAAAGTCCTCTACGGCCCAGGAAAGAACCATCCAGAAAGATGCAAGGAAACTGGACCTGGGCTCGAGCAGGTCCAAAATAGTGCCTGTTCCCATCATTCAGACTGAAAAACATAATGAGTGGCAGGATGTTGTAGTACTCAGAATAGTCTTGTTCAGATAGTGGGAAATAATTAGTCTTAGGCCTAGCATGGCTCACCTAACAAACCTTAAAAGTGAGAGATGAAAGGAACAAATTGTTTCCAAGTAATTTACCTGCAACCCAAAACAAAGCTTAAAAAATACATGTAAGAATACAAAAATACCTAGTGTCCAAAAAAGCAAAATTCACAATATTGGATATGCAAAGAAGCAGGAAAATATAGTCCTGAATGAGAAGAAGAAGTAATCAATCAGAATGAAACCAAAATGGACACAGATGTTAGAATTAGCAGGCAAATACATTAAAAGAGCTATTATAACTGTGATCTGTATGTTCAAATGTTAAGTAAAGACATAAGAGATATTTTAAAAACCACCCAAATACAACTTTCAAGGTGAAAACTGCAATACGTGAGATGAAAAATACACTAGATGGGATTAACAGCAGATTAGATATTGCAGAAGAAAAGACTAGGGAATGCAGCAATAGAAACTAAAATGAGATTCAGAGAAAAAAATCTTTTTAGAAAATAAAAAGAGCATCAGTGTGCTATTGGACAACTTCAACTTCAAGCAGCTTAATAGGTGGATGATCAGAGACTGTGGAAGAGGAAAACAAAAAATATCTGGAAAAGAATGGCTAAAAGTTTTCCAAATTTGATGAAAATTATAAACCCACAGATCCATGAAGTTAGATGAGCTCCAAGAACAAAACCATGGACAAAACTAAATAAAAGTGCATCATAATCAAATTGCTTAAAACCGGTAATAAGGAAAAAACATCAAAATACAAGCAAGACTTTTATAGAGATAGGTAAGATTCTAAAGTCTAGATGGAAAAGGAAACTAACTGGAATAGCTAAAGCAATTTTGCAAAATCAAGAATACAGTGGAAAGGCCACTCTACCCAATATTAAGATTTATTATGTAGTTATAGTAATCAAGAACAGCACAAATACGCCCAACTGATTTTTGACAAATGCCACAAAGGCAATTCCATGGAAGAAAGACAGTCTTTTCAACAAATGGTGTCGGAACAATTGATATCCATAAGCAAAAAGATAAATCTCAAGATCTTGTGAAACATACAAAAATTGAAAATAGATCATGGCCTTGAAGGTAAAATGTAAAATGTAAAACTGTAAATACTAAACGACCACTTCAAAACATTACATGTGGATGGTCTGCTTCCTCCCACTCGGAGCATGTTCATTACAGGACGGCAGGAATTTTATGTTTTATTCACTGCTACACCCAACATCTACAGCTGCTGACACTTAAGTGGCATTTAATAAATTACGTTTCAATATTACACAGAGACTAGAGTAATAAGAGTATTAAATTACTCTTCTTTGCAATGCTTTGCAAGGAATTCCAGACTTCTGAAGAACTGGATTCCCAAACAAAGATTAAGGCAGGTTTTAAGGAGAAAACATGTACTAGATTACCGAAGTCTAGAGGCCCAATCTCCCTTTCAGAGAACCAACCTCAGGGAACACAGAAGCTCCAGAGAACCTACTCGCCTTCCAGAAAATCTACTGCAGGAAATATAGACGTTCCAGAGAACCTTCTGCAGGGAATGGTAGCCAATGCCACATCTTCTAATCCACTGTGGTGGTCACACCGGGACATGCTTCCCTGAGCTGCTCCTCACCAATCACTGAGAATAAGGAAGTACTTGAAGCAGGCAATTTTTGTGTATGGAATTCTTCCAATGGACAGCTTTGGCTTGAGACTCCCCATCAGTCTGGCCAAGACTTTCACAGAGCTACACTACAATATGAGGCTATTTCTGGCCATTCCTTCCTTCTCTCCCTGTTCTCACAGGTGTCAAATCTGCATAGTGGTCTCAGGACTCTTTTTGATTCTTCCTGACATTTCTTTCCAGACATTTCCCCACCCCCACCCCCGCCACCTGCCAAAAAAAAAAAAAAAAAAAAAAAAAAAAACCCTGGTACCTCTAATCCTGTCTTCATATCTGATTCTTGGGAAACCTGATCTAGCACAGTAAGCCTGCTGGTGGTGGAAAAACATCAGTTTCTTCACATAATTATCCTAAACGCTGGCGTCATCACGTGACTGCAAAAGGAAGGTTTGCAAAAGTCAGGGAAAGAGTTTTCATTAGAGAGTGTATTAGTCCATTCTAATGTTGCTAATAAAGACAAACCTGAGACTGGGTAATTTATAAAGGAAAAAGGTTTAATTGACTCACATTAAATTAAAGGGGACATGTTTGCTTCACCTTCTGCCATGACTGTAGGTTTCCAGGACTCAGGAAACCTACAGTCATGGCAAAAAGGGAAGCAAATACATTCTTCTTCACATAGCAGCAGCAAGGAGATAGTGCCAAGCAAAAGAGGAAAAAGCCCCTTATGAAACCATCAGATCTCATGATAACTCACTATCAGGAAAACAGCACAAGAGTGACTGCCCCCAGGATTAAATTACCGCCCACTGGGTCCCTCCTATGACATGTGGGGATTATGGGAACTACAATTCAAGATGCAATTTGGATGGGGACACAGCCAAACCATACAAGAGAGTTGGGAACTAACTAGACCATAGGGCTTCATTTATCTGGGAGATCAGTCCCAGATAGGGTGTTCCTGCTTTGAGTTTATCTCAGGATGCAGAATGGTTTTTCTTTCCATTCATGGTATGTAATGTGATTATTCTTTATTCAATAGGGCAAGGTGTAGGTTTTGCTTTCTCAGAGGTACAGATACCTCTGAGAAGGTTCTTTGCCCTGGGTTTCTTCACCCTGGTTCATTTGCTGGTTACCTCTAACACACTCTGAGGCAAGTCCACTGAACATTTCTGGGCCACAAATATCATCTGACCAAAATCTCTACTGTTAGAGATGGGATACCCTAGGAGTCATTTTGCTGATGCTGCAATCTGTAAGGCAATAGAAAATAAAACAGCTAGTACCATCAAGATCTTGCCATTTTGGTAAGCATCTCAAAAGGGTAAAATTAGAAAAGTGTTTTGAAGCAAATTGTTGCAGTAGTGTACTCTACATTTTGTTACTCTGAAATGTGTGCATGTGTTTCTGGTGGGGGTAGGGGGAGGTGGGCATTTCTCAAAAGCAAAGTCCTCTCCAATTCCTAGTGATGCTTATGAACACAGGCAACCCAGCAAGAAACCCTTGAATTCATTTCTCAAGCATTGTGACCCCAGACCGCCAGACTCTCTCTGCATAAGGCCCCAACTAGCATTCAAACAGCATTGTCTCTTGAACACGCTCACAGAACTCAGTATGAGGCCTTCAAAACCATTGTATTCCAGCCTTTGTTTGAATGGGGTTGTCTTTTCCTCATTCAGTCTGCGGTACACTGTCGGAGTGAATCCCACTGTTAGCCAGACAGGGGTCCCCAGAGAGGACATGTTGGGTTCTGTATGTTTAACTTTTTATTCTTTGTGTCAACCAGTTATGTTTCTAAAACATTTCCAATCCCCTAGCTTTGCAGAAAACAAATAACGGTGCACAGCCCCCCTTCTTCCTTCATCCCTCATAAATAATCCCCAAGAAGGAGGACGGCTGCAGAGACACGGCCTGAATGCTGAAGAGCCAGCTCTAGCTCCACCTCAGAGAATCATTTTGCAGCCAGGCCATGAAGCATAGGAATGAATTCCAAACTTTTCTAGTGTGATAGAAACAGAACAGAGCACTACCTTCCAGGCACAGTAGCAATAATTTTTTAAGTCAAAATCCTATGTCATGGGAAGAGCTCAGGGCATATAGTAACGGTCCCAATTTGGTCAAGTGTTTTATGTATGATTAAACAAGCTAAGATGATTACCTCTCTGGGCCTCAGTGTGTCTATGTGTTATAAAGCAGTATTACATACTGGTTAAATACATGATTTTGCAAGCCGGACTGCTTAATTTTCAATCCAAGCTTTGCCACCAGGAAACCTTGAGCAAGTTTCTTGAAGTTTCTGTATAGGTAGCTTATTCTTTCATGTGCTGTATAACAAGAACAAAATCTCAGTGTTTATCACAATAAAGGTTTATTTCTCAGTCATTTGCATTATGGCTATAGACTACCTATAGCTCTGAGGCTTGGCTCCCTATATCTTCCTCAATGAGGAATTTAGCTGAGATAAAGCCTATATCTTGGCCACATAGCAGATATATGATATAAAAAAGCCAGGTCCAGCCATGTGACAGATCTTCCAGCATTTGGCTGAGAAGGGCCTATTGTCTCTTCCACTCACATTTCATTGGCTTCAACAATGATATCAAAATGCAAAGGAGTACCATTAGGTGTCACTTAACAATGAGGATGTATTCTGAGAAATTCATCATTAGGCAATGTTGTCATTGTACAAACATCTGAGTGTACTTACACAGCTGGAGATGGTGTAGCCTACTACATACCTAGGCTGTATGGTGCAGCCTATTGCTCCTAGGTTACAAACTTGTGCAACATGATATTGTACTGAATATTGTAAGCAACTGGAATACAATAGTATTTCTTTATCTAAGCATAGAAAAGGTACAGTAAAAGTACAGTATAAGAGATAGAAAATAATACACCTGTCCAGGCCTCTTACCATGAATGGAGCTTGCAGGAATGCAAGTTGCTCTGGGAGGGTCAGTGGATGAGTGATGATATCATTTGGATTTGTGTCCCTGCCCAAATCCCATGTTGAATTGTAATCCCCATTGTTGCAGGAGGGGCCTAATGGGAGGTGATGGGATCATGAAGGCAGAATTCCCCCCTGCTGTTCTTGTGCTAGTGAGTTTTCGGGAGATCTGGTTTAAAAGTGTGTAGCATCTCCCTCTTCTCTCTCTTCCTCCTGCTCCAGCCATGTAGGATGTGCCTGCTTCCCCTTTGCCTTCTGCCATGATCATAACTCTCCTAAGGCCTCCTCAGCCATGCTTCCTATACAGCCTGCAGAACTGTAAGTCAATTAAACCTATTTTCCTCATAAATCAACCAGCCTCAGGTAGTTCTTCATAGCAATGTGAGAACAGACTAATGCAAGGGGTGAGTGAATGTGAAGGCCTAGGGTATTACTGTACACTGCTATAGAATTTATAAACACTATACTTAGTCTACACTAAACGTATTAAAAATTTTTTCTTTCTTCTATAAATTAACCTTAGCTTACTATGACTTTTTTACTTCATAAAATTTTATTTTTTTTAACTTTTTGGCTGTTTTCTAATAACAATTACCTTAAAACACAAATACATTGTACAACAGTACAAAAAAAGTTTCCTTTCTTTATATTCTTATTTTTAAAGTTTTCTATGTTTTAATTTTTTTATATTTTTACTTTTTAAAGTTTTTTTGTTAAGTACTAAGACACACAACCACATACACATTAGCATAGGCCTACACAGGGTCAGGATCATCAATATCACTCTTTCACCTCCACATCTTGTCCCTCTGGAAGGTCCTCAGGACAATAACACACGTGGAGCTGTCATCTCTTCTGACAACCATGCCTTCCTCTGAGAAACCTCCTGAAGGACCTGCCTGAGGCTGTTTTACCTGTTTTTCAATAAGTTGAAGGGGTACACTCTAACATAATGATAACAAGTATAGCAAACATATAAGCTAGTAACAGTCATATGTTATCATTATCAAGAATTACATACTGTATATAATTGCATGTGCTAGACTTTTATATGACTGGCAATGCAATAGGTTTTTCTACATGAGCATCACCACAAACGTGAGTAACACATTGCAATACCACATTATGTTGACTATGACAGCACTAAGCAACAGGAATTTTTCAGTTTCATGAAAATCTTATGGGACCACTGTCCTAGATGCAGTTCATCAGTGGCACATGACTGCATATTCCCTTCATATGGAGGATAAACAAGTCAAACAGCAAAGGGCAGGGATCCTTGGTCCTCTTACATGAAAGGAGGTAAACGTTTGTGTACAAAATGTAATCTACCTCTTACATCTCACTTCCTCTATCTGTAAAATAAAACTCATAATAATAGTACCCATTTGATCAGGTTGTCAGAAAGATTAAATGAGTTTTCATAAGAAAAACATTTAAAACGGCACCCAGAATACAGCCAACCCTCATTCAATGTTAGTTATTATCTGTCCAATAGGAATAATGTAGTTTTTTTTTCTACCTCATGGGGATATCTAAGGGGCTTATTATTCATGTTTTTGTTAGAGATACTATGTGAGATGAGAGAAATCCTATTAAGTACCATATAAAACTAAGAAACTTTATTAAATCAATGGCAGTTAATAATGTAGATGTGTGCCCTTTACTCATCTCCATGGAGATGTTCATTGAGAAGGTTTCAAAGGGTGTTATTAACAGCACAATATATCTTGGAGATACCATCATCATCGTCAATAGCAAAATAAATCATTCATGAAGTCCCTATTATACATGAAGGCTTATTCTCAGCATAAGAGATGTGAAGATAAATAAGGTCCAGCCCTCTATGTGCTTACAGCCTTCTTAGAGAGACCTTTTTTCTTTGTGTGCCTTAACTAAGTACCCACAGAAAAGCTCCATGGCTGGTGGAGCTGGCCATAGATGCTACTGGAAGTCAAAGGGGGAATGACCCAGAGCCACAAGCTGGGAAATAATTCTCAGAGAACAAGATACTTGAACCAGTCCTTTAAGGAAAATGGGATTCATCTAACCAGACTAAAAAAAGTCCCCATTTTCAGGAAAAATTGAAACCCTGAGAAAGCGCAAAAGGTATTATCAATTGACAAAATGAAAAAAAAAAAAAAGGATAAAACAAAATTAGGTTCCCTGGCACCTGGTACTGGGTGAAATTCTCCTCTAGACCTCTGGGTTTCTAGATAAAAGTGTCTCATCTTCTGCTGGTTTACTTCATGTATTTATTTCAAGACTTCATCTTTCTCCCAGTCATCCGTCTTTTTATACTGTCATGTGACATGTGAAACACATTTTAATTCAGTTACAATAGTATTTATCACCTGTAGGCATCTATAATGTATCTTTTATAAATAATATTTTTTAATCCTCATAGAAACCAGTGACTTATTTAACATTATCTCCAAATTCACCTACTAAAGGGCCACACAAGTTTTCAGACCCAGGCACTTTCTCCCCGGGGCTGGTGCTCTTTTCCACATCACTATACTCTCTTCCACTAGAACAGAAGGGAGAATGTATGTGTGTGTGCATGTGTGGGTGTGTACACATGTGTGTGTTCTGATCCATAAGTATGTTCTGCAACATGTATGTGTGTCTTCATGTTCACCTGCTGTGACATGGCCACAGCGCCACTGGAAATGCCTTCAGTTGGTCAAATGCTTCTTCCCACTTGCTAAATGTCAGTGCATCTGACTCTGGCTCTTAATGCTGTTGATTGATTGCAAGTCAATTGCTGACTCTGAATAATATAGAAAACCATAAGAATAATTTCCTTGTTAGTTTATTTCAAAGCCACTGATGATTCTGCATCATGCTCATATTTTGGAGGCTAATGAGCCTAAGTGATCTAGACAAGGGCAGTGGATTGCAGGGAGCCTGCTTGGAAGGCAGACAGAATTGTTAGGCCTCAGGTGTCTCATCAGGGATAATGGGGAATACCTTAACTCATGTGTGTCTCAGTGGTTCAGTCTCTCTGGTGAGAGCAATTTAGTAACAGCCAAGTAATTCTTGCTGTCACACAGCTGCCTCGTGATCATGCCTAGCCCTTTAATATAAACCCAAGAGCATATGGGAGAAGATCTGCAAGTCATTTCTAATAAGATTCCCGGTACTGTCCACCTCCATCACCAAGCTCTTGGTGCTGTGAATGCATTGTGCAGACACATGCACACATACAGAGAATTCCATAGGTCTCTTCATCATACCAAGACCTCGTAAGCTCATTAAGTTCATTATTCCCCAGAGTTTGTTATATACTGCCTGACTTTTAATCGGAACTTAATAAAAAAATTGTGGATGAATGAGAATAAAAGGGGGAAAAAACTACCCACATAATGGAATTTGGAAAAAAAAAATATTTAGAACCCAGTGCTTAATCTACAGTGAGATTTTTCATTATAAGTCAAGTTCTTTACTCATGAAATTTTCTATGTCTTCCCCACAGGCCACTGCAGATCTGCCCATCTGTTTTAATTTGTATTACCACAAAACCTGAACTTGATGCAGGGCATTTGAGTAGGCAGTTTATGGGGCAGGTAAGCCAAGAAGAGTGAGAAGCTGACAGAGTAAGACAGGGAAGGAGGTAAAGTTAATATAAGGGTGAGATATCAAGGTCACCCCTGTGTAATGGGAACTAGATTTTTCCAGGATCTTCTGAAACATACTATTGCCATAATTGCCAACCAGAAACTCAATGGAGCTCCATTACCAAATTGGACCCAGGTTTGATCATGCACCAGGAAGGTTGAATGGGCTCCTTCAAGCATCCTACATGACAGTACCAGAAAGTTCCTAGGGAGTAAGCAAGAAATCCATTGTTTAACTGAAGCTCAGTGAGGTCATCAGAGACAGAAATCTAACCAGGAAATCTATCAAAGAAGTCTAACACAGTCCATTTCTTGAGCCACTTGGATCTAAGTTTATGCCCTAAATAGATTCTTGCCATCAAAGAGCCCTTAGGATGGTAGCAAGCTTAGTCTTCACAAAGGACCCGACATGAAATGATTAAACGAGTTAATCTTTACTACGGCAACTAGTCCCAAATCCATAACTTATATTCAATTTATCATCCTCTATTTCCACCATCCATTCCAAATGTTCCTTGCCCTCAGCCAGAATTTCAGTGGATCTAGATGTTTTCCTGTTAGGGTAACACACATATTTTTTTCCTGAGAAGTTTCATTTTCTAATTGACCTACACTCAGCAGGCTATGTTTACTGCAATTGTCCATTCATCCTTTTTACTGAGCATGAAAAATACAAAAAGACACTCCAGTGTACCATTGAGTTCCCTGGATAATCCTCCCCATCACTAAATGTAGTAACAAAGCTAGATCTTTACGAAAATCAGGATCAATAACATCCCAATGGAAAACTTTATTCATCCTCTCACATAAATATTTTATTCTCTGGGAACCAGAACCTCCAAACCAACAATGCTTAAGGTTGTTGCATGGATGCAAAAGATAAATTCCACAAGTGGATCACTTACAATTATTATAAGATGGACCCATCCAAATTTCACCTTTTGGTTCTTTGAGCTGTATTCCTACCTAATGGGGACACAGTATAAGATATTGGTTTGTTGGATATACTGAATCCTAGAGGAGAACACTCCAACTCCACAGAATTTGTCTTTAAATTGTCATTTTATTTTTTAAATATAATTTTTAGTTTTTATTTATGAAAATACTAGCAGCAAGAAAAACAGGCAAGGTGGGTTCAGGCACTGGGTACGGTAGCTCTCGTACAGGAGGTGTTCACATGGCTCACAGGGAACTGCCTGCGTCTCTACTTTTGCAGATAGGGAGGGGAGCAAGTCTGATTTTTAAGCCAAGAAGAACTCCAAAGCCTCCTTTTCCTAGACATAGGGTTTGGAGATCTTTGCACCAATCAGCTGAGCTGGATTTTCCAGCTGGCCTAGGACATATATATTCAATATATGTCCATTAGGTAAATAAGTTGTTACTTTAACTGACCTTTTAGAAGCCTATTTCATTATTCTATAAAGCTAGCTAATTCTGTGTGATATGGAATAGGGTTGAACCAGGGATTTCCATGGTTATGCACATCTGGTTCCATTTTCTCAAAGTGATAAAATGCATACTCATAGGAAAATTAAGTGTAGTTAGGGCGAGAATGAGGGAGGAAACAAGTGGTCCTAAGAACAGATGATAATCAGTTGGAAAAGATACCGCAACCCCTGAAAGGAGGAATGATTGACAGACTCAGGTAAAGCAAATGACAGAAGGAACCCAGTTTTCGAATCAATATAAGGGAATTAAAAAGGTTTTCAGAGCATTTTAACACCCACATCTTGGTTTCTGCCATCACTTTCCCATAAAAAGAACTAGGACATCTTGGAGAAACAGCAGATTTTAAGACTGTGGCAGAAACTTTACAAGATAAACTGGAACATCTTGTAAGGTAACAATGTAATACAACACACAACAATGGAGTTATGTGGAAAGAACACAGAACACAACTGAAAGAGCTCCAATGCTCAAGGAAGAAACCACTTGTGCAAGAAAATCAAGTAACTTTGGATTACAACCCAAACTATAATAAATGTCCATGAATACATGGTAATATAAATAAATAACTAAAATAAACAAATGGAGCAGAATAGACCAATCTCCTGGTCAGAAGAATTTCAAATAATTTATCCAGATAGTTTTGCCTCAAGGATACGGAGCATAACTTCTTATCCCTCCTATGTGGGCTATGCATAACAGCTTCCACCTAAAGAGCAAAGTGTGGAAAGCAGAGAAAAAGAGCGATGTTACAATGGAGAAATCTGACCAGTCTAAGGTGTAATGACCACTAAATGTAGTGAGGCATCTTGGTTGGGATCCTGGAGCAGAGGGAGCATTAGGTAAAAGATACGGATATCCAATATACTGAAGACTTTAGTTAATAGTAATGTATATTCATTCATTCATTAATAGCAAAAAAAAAAAGTACCATACTAATATAATAATAGGACAATCTGGATTGGTATAAGATGGAGCAAGGATACCAAGCATAAAAATAAACAAAAATCCTGAAATTCTTTCAGGGAAAATTCCAGGCATCCAGCTAGCTCCAGAAGTGATTAAGTAACTTGTTAAACAAGAAGGTAATAGTAGCTGAAGAACAGCCAAGGAAGTTAAAGCTCCAGAGACAGAAGTTTGCTTTCCCCATAGAAACTAAAGATAACATCTTAACATATGTCCCTTGGTTGCCTTTCAGAGGCTCCCACTTAGGAACACCACCAAATGGATGGACCTGCTCTTCAATCCCAGGTAAGGAAGCAATGAAGACTGAACTTTTTTTTTTTTTTTTTTTTTTTTTTTTTTGAGACGGAGTCTCGCTCTGTCACCCGGGCTGGAGTGCAGTGGCCGGATCTCAGCTCACTGCAAGCTCCGCCTCCCGGGTTCACGCCATTCTCCTGCCTCAGCCTCCCGAGTAGCTGGGACTACAGGCGCCCGCCACCTCGCCCGGCTAGTTTTTTGTATTTTTTAGTAGAGACGGGGTTTCACCATGTTAGCCAGGATGGTCTCGATCTTCTGACCTCGTGATCCGCCCGTCTCGGCCTCCCAAAGTGCTGGGATTACAGGCTTGAGCCACCGCGCCCAGCTGAAGACTGAACTTTAACCATTGTTCTTTCATCAAAGTTTCTTCCTGAGGGACTTGCAACAAGTCACTCCCTCTAGCCAGTTAGCATTTGTTCTACAAATGTTACCCCAAATTTTGTAAAGAATCTTCTTTCTTCACCAATTGCAAATCAGAAAATTGTTAAATTTATCTCTGACCTGTAAGCCTCATTTCAAGGTATCCCACCCTCTTGAGTGTAAATCAATGAGTAACTTCCATGTATTGATTTATGAGTTTGCCTATAGTTTCTGCTTTCCTGAAATGTACACATACCTTTACAAATCCTTGCCTTCAAGCCATTTGGGAAGTCAGGATTTGAGCATTAGCTGTCTGGTTCTCCTTGCTTGACACCCTGCTATGAAAGCCTTTTCTTTTTTTTCTATTGCTACAAATCTTGGTGTAGTTATCTGATTTTACTGTGCCAAGTGAGTGGACCCCAGTTCAGTCCTGAAACAGGTATTTGACAGATTTGTGAGAACTCTTTGTGCTATTTCACAATTTTTCCATAAATACAAAACTGTTATTAAAGAGTTTATTAAAATAAATTGATTATTTTTCTTTTCACAAAGCTTTTTACCAGAGAGGATAGAAAAGGGAAAAGAGCATCTGAACTTGGAAAAGGAGAATGAATGAAGGTCAAAACTATCTTAGCTAGATTTCCCTGACAAAGGAGAGAATGAGGCAAGTACTTATATTGTTACAAGAAAGTGGTCCTGATCCAGACCCCAAGAGAGGGTTCTTGGATCTCGTGCAAGAAACAATTCAGGGCGAGTCCACAGTGCAAAGCAAAAGCAAGTGTATTAAGAAAGTAAAGTGGTGAAAGGACAGCTGCTTCATAGAGAGAGTAGGATGTTCCCGAAAGTAAGAGGAGGAATGCGTCCACCCTAGGTACAATGCTGCTATATATGGGGAGATGTGTTTTGTGATAAAGGATTACTTTTCTTAATTACTATATTTGCAAGAATTGATATTATTATCTTTAAAGCAAAATTAGGAATGCCTTTGTTCTCCAGATAACAGGATATCTGGACACTCCCAAGTCTGGGTCTGTTTTAGTAAACATTATTAATTTTTTCCTTTAACCATCAACATCTAGAGGCTAGGAACACCTAACTTTCTGGCAATGCAGTTCAGCAAGTCTCAGCCTCATTTTCCTGGCCCTCACTCAAAATGGAGTAGCTCTGGTTCAAACGCATATGACATATCCACCCTCCCTTTACAAGAGGACCCTTAATCCTAAGGGTTGCAGAGGGATGAAGATGCATCTTCTGTATCTTCTTCAGGCTGAACAGGGGCAATGATATTCCTGCCTAACTATTAGGGTCTCTTGCATTCAGGGTAGAGCAAAGCTCAGTCAGAGCGTTGGTATGGTGAAGGTCGTTCATAACTCTGAGTTCTGAGAAAAGGTGATATCTGGAAGATTAATGTGTCCAATTTAAGAAAGCATTGAATGAGCTTGTTTTGCATTCCTACACGAAGAATATAACCACAATATATTCCATAACAGCAAAGCAAAATAAGTCAAATCATTCCAAGTAGAATAAACAGGAATGCTTTCCAAACACTGGGCAGTTGTTGGAACCAAGCCAATATACTGTCAACTGATAGTGCACCAATGGCAGAGATGTGAGCGTCTAAAGCTTTCATAGCCTGGGTAAAATTGACCTGTGAATAGTCTGGAACATATATATAACATTCAGTTTTGATCAAAGCATAAGTGCCCCCTTGGGCCACTGTTAAAATGTCCAAGTCATACGGTTTTGTAAGGCTACCTGCCTAATCTGAGGAATTTCCTCAGTTAGGATGGTAAGGGCATGGGATGCATTATTGAAAACCACAGCCGTGTCCTTGGCTAAGGCTTAAACTCATAACTCAATACTGACTGTAGCTGCCAGTAGGGAAAATACAGCCATCAGACAGAACCACCAAGATCCTCGCTTTTGTCGCTTATGGCAAGCTTTACAATTTGCCAGTTAGATGGGAGAGAGTCCAATAAGGTGAGGATACAACCCGTCAGATAAAGACAACCCCACATACACCTTCCAGTACAGTTATAAGGTAAGTATGGCCAGCCAGGCGTTCCACAAGCCCATAGCCATCCCCAAGGAGAAGGGTAGGCATTCATTTTTGGCAAATTATCTTGCCACCCCGTCCACATCTGGTCTGTTAGAAGAAGGTCTGATTACATTGTTGAAATGACAGCCATCTCATATTATGGGCTTCTGTCTGGCGATGACTATTATTGTGCCTTTCAAAACACAGAGGCGCTTTGCCTGATACCTGCACTTGAACAGCTGTCATTCACCCAAATTCATTATGTGTAGCATAACCTATATGGGGTAGAGTTTAGCTGTTTTCTAATTAGATTTAAAAGGTGCCTTCTTAGCCGGAGCACGGTGGCTCACACCTGTAATCCCAGCACTTTGGGAGGCCGTGGCGGGCAGATCACGAGGTCAGGAGATCGAGACCATGCTGGTTAACACAGTGAAACCCCGTCTCCACTAAAAATAAAAAAAATTAGCCGGGCGTGGTGGCAGGTGCCTGTAGTCCCAGTTACTCGGGAGGCTGAGGCAGGAGAACGGCATCAACCCGGGAGGCGGAGCTTGCAGTGATCTCTTGCAGTGAGCCGAGATCACACTTGGGCGACAGAGCAAGATTCCATCTCAAAAAAAAAAAAAAAGATGCCTTCTTGTCTCTTCATAGGAAACAAAGGGGCTAAGGCCCATGTGGCTATGATACATGGGAAAAGAGGGGCTATGTTTATAATGTTCAGTTTCCCAATCATAATAAAATCCCCATAAACTTAGGTTGGCTGGTTGAATATGCCAGGGCAACCTGGAAGTGGAAGAAAGTAGCAATTCTCCACATACCCAACAGTTTGTCTGATTATGTAGCAAGGCTAAACTCTGTGCCCACTCAGTAAATAAGTTATTCTCTGCATGATTTCAGCTTATATCCAAAAGTAAAATGCCAATCCATATCTTTATGTTATGCATCCCTTTTATTTCTTCTGAACAGGAGTCGGAGGTCACTGATTGGCTCACAGGAATAAATAGGATTATTCTCTTGTGTTCTGTTGGTCTGTGGGTCTTCCTAACAGACAGGTTTAATTCGAGATAAATGGACCCAGCCGTTTATTCCCAGAAGTTTAACTGCAGTTGCGGTACTAAGGAGAACTTGATAGGGTCGCTTCCGTATTAGGGAAAGTTAATCTGGGGATCCTTCCTTCCAAGTTTTTAATAGGACCCAGTCTCCCACCTGTGTTATAAAAAGATTCTCTTCCTTAGTGGGGGAAGACAGTTTTTAATTTCCATATTCAAGGAGTCTATTTTGCACTTGTCCTAAGTTGATCACATAATTCTGTAGCTTGAAAGTATCTATGTCTATTAGGAGGTCTATAGTTAAGAAAGGCCTTCCACACATAATTTCAAAAGGGTTGAGCTACAGATTTCCTTTAGGGGCCACTCGAACCCATAATAAGGCTAAAGGCAATAAAGACAGTCAGGTTTCTGATGTCTCTTGGCATAGTTTAGCAAGAGTCCTTTTTAGAGTTTGATTAGCTCTTTCTACTACTCACTACTTCAGGAGGTCTGAAGACTGGCCTCCACGCTGAGTAAAGGTGGTACTGAATTCTTAGGGCTGAAGATGTGTTTTGGATAATTGTCGCTGTGAAAGATGGGCCATTATCACTCTGTAAGCTTTCAGGTAGCCCAAATCTAGGAAGTATTTCCTTTAGTAAGAGTTTAGAAACCTCAATTGCCTTTTCAGACCGGGTAGGAAAAGCCTCTATCCAATCAGTAAAGGAGTCAACAAATACTAATATTTAAATCCTTTACATGGGGTCATCTGAGTATAGTCTACTTGCCACTTTCCACCAGGGTAAGTTCCCCTAAGCTGAATAGGCCTTACTAGAGGAGGAGGTAAAGACTGGTTATTTGGGTTATTCCAGGCAGATAGTTCACAGGCCCGAGTTCCCTGTTTCATTGTTTTAACTAAGCCTTTTCCTATAAAAAGCTGGGACATTAATTGAAACAGGGACTCTCTTCCCAAATGAGTAGAGTCATGCAAATACTGAACTATTTTCCACTGATTAGCACCTCGTATTAATAGTTTGTTGCCCTGTTTCCCTGGTGCACAAAGCTACTTCCATCTGTAAACCAGGATTATCTAGAGGCTCATCATTTAAATCTGGATGGCTGGAGTAAACTTGCTCCATAACTTGTACACAAGAATGATCTAGGGTGCCTGTGGGTTCAGGAAAATAGGTAGCTGGATTCAAAGTCTGGCATAGTTTAAGAATTGTATCAGGAGCGTCTAGCAACAAAGCCTAATATTTATTCACAGGAAAGAAGGAGGAGCAATTTCTCATCTACCTTGTGATTTCCAAAAGATACTACTGTATGCAGTTAAGTTAACAAATCCCTTCCCAACAAGGGGGTAGGGCATTCAGGAAAAAACCAAAGCCCCTGAAGAGCACCTTAAAGGATAGGTAAAATGGCATGTATGGGCTTGTCCATCTATCCCCTTGACCACAGAGTTTTGAGGTGAATAGACCCATTATAATGGGTCAAAACAGAGTAAGCATTCCAGAAGGAAGTTAATATTCTTACCTGCCATGTCAAGGGTTACCCATGTCTCCTCGAGAGATATAGCTAGTTGTCTCACAGGAGCTGTGGCAGAAGGTCTCAGGCCCCGTCACTCTTGGGTTTGCCTGGCTATTTCAGTCATTAGTGGTTTGGGTGCCGATGGCTCCCTTCAAAACACTGGGCAATCCCTCTTAAAATGGCCAGTTTTCCTACAGTGTGCACACTGATTTATGCCCCAGGCACAGTGACTCAAATACTCAATTGGGCTTCCCACCTTTCAGCTTCCCTTGCTCAGGCCAACGGCCAGGAGGGCAGCCCCATGTGGGAGGTGAGCTTAAGGCTGCAGCCAAGAGCTACACCTTGTGGGAGGTCCTTCTTGCTCTTTCTGCTTCCTCTGCTTTGTCCCTGTTATCAAAAACTAAAAATTCCACATCCAAAAGCTGCTCCATAGGAGTTTGGGGACCCATAGCTGCTGTTTGTAGTTTCCTATGGATATCAGGAGCAGACTGGGTTATAAAATGTACTCCCAAAAGGATTTGTCCTTCCCTTGAGGCAGGATCAATGTTAATATATTTCCTCATTACTTAGATGAAATGTTATTGAAACAAAACTGGATTCTCATCTGTACCCTGAGAAACTTCCTTAACCTTTTCAAAATTAACAGGCTTTTGCCTACATTTCTTCAACCCTTCCAACAAACAAGTGACCCTATGATCTCTCCTCCCCAAGTTCTCACTGCTCCTTTGATAGTTCCACTCTAGGTCTTGATCTGAAACTGCTATACCTCCTGCCTGATATATATTATGGTTTGGGTTACGAGCCAATACCTCCTCTGCATGGGTCCTCTCTGTCCCCAAAATGCATTGTTTCTCTTCCACTGTACAACACAGATACAACAATACATGCAGATACTGCCAAGTTAAACTATAGGTCGGAATTAATTTCTCAAACTCATCTATGAATTTTCCTAGATCTTCAGAGAAATCACCAAGCTTCTCTTTACACAGAGTAAAATCGGACATAAAACAGGAGACGTACTCCTCACAGTGCCTTCTTCCCCATTTGCCGCCCCTAAGTGTACAGAGGTTTTTCTTTGGAGGTTGATAAGAGGCTCCACTAAGAGTAGTATTCAATGGCTAAGTTCCCCAGGGAGTGGTGGGTATACAGTGGGATTAGATGGGTAAGCAGGAGGGGCAAAGAGTCCTCAATAGAACTTTCAGGGGAACTAGAGGGAGAAAGGACTGACACATCTGAACCTTCACAGCTGACAGAAGGAGGTTTTGCTCCACCCCAAACTGCCCACTGAATTGGGGAAGGGGGCTTGCATTAAAGGATCATCCAGTATGGCTAGCTCTTTTTCTTCTTTTCCACTTATCAAACATGTACACACCTGCTGCAGGGTTATCCTGACTGAGCAGGAAAAATGCTTGGACATACGATATTTCATCCCATTTCCCTCCTGCTTACAAAACAAATCAAGTTAAAGTATAGTATTAAAGGCCGTAGTTCAGGTAGGAGGCCATTTCTCTTGTTTCTCCAAGTAATACCGAGGTCAAACAGTATTACACAGAAACACCAGTTTTCTCTTAAGCCCATTCAGTGTAAACTAGTCCCAGTGTTGAAGAATATATCTTAGTGGCGAGTTCTTTGGAATCGATGCCATCATTCCCATGAAGGATTCAGGTGATGTTGAAAGAAAAGTTCCAAACCTGTAAAACTGGATTGCCACTGGCCAAGTAAAGGATGATGGAGGTTTTTAGACCAGCTGCAATAATGAAGGGATGCCTGCTGAAAATTGGATTCTCTTATTCACATTATCCTAATAATATAAGTGAGCCAAGCTATAAGTCTTAGATTAACTGAAACATGGACTTCAACAAAAATGTCAAATAGGCCGGGCGCGGTGGCTCAAGCCTGTAATCCCAGCACTTTGGGAGGCCGAGACGGGCGGATCACGAGGTCAGGAGATCGAGACCATCCTGGCTAATACGGTGAAACCCCGTCTCTACTAAAAAATACAAAAAACTAGCCAGGCGACGAGGCGGGCGCCTGTAGTCCCAGCTACTCGGGAGGCTGAGACAGGAGAATGGCGTGAACCGGGAGGTGGAGCTTGCAGTGAGCTGAGAGCCGGCCACTGCACTCCAGCCTGGGCGGCAGAGCAAGACTCCGTCTCATAAAAAAAAAAAAAAAAAAAAAGTCAAATAAGGCAAAGAAAATGAAGAGGATTCAGATGGGAATGACCAAAGCAAGCAGGTTCTGGAAAATAGCAGCAGTGTGGATTGGACAAGAAAAGCTGGTTTGCCCAAATCCAAGAAAAAGGCTTTTTTTATTTGGTTGTTTGTTGTTTTTTGGTTTTTTGTTGCTGTTGTCATTGTTGTTTTAGTGTGCAAAATGAAAGAAAACAGCAAGATTTCTATCCTAGTGCTTCTCGATCACACCTAGTCAGCACAGCAGCTACAAAAGATAACCACCTCTAATCTTATTGTTCATAGCTACTAAATACCAAATATCAATCAGCAATTTTAGAGACAGAGCCTTCAATGATTTTTGTTCCCAAAGTTTCACAAGCAAACAGGTGGGAAATGGGGAGGCACACAGAAGAATAAGTTAAAATCTCTAAGTCCAGTTAAATGAAGTCTCCCAAAAATGACAGTGAAACAGAGACAGTAATCAAGAAATTGATTCATGCTGCAAGGTGGACAAGGCAGGTTAATACAAAGAGCATAGCCTGTGGTGCCAAACCTGTTTTTAGCCCAGAGGTACTATACTGAGAGGGGCCTCTAACCCTAAGTCGTATCTCTAACCCGAAGCCAGTGAAGGATCCTTGCCTTTTATTAAGAGGGGCCTCTAATCCACTCTATGTTAGGAGAGACTCTAATTCTCTTAAGTTTGGCCTCTAACCCACTCTCATTCTTTACCTGGGTACTCCACCACTTACCCAAAGTCATGCAATCAGTGCTGCAGTCTATTTCCTTTGGTTTGGGGAGGCTTCTTTAGTATTTTCCTTTCTGTGGTTCACCAGAAATATGTTACAGGATCCCAACACTTACCCAAAGTTAGTCATTGGGTAAGAGTTTCTGCACTATAGTCCCTTCTGTGGTCACCAGAAATGTGTTACAGGAAAAGGGGTCCCGATCCAGACCCCAGGAGAGGGTTTTTGGATCTTGAGCAAGAAAGAATTCAGGGCGAGTCCATAGTGCAAAGCAAAAGCAAGTTTATTAAGAAAGTAAAGTGGTGAAAGGACAGCTAGGACAGCTACTCCATAGACACAGTAGAATGTTCCTGAAAGTAAGAGGAGGAATGCATCCACTCTAGGTACAATGCTTGTCTATAATGGGAGATGTGTTCTGCTACAAGGGTTTGTGACAAAAGATTAATTTTCTTAATTACTATATTTTGCAAGAATCAATATTATCTTTAAAGCAGAATTAGGAATGCCTTTGTTCTCCAGATACCAGAGTATCTGGACACTCCCAGCTCTGGGTCTGTTTTAGAAAACATTATTACTTTTTTCCCTTAACTGTAAACATCCAGAGGCTAAGAATACCTAACTTTCTGGGAATGCAGCCCAGCAAATTTCAGCCTCATTTTTCTAGCTCTCACTCAAAATGGAGTCACTGTGGTTCAAATGCCTCTGACAATATGAAAGCAGTTTATTTGGGAGATGATCCTATGGTGTAGAAGCAAGGAACCACAGAGAATTAGACAAGTGAAAAAAGAAGTGTAGCACATTATTGTGATAACAGATTTTGGCAATGCAGTCTTGATTCCAACAAGGACTTTCTGAGAAAAACGCAGCTCTCCCAAAGTTAACTACTTGAGACAGAGACCAAGAGAGTGTTTGCCTTCCAGCTCCCATCCACTCTTTGTCAAATGTTGCCTCAGGGGGTGTTCATGTTCTCACATTTTCAGGTCTCCACATGCACTGGAATGGTCCAATGCCCTCCCATCAGTCGGTGTTATAAGTAATGATGGCGAAGAATCCCAAGAGCAAAAAGCAAAAGATAGGCAGCGCATTCTACATTTGCAGTAGCCAGTTCCTCTAGCAATGGCAAGAGCAATGAGGTAGGCCAAAATTATATAGACAGAAAATTTAAAATGTCCAGACCACCATTCTTAAAGTTCCAGTTAAAATCTCTCTCTGGGACTATTCAGGGTATACAGGAATACAAGATATTTTGCAAGAGAGTTCATGAGGGAGATTTGCAGGCATTTTGTTTTTTGGTTTTTTGGGTTTTTTTTTTTTTTTTTTTGAGACAGTTTTGCTCTGTCGCTCAGGCTGGAGTGCAGTGGCGCGATCTTGGCTCACTGCAAGTTCCACCTCCCAGGTTCACGCTATTCTCCTGCCTCAGCCTCCTGAGTAGCTGGGACTACAAGCGCCTGCCACCACGCCCGGCTGATTTTTTGTATTTTTAGTAGAGTTGGGGTTTCACCGTGTTAGCCAGGATGGTCTCCATCTCCTGA
This sequence comes from Trachypithecus francoisi, assembly GCF_009764315.1. Taxonomy (NCBI): domain Eukaryota; kingdom Metazoa; phylum Chordata; class Mammalia; order Primates; family Cercopithecidae; genus Trachypithecus; species Trachypithecus francoisi. The sequence goes on along the minus strand of NW_022681431.1, from coordinate 21,936,362 downwards.
CCTCGTGATCTGCCTGCCTCAGCCTCCCAAAGTGCTGGGATTACAGGCGTGAGTCACTGCACCCAGCTGGCATGTTCAATTTATGACAAAGACACAAGGCATTATAGATCATTCTAAGTGAGAAGGAAATGAAGAGAAGGGAGGTAGAAACTGATTCAAGATTCACTCAAAAGGGTAGATCAAATTCAATGAAAGGCTCACTCCAGAGGTGTGAGTAGGTTGGCCAACCACTGTTTTCATGGGGACACTATTTTCTGCCAGAGGTTTGAAAGCCATTGCTATAGTGGGCCAAGCAGAGTGGCAAAAGACCCAAGTGCTAGCTAACATGCACAAAAGTGGCAGGAAGAAAGGTCAAGGGGCAAAAACTCCAATCCTTGATAGGCCACCCAGTTGAAGTGCCATCCTGAAATAAGCCAGCACACTAGGAAAGAGTCTGGCTGAAATCTAGAGCAGCAGCTGAGATAAAACTTGCAGTGATCACCAATTTTTCCAGTTCTATTCCTTCTGGATACATACCAGCATTCTACTGCCCCATCAGACTTCAAGTCATGCTGGCCATGTGTCTTGCTGTGGCCAACAAAAGCAACAGGAAGAGAAGAGGCAGATACATAGGACTTCAAGGAAGAAGTCTACAAATACCAGTGCATCATTCAATATGCTTTTTTCTTCCCCTGTCCCAGTGACTGATGACATTTCAGATGACACCAGCATCTGTGATATTCATAACTGAGTAAGATGTGGAGCAGAGCTCCCAGCAACCTGAAATGGGTTCTCCAAGGGAACAATAAACAGATATATATTTTACTAAACTGCTAAGATTTGGGGGCAGTTTGTTAAACATAACCTAGTGCATCCTGAGAGATAGAGAAAAGCAGGATATAAGCTCAACCAACCCAAAAATGGGAGCACAGTGAATTAGAGTAAGCCCTATGTCCCAGGACTTAGAAACACCAGGTGGCTCATTTTCTTGGCAGCAAAACATCTCCAGGAGAAAGATGAGAAGCCAGTAATCATAACTGGGCCCCCAGAGCCCAAGCCTTATTCTATGCTCCTGTGCATGTGTCCAGCAGGGGCATATGAAAAAGGTACCAAGGATGCCACTACACTCTCCATCTCTGGCCAACCTGGTGATACAGTTAGCCTTTGCGTCCCCACCCAAATCTCATCTTGAATTGTAATCCCATAATCTCTATGTGTCTAGGGAGAGGCCTCCTAGGAAGTGAGTGAATCATGGGGGTGGTTTCCCCTATGCTGTTCTTCTGATAGTGAGTGAGTTTTCATTCATAAGATCTTATGGTTTTATAAGGGGCTTCCTCCTTTGCTCAGCACTCATTCTGTCCTGTTGCCCTGTGAAGAAGGTGTCTGTTTTACCTTCACCTTCTACCATGATTGTAAGTTTTCTGAGGCCTCCCCAGCCATGGGGAACTGAAAGTCAATAAAACCTCCTTCCTTTATTAATTACCCAGTCCATGGCAGTTCTTTATAGCAGTGTGAGAATGGACTAATACACCTAGCCATGAAACTAGGTTAGTATTTTAATCCACAGATGGGTACAAATCACCAGCTTACCCATGAGGACCTGGAAAAAGCAAGGTCAGAAAACAAGAAAAATTAGGTGGTGGTTGACGTTTTTCCTCCACTGAATTTGGTCACCAGTCTGTTCTTGAGATCTTTTCTCTCTTTGAAGTTTGCCTTCCCTCCCTTTGGTTCCAATTTTCCATCTAAAGTGAATCTCATGAATGCCTGTGTGCTGCTGTCATCCTCAGGCCAACACCTTCCAATGACCAGAGGAAAACTGGATAAACTCTACTTTCAAAGCAGCCCACCTTTTTAATGTGCCCACCAAGTTTCTCCTCCCTGTGTAAGGATAATCTTCATGGAACAGAGATGATGGATCATCAGTGATCCCAAAAATAAATCAAGGTGCTCATTCCACTCTGGTTACCACCCACTTCTCAATCTCTGTGTGAAAACCCACCACTCACAGGCATCTCTCTCCTTCCTTCTGTCTGCTACTTCACTTCACCCTTACACTTCACCCTTACACTTCTTTTTCAATATTAGAATTATGTATATAAAAAACAAGCTGTTTTCAAAAAATAAAAAGGAAAAGAAGGTCATTCATTCTTTCACAGGCCCAAGAGAGGGAGCTGGGGAAAATAGCCCCAAAGCATTTTACCTTGGATTGGCTCTCCTAGAAACCTTTAGGTTTTCTTGTTACCCATTAAGGACCTCTTCAAAATGGCAGTCTCCATCCTCTAAGAGTCACAAACATAACAGGTTTCTCATATTGCCTGATTTTTCTAAGCTTCCCAGCTCCAATAACCTCCCTCTTCTCTTGCATCTGGAACCTTTTGACTTTACCTATTGATCATGTCACCTCTTCCATTGCCCATCCTCAGCCCATCAGAGACCCCATCTCTCAAGAGCAGTGACGACCACTTTGGGTGACTCTTTCAGGCTTAACTTTTAAAGTTCCCTTTTCTAGTAGGTTTTGTAATCACGACTCCAAAAAGACAAGCTGTTCTTTATATTTCAGTTTCTACGACGTAAAAGCCAAAGACTTTCCGAGTTTAAGGTACGTCAGTCAGGGGTCACTTAGAAGCCCAACTTAACAAGATTGCTTTCCTCACTCTGTGAGCTATTTAATTCCTTTTAGCTCTGTTCTGCTGCTGACTGATTGGCAGAATTGTTTCAAGGTGACTTCCAAGGGACTGTATGTACCCACATGCAGCATGTTTGCTAAATCACAAGCGACAAGAACTATGGTCTAGGTCATTATTTTTACCCAAGTAAATATGAAAATACACATACCTATCTGATCTTTTTATTTAAATTTGGCTTCATATGTTTTATACAGCCCACATTACTATTATTTACTGTAGTTTTCTTTTGACTATTTCTCTCTAGCTGTACCTAAGTGCTGGAGTTTTCCAAAGTATATCCCCGTTCTGCTTCTTTTCTCCCTTGACATACCCTTCCTGTAAGTGTCTGCACTTATATCAGGCCACTTATAAAATATGAACAGATTCATGTGTATCTGTTGCTTTCATGCAAGCAGAATAAAGAACTGGTGCATAATTATCCATGCTGTCTCTTTCAGACTTAGTACATTGAGGGAAATGTTGAAATGGTAGCATAGTAGCAACCTCTCCCAACCTGGGTAACTTAGTGACTGTGATGCACTAATCTCCCTGCCAAATTGACTTAAAAAGAAATAAATATTTGGGTTTTAAGGCTCTGTGATTCGCGACATGCTTGTTAGAACATAGTAAGCTACCCTACCCTGACTGGTTACTGGGATCCACTTAACTATGCAATCGATTATCACTAATGCTTTCCTTTCCTTGACTTTCTATACCCATGTGGTAAGTAAATCCTGATAGTTCAAATTTCCAAAAGTTCCTTTGACTACTGGAGTATTTTTTTAAATATGGCTGGTTTATTCATTTTTTTTAATTTCTAGAAAATCCTTATGAAGGATTTTTTATATAATCACCTATTTTAAATAATAAATCTTTAAGAATATCGGCATTATTTTATTTATAGGACATGGCAGTCTTAGAAATTGAAGCATGTAAAAGCATATCCAAAACGTAAGAAACTTCATCACAGAAGGACAGTAACTCTTCCCAAACCACTACTTTACAAAATAGATATGCCTATCCCTAGTATATACTTCTGTCAAGAAAGACTGCAGGTAGAAAGGAAAATCAGGATAAGAGGATAACAGAACAAAAAACCACCTGCTTTCCAAAGCCTTTCAGTCTCTAGAATTTATGACAACCTTACTTTCCAGAGTGAGCCCAAACACTAAACCTAACCATAAGCTAACTTACCCTATTTTTCTCAGCACCCTTTCCCTCCTATAGTTAACCACTTGCTGTGAAAGCAACAAGCCAATGTTATTATCCCTAATTTTAAAAAAAATGTAAATAAGACAGAATGACCATTTAAACAGATCAATTCTGCACATTTGTAGCCCAGCAAGGTTGCTTCCCAGAGATTCTGGTTGGCAGCTAATTTCTCCTTGCACATGGACTGCCTCCTTTTGTCTGCCTGCCATTCATTTTGGTGTGGACCTATAAGTTTAGAGAAAAGCGCTGCCCAAAAATAATATTACTAAGCATTATTTTTATTAGTTCTCTTTTTATTCCTATGAGAGTCTCTCTAGGGAACTCCATGTTATATTTGGAAGACAGTAACATGGAATATGCAAAATGGAATGAGTGGTAGCTATACTTTCTCCTCAGCTACTAAGCACCCAGGAGTCTTACCTGGAGCAGTATTTAAACTCGCATATTTAAATATAAAGAATGATTTTTAATGGCTGTGCCCTACAGGATTTACCGACTATTATTCCCACCTTAGACATAAATAACCAAGTGAAAGGCAAGAGAAGAAAATTCATTGCTGGTACAGTCTCTATAAAAACTATAGAAATTGCTGAGATTATATTTTCCTAAAGTAAAAACTGAATAATAGTAAATTAATATTAATCATCTGTTGATTATTGTTTTAAGGCAAATTCTTCCAAGATCAAAATGCACTTAGGCACCTTAGATTGCTTTTTCTTCCCTATAATTTCATTTTTGAATACTTATTTAACCATTTTAAACAATTTGAAAAATTGCTAGCTATTAGGATTCTATAATTTTTTTCAGAATGAGTATTTTTAAAGTTGTAGATTTAAAAGCATAGAAGGAAAATGCTGACATTTTCTTCAAGCAAAAAGTTTTTTTCTCCTCTCTAGCTCCCTCTTCCTCAACACCTCCCCACCTTCCCAACTCTCCACCCCTCATGAATCTGTATTCCTGAATAAGAGGGTGTGATTGAGGAAGGTCAGAATTTAAAAGATTAAGAGAAAACCCACCTGAAAAAAAATCCTCGGGAAAGTCTTCCTCAAGTATGCCTAGTTCCTGTGTGACATGCAGAACTAACTGGAGGTCTTCCGAAGAAAGTTGATAGAGTCCTCAGGTAGTCACAGAATAGGTGGGCTGCAGCCAGAGAATCACAGCCATAAATGCTGCCAGTAACAGGCTGAGCTTTGGAACTCTTTGAGTGGAATGGAAACCAAATATCCTATGTTCTCACTTATAAATGAGAGCTAAGCTACGAAGATACAAAGCCATGAGAATGATATAATGGACTGTGGGGACTTCAGTAGGGAAAGACTGGGAGCAGGGTAAGGGATAAATAAACTATACATTGGGTACAGTGTACACTGCTCAGGTGACAGGTGCAATAAAATCTCAGAAATCACCACTAAATAACTTACCCATATAACCAAAAATCACCGATACCCCCAAAATTGAAATTAAAATTAAAAATTTTTAAAAATTCATTGTCTGAGTGATGAACTGGGGACAAGCTTGCATTACCACTAGAAGTAAACTAAAACCTGTACCCTACTGTATCTCCCTCTAGTCCCTTTTGCCTTTGAACACGTGGAAAGTGATCGCAGCTGCTTGAGGCTGTAGCTTCCACACATTCCAGGAAGCACTGCACTCACATCCACCCCCACTCCCCTGTATGAGGAGTCCCCATACAGCTTCTAAAGTCTTCCTTTTTGAACATACAAGTGCCATATTATGAGCAGTGTTGGCCTTAGTTGTTCGCTACTTTGGGTGTCATTTTCTACCATGGTGCTATTTCAGTCATGGTTGTTTTCTCTTGTATGTGCTTGGATGAACACTAAGTAGAAGTTTCTAGAAAACAGAGGATAGAGCTATTTGGAAAATCTGGCAACAAGAAATTCAGAAATAATCATGAAAAGAATGGAGCAGAGCTAAGAGATGCCATCAAGAGAACAGTGACCGTCCAAAAACCTGGGAAAACACCCAAGTGCTCAGCATGGTCCTCCTGCAACACAACGCAACCCCAGGCTTCCTCCTCACCCTCCCTTTGTCATGCCATCTCTCTTATTTACTAGACTCAGGCCACTTCTTGTTTTTCAAATATGCCTATTATTTGTTGGGATAGTTGCACATGTCTCTGTGCTTAAAATACTCTTGCCCCCACTGTAATATTCTCTTGTTTCCACCTATCCTTCAGGTCCCAGATTAAGAGCCACTCCATGTGGGAGGCCTTCCATGACCCTCCAGTCTAAACAAGATTTCCTGACTTATATGCTCTCGTAGGCCTCTGCACATCTTTTCACTTAACTATGGTTTATAATGATATGTGTGTCCTTCATCCACAGCCACGTAGTAGTACATGTAATTTCGACCTCTTCACTATGCTATCAGCTTCAAGAGGTGTGGGGCATTTGTTAGTTTTGCTAATGAATAGAGCTCTGTAAAAGCACAGTGCTTGGTACTTACTAGGATGAGTCATGGTTATTGAATGAAGAATAAACACTTGAGCAAGCAAGTGAAAAACTAGTAAAGCAACAAAGAAGATTATATTGGCAAGAAAGAGTTAGTAGGCAAAGATTATTTTAGGGGAAAGCTGTAACAATAATCCTAGTGCTTATCTTTTTGTACTTCCCAATAAATTCAACCTCCTTCATTTCATTAGGGACCCAGAAACAGGAGAAGCATGGTGAATGGATACATGAAAGGCAACTGGCAGTTTCTGACCTACTCTGGAGATTCTTTTTGTGTGTGTTAAGTGGTTATTTTTAGTAACAACACCTTGCATTTTTGTCACATCTTAGGCTTTCCAACAAGCTTTTCTCTGACCTTTTTGACATGCTTACACCTGAGACACTTCCTGTTCTGGTTCCAGCTGGATTTTCAATGTTTCTGTAATAGGTTTTGCAGATGTTTCCAAGGTTAATATCTCTTAGGCATTTAAATCTTGTCTGTATATTAGTTGGGTCCACTCCAATTAGGTCATTTCTGTTCTATTAATACTCGTTTTTTAAATGTAGAAACTATAAAAACAAATGATTTAATTAAAGGTGAAAGATAGGGTGTGTGCCTTATTACACTAATATCAAACATAGATTTCTTTGTGCTATATCCTCACCTTCCCCAGGAACTGCTAAATCTCACTTTTGGTCATGGTCTTATGTGGCATCAATCTATACTAAGATCCTATAATTACCCTTACCTAATTTTCTTTTTTAATACAGTCCTAATATTTTCTAGAGCCCTCTCCAAAAGGTCAGTACAGACTATCACTGCATTTCTTTAAGTCCACTTAGTAATATTTAAGACTTTCCACTTTTACTGCAGCTGCAATTGCTGCTACATTACTCTTTTCCTTTTCATCCATCTCTGTCTCTTTAAATTTGCACATCCATGCATTGTATCCCATTGTTGCAGGGAAGAGCAGTCTTTTTGTCCAATCTGAGAAACCACCACACTAATTTTTATCTGATGTACTGCTCACACTTGGCTCCTGATGTTATTCTGTGCTGAGCTCAGTATTCTGCGCACTACATACAGTAACTGCTGCGGTTCCTATGCAGTCTTCATTGCTGCTCTCAGGTACGGATGATTCTTTTCAGTCTTGTTGGCCACCATGACTACATAGCAAGGAGCTATAGTTGTGCTGTCTGTTATGGCTTCACACTGTCACTGTCTCTGGTTTTACAAGACTCCTGGGTTTCAACAGTCACTCCAGTTTGGTTAATCCTTGGGTCCCAAGGATTTTTATAATATGATTTAAGGTAGGATAGAACAACTTATAGGAAAGGTACTTTGGGAAAACTACTATTTTCTAAAGAAAAAAGCATACGCCTCTTTTTTATATGTTGTTTTTATACCTTTATCAACGTGTAAGAACCTGGATCATGCTCAAATTGCTACTTTTGTAACAGAAGTCCTTAACTATTTTTTCTTTTGATTTTAACTCTTTCCTGAAGTGATCTCTAATCATATTTTCAACTAAATTAACATATTTGATATTTATGTCCATTCTATGTATCAAACAGGGCAGTTAATACCATTTTCTTTTTCAGATAAGAATATTGAATTCAGGATACTTATTTATTAGAGTTGGGGTCTCACTGTGTCACCCAGGGCACAGTGCAGTGGCATGATCATGACTCACTGCAGCCTCGAACTCCTGGGCTTTCAAGCACACCTCTCACCTCAGCCTCCCAAGTAGCTGGGACTACAGGCATGAGCCACCATGCCCAGCTGAACTCAAGATATTTAACTTACCCGTGGTTACACGGCATGTTCAAGACAACTAAGAAAATGCAATTCAGTCCTGATTCTGAGCTCAGTGTTCTTTTGGCAACATTATGTAATCACTGTGCTAGAAATAAAATTACTCCCTTTATCAATGCCATTCTGTGCTTTTCCTCATGCACCCAGGCGTTTCTTAGGCTTTGGGGATATGGATGGATATGCATGAAGGGAAGAAATTATGAGGTGCAAATAAAAGAAAAATAAAGCATGTGATTGTATTTTCTCTCATATATATCCAGTAAACACACTTATTTCAATGGTATAAGCATTTTGCAGGCAGAGGCTTCTTGACATCTTGAAAACTGATGAAGCTGGAGTGTACCAATGAGCCAATAATTGTGTGCGGCATTTTGAACTCTAGTCCTAATTCTGTCACTAGATACATGTCTTCCCATTCTAAGATATTCTATTTTTAACACCTTTTCCAAGAAGGAGAAAGATTTTTTTCTCCAAAGGAAATGCAGACATTAACAAAAAGTTTTGAACAAAACTAGAAAGTCTTTAACATCATTGCTATATCAATGGAGTACTCCTAAGCCCAATAACCATGAAACCATGAAATTATTCTGCCTACCTTATGTTCATCTCAAGAGAACTTATCACACACAAAGCCTGTGTGCCCTTGAAGAGCTTTTCTGTTGAAGTGGGTTGTACCGACTATACACTGTTCTCTTTCAAAGAAATATCTCAGTAAGGAAAAGATAATGACAATGGTGAGGGGTTTCTGTTTGTTTATTTCACTGTTTTCGAGTTATTTAAATGGTAGCTGTCACTGAAAAGGTGTGGGAAGTATAAATGGGGGGAAGTAGATTTAATAAATAAATGACTAACAGAAGGCTGTTAGAAACTGTAGCCATCTTAGTTAAAATATTTCTCAAGAGCACTCAAGAGAAGGACTAATCAAGTATTACCAAAGGTCAAAGATAGCCATCATCCTTCTTCTCATAGTACACTTAAAAACAAGCTTGACAGTGTACCACAAAAGTCAGTAAATAGGGATTTACAGATAGAAATGACTCTGTCAGTTTTTCTGATTCATCAAATGAGATCCTAGACTAGCAGATGATTCTGGTGAGGAGGGTCAGAACCTAGCTGGAGGAAACTGCCCTAGTCATATAGCTTCTTTGGATGACTTTTACTTTTTATTTTCTATTGTCAGGTGTTGGCCACAGGTTTGATGGTACTCTAAGAAACCTGCTGACTTAGTGTATGACTCTTAAGCAAAATCAGGATCATTTAGGATTTATTAATGCTGATTTCATGTTGGGCAGGAGAGCCAGGAAGAGTTGTCAATTCATGTTTGTGTCTGTCCCATGACTGAGTAAATGTATGTTATTATCTACTTACAGAAAATGTCACTTGGCCTGCTCTTGTGTTGCTAAAATGGATAAGGGTGAATGGTGCAGACAGTTCTGTCAACCATACTTCAAGCTGTCTAAATGGTTTCCACAAATTCCCACCTATAAAGGACAAGGTCAAAAGCATTGAGGAGGTGTCACCTCATTAAGACCGAAATGCATCTGGCTCCAAGCCCCACGCAACTAACCCTGATGCTAAAATTAGTCATATATATACTTGAGTACTCCATCTTTCTATCTCACATTTGGTCCCATTAAGCACAGAGGACAGTTAATAAAGGAAGAAAAATTATTCCAGCTAAATTAATTGAGCTCTAGTACAAAGGAGGGTGAGCATTGCCTTTCAGTCTATTTCTAAAAGAACAATGGAGCTTTTATTGTCCATAATGCTGAGTGCCTGAATTCTTATTTAATTCTTTCTTAGGCTTCAGGTATAAGATTCCCCCAGTGGAGGAAGCTCAGAAGTGTGTTTCTGCCTCAGTTCCTTCAGTAGAAAAGAGTGCTGCATACATCTAAGTAAAAGACAACAAACACACACACAACTCAAGCACATGAAAAAAAACCAAGATAACTATGGTTCATCATATGCTATCAGCGAACTTGCACAGGGCCTTTTTCTGTAGCCATCTGGGGGCAGAAAGTTTAATTAATATGTTCATGACTCCTCCCCCAAAATATACAATACCTTCTAAGCATATTATCATCAGAAGAACAAGTTTATCATCATGCTTACTTATGAAAAGAATAAACCAAGTTTAAGATTGGGAGAGACATGGAGATCATTTAGTTCAACACTGTCTCTCAAAAAATTTTAAGTCAGTGAGGTTTGAAGACTTACCCAGTGATCTGCTAGTTCATGAAAAAGCACCGGTCAGGCTGGGCGCGGTGGTTTGCGCTTGTAATCTTAGCACTTTGGGAGGCCGAGGTGGGTGGATCATGAGGTCAGGAGATCAAGACCATTCTGGCTAACACAGTGAAATCCTGTCTCTACTAAAAATACAAAAAATTAGCCGGGTGTGGTGGCAGACACCTGTAGTCCCAGCTACTCAGGAGGCTGAGGCAGGAGAATGGCATGAACCCAGGAGGCAGAGTTTGCAGTGAGCCAAGATTGTGCCACTGCACTCCAGCCTGGGCGACAGAGCGAGACTCAGTCCCAAGAAAAAAAAAAGCACTGGTCAAATCCTAGGTCTTCTAGAAGCTGTGGCACTGCAATTTCTGCTATTTTCACTGAACTGCACTGCTTCTGGCCATACTAGAAAGAGTCCCTTAACATTTTCCTTGAATATAAAAATAATGCATTTTCTATGGCCAAGTTTTCATACTTCAGCAGGACTAAAAATCACCTGAGGTCTACAATAAAAATTCAGACTCTTGAGAGATATACCCCCAACTCACTCTGAGATATTCTGATTTAAGAGGGTGATGCCAATAAATAAATAAATAAATAAACTACTTTGAAAAGCTACTTTAACAGGCCCTCAGATGATTTTAATGCAGGTAGACCACGAAACCCACTTTGAGAAATACAGTTCTACATGACTGATTATAACAATGACAAACAGGTTGAGAAACAATAAGATTCTTTTTCTATTTTATGAAATGCAATTAAATAACCTCCCTGTCTTTATCTCACTCCCTGAGTAAAAGTAATTTTTATCTTCTCAACAAAACCTATAATTAGAAAGATTTCAAAGGACTTCTTGTCTTATCTTCTCTGCTTCCTTTCAAATTCCATGCCATTGACTCTATTTTTTTCAGTCACATTCTGATGCTAAATTGAGATTTAGGGATGATCAAAGTACAAATATACCTGAAGCCATAATTTCACTTTATCATTCTATTTTCCTTAAGTTAGTTCAACCTTGCATACAAACAAAATAAGTTCAATTATCTCTGGCAGATTCTGTGAGGATATTTAGAGCAGGAGTTCCCAATCCCCAGGTACCCATCTGTGGCCTGATAGGAACTGGGCCACACAGCAGGAAGTGAGTGGTGGATGAGGAAGTGAAGCTTCCTCTGTAGTTGCTGCCACTCCCCATCACTTGCATTACCACCTGAGCTCTACCTCCTGTCAGATCAGCAGTGGCATTAGAATCTCATAGAGCATAAACCCTATTGTGAACCACACATGCAAGGGATCTAGGTTGCACACTCACTATGAGAATCTAATGCCTGATGATCTGTCACTGTCTCTCATCACCCCCAGATGGGAACTATCTAATTGAAGGAAAACAAGCTCAGGGCTCACACTGATTCTACAATATGGTAAGTTGTATAATTATTTCAATATATAAAACAATGTAATGATAATAGAAATAAAGTACACAATAAATGTAATGTGCTTGAATCATCCCAAAACAATCTCCTGCCCCCAGTCTGTGGAAAAACTGTCTTTCAAGAAACCGGTCCCTGGTGCCAAAAAGTTCGAAGACTGCTTACTTAGAGACACTAAAAGTAGTCCTTTGCATAGCTTCAAGAAGTAGGGGAGGTAAAGCACCAGCATCTCTTAGGACATTGAACATTCTTATTGTTGTGATGGAGCAGTTGCAGTACAAAGATGTGAAAATTCAGAGTGGGAAGAATACTTTTAGCTCAGGGAAACAATGCAAAGTATGTAACAGCCATAGAATCTGAGCTGAGAATTGAAGAACAAGTCAGGAAGGGTAAAGGGGAAGTAGTAATTATTGAATGTGTACAATGTGCCAAGTATTTAACATGAGAGAAAAAGGGAAAGGACGATGCAGTATTATTCCTCTGGGAAGAAAGAACAGATCTCCATTTAGTGATGCTCTGTCATTGATGAACAATTTAGATACTGTGAAAATAGTCTATCTGTGCATGGCCAGGATAAGCTAGGAATGGGCTCCTAGGAAGAAAAAAAACCACAGTTTTTACCTTTTTGAAAAATGCATTTGATATGGTTTGGTGCTGTGTTTCCACGCAAATCTCATGTCACACTGTAATTCCCACATATCAGGGGAGGTTCCTGGTGGAAGGTGATTGGATCATGGAGGGAGTTTCCAATAGTTTCACAACATAACCATAGTGCTGTCTCATGATAGAGTTCTCATGAGATCTGGTTGTTTAAAGGTTTTGGCACCTTCCCCTTTGCTCTCACTCTCTCCCGCCACTATGTGAAACAGGGGGCTTACTTCCCCTTCACCTTCCACCATGACTGTCAGTTTCCTGAGGTCTCCTCAGCCCTATGGAACTGTGAGTCAATTAAACCTCTTTTCTTCATAAACTACCCAGTCTTAGGTAGTTCTTTACAGCAGTATGAGAACAGACTAATATAGTATTCTTTAATAAAACCAGAGAAAGTTGATCTGCATAGTGAAGTTTTTGTTTTTTTGTTTTTAATTTTCTCCAGGTAAGAACAGAAAAAAAGTGGGGGCAGCAGACCAAACTGTTAGGCAGATCTGAGGTCACCAGTGAGGCAGAACCAGGGATTAATGCCAGAAGGGCTCAGGTAAAACATGCAAATACTCAGATCCTGAAAGATACCAGGAGGGATGCTGGCCTATTTAATGTATAATGGGTGATGTTAATAAACTAATATTGATTAATGTTAAATTTTAAAGGATGGGTTAATACTAACTGAATGAGTTAATCACATTCCAGGGCCTGACATCCAGGTACCATATTCTGTATCATCCTTAATACGAACAAACAAGGTAGGACTTATTGTTGTATTTTGTGCAAGAGGAAGCTGAGGCTCAGGGAATTAAAATGACTTGTTCAAGCTCAAATAGCTAGTAAATGATGTCACTGTACAGTTAGAACCCAAAATGGTCTGATTCTAAACATCCTTACTCTTTCCATTATTTCCTGCCACCTCCTAAGATATTTGAACTTGTGGAAATACAAAGTGAAATATTTTGTTTTGCTTTATTAAGGTGCTGAGTGAGCAAAGCTCTGCCCAACACAGTAGCAACATCAAGAAGACGAGAGAGAAAATACACCACAAGTAGGTTAAACCTCAGTCAGCAGAGTTAAGACTATGGTGACACCAAGAAAAGGACATAGGCACATTTTAAGCACTTTTTTTTTAGTCTCTCAAGAAAAAGAATTAATGGGTTGATCATTGCCGTGCTCAAGCTATGAGCTCCTTAAATGCAAAGGATTAAGTTCTCACACCTTGCAGGATAAATGATAATTTACCAGTAAAGAGAGACATATTAGACCTGTCACAAATGGGTTTTATAATATTCAGGGCCGCAATGGCAAGCGAATGAACGTTCCACGTTGTCAGTTTCAGCTTTTCTGGTTAAATTAACATCTCCAACAATACACCCTTCTGGAAGGAAAGAAGAAAGGACCAGGGGTTGGTGGGGGGGATATATTCTGATGATGAAAATGTGCCACTAAACTAATCTAACTTTATTTGTTATGAGTAAGAAGAAAATACTGAGACCAAAACACAGCTGCACATATTTGATTATCTAAGCTTATCTCTGTGTTTCTTTTGTAAGTTTCTGCCACTTCTCTCTACTTCTCTCTACTTCTCCCGCGCAATGGCATGACCCTGTAATTATCACTCTCTAATCTTCCATAAGCAATCCCACTCTCTCCACTCTGCCTCTTCTTCCTTTTCTCCCAGAGCATCTGTTCAAACTGTAGCTTCCATATCCTCAAACCTTCCCTAATCACCTCAGCTTAACCATAACGTTTGCCCTGGTCCCTTAGCCACCTCTCTTCAGTTGCTCTCTGATTTCTTCCTTACCTTTGTTTTTCTTCAAATGTGCTTATCATTAGCTAGAATTGTTTTACAGCTCGATGTGTCTATTGACAGTATCTATCTTCCAGTCACAAACTCAAGTGCCATGAGACCAGGGACATTTTCTGAATTGTCCCAGAATTTAGAATATTTTCCAGGACTCTTAATGCCTAAAAAAATATTTTTGAGCATTAAATTGGTAAGAGAGGTAAGTATATGACTAGGGAAGGGAGAAGTCACATGCAGAGCCACTGACAACTTTTCTGTTTCCCTTCACTGTAATCTCCCTGGACTAAGAAGCCAGTTGGGCCAGCTGTTACCATCCCAGCCCCTAGAACAACATGAAGTTGTGTATTTGGAACATCTTAGTACACTGACAGTTAGCAAGGCTATTTCGTTACCTCTTGAAAAACCCATGGGCTACTTGTACATCTGTTGAGATAATTTTGTTTAGAAACCCCTGGCAAACAAAGCAAAACAGAGTGGTGCCCAAAGAACGTAAGAAATGGATGGATATATAAGCAAGGGAAAGTCTTCTTCATTTCTTCACTGGTCTGGCCACAGTCTGTCTTGTCTGAGGTCTATTTATGTTTCCAACCCTTCAAGATTTAGAGAACTTTCCTTCCCCAAAACCTGTTTATAGCCTTAGATGACCATGTAGTGTTCCAATTTGTCCTGTGCAGGCCCCAGGCAGCACTGTTTGCTGCACTTTCGTGGGCTGTTACCATGGCCTCTATAGATTAATGGGGGCCTGGAACCTTAACCAGGCAAGCTAGGAAGGGGTCTCTATGCAAATCCTGAAGAAACTACCTTGACTCTTCTGACAGATCTCTTTCAGCCAAGTCATCCTCCAGTGGGAAGAGAATACTCTTTCTTGATCCATTTCTTATAATCCCATGTCTAAAACATAGAAGCAGGTCAGGGAGGCAATATTAGAGAGGAAATTTCATCTCCCTTCATGACATTAAATTATTTTAGATGTGAATCTTAGGAAAATTTATCTAAATTTTAGGAAATTTATCTCCAATATTGATGTAATGATTTTTATGTTATAGGGTTGGGAGAGTACAGTGATATTTCTAACATAACACATGATACATAGTAGCCACTGAATAAAAACATTTTTTCATAACTTATTTGCCCAGGTGTTTGAAGTTAGGTGTACTCATTTATGAAACCTCTCCAAACCCTGCTCTTGTGTTTAACTGAGAATCTTGGATTCCTCTTTCCATGTGTTCCCTTAAGTACCATGTTTCCTGAAAATGGTAGGTGCAAATAGTGTTTCCTTCCTGCACATCACAACTCTACCTATTCCAAACCCAGTATACCTACTGTATTGTGTGGGAAGAGTGCATCATGCATGAATAGCTCTGCCTCTTGGCTACTTTCCTTATCAGAGATTAATAAAATTTCCTGCAGCAAATGAATGATCAAGAGACACAAACCCCAATAACCTCACTTTTCAAATTAATGCTTTATATGCATTTTCTCATTTAAGCCTCCCAATCCCATGAGGTAATTATGTTACTGGAATTGAGAATTTCTACAGTTCAAATAATTTGACCAACTTGACTCAGTAAATGACAAAATTGGCTTCAGTACAGGTCTGCCTGTCACTAAAGCCCAAATTTGAAGCTCTCACTCTATTGCCGTTTTTGATAACTCACCATTTAATCACTCTCATTAGAAAACAGACCACATTCTTTTTTTTTTTTTTTTTTTTGAGGCAGAGTCTCGCTCTGTCGCCCGGACTGGAGTGCAGTGGCCAGATCTCAGCTCACTGCAAGCTCCGCCTCCCGGGTTTACGCCATTCTCCTGCCTCAGCCTCCCGAGTAGCTGGGACTACAGGCGCCCGCCACCTCGCCCGGCTAGTTTTTGTATTTTTAGTAGAGACGGGGTTTCACCGTGTTAGCCAGGATGGTCTCGATCTCCTGACCTCGTGATCCGCCCGTCTCGGCCTCCCAAAGTGCTGGGATTACAGGCTTGAGCCACCGCGCCCGGCCCAGACCACATTCTTAATGTGAACTTAATAATATCCATACTGAAAACAATATTTCAAATATTTTTGATATTATTAGGCCCTTATTATGTTATATAATGTAAGTAAAATGAGACTCATTTAAGACAAATAATCTCATTAGAATCACTGGTTCAGGAATTAGAAGTAGCCATAAGACACCGAGCTCCTGTCAGTACACATGTCCAAAGCAAAGTACTAAAACCTAATGAAATACAAGTTGCCTCATGAATGAAATATTTGACTTACCTGTGGTCAGCTAATCAGTTAAGAACATTCATTGCCTGAAAGCTAAAGATGTGCAATTATAAACATCCTGCAGGGGTTATCTTGTAACTAGATTGTAATAACAAAAGTTCTCTTTCCCAGAACTTAAAAATGGAATGCCTGCCTGACCTTGAAAAAAAAAGTATACTTAGCCACATCTAAAATACCTGGGAGGCATTCTTATGTCACTTCTGTTCCAGAGGCACTAAAACTCTGAAATGTCTCCATATTTGATGAGCGAACAGCCGACTGCCTACAACAGCCACCATCAAACATTTCTGCTAGTCTTTTAATTCCTGGTTGTTTATGGACTCAAAAAGCTATTCAGAAAAGTCATAAAGATAGTACTTAGAAGATATCAGTCAGATAATGCAAATTTTTTGGATATCCTTTTGGTAACCTACAGGGCATCTGTAAACTAATGGAGAAATTTCACTATTCCTAAACTTCTGAAACTAACATCTGTTAGTCAGACTTGCCATAAACAGAACACTTCCTTTCATTACAAATTATGTCCATTTAAGCTTCATCAGAACAGATTTTAAATAATTATAAAAATTAGGCTGGGCATGGTGTCTTATGCCTGTAATTCTAGTACTGTGGGAGGCCAAGGCTGGGGGATCACTTGAGCCCAGGAGTTCAAGACCAGACTGGCCAACATGGTGAAACCCCATTTCTACTAAAAATACAAAAATTATCCAGGTGTTATGGCACATGCCTGTAGTCCCAGCTACTCAGGAAGCTGAGGCACAAGAATCGCTTGAACCCAGGAGACAGAGATTGCAGTGAGCTGATATTGTGCCACTACACTGCAGCCTGGGCAACAGAGCAAGACTCTATTTCAAAAAAGTAAAAACAAGTAAAGAAATAGTTATAATAATTATACTCATGGCATTATAGCATAAAATTTAAAATAGTACTCCTAGTGTTCCTAAAATAATGTGATAATATGCTACACATATGACAAAAAAGATAATTAGTTTTCGAAATGACAGCTGCAAAAACTCCTCCTTTTAATATTGGAGAGAAAAGACACGTTTTTCAATTGTGATATGTGCTGTTTCTACTTATAAATTTCTTAAGAGAGAATAACACCAAGATTTCAAAGACAGAGCATGAAGCAATATACTTGCCAAAATCACTCTTCAACTGAGTACAACTGTAAGAGGCAGCAAAAATTGTAGGGTGTGAATACTGAACTATGGAAGTGCCCACATCATCCTATCCCCAGGCTTGATTCAAGTCTGAATACGGACTGAAAAAAAGAGGCCCATGGTGCTACAGCCCAATGGGTTCTTCCTGTGTGCTGCACAGAAAAATACAATACACCAAGACAGCGGGTATGACAGCAGAGAGAGAGTTTAATTATCACAAGGCAGCCAAGCAAGGAGAACAGGAGATGTTTCTCAAATCCCACTCCCAGAGAATTTGGAGACTAAGGTTTTCAGGGATAGTTTGGTGGGCAGGGTGCTACATAATGGGCACTGCTGATTGGTTGGGATGGGGATGAAATCCCAGGGGGTTCAAAACTGTCTTTGTGTGCTGACTCAGTTCCTGGGTTGGGGTCACAGAACCAGTTGAGTCAGTTTCTAGATATGGGTCCCTGGTCTGGGTGGCATCAGCTGGTCCACCAGAATGCAAACTCTGAAAAATATCTTCAACACCAGTCTTAAGTTTTGCAATAGCAGTGTCATCTTATAGGAGCAACTGGGGAAGTTACAAATCTTGTGACCACCAGCTATGTGATTCCTGAGCAGTATACAATTATACAAAGCAAGTTAGAGAACAATGACTAGTTATTGTTTATGCCTATACCTTAGCAGAATTGAGGCCTCTATTATAATTCTAAGCTTGTGGCCTTGTATTGGTTCCACAAAGGCAGTTTTAGTCCCTGAACAAGGAGGTTGTTAGTTTTGGGAAGGGACTATTATTATCCTTGCTCTAAGGTAGAACTGTAAACTAAATTCCTCCCATAGTTAGCCTGACCTATGTACAAGATTAAGCAAAAGCAGTTAGCTTATGAAGCAAGATGGAGTCAATAATGTTAGATTTCTCTCATTGCTATAATTTTGCAAAGTTTCAAGGAATTTTGACATTCCCAGCCTGTGTAATATTGCATTTTTACTAAGGCCCCTCAGGGGTTATAAATCTCTAATTTTATGAGATATCCATGGGAATTCACAGAATATTTATAGAATTTGAATTATTTCTTTCTCCTTCTTGAATGGAAGGCTTGTAATGGCCACAGCCTATGCCTTTTCCTCATTAAATGTTGATTGAGATTAATTTTTTATAATAACTTAGATGACATGCAATCTCAGGGAAGTGAATGTTCCTGTTTTTTCCTCCAGCTTTCTACAGACAAAATAATCTCCCAAATCATCCAATGACCATAAATGCTCCCACCTATATCATAAGACTTTCTCTCTCTCCTGATCTCTAGAATAATATTTCCAGCTGTTTTCCATACATTTCTAAAACTCAATTTTAGCATAATGAACTCTTTAGCTTCCTCTTCTGGAAAACTGCCTCTCTGCTGAGGTTTTCTATCTCATTTAATAAAGTGCTTCTATTCTAATTACAAGCACACATTTTAAAGCCATCTTCAACAGCTTTCTATTCTTCATCCACTGCATCCAGATATTCAGAAAATCCTAATAATTCTTGGGGGGTTTTGTAACATTTGTTAATATCTTAAATATGCTCTTGGTTTTTTGTTTGTTTTATTTTAACCTAGACTAATTCAATAGCCTTCTAATCAGCCTGACAAACTCTAACCATTTGCCGCTTTGCCCATAATATTCCTATCCCTTACCAACTACATAGATCTCGTTATTTCATCCCTCTCCTTAAAAACTGTATGGCCTCCTCATTGCTTCCAAAATAAAACCCCAAGTTCCTATCATGGGTTTTTAAAATAATCAATTGCAAATTATCATTCTAGTCTGATTCCTCTGTATGTAACACTGTATGCTGGTCAATTTCAAAATACACCTTTAGCTTGTGTGTCTTAACATTTTTGTTCCTGTTGCACCTTCAATTCTCAAGTCTTTATTAAAATCCCTCTCACCCTTCAAGACCTAATTCAGTTGCCACCATGCTTTTGGATTGTCTAATCCTATGTCAGAAAAAATAAATGCCTCTTCATTTGAAAGCCTATAATTTATTTATACATACACTTAGCACTTATTTCTTTCTACTTCCATGCTATCTCAAAAGGCAACATAAAGAATTTTAAGAGGGCATGCCAATGATATTAGAAAGATGTGGGTTACAACTGCAGCTCTACCCTTACTAGCTGTATGACCTTGAGCAACATACTTAAACTATCTCAACCTCTTTTCATCATCTCTAAAATGTGGACAACAATAGCTACTCCATATAATTATTATGTTAATGAGAAATCTATATGCTTATAAATACCTGCTATCATTTAAATAATAGGTGTCAGAAGGAAATATTTTCTCCAAACAGTTTTCATTAAACAAATTCCTCTAATATTTTTACTCTAAAGCCATGAAGAGAAGAAATTTAGAAAATCTGAGATGATAACTCAACAAAAAAAGTTTGAATTTTGCAGACAAATTAGATAAGTTGTATAGATTATTTTATCCTTTATACACAGAGGTCACAGAAGATATTCTTCAGGATACAATGCAGGGCATGACATATATCTCCTAAGAGAAACGGGTATAATTATCACTAGTTGTTTATGTGTGTATTTACCCATCTCCACTCCTCCCTGCTAGATTGTAAACTCCTTGAGAAAATGAATCTTGTCTTACTCATTCTTGGATAATCTCAGTGCCTAAGTGGAGTGCATTGCAGAGTTAATAATGTTGAACTAAGTTAAATTAAATTAAACTGAAGCTAATCAATTCTATGCTGTATGCATCAAAGAGAAAAATTTGCAATTTGCAAGTCACTTCCTTCCTGCTCTGTTCCATCCCCTTGACCTCCTGCACTTTGTTTATATTAGCACAAGATGCATCTCATAGTCTCTCTTTTCCTTTTCTTCCATTTAGCTTCCATCTGTTGCTTCTGCTGTATTGCATATTCCTGGAAAGTGTTGCCTTCTCTAATTATTTGACTTTGGTATATTCCCCCCTCCTTCGTGATGGACATGTTATTTGTACAATCTGTAAAGTGTTTCATTAGCAACGATGTGCACACCACAAAGGGGGCGTGCTTATTATTCACATTTGTCATTATGCTGGAACTGCAATCGCTTTTCTCATTTTAGTACTCCCGCACCTCCTCAATTTGTCTTCCTTTGGCTCATCTCCCTTCAAAAACAACCTGACTCCAGTTGTAGTTGTTTGAATTTGTAACAGATTAGTTGGGCCTTGTGATGTCTGTATAACTTCACAGAAAAGGGAAATATGCACCAAGACTTTTCAGCCAGGGGGCTTTTTACTTGTTTTCCTCAGCTCCCAATACCAGATAACACAAGGCACTTCCCAATATGAGTCCACAGCATGTTTGCTGACCTATTATCCATCTCCTGAAAGCAATCATTGAACTCATCCATCTGATCTGTCAGTACATATTCCTCTCCTTTCCCCAGTGAAGCTAGGAAGACTAAAACCCCAGGGTAATTGTAATCTTGTTATCAATAACAGCTCTTTCATAGCATATTATAGTCAAAGTATTATTTCTACCAGCTTGAAAGTTGGTAGTCAATAGCAGAATTTTTCAATCATTTCTCTCAAGTCACTATCTAAGAACCACCTATAAGGCCTAATAAGCACACAAAATTCTGTTCCACACCCCCAGAAATTCTAATCAGTGGGTCTGAAGTGGGGCCAAGAATGTGCATTTTTAACAAATTCTCCAGATGACTGTAAAGCATGTAGTCTGTATACAATATATTGAGTAATACTTTTAGAAATGTGATCAATATTTAACAGATATTTGGCTGAATGTGATGGCTCACACCTATAATTCCCAACACTTTTGGAGGCTAACATGGGAGGATCACTTGAGTCTAGGAGTTGGAGAGCAGCCTGAGCAACACAGTAAGACCCTGTCTCTACAAAAAAATTAAAAATATCTATACAAAAAAAATTAAAAATTAGCCAGACATGGTGGCATGCTCCTGTAGTCCCAGCTACTCAAGAGGCTGAAGTGGAAGGATCACTTGAGCCTGGAAGTTTGAGGTTACAGTGAGCCAGGATCGTGCCACTGCACTCGGCCTGAGTGACAGAGTGAGACCCTGGTATATACACACACACATACATACACACACAAATACATATATACATACATATATATGCATATGTGTATATACATATATATACACACACACATATACACACATATATATACACACACACATACATACATACACCGTACACACATACACCAGGTATCAAAACCACCATAAAATTTAGAGAAAAAACGAAATGCATCCCAATAATCATTAGGGAATAAGACAATAGGTAAAATTATTAGATTTGTAGCTAATTTTTTGTTAGATCATGAAGGCTAGAGTCAGAATCTAAAGTTCAAATTGTATAAATGAGTGTCTGAGACAACTCTTAATTTTCTAAATTTTGATGTGCCAATAAGGAGAAAATCATGACTCTTGTCTGAGCATCTGTTGCCATGTAATACATTAACAAAAAACTTAATGACTTAAAATCAGTTTGGGTGTTTCAGTTTCTGTGGGTCAGGAATTTAGGAAAGATTAGGGTGACAACCATCTGGTTTTCCCACAACTTAGAGGATTCTTAGGAAACACGACTTTAAGTGATCAAACCAGGAAAGTTCTAGGCAAACCAGAATGAGCTGGTAGATCACTTTAGACTTCACTGGATGGTTCTGGCACAGGCTGTCTCAGGTAGGTTTAGTCAGGATGTCAGCAGGATCTACCACCATCTGAAGGCATGACTGGGACCAGAGGATCTGCTCTCAACACAGCACACTTACATGACTACTGGCCAGGTGCCTCAGTTTCCTGCTGGCTGTTGGCAGGCGACTTCAGTTCTTTGCCACAAGGTCCTCACCATAGGTCCTCTCCATAGACTCCTCACAACCTGAAAGCTCACTTAACCCAGACTAAGCAACACCAGATAGGTATTAGGAAGAAAGCTGTAGTGCTTTTTTATGTGATCTAGTCTCCAAAGTCATACATCATTACTTCTGCTTTATTCCATTTGTTAAAAGACTATCACTAAGTCCAGCCCACAAGGGAGAAAAATTAGGCTTTATCCCTTGAAAGAAGTATTAAACAATTTTTAGCTATGTTTTTAAATTTCTATTTCAATAGTTTTGGGGGTACAGGTGACATTTGGTTACACTGATAAATTCTTTAGTAGCAATTTCTGAGATTTTGGTGTACCTGTCACCTGAGCAGTGTACACTCTACCCAGTGTGTAGTCTTTTATCCTTCAACCCCTTCTCAACCTTCTCCCCTCAAGTCCCCAAAGTCCATTATATCATTCTTATGCCTTTGCATCCTCATAGCTTAGCTCCCACTTGTAAGTGAGAAGATATGATATTTGGTATTCCATTCCTGAGTTACTTCAGTTAGAATAATGGCCTCCAGCTCCATTCAAGTTGCTGCAAAAGACGTTATTTTATTCCTTTTAATAAATAAGTAGTATTCCACGGTGTATATTCACATATTTTATCCACTTGTTGGTTTATGGGCACTTAGGTGGGTTCAATATCTTTGCAATTGCAAATTGTGCTGCTATAAATATGCATGTGCATGTGCCTGTTTTATATAATGACGTCTTTTCCTTTGGCTACATATCCGGTTGTGTGATTGCTGGACTGAATGGTAGTTCTACTTTTAGTTTGCTTTAAAGAATCTCCATACTGCTTTCCATAGTGGTGTTATTAGTTTACACTCCTCCTAGCAGTGTAAAAGTACTCCCTTTCACCATATCCATACCAACATTTATTATTTTTGACTTTTTATTTATGCCCATTCTTGCAAAACTGAGGTGATATCTCATTGTGGTTTTAATTTGCATTTCCCTGATAATTAGTGATGCTGCAAATTTTTCATGTTTATTGGCTGTTTGTGTATCTTCTTTTGAGAACCATCTATTCATGTCCTTTGCCCACTTTTTGATAAAATTATTTGTTTTCTCTTGCTGAATTGAGTTCCTCATAGATTCTGGATATTAGTCCTTTGTCAGATGCATAGTTTCAAAATATTTTTCCCAATCTGTGGGTTGTCAGTTTACTCTGCTGATTATTTCTTTTGCTGTGCAGAAGCTTTTTAGTTAAATTAGGTCCTGTTTATTTATTTGGGTTTTTTTTTTTCTTTTTGCATTTGCTTGTGTGGTCTTACTCATGTATTCTTTGCCTAAGACAATATCTAAAAGAGTTTTTCTGATGTCATCTTCTAGGATTTTTATGGCTTCAGGTCATAGACTTAAGTATTTAATGCATCTTGAGTTGAGTTTGTGTAAGGTGAGAGATGAGGATCCAGTTTCATTCTTCTACATGTGAACTTCACAGATTTTCCAGCACCACTTATTGAATAGGGTGTCCTTTCCCCAATTTATGTTGTATGCTTTGTTGAAGATCTGTTGGTTGTAAATATTTGCCTTTATTTCTGGGTTCTATATTCTGTTTCACTGGTCTGCCTGTCTATTTTTATACCACCATGCTGTTTTAGTATCTATAGCCTTGTAGTATAATTTGAGGTCAGGTAATGTGATGCCTCTAGATTTGTTCTTTTTGCTTAGTGTTGTTTTGGCTATGAGGGCTCTTTTTTGGTTCCACATAAATTTTTGGATTGTTTTTCTAGTTCTGGGAAGAATGATTATGGTATTTTGATGGGAATTGCATTGAGTCTGTAGATTTCTTTGAGCAGTATGATCATTTTTGCAATATTGATTCTAGCCATCCATGAGCATAGGATGTGTTTCCATTTGTTTGGGTCATCTCTGATTTCTTTCAGCAGTGTTTTGTAGTTTTTCTTGTAGAGATCTTTCACTTCCTTGGTTAAATATATTCCCAAGTCTTTTATTTTATTTTATTTTATTTTATTTTTTGCAGCTGTTGTAAAAGGAATTGAGTTCTTGATTTGGTTCTCAGCTTGGTCACTGGTGGTATATAACAGTGCTACAGATTTGTATACATTTATTTTGGATCCTGAAACTTGACTGAATTTATCAAATCTAGGAGCTCTTTTTGAGTCTTTAGGGTTTGTAGGTATACAATCATATTGTAGATAAAAACAAGAGTGTGACTTCCTCTTTTCCAATTTTGATGTCCTTTATTTCTTTTTCTCATATGATTGCTCTGGCCAGGACTTCCAGTACTATGTTGAACAGAACTGGTGAAAGTGGGCATTCTTGTCTTGTTTCAGTTCTCAGAGGAAACACTTTCAACTTTTCCCCATTCAATATGATACTGGCTTTGAGTTTGTCATATATGGCTTAGCACAACTTTTGCTGTATCCCAGAGGTTTTGATAAGTCGTGTCACTATTATTCAAAGAATTCAAATTCAAAGAATTTTTAAATTTCCATTTTGATTTCAATATTAACCCAAAAATCATTGAAGAGCAAATATTTAACTTCCATGTATTTGTATGATTTAGGGCTTTTTTTTTTTTTTTGGAGCTGCTATCAGCTTTACTCCACTGTTGTGTGAGAAAACACCCGATACAATTTTGATTTTCTTAAATTTATTGAGACTTGTTTTGTGGCCTGTCTTGGAGAATGTTCCATGTGCTGATGAATAGAATATATATTCTGCAGTTGTTGGAAAGAATGTTCTGTAATTATCTGTTCAGCCCATTTGTTCTAGAGTATAATTTAAGTCCATTGTTTCTTTGTTGACTTTCTGTCTTGATGATCTGTCTAGTGCTGTCAGTGGAGTTTTGAAGTATCCCATTATTATTGTGTTGCTGTCTATCTCATTTCTTAGGTTCAGTAGTAATTGTTTTGTAAATTAGAGAGCTCTAGCATTAGGTGCAAATAATTTGGAATTGTGATATCTTCTTGTTGGAGCAATCCTTTTATCATTATATATTGTCCTTCTTGGATTTTGTTTTTCACTGTTGTTGCTTTAAAGTCTGTTTTATCTGATACAAGAATAGCTACTTCTGCTCACTTCTGGTTTCCATCTGTGTGGAATATATTTTTCTACCCTTTACCTTAAGTTTATATGAGTGCTTATGTGTTAGGTGAGTCTCTTAAAGACAGCATATATTTGATTGATGGGTTTTTATCTATTCTGCCATTCCATATATTTTAAATGGAGCATTTAGGCCATTTACATTCAATATTAGTATTAAGATGTGAGGTACTATTCTATTCATCATGTTAGTTGTTGCCTAGATACTTTGTTTTTATCATTGTTATTGCTTTATAGGCCTTGTGAGATTTATGTTTTAAGAAGGTTCTATTTTGATGTATAATTAGTTTTTGATTTAGACTTAAAACTCCTTTTAACGTTTCTTGTACTGCTTGTTCAGTAGTGGCAAATTCCATTAGCATTTGTTTGTCTGAAAAATACTTTATCTCTCCCTCATTTATGATGTTTAGTTTTGCTGGAAACAAAATTCTTAGCTGAGAGTTCTTTTATATAAGGAGGCTAAAGATAGGACCTCAATCCATTCTGGCTTATAAGGTTTCTGCTGAAAAATACACTGTAAGTCTGATAGGCTTTCCTTTACAGATTACCTAATGCTTTTGTCTCACAGCTGTTAAGATTCTTTCCTTCATCCTGACTTTAGATAGCCTGATAACTTTGTGCCTTGGTGATGATCTTTTTGGAATGAATTTCCCAGAAGTTCTGTGAGCTTCTTGTATTTGGATGTCTAGATCTCTAGTAAGGTCAGGAAAGTTTTTCCTCAAATACTCCGTCAAATAAGTTTTCCAAACTTTTAGATGTCTCTCCTTTCTCAGGAACACTAATTATTATTAGGCTTGGCTGCTTGGAGACTTGATTCTTTTTATTTTTCATTCTTTTTTGTCTTATTCTGATTGAGTTAATTTAAAAGCCTTGCTTTTGAACTCTCAAATTCTTTCTTCCACTTGTTCTTATCTATTGCTGAAACTTTCCACTGCATTTTGCATTTTCCTAAGTGTGCATTTTCAAAAGTTCTGATTGTTTTTTCCTTATGATATCTATTCTTCTGGAAATTTTTCCATTTATATCTTGGATTTTTTTTTTTTAATTTCTTTTCATTGGTTTTCACCTTTCTCCAGTATCTCCTTAATAATCAAGTTTCTGAATTCTTTATCTGGCATTTCAGAGATTTATTCTTGGTATTGATCTATTGCTGGGGAGCTAGTGTGATCTTTCGGGGGTACTATACAACCCTGTTTTGTCATATTACCAGAAGTACTTTTCTTGTTCCTTCTCATTTGGGTAGAATATTTCTTCAAATTGTCCTTGGATTTATTTTTGATTGAACTGTTTCCTCCTCCTCCTCCCCTCCTCCTTCTCCTTCCCCTCCCTCTCTTCCTCTTCTTATTCTTCTGACTTCAATGCTTATAATTTATTTTAGCCTAATTTGATTCTTGGTACTTGTAGGGATGAAGGTTCTGTATGAGTTCCTTATTATATAGAATTGTTGTGTGCTGGCTTTCCAAATTGCTGGTTGTAGTAGTTATGTACGTGGTGTGTGGACAAGTTCACTGTCTTCTATGGGATTGGAATGGCAGGGATCTCTTGAAGCTTATCTCATTCTGTCATGGTGTATACTTTATTTATATATTTATTTACTTAATTTTTCCCTAGTATTTTATTTATTGAGTTGATGATTCAGGCTTCAGGCCAGTAGGGGAGGTATCTCTGGGTAGGCATTGGCTATAGCTAAGGCAAGTGGGTAGATGTAATACCCAATGGTGAGCAGAGGTCTCAATCCTGATGAAGGTGGCTGAAGGAGCTCTCAATTAGATGTACTGTGGTTTTGTCAGGGTAAAGGTTGGGAACTACCTCAGCTCCCCTGCCAGGTCAGCAGAAAAGCTATCTACCTCCCGTTTCACTCCTGTTCCAGTGTTCTGACTATTCAGATTACATAGGCACCTTCTTTCATCTGTAGGGATATCGATGTTCCAAGTAGAGAGGAATTGTGACTGCCTCTCATGCAGACCTAAATCTAGAGAGCATCTCTCTTGTGGGTCTGCAACCACACTGCATTCTCACAGGAGAAGCCCCAGCTGTGTCTGCAGTGGTATACAATGCAAGGAACAAGAACTCTTTCTCCAAGGCCCTTCACCATCACAGAGGCTGCCTACCTGTTGGGGTAGAGATGCAGACTTTCCCTACTGTGGCCAGCACTGCAATTGTGTCTCTGCTATAAGAAACTTCCCACCAGCAAAAATATCTGGAACTCAAGGCCTGCTATTCAGATTCTACTGTCCCACAGGGTGTTCCTTTGATGAGGTACTCTCCCCCTTTCCCTAGGAATGGTACTTCCTGAGAGCCAGACTACAGTGATTCTTATTCTGGGTCTAGCCACCCAGTGGAGCTACCAGGCTTCAGGCTGGGGCTAGGTAATGCCTGCAAAAGATTCAGTGATATGACCTGTCTTCAGGCCTAGCAGTGGATACCAGCAGAGGCTCTACCGGAGGTGGCAGGGGAGTGATGTAGACTCTGCGAGATTAATGGTTGTAGAAAGGATCTTAGTGTGTGTGCTGGCTTTTTTGAAGGCTGGTTACACTAGTTGTAAACTTGTCCTGTGGACAGACTCAGGATCTCTTGTTAGCCAGGGTGTTTCAGGCAGTAGTGTTACCTGAGATCCCACAGCCATTTTCTCCTTCCCAGGTGCAGTGTTATTCCACCAAGAGGTGCTGTAAGGACCTGAGTTGGTTGGCCTCCAGCCAGGAGGTGGTGTTTTCAAGAGAGCACCAGCTTTGGTAGTAGCAATCGGATTTGAGCTTGCTGTAAGTTGTCCAGGGGAAGTATTCTGGTTTCTCAGGTGATGGGCAGGGCCACAAAGCCCCCAAAGGTTTATGTTCTTCATGTAAAGCTACAGGGTGGGTAGGGAAATGCCATCAGGTGGAGGCAGGATTAGGCAAGTCTGAGCTCAGACTCTCCTTGGGCAGGGCCTGTTGAGGCCACTGTTAGGGACAGAGGTGGTTCTCAGGCCACTGAGGTAATGTTCCAGAGAGGATTATAACTGTCTTTGCTGTGCAAAGGGAGTGGGAAGTAGTAGGCAATAGTAAGCCTCACCCAACTTCCACACAGTTGGTGAGGCTGGTCTCACTCCTGCAATGCACCACCAACAGTGCCAGGTTTAGATCCAGGCAGCATATTCACAGAATTCAGACCTGCCCCAGGCCATAAGCTCCCCTGCAGAGATAGCAAGCATGTCTTTCAGCCCTTGTCCCTCCCCATCTGCTCACAAGGCCAGGCACTCAGCTCCTGCATTCATGTCTGCAGTGCAATTGCTGCTTACCCCTGGGTTCTGTTCAAGGGAGTTCTTACCCCTCAAAATTATATCA
The DNA here is from genome assembly GCF_009764315.1 of Trachypithecus francoisi. Lineage (NCBI taxonomy): Eukaryota > Metazoa > Chordata > Mammalia > Primates > Cercopithecidae > Trachypithecus > Trachypithecus francoisi. Next base: position 21,907,435 of record NW_022681431.1, on the reverse strand, counting down.
CAAAATTCAACTGGAGGCTTCTTTCACCCTGCAACCCCTCCCTGTGTTCATCTGCTGACTTTCCTGAGGGTCTCTATGAGATATAGTTAGAAATGGCTTCTCTGGGCTCACACTGGAGACTGGGAATGCCTACAAGGCCTTTTGTGCTATGGCTTCTACTTATATATTTCATGCCACTCCCTAAATCTGTTCCAGCTCTGGACAGGGATAAGATATTCTCCTCTGATTTGGATTTTCAGATTCCTTGGTAGGGATGTCTGCTCAGAGGCAGGCTCTCCCTCGTCCACACTCTGTTTTTTGCCTGTCTGACAGAGTAGGCTGCAGTCTGCTGCTTCTTTCAAAGGTTCTGTGGATACTTTCAGTTTTCCTGGTAAGTTTCCATGGTGGTTTTGGGGGCAAAAAATCCAGTGTGAATCTCCCCACTATCCTGTCCTTCCAAGTGGGAGAGGCACACTCACACAGCCTCCTATCTGCCATCTTGGAAAAAAAACACTGTAGTTATATTTTAAATAACTACAGCTCCTAATATTTTCTTCAAAATCACAATTTTCCGAGCTGTTTTAATGACTGCTATTCCTACCCTCCAAAACTGAAAGAACTTCATGTTAGAAAACAATAATCTTTTCCGAACTTTTCTTTTCATAGTTGCACTATAACTGACCTTTCTGACTTTTAGGAAATATGTTCTTGTGCTTTAATAAAATAAAATAAACTTTAATGCTATTTTACTCACAGAAAGCTCATATTTCTAAGGTAAATGCCAGCAGGTTTCCTTCATAGCTGAAGGTAACATAGAAACTTGGCAAGTTCACAATTAACTAGATCAATGTGGTCAGTCAAACCAGAAAATGACAGTACCAAATTTATTTTATCATATTTCCATTTTCATTTTATTTTTCTGTTGAATGTTAGCTAAGCAGAGACAAAAGCTAAACTCTAACAAATTAGCTATGTGACCTTAGGCAAGTATCTTTTCTTGGTACTCTCTGTACACATAAAATGAAAAAAAAAAAAAAAGTCTATAAGTTCTTTAAAGTTCTTTGTATTTGTAGTATTGAACAATGATCTGAACCACTAGGAAATCTGCCAGATCCTAAGGCAAAATGAACCAGCCTATTCCCCTTTCTCTTACTGCATCTATAAGGGTAGAGTATATATTAGTGTATCTGCCCACCCAATCGATGAATTCGTATACTGCTCCAGTTGCCCCATGAAGGTAATACAGTGCCATAGAGATAATAAAATTATCTGATGACAGCCAGGCACGGTGGCTCACGCCTGTAATCCCAGCACTTTGGGAGGCTGAGGCGAGAGGATCACGAGGTCAGGAGATCAAGACCATCCTGGCTAACACGGTGAAACCCTGTCTCTACTAAAAATACAAAAATTTAGCCAGGTGCAGTGGTGGGCGCCTGTAGTCCCAGCTACTCAGAAGGCTGAGGCAGGAGAATGGCGTGAACCTGGGAGGCAGAGCTTGCAGTGAGTCGATATAGTACCACTGCAGTCCGGCCTGGGCAAAAGAGCGAGACTCTGTCTCCAGAAAAAAAAAAAAAAAATTATCTGATGACATGGATGAGTAATATATTATCAAAACATGGCTCTAGTAACAGTACTCCTAAAAGCAGACCAACCATCTTTGAAAACAATAAATTTATGAAAAGTGTGACACAGTCACAGATGCTGCAAATCTTCCTTACTATCCAAATCCTGGAGGCTACACAAAGGTATGCACTGTGAAGTCCCTTTTGTTCCTTACCCATTTTCCACGCCACATATTACAAACTGATATTTCATACATATCCACTCAATTCTTTGGTCAAAGCTCCTCTGCATCATCCAAGAGAGTTATAATGTTTACTTAACAGTAAGTACTAACAGCCTTAGTGCTGTGATCATTTTAAATTTTGTTTTAAAATCTTCTTCCATATTGATGCTCCTTCTCCTTTGTGTTTGTAAAATCTTCCTAATACTATCTAATACAGTTAGTTGGGTTTCTTTTTCCTTTAATTGGTTTTTCTTAAAATGGAGTAGTATGTTCTAATATTTAGAAAAGATTTTCATACATAGAAATATCAATAAATAGTTCAAAATAGCATCCTTTTTTTTTTTTTTTGAGGCGGAGTCCCGCTTTGTCGCCCGGACTGGAGTGCAGTGGCCAGATCTCAGCTCACTGCAAGCTCCGCCTCCCGGGTTTACACCATTCTCCGGCCTCAGCCTCCCGAGTAGCTGGGACTACAGGCGCCCGCCACCTCACCCAGCTAGTTTTTTTGTATTTTTAGTAGAGACGGGGTTTCACCGTGTTACCCAGGATGATCTTGATCTCCTGACCTCGTGATCCGCCCGTCTCGGCCTCCCAAAGTGCTGGGATTACAGGCTTGAGCCACCGCGCCCGGCCCAAAATAGCATCCTAAGCTGTGTGCAACAGAAGGCACCTGTAGCCTTAGCGACTCAGGATGAGGTGGAAGAATCATTTGAGCCCAGGAGTTCAAGACCAGTTCAAGACCACCCCAGACAAAATAGAAAGACCTCATATCAAGGAGAAAAAAATAGTGTTCTAAAAGTATAACAAAAATTCATATATTCATCATAGGAAATTAAACATCTCAGCAGTCCCACTCATTTCACGTAAGTGCTTTCCCACATGTTGTTTTATTTAATCCTTAAAACAAATCTAAAATTTACGAAGCAAGTACTTGTATCTCCATTTTACAAGTAAAAAAATAGAGCAACGACACAATGAAGAAAGATAACTAGAGGCCAATGTCCCTGATAAACATATATACAAAATTCTGAATGAAATACCAGCAAACCAAATCCAACAGCACATCAAAAAGTTCATTCACCATGATAGAACAGGTTTTGTTCCTGGGATGCAAGGTTGGTTCAACATATGCAAATCAATAAATGTAATTTACCACATAAACATAATTAAAAGCAAAAACCATGTGATTATCTCAATAGATATGAAAAAAAAAAACTTGATAAAATCCAACATCCTTTCGTGATAAAAATTGTCAAGGAACTAAGCACTGAAGGAACATACCTTAAAATAATAACAGTCATCTATGACAAGCCACAGCTAATATCATAATGAATGGGCAAAAACTGGAAGCATTACGCTTGAGAAATGGAACGAGACAAGGATGCCCACTCTCACCACTCCTATTCAATATAGTGCTGGAAGTGTTAGGCAGAGTAATCAGGCAAGAGAAAGAAATAAAAGACATCCAAATAGGAAACAAAGAATTCAAACTATCTCTCTTTACAGATGCTTTAATTCTATACCTAGAAGACCCCAAAGACTCCTAAGCAAAAAGAACAAAGCCAGAGGCATCACTTTACTCCACTTCAAACTACATTACAAGGCTACGGTAACCAAAACAACACGTTACTGGTACAAAAACAGACACATAGACCAATGGAAGAGAATAGAGCAGTCCGAAATAAAACTCCATAGCTACAACCATCTAATATTTGACAAAGTTGACAAAAATAAGCAATGGGGGAAAAGACTCCTTATTCAGTAAGTGGCAATGGGATAGCTTGCTAGCAATATGTAAAAGAATGAAACTGGACCCCTAATTTTCACCATATACAAAAAAAAAAAAAAAAAACTCAAGATAAATTAAAGGTTAAATGTAAGACCTCAAACTATAAGAATCCTAGAAGAAAACCTAGAAAACAGCATTCTGCACATCAGCCTTGGGAAAGAATTTATGCCTAAGTCTTCAAAAGCAATTGCAACAGAAACAAAAATTGGTAAGTGGAACTTAATTAAACTAAAGGGCTTCTACACAACAAAAGAAACTATGAACAAAGTAAACAGAAACCTACAAAATGGGAGAAAATATTTGCAAACTATGCATTTGACAAAGGTCTAATGTACAGAATCTATATGGAACTTAAACAGTAATCAAAGAAACAAATAACCCCATTAAAAAATGAGCAAAAACATGAACAAAAACTCAAAAGAAAACATAAAAGTAGCCAAACATATTTTAAAAAAAGTTCCACATCACTAATCACCAGAGGAAAGCAAATCAAAACCACAATGAGATACCATCTCACACCAATCAGAATGGTTATTATTAGAAGGTCAAAAAACAATAGATGTGGAGAAACAGGAACACTTATATACTGTTGGTGGGAGTGCAAATTCATTCAGTCACTGTGGAAAGCAGTTTGGAGATTTCTCAAATAAAACAGAACTGCCACTCAACCCAGCAACTTCATTACCGGGTATACATCCAAAGGAAAATAATTTGTTCTACCAAAATGACACATGCATTTACATGTTCATTGTTGTGCTATTCACAATAGCAGACGTGGAATTAACCTAGGTGCCCATAAATGGTAAACTGGATAAAGAAAATGTGAGATATATAGATATAGAATATAGATATATAATGGAATATTAAGCAGCCATAAAAATAAAAATGAAATAATGACCTTTGCAGCAACATGGATGCAACTAGAGGGCATTATCCTAAGAGAATTAATGCAGGAATAGAAAATCAAATACTACATGTTCTCACTTATAAGTGGGAGCTAAACACTGGGTACTCGTGGGCAGAAAGATGGTAACAACAGACAGTGGGGACTACTAGAGGAGGGCAAGAGGCAAGGGATTAAAAACCAACTATTGGCACATGCTCAGTATTTGGGTGATGGGATCATTTGTTACCCAAACTTCAGCATCATGTAGTGTACCCAGATAACAAACCTGCACATGTACCCCATGAATCTAAAATTATTGTTGAAAAAAAAAAACTTCAACACCTCTGAGTCAAAAGAGTGATTCAGTAACGATAGATTCTGAATAGAAAACACTTTTAAGAATATCTCAATTTGTATTTTCCTTTATATATATGCACAAGAGTGTTATATGATGAAAGAATAAATGTCTAGCTAAGTCTAAAACAGTTCTTTCAATATGTATGCAAGAAAATTCTATTTGATAACAAAGCATTTAGCAATAACAAATAAAGGAATAAAGGAATTGAGGCCTAAAAAGTTTGTGATGTCTCCAAAGTCACACTATCTAGAGTTAAAAAATAAGTGGCATATATTCTAAATCCACACTGAAATATGTAAGTCCTCTATATCCTGATGCCTTTACAAAATGCAGGCATACAGTATTTATATCTCATACATAAACACAATCCTTCATAAACACAGAGAACGTAAATTTTCTCCCCACAGATAAAGAACAAACAACTTTGAGAGAGCTGTTACTAGGCAGAGTAAATGAGTCAATGGTTAATGACAGAACATGATATACTATTTTATCTATCATGTAGCAAAGGAAGTTCAGGGAACTCTAATGCAAGAGCTGTCCAAGTTGTAAAATGCTTCTAGCCTGTAATTCCTCCCTACTGTGTGATATCCTTGGCAGTACACAATAGTCTAACCCTTCTGCCTTAATCACAAGATAACTCAACATGTTCATATCAGTTATCTTCAACATGTGGCACACATACCAGGTACAAAGTAATGACATTTAACTAATGCAAATTCAAATATGCAAGGCTAAGTAAAAATAATAAATAAACCTATTTAGCCCACATGGTTCCAAACACTAGCCAGCCACTTCATCTGGCAGAAAACTCAAGGAAACAAATTTCTTTCAACACTGAAGGAAAAATCTGGCTTGCGTTGGACTTACTAGGTTGGTGCACTATGCATAAACTCATATAGTGTGTTCCTTATGGGAGAATTTGAAGGATTGTTCTAGAGTAATTGTTACTACATGCAAGTTGTGTCACATACCATGACTTTGAAGCCTAACTCAAGAGGAAGAGAACAGTTGGTGGGAAAGGTGATACACGAAAAGTAGTCAAAGACAGTGTCTACCTTTCTAGGGAGTTAAGCTTGGCTCTTAGAAACACATCTAACTTGGGGGCATTGACAATATAGAGGGAACCCAGGTACCCCGTATTGGTCATGGTGACCATCATCCCAGTTAGATAGACTCATAAGAAGACCTTGCTCTGACCAATGAATTATGGTTCACAGACACACCTGACTGTGTTTTCTGACACCAAAGTAGATGCAGAACTTCAGTCAGTTAGCTTCCTCTTTATTAAACAAAGCATAAGAAAAGAGCATATTGAGTTACACAGGATGACTTCACAAAAACTGCAAAGATCAAGGAGTCATGTTTTCAAAGCGTTTCCCATAAAAAATCTTGCACATTCGTCTCTTCTCTGCACCCCTACCCCCATCCTATTCCCTTTTCTTACTGGAAAAGACAATCATTGCATTAAGTGATTAAGTGTTTCTTTCTTCTGACTCATAGTTCATAAGACCACAGCATGAATTTCAATTAACTTTTCTCACTGTGTGAAGGGGAAAAAAAGAAAAAAGAAAAATCAGACCTTGGAGAACAGGGTTGTTGGAAAGCATTTTCAATGCCTGCACGTAGTTTTTTCACCAGGGCAAAACTGCAATAAGATGGAGAATGGGCCCAAGAATCAAATGCTCTTTAAGTTAGCAGCTCTGATATTCGTTCTCTATTTGAAGAAAAGTACTACATGGAGAGGTTATTTGTGGTTAGAAATCTTAGTTCCAAGTTCCAGCTGGATGGCTACTAGCTGTGCAACTCTGAAGAACTAAAACTTTCTGAAACACTGTTTCCTCATTTATTAAATGAAAAAATATTGATACATCACAAGCTGGCTGTGAGAATGAAATAAAATTGTATATATAAACTGCTCAAACACTATGGATAAAAGACAATTGTGCCTCTCTTGTGCTTTCCACCATGAGTAGAAGCAGCCTGAGACCCTCACCAGAAGCAGATGTTGGTACCATGCTTCTCGTACAGCCTGCAGAACCATGAGCCAGATAAACATATTTTCCTCATAAATTACCCAGCCTCAGGTATTCCTTTATAGCCACACAAATGGACTAAAAAAAAATAGAAAGAAAATAATGGCATTGCTCAAAGTAAAGTCTCTCTTAAGAAAGAAAATAGTGTATGTAAATGATCCAGATGTATTAAGAATTTAATAATTCAGACCAAGTATTTAAAAGTAAGGCCCAATTGTTTATAACTGCTTTACAAGGAGGAAGGAAGGGAGTGTTTTCCAATTAGAACATTGCCCAGTTCCTCAACACCAATTGTTCAGTGTCTTTTTCTAGTGACTACATCTCAATACACACTTTTAGGACTGTCCTGTGCACACTGGGGAGGAAGGATGGACCATACAACACTTAGGTAGGGTTGATGAAACCACAAAACAGATAGAGTTAGCTTATGATACTAACTAGGGCAAAGAGGCATAATCCTTTATTTATGAGTCAGCAATCCTACACCACCCCTCAAAGAGCTATTTAAGAGGATAACATATATAAACATTCTCATGGTATTTGTCTAGTAAGCACTTCAGATCTATAAATGGTAACAGTGTTTGCATTACAGGATGAAGAGTTTAACCTTCTCCAACTACTGACAAATAGTGCAGAGGGGACAATTTCTCCATGAACCCTTCTGTGCTTTGGAATTTTCCATTTAAATTAATCCTAACCCCAAAGGAAGGAACAGGCTATGGGGGATCAGGACAAAAGTGATAACAGTAATAGTAGCAATATTTTCATGTACTGCACTGCTACAATGTGCAAGCATTGTGATAAGTGTTTTACATGCATGAGCTCATTTAATCCTCCTAAATACCCTATAGAAGTAGGTCTGTAGAAGGAAACCAAGGCTTAAGGAAAGAAGCAACTTCTACAAGGTTATATAGTTAGAAAATATTGAATCTAGGATTCAAGCTCAGTTCTCCCTGAGTCCAGAAAAGGGGTCTTATGCCCATATGTTATATCAAATATAGGAAAGTCCTTGCTTTTTTACACACAAGAGGTCATAGTAGGGACTGGTCTGGTCAGTGAATCAGTAACGTTTGTGCTCACTCTTGCACAAATTTGTTGAATGAGTGAGTTCATACGGGAATCTGCTTTTGTTGCTTCTGCTGCTGTTATTGTTTTCTTTCTTTGGTAATTGATGACATGAAAAAAAACACAAAGGGTGAAAATAAGCCCCTTTTCTGAGAAAACTAAAACCCCTGAGATGCAAATGAAATATTCAAGGAAGAGAAGGTGCATTTAAAGAAAAGCTAAGGCCCTGCCTGCTGCAGGCAAGTGTGCTCCCTGATGGGTGGGCTGCTGTCCAGCAGAACCAGAGGTAAGACATTGGTTCCTTTAGCAGCAGCCACAGCACAAGCCCTGTGGAGGGACTGTTGGCTGTGGCTCCCCCTGCAATCTACCATAATGCAGGGAGAGAGTGTCATTAATAATCATTAGCGTAAGGCTTACAGGTGTTACAGCAGATGTTGCCTGGCAGGAAAACTGGCAGCATCTGAGAACACAAATGGGGAGGTAATTTTTATCATGGGACAATTCTCAAAAGATGTCCAGCCTAATTCAAAATGTGTTCACTCTCCCAGCCTTCACATATGATGGGATCTTCACCTCATCTGACCTGCCCAGGAGTTAGATGCCCCTCCTATGGGCTCCCAATACTCTACAACCTACTTCCATCGAAACCTCGATTCCACTGAATTATGATTTTTTGTGTGTTTATTCCTCTCACTAGATTGTGAGTTCTTTGAAGAGTGAAGACCTCTTTCATTGATCTTTGTGTCTCTAGCATTCAGCACTTGATAAGTGCTCAGTTATTGTTGAACGAATGAGTGAGTAAATGAATGAGTGAACAAATGGATGTATGGATGGATGGGGGGTTGGGTGGATGAATGGATGGATGGATGGGTGGATGGGTGGGTGGGTGGGTGGATGGATGGGTGGATGGGTGGGTGGGTGGGTGGGCGGATAGATGGGTGGATGGGTGGGTGGGTGGGTGGATGGTTGGGTGGGCGAGTGGGTGGTTGGATGGGTGGGCGGCTGGGTGGGCGGATGGATGGATGGGTGGGCAGGTGGGTGGGTGGGTGGATGGATGGATGGGTGGGCGGGTGAGTGGATGGATGGATGGAGAGATGGATGGATGGATGGAGAGATGGATGGATGGATGGATGGATGGATGGATGGATGGATGGTGGGTGGATGGAAAGGGCAGGCTACATGCAAAATGTTTCAACCAACCTTCACTCTCAGAAGCAAACGTCTCAAAAATGACCTTGAGAGCACTCTACATTCACAAGAATATCACCTTACCTTAGGAAAACCTTTTATTATTTTACCGTTCTTGCACAGCCACAACCCTATTTAATTCTCAAAAACAGCCTTTTATGACACATTGGGAGAATGTAATCAACTCATTTCACAAATGAGGAAAGTAGCTCAAAAGGATAAGTGACTTTCCCAATGTCAAGCAGTAGGAAGGTGGCAGAGTTAGATTCTCATCCACACTTCCTGATGACCACCTTGTGGGCTCTTCCTGCCACTACACCACACCGTTTGCAAGTATTATTTCCCTGCTACTAAGGAAGCAGTTTTCACTTAGAATGAGGCTCTACCATGTGATTACCAACCTGAGCAGACTTCTGTATACTTGCAGCATGGAACACAGAATCCTTAAGCCCTCCTGCCAATTCACTGTTAGAGGAAACTGGCATTTCTGTTCTCCTAGAATTGGTGACTAGAGACCAGAGATGAGGACAAAGAAGCAATAAGCATCCCACATTATACTGAGATTCTTTAATGATGGGAGCCAGGCACCTTCCTGAGGGGACAGGAAAGAGCGTGTTCTCTCTAATCTTCAGTGTTAAGTGCCCTAGTAAAGACTAGCAATGATTGCGAGTAGAAGCAAATGGTATTCAATCTTCATTTGCTTATCTAACTTAAACAGATAACTTTTATTCTGCTCTATACCTAGATAGACATGCGAAGCTTCACATATTAGGACACAGAGAAGGAAAAAATGTATAGCAGCTCTATGCCCAGTAGCTGTATTTGGCATAGCAAGAATGACAGGGTTTCCTGGGAGTCAAGTGGAAAAGTAAAATGATAGCCTGATTTTCAAATATAATTGAAAGTTCATGAAAGGCCAGGTTGTTATTTGAAGGATAGAGCCCTAGTTGGGGAATGTGGCATCCTGACACATGGGAAAGCGTGATGGTTAATGTTAGGGGTTGATGTGACTGGAAGGGGGAATGGCTGTTTCTGGGTGTGTGTTTAAGGTTATTTCCAGATGAGATTAGTGAGTGAGTCAGTGAACTGAGGGAGAAAGTCCTGCCCTCAAAGTAGGGGGCAGCATCCCATGGGATGGGGGCTCCCCTAGGACAAAGCAGGTGGAAGACAGGAGATATTCAGCTCCCTCTTGCTTCCTCTCTGTCTCAGAGCAGGATGCCTTTTTCTCCTCCTGCTTTTGGACATCACACTCCAATTTTGTTGGCCTTTTGGCACCAAAGGACTCCCAGAGCCTTTCAGGGCTTTGGCCTCAGACTAAGGGCTGCAGCATCAGCTTCCCTGGTTCTCAGGCTTTTGGACTTTGAACCATGCCGCCCACCTCTCTAGTTCTCCAGCTTGCAGGTGACCCATCAGGAACTTCACCTATGTGATTGTGTGAGCCAATTTCCCCTAGTCAGTTTCCTTTCATATGTATCACAGTGCTTCTGTCCCTCTGGAGATGTCCCCTTAACACAGGTAAGTGGATGACCTTGAAGATACTGGCTTCCAAACTCTCCTGAACATTCATAGTTGTAAACCCAGAAAATCTGAGAGAGGTCTCATTTAATTTAGAAGGTTTATTTTGCCACAGCTGAGGACACATGCCCATGACACAGCCTCAGGAAGTCCTGATGACCTGTGCCCAAGGTGGTGAGGGCATAATTTGGTTTTATACACTTCAGGGAGACATGAGACATTAATCAGTAGAGTAAGAAGTACACTGGTTTTGTCCAGAAAGGCAGGGAGAACTTGAAGCAGGGAGGGGTCTTCCAGGTCACAGGTAGGTGAGAGACAAATAGTTTCATTCTTTTGAGTTTCTAATTAGCTTTTCCAAAGGAGCCAATCAGAATATGCATTTATCTTAGTGAGCAGAGGGATGACTTTGAATAGAATGGGAGGCAGGTTTGCTCTGAGCAGTTTCCAGCTTGAATTTTCCTTTTAGTTTAGTGATTTTGGGGGCCCAAGATATTTTCCTTTCAACAGTCTATACATATGTCTCATACCTCCCTCTTAAGAACTAGCCACCAGGCACAGTGGCTCAGGCCTGTAATCCCAACACTTTGGGAGGCCGAGGCAGGCAGATCACGAGGTTAAGAGATCAAGACCATTCTGGCCAACATGGTGAAACCCCGTCTCTACAAAAAAAATACAAAAAATTAGCTGGGTGTGGTGGTGTGTGCTTGTAGTCCCAGCTACTCGGGCGGCTGAGGCAGGGGATTCGCTTGAACCCGGGAGGCGGAGATTGCAGTGAGCTGAGATCGCACCACTACACTCCAGCCTGGTGACAGAGCGAGACTCCATCTTAAAAAAAAAAAAAGAAAGAAAGAAAGAAAAAAATAACTAGCACTGATTTGGCAGTTCCTCAAAAAGTTAAAAAGAATTACCATAAAAGTCAGCAATTCCATTCCTAGATATATACCCCCCAAAAATGAACAGACTCGAACAGATAATTGTACTTCAGTGTTCATTAGAGCATTATTCACAATAAACAAAGGGTGAAAACATCCCCACAATCCATCAACTGATGAAGGAATAAATAAAATAAGGTATATGCATACAATAGGTTATCCAGCATTTAAAAAATGGAGTCCTGACCTGTGCTACAACATGGATGAAACTTTTAAACATTATGCTAAACGAAATAAGCCAGACATGAAAGGACATTTTGTGATTCCGGTTATATATGCAGAATAATCAAATTAATAGAGACGTAAAGTACATTAGAATTTGCCAAGAGCTGGCCAAGCGAGGGAGTTCATGCCTATAATCCCAGCACTTTGGGAGGACAAGGCAGGTAGATCACTTGAGGTCAGGAGTTAGAGACCAGCCTGGCCAACATGGCGAAATCCCTTCTCTACTAAAAACACAAAAATTTGTGAGGCCTGGTGGGCACCTGTAATCCCAGCCACTCAGGAGGCTGAGACAGGGGAATCACTTTAACCTGGGAGGTGGAGATTACAGTGAGCCTAGGTTGTGCCACTGCACTCCAGCCTGGGTGATAGAGCGAGACTCCATTAAAAAAAAAAAAAAAAAAGAAAAGAAAAGAAAATTTGCCAAAAGCTTGGGATGAGGGACTGGAGAAGGATTGCTTAATGGGTACACAGTTTCTATATGGGGTGATGGAAAAGTTTTGGAAATAGTAGTGATAGTACAACATGGTGAATATACTTAATGCTGCTGAATTGTACACTTAAAAATGTTAACATGGTATGTTTTATGATATGTTATATATATTTTATAATACTAAAATTTGAGTTTTTAAAAATTAAAAGTAAAACTACCACTTCCCTGTGGCCCTCTACTGGGAGATGCTGCAGAGGCTCTGTCCTGCAGTTAACAAGGCCATCTCTCAAGATGCTTCCACTTCCTCTCCTGGCTATTAACTAGAGTTAAATCTCAGCATAATATAGCCAGAATTAAATAATCTAGCTTAAAAAAAGGATTATACTTTAAAAGAGTTAAGAGTTTATTATATACAGTTCAAAATTATGATTGTGTTCCTTGGAAATCTCAGAGAACACACCATTTGCCAAAGCTATCAGGAACACATTGGGAAGAAGGCACAAGGCTCCCTCCCCTCTGCAGGCCAGAGATGGTGGTAGGTGGGAGAGGCCATTATGGAATAGTGCTTCTGAAGCAATAGAGTTTAGGTGGCAGAAGCCAGGAGTTTGCAATTATTGTAACAGCATACGAAGTCAGGGCAGTAGCCAAGAGTCTTGATTTCAGAGTATTTTGCAGATGTTTAATAAAGCATCCTAGTGACAAAAAGGGTCAGGGGAGGGTCAGGCAGCCCACAAAGTCACTGCTTGAGACATACAATCAAAAGAAAGCAAGAATGAGTGAACAGGAGGAGTCTGAGGAAGTGAGTGCAGTAAAAAGTTTCCATCTCTTGCCCAGATACCACCCCTAAGCCAGTTTTCAGAACTAGAACTGATTGCCCATACACTGGCAACACCAGGGCAAGTATATACCCTAATGATTCCCCTAGTCCTTCTTCAAATGGACCTATAGCCATTTAGTTGGGCTAGAGTTACCCTCACATTGAGATCTTGGCCTTTGAAGTAAGAGCTATAGAAAGTGGAGGACCACATAGAAGTCTCTGCAACTGTCTCCCTCCCTCTTGCCTTAGATATGAATTAAAAACAATATTGCATCCTGGGGGAAATGTCAGAGATTAGTTATACCCTTAAGCATCTAAATAATGCAGAAATGGTAATCCTTATATCTTCATTTAATTCCAGTTCATCCTTGCAAAAGCTGGATGATTGCTGGGGAATGAAATGACAGTATACCACATGAACTCAATCATTAGCCCCAACATTGCCACCACACAAAAGGTTATGTTGTTGCTGGAGCAGACTATTATGGAATCAAATAAATGATACATAACCATGGATTTGGTGTATGCATTCTTTCTATTGCAACTAGAAAAGAGGATTCAAAACAGTTCACATGGAATTGACATGGAATAGATAATAATATACATCAACACTTTTGGCCCAGGGCTATGCTAACTCTTCCACTTGCCTCATGGTCTGTTCCAAATGCACCTGTACTGCCTGAATATCACACATAATATCACATCTATTGATACATTATATTGATGACATTATGCTTACCCAGCAAACTGAGCAAGAGGTAGCTAATATGCTAAAAGCTATGTTAAGACAACTACATCTTGAGGTCTCATTGACCTTTCACTGCAATAAAGTGTTTAGGCGTCCAGTGGTCAGGAGAATGCTGAGATAACCACTCTAAAGAAAAACACAGAGTACATGCAAGGGAAGAAAATTTGACCTTATCTTCCATCATACACAAAAGTCAACTCAAAATGGATTAAAAACTTAATCCTAAGACTTGAAACCATAAACCCTCTAGAAGAAAACAGAGGGGGAAAGCTTCTCAACATTGGCTTTGGCAATAATTTCTTGAAAGTCAAAGGCAACAAAAGTAAAAAGAGACAAGTAAGGCTACATCAAACTAAACAGCTTCTGCACAGCAAGGAAAACAATCAGCAAAATGAAAAACCAACCTACAGAATGGGAGAAAATATTTGCAAACCTTTTCATCTGATAAAAGATTAATAGACAAAATATATAAGGAACTCTCCTACAACTCAACTGCAGAAATAATTATAAAATAAAATAGCCTAGTTTTTAAAATGGGCAAAGGAATTGGATAGACATTTATCTAAAAAAGAGACACAAATAACAATAGCCAAGATGTGGACTCAACCTGAGTGCCCATTAATGGATGAATGGATAAAGAAAATTTGGTAAGTACATATAATGGAATATTATTCAGCTTTCAAGTAAAAAGGAAATTTTGCCATTTGCAACAATACAGATGAACCTGGAGAACATTATGCTTAGCGAAATAAGTCAGACAGAGAAAGACAAATACATGATACCACTTATATGATGAATCTAACATAGCCAACCTCATGGAAGCAGAGAGTAAAATGGTGGTTGCCAGAGGCTGGGGAATCAGGGAGGTATTAGTCAAAGAATACAAAGTGTTGCTTATACAAGATGAGTAAGGTAGAGATCTAATGTATAGCATAATGCCTACAGTAAATCATACTGTATTATATACTTTAAAATATACCAGAAGTGTAGATCTTACGTTAAGTATTATTATCACAAAGCAATAATAATTGTAATAAATAAGAAGGCCAGGGGAGCTTTTAGAGGTGATGAATAGGTTTATGGCACACATTGTGGTGATGGTTACATGGGTATATGCTTATCTCCAAACTCAAATTGTATAAATTACATATGTACAATTTCTTATATGTCAAACATACCTCAATAAGGTGGTATGTTAAAAGAGCAAAAAGAAAAGACTAATCACTGCAACTTTTCTTTTTTTTTTTTTTTTTTTTTTTTTTGAGGCGGAGTCTCGCTCTGTCGCCCGGACTGGAGTGCAGTGGCCAGATCTCAGCTCACTGCAAGCTCCGCCTCCTGGGTTTCCGCCATTCTCCTGCCTCAGCCTCCCAAGTAGCTGGGACTACAGGCGCCCGCCACCTCGCCCGGCTAGTTTTTGTATTTTTAGTAGAGACGGGGTTTCACCGTATTAGCCAGGATGGTCTCGATCTCCTGACCTCGTGATCCGCCCGTCTCGGCCTCCCAATTCTATATCTACCATTACAGAGTGAAGCACACACCTGCTAGGCCTCTGTTGAGTTTTGGAGGCAACACACTGCACACCTAACAATACTGTTCCAGATCAAACACTGGGAGTCATGGAAACTGCTGAATGTAAATGGAGCCTGAAGGAGGAAAGTTTTCATCATCAGGTTCGGGTTGCAGTATAAATAGCCCTGCCACGTAGAGAATAGGTTCTCACGAACCCTCTGGTGTGTAAGGTGCCAGGGATGGAAAAAGATGTGTTTATGGCAAGCCCCGGGGGAGAATTACAAAGCAGAATCTGGGTTTCTGGTACAAAGCTTTGACTTCTGCTGTGAAAAATCATGTGTTGGGGAAACACATGAAACAAGAAAAGCTCTTGACATGCTCCTCGGCTCTTGTAGAGATGGAATACTTAATCATGAAACACCCAGGAAATGGACATGCAGAGCTCCCCATCATAAGCTGGGTCCTGTCTCACCCACTAAGTAATGAAGTCAAGCTGGTCCAAAGGCAGTTCAAAGAGAGTTTTATTGGGAACACAGGACACGGGCAAGCTGTATGAGCAGGGAGCACCATGTTATCCTTCACGGTTACACCACCATCTCTCTCTCAGCTTACATAGACAGCCATGGGAAGTCCTGTAAGATGACCTAAGGAAGGAAGAAAAAGCCCAAGTCTGGATTATGGATGGAAAGACTTGATAGGAAGGTAGAAGCCAAAAATGGATAAGAGCTGCATTACTGTCTCACTCAAAGGTAGCCTTGGAAGTCAGTGGACAGAATATCTTCCCAAAGGGTGCACTGGGTAGTGCACTGATCAACTATTTTGCATGAAAAAAGAAAAGACCTGAGGGATATACACACACACACACACACACACCACATACATATTTATACACATACGTATACACACACACACATACATACATATATGTGTGCATATACAGATCTATATATGTATTTATATAGAAACTCACATCAAAGCCAAGAAGGTAAAAGACCTGGGGAACAAAGATTTCTGATAGAAGCACGTAGAAGGTAATACAGGCACAAGTATTAAGTGCGATGACACGCATTTCCCATTAAGACCCATCAGAAGGCATCTACCACAGGAAAGGCAGTAAATTTCCAACCAGATGAAATGAATCAGTCTGTTGATATCAGTCAGACTTTGTCAGCCGCCACCTTCAAGTACTGAAAAAAGAGGCAAACAAACAAAGTGGCAGAGACAGAACTTTGCATGGAACAAACACCGTAGTTTCCCACTTACCAAGGTTGATCTGGCCATTGTCACCTCTGAATGTCCAACCTACAAGCAACAGAGACCAAAGCTGAGACTGGCACTATTCCTTGAGGAGACCAACTGGCCACATGGTGGCAAATTGGCTACAATGGGTGCCTTTCAGCCCAGAAGAGTCAATGATATATTCCCATGAAAATAGATACTTACTCTGGGTATGAATTTGCCTCAGCCAGCACCATCATCCAAGGACCAATAGCCTGATTTACAGGCATAGAATCCCACACCAATGTAGTGTTTAACCAAAGGGGCCACTTCACTGTGAAGGAGGTAGAGGTATGCCCATAATCATGGGACTTGCTGGTGGTACATGATCCTGCACCATCAGAAGCCCCCATCTTGATATAGTATTGGAACAGCCTGCCCCCACACCTCCCATCTCCCTGGCTATAAGCCTGACATATGATAGCAAGGAAAGCTTGGGATGATATATGAGATTAAATTTTAAACTGGTCTTTTAATAGCTGAAAATATCTGTACAATTATGGAATCTTCCCAAAATGAATAAAGGGATTTGCTCTGAATGGGGAAGGGAGATTTGGCATAGCATGGATAGGAGCTATAACCATAGAGAAATAAAGCCATTTCATGTTTTTATCTTTCTTAATTGAGAGTACTCGATAAACTGGTTGTATTTACTGTTGTCTACCCATCAGCAGCAGGGCGCATCTGGGAGGGCACAGATGTTGCACCCACACTGTACAATTTGGTGTCCACAGAATGACATTCTCCCAAGGTTTCTCTAATGGCTGCTGAATTATTCACATCCTCAAGTGCTTTCTGAGCCTGCATTGTCATTATTAAACGTCCTTTCTGCAACACTCATCCTCTTTCCCTTCATAAAAGAACCTTCTTCCCTATTGTCTTCCTCATTTGCAATTCATTCTCCTAATCACCACAGCTTTGTCTGGACCGAAGAAGAGTGTCCTGGACTCTTTCCATATAATTCTCCCTCACTTCAATGATGGGAGGGAGAAGCAGCGGCTGACTCACTTCAAAGATTCATTCTTTAAAAAAATATTTATTGTTTCCTGATTGGAAAACACTTTAAATAAAGTGTCCTAAATACACTTAACTGCTCTTTCATGTTAATTTAATACCAGAAGGAATTTTTTTTAAAAAAAGACTAATTGAGCTTTAACAATATGCCTTTGAAAAGTCGGAAATTTTTAGGTGGCTTTATAGTGCTATGGAGTTTGGAAATCTCTCAGAAGAAGAATTCATTTATTATTGTTTTCTACTTTACAAAGAATAGGACTATATATGCATGTATATGTATATATACCTATATATGTATATCACTAAATATGTATGTATGTGTGCATACATGTGTGTATATATCCCAAAATAACAATCTTTGTATTGTATAATATACATTTGTAATACATATATATATATACATATATGTGTCAAATATATAAGCATGCTTACCTCACAGCTACTATTTACACACACACACACACACACACTCGTTACAGAGAATATACATATATATCACCAAGAACAAAAAAAAATTTGAGCCATCTTTGGCCAAAGAAGGCCAAAAGAGTCAGTACAGATGCACTTGGACTTCCCTCCTCTAACTATTTATGAACCACTTCCTCCATATTTGCACAAGATCCCATTCCCCCCTTCTACACAATGACATTTAAACTGCATCTCTCTTACGTCTCCCACTTTTCATCTCTACTGGTTTTTCCTGTCAGCATAAAGCATGTTATTACTTCTCCAACTTAAGAGATGATAGTAATGATAACAAACCTCTCCTTAGTTCCTCTTCCCCCTCCAGATGCTGACCCATTTCTCTGCTCCCCGTTACATTAAAACTCTTTGAAAGAGTTATCTCTGTTCAGTATCTTTCATTTATCTCATCCAACCTTCCCAAAACTCATTTCATGTAGGCTTTTGCCACCAAAACTCCACTGAAACTGCTCTTATCAAGGTCACTAGAGATGTCATATTGTGAAATTCTGGGTCCATTATTCTCATCTTACTTGACCTACCAGCAGCTTCTAACAGTCATTCTTTACTTTCTCTTAGATACATGATTTTATTCTATTTTATTTTTGACTTTTCCTCTAGGACCCTATGTTGTTCTGATTTTTCTCCAAATTGTAATCATACTTTATTAATATTTTTATTAATTTTTATTCTTTTTTCTGGCTTCAGACCTTAAAGGTTTAGTCCTTGAACTCTTTCTCTTCTTGATATCCTCTTCTGGTCTCTCAGTTTTATCATCTGAGACCCCAAAGTAGATGCCCCTTTATCAACTAAGAAGAACCCTAAGGTTAAGGAAATGAAAGGTATCTAGGAGTTGAGGGTTCAGGGTCTGGCTGGCATAGAGAATTTCCAAATTCCTACAGCTACAAGAAAAACTGCACTCTTGCTAAACTCCCTAACAATAGGAGCTATCAGGAAAATTATCAGACCCTTCCTGATCTACAACCCAGACCACTACAACTCTGCTGGACAGAAGACTGACCTTAGATTCTTTTCTAATAAGCAACTGCAGACCTTAAGCTGATTTCAGCCAGGTTTTAGAGGTTGCACGCAAATCGTTTTGTGTCTTATAATTTACCTTTTGACATAAGGAGTCCAATTCCACTTCATTTTAATGCTAACTATCTACCCCCAAATTGCCATGAGATGTATGTTACATGTTTATCCATTGTACATAACTCACCTTCCCTCATAAATATGTATAGCTTCTCCTCCAAATCTGCTGAATTTGTAGGACTCTATTTTGTAATGCAGACCCTGGGAGGCATAAAACCCAACTAGTCCTTCGCCTCTTCAAAGAAAGAACACCTTTGGTTAACACCAGAGACTATATCTTTTTCAGTTTGTGAACTGATATTCCCAGTAAAGCTGTCCCTTTTATCTTTTAGCCATCCTGGTGGTCTTTTGGATGACATTTTTGAGTTCTACCCAGAGGCTGATCATTCCCAATTACTATAAAAATCTCCAGCCCAATCCTCTCCTCTGAATTCCGTGTTCTCATATCCAGCTGCCTTCTAGACACATGCCTAATCAACATCTCAAATTTAACATGTCTAAGATTCAAATCCTGATCTTCTCCCCAAAACCTGCTCTCTTAGCAGTCTTCCCCAACTCAGGTTATAGCAGCCCCAGCCTTCCAGTTGCTGGGCATCATCTCGTCATCATCTTTGACTCCCCTCCTTCAAATCCTGTTGGTTCTCCTGCTACTTCCCTGGCTCCAACCACCATCATGACTTGTGTGGATTATTACAATGCCCTCCTAACTGATCTTTCTGCTTCTAGCCTTTTTTACTTTATAGTCTGAGCTCAGTCATAGTAGTCCTTTTAAAATGTAAGTCAGATTGTTACACTCTGAAATCTTCAAACAATTGAGCCTGGAAGCCCTCCAGGGGCTTTCTATTTCATCAGAGTAAAAGCCAGAGAGGTCCTATGCAATGCACATTCCCAAACTCTCTGATCCGATTACCTCCTACATTTCCACTTGCTTATTCTGCTCCAGCCATGGGACCTCCTTGCTATTCCAGAACAGGTTAGGCATGCTTCCATTCCACATCAGGGCCTTCTCTCTGCCTGGAACATAATCATGATGGCTACTACCTTCACTCTCTCAAGTGTCTATTCAAATGCCATCATTTTATTGAACTCCCTTCACTCAATTTTTCTTCCTCTTATCCTGCCTTATTTTCTTCGAGCACTTACCATTTTCCAAAATGTGAAGTAATTTAATTATATTTTGTATTAGGCTCCTCCTAATAGAATATAAACTTCATGAAAACAATACATTTTTTCCCGTGTTTTGTTCTTCTACCACCCTACCTCTTGTGCCTAGAAAAATATCTATCACAGAAATGTTTTATAAAAATTTAGTCAGTAAATTAAAGATTCAGTTCAACTGTCCTTTACTAAGGACTCACTTTGTGCAAAGCACCATGCCAGGCAGTGATGAGAACATATTAGGATGAATAGAACAAGCTCCCTGCCCTCAAAGAACTTATTGTGGTCAAGTATTAATAGAGTTAGCCAAGCAGACTGCCCGTGAGGCATGATTGTTGGAGCCCTACAGAGGTTCCTCTTTCCCCGATTTACCTCACATACAAATTCACTGATGCTTAAAATCCCATAATTACAGATAATCCACTCCACCTCTGTCATCTTAAGCAAATTATTTAACATTTCTAAGTCTCAGATTTCTTATTTGTAAAGTGAAATAATAGTGTCCATCTCATAGGCTGTTGTGAAGACTAAATGAGATAATCCTTTTATAAAGGCTTAGTGAGGTCTCTAGCATGTAGTAAACATGAAAAGATGTTAGCTGTTATATCCATTCTCTTGACTCAAAATCCTTATCCTTATTAAAATGCAAAACCTTTTCATAGAGACACTGGATATTTTTGAAAACCAAATACAGCAATTGCTGAAACCATGATCCAGAGTTTCTTTTAGGCAAGAAGAGGGCAAAATAATCATATTTATCATGTTAATTATCATCCTCAAAGGGAGGATGTTTGTTCTTGACTAAGTTCTCCAACAAGGGATTCACTAAGGACCAGACGAGGTACAGGTAAAGAAAAAACAGAAATCCCACCTCCTTCTGTAGAAGCAATGGACATTTTCACATGTGTCCTTGGGGCTGCTGTTTCTCATTTCTCTTTAAAATTAAGAATAAACAGAAGAAAACAATGATAGACATTACATTACTAAATTATTTGCTTATAGCACTTACCATTTGCTCACATGTGAAATAATTTACTTGGTTCTAAAATATTTGTTGAGCCACTAATAAGTGCTGGCTTTTCTCACATATTCTATATATTTCATTTTCTGAACACCTCTAAGAGTTATGTATTATTCTTATTTTGTAGTCAAGGACAAGAAGGCTCAATGATATTACGTTGTCCAAAATCACAGTAATAGGGAAATCCAGGATTCCAAGCTAAGGTTCTCCATCTGAACCCTATCACTACCCTATCTTATAGTCAGTAAAGTTAGCCATGAAAAAACAAATGCAAAAAACATACTGGACAAATTCCCTAAAAAGGGTTAGGGAAAGACTCATAGTGGCTCACAGCAGAGAAATGTGAACATCTCTTACCAGCCTGGTGATCAGTGCCTTTATGTTAGTACCCTGAAATTGGTAGTCATGGGAATTGTTCTACCACTGAAATCAGCAACAGCTACAAATCAGAGCCAGTTTACCAGCACACTGTAGAGAGTGCTTAGGCATTCTTGGAATCCAAGAATGCCTGATACTAGTGTCTCTGGGAGCCATTCACAGATTTTAAACAACTAGAGAGATAGGCCCAATGAGCATTCAAGGTGTAACAGTCTTCCACTACCCTAGAAGATTCCTGCTGTCCGTATTACATCATAAATAATCTATCAGATCCCCTCCTGAGAGCTGATCTCAACAGGGCATAAGGAGAGAGGATCTGAGGACATGTTTAACTGAAGGGATGAATGGAAGAAAACCCACCTGTGTAACAAACAGACTCAAAAAGGGGAACCTGGGAGCCACTGAGGACCAACATCACCAGCCTCAGCATTGCCTGTGATGGCTTTGGCCACATAAGAAGCCAGCATTGACATCCCAGCCTGGCAGGAGTAGGGAGGGGCCAGGACTCATGCCCTACACTCCATCCAATTATGCCTTTCATCACACCTTTATCTTTCTTCTATTTTACCTGTAGGAAAACTGAAGCATGAATAAGCATACTCAATAAAGTCAACTTAAATGCATATAGATAGGGATTTAGCTAGAAAAAGTGATCTGAGTTTCCAGAGGACTGGAAGATTGACAGAACTGAGTCATTTTCTCTTCTGGTAAACAGAGGAACCGTCCCTCCTCAACCCAACAGGCACTCCCTGGCTATCGCTGGATAAATGAAAAAAGCCTTTACAGAAATATTATCCAAGCTAGCCTCCAAATATAAACAGGTTTTGCTGTTTTTTGTTTTTTTCTGGGGGTGGTGGCAAGGGGAGGGTTACAGTTTTCTAAGTTGCTGTTTCTTCTTACACTAAGGAAAAAAAGAATATCAAAAGAGTTTGGTTTGTTAAAATCCACCAGGGACGTATTTCTTCCTGACACCTAGTATTATTCAAATGACAGCAGATATGACTAAAAGCATTTATCATACTCCCTGACTTGCTTTAATCTCCCACAAAGGGAAGCTGTGCTCATTGCACCGGGCAGGGGGGATAATGAGGCAGCCGCCCAGGCTGCCAGAGTAGGGCATTGATTTTAGGTACCAAAAATAGAACCTGCTGCGGTTTCCAGCCGGCTGCCCTGTGTCTAGAAGTGGATTATCAGCTGAACAGCACAAGTACAGGGAGATGTTTCCAGGCAATCAGATTGGCTTATACACAGAGCATTAATTCTCCAGAAATATGACGTGTTGACCAATCAAAATGGCTTCCTCTTCAAATAAAGTCTGTAATCTCTAAGGCAGCATTTGCAGCTTCAAATAGCAGTAATGACCCCTGCTTACAGGGCATGTTCCAGGAATTAGCACCTGGGTCGGGTTAATGGTATAAAGCACAGCTGTTCCTAACTGGTCATTAATCCCAAGTAAATACCCAGCAACTCGATTTCTGTGGCTTTAGGATAAACCCGAAATCAAATGGCCTAGTCAGACCAAGCAGCTTTAATACAGAAAAAGCTAATGACCACAAAAGCCTTTCCCTCTGGGTATAGTGGGGGTGCAGTTGAGGGGGGAGCTAATCCAAAAAGCATTTTTTCTTTCATGATGTTCGAAATACTGATTTCCAAACAGATGCTTGTCACCCTTACTAAGTAGAGAGACGTCACCAACCCGCAGGCAGTGAGGAATGAGCTATAAGTTGTTTTTCTAGTTAGTGATGATGGATTTTGAACTGATTCATTCACATCCTCTGACCTCACTCATCCCCCACGCTAGGATCAAATAGCAGATGTCTACAGAGCTACTAGTTCTTCTTAGGCTGCTGTCTGTAACTAAGTGGCCAGCCAAGTTAACAAGGGATAAAGACCTGGCTGGAGTCTTGCACTGTGCTGATGGGGTCAGCAGAGCCACCCAACTGAAACTCAACAAGTATGACCGATCCTTGTAGAATGCATTTCTTTTAGTTCTGTAATTCTCTTCAATCATCATGCCTGATCATTTTCAGATTGTATCCTGTGATCTTTGGGGTTTCAGAGAGATGCATTATAAACTCTGGAAGGGTGGGGAGCGGTGAGCAATGGAGAGACAGACTGGTGAGGGAAGATCAAGTGAGCTGACTCCAGGTTTCAACTTCAAAGAATCTGCGCTTTCACCTGTTTCATAGACTAAAGGTCTCTGTAAAATTTCATTTACAAAAATAGTTCTGCTGCTAAAATTACAGTTCAAAAACATCTGATTGTAGCTGGCTTTCTCATCTTCCAGATGAGGAAATGGCTTCCCCACACTGTATGGTTTCGGCAGCCCTCCAAGCATGTAAAGTTCAGCCATTCCTCCTTCCCTTCAGTTCCATCAGCTCCTGTTACCTTTTTCACTCTTGAAAAATTTATATCCCTGTCTTGTTTTGCTAATTACCATTTTCTCAAAAAAGCTGTATCTTCCTCCAGGGCAGGATAATAGCTAACATTTCTTATCCTCTTTAGTGCTTAGCATATGTCTCATACAGAATAAACATTGATTTCTTGGAGAAATGACCAATGGCAATGGTATTGAAGGCATTTGTCAAAGAAATATAAGACCTAGCTAACAGTGGCTTAAACAGTTTTATTTTCGTGGGTTTGGGGATTTGTGTTGGTTTATGCTCATTTGTTTTTCTTTTGTCTTAACATTATCAAAAAGTATTAAGGTGGTAAGGTACTGACATTTGTTAAATGGTTCAATGACATCAGAATTCATCTTTACCTAATGACCTTAAGATAGCGTAACTCCAGGCTTTATTTACAACCATGTGCAAGGGGAGGAGGAAAGCAAAAAGTTATGTCAAAAGTTGTTCCTCTAAAAAACAAAGGTCAAATTGTTTCCAGAAGCTTTCTAGTGTAACCTCTTGAAAATCTCTGTCAAGGACTACAAAGTGTCTGAGATTTCACCCAACTTGCAAACTAACATGTCAGCATGCCACAGATGCATGGAATGCAGGAAGAAAATATAAGACTGCTGGTCAGAGATAAAGAAGTTTATTACTCATCGCAAAGCATGCAGCATGTGTGATATGTTCTGGCTCTGTATCCCCACCCAAATCTCATCTTAAATTGTAATTCCACATGTCGAAGCAGGGAGGTGACTGGATTATGGGGGTGGTTTCCCCCATGCTGTTCTCGTGATAGTGAGTTCTTACCAGATATGATGGTTTTATAAGTGTTTGGCAGTTCCTCCTTCACATGCTCTGCTTCCTGATGCCTTGTAAAGAAGGTGCCTGCCTCGCCTTCTGCCATGATTGTAAGTTTCCTGAGTTCTCTCCAGCCATGTGGAACTGTGAATCAATTAAACCTCTTTCCTTTATAAATTACCTAGTCTTGGATATTTCTTTATAGCAGTGTGAACATGGACTAATACAATGTGCATCAGCATATTTGTGTCAGAGCCCACTGCTCCCAAGTCCCACAAGGGTGACATCAATAGGCCCAGATAGATGCCTGCAGCAGGAGTGGTTTGCATTCCACGAAAGGAAATCTGAGCTTAGAGAACCCAAATCTTTTATAATGTGCAGTAAGAATGCATATTGTTTGCTCCAGAAAAAAGACACTGTCTCTTTCTTCCATGACTGATTACTATACAATCTGGAAAAGATAATCCAGAGAAAAAGGGAGAGTCAGTGCCTCTGCTCTTAAGATGTTCAGAAACATGAGAACCCTATGATTTGTCCCTCTATATTGTCTCATGAGCAAAGACTAGAACCTATGGCCATACCTGTCTGTATTTTAATGTGATGATAGAATAATTATCCTTTGAGTGGCATAGTGGCAATGATATTACATCCAAAAATAAATTCTATCTTATCAGATGGCTCTGAAGTAAACTTTCTCTATGTAGCTGTAATAATATCAATTTTGTTTATTAATTTTCAACTTTCATGATTAACCAACAAAAACATCGAAGACTTCATTGTAAACTAGAAAGAGTAACTGTAGCCACACTAGGCCAATCTGGTTGAACTTTTACGTAACAGAGTTGTGAGTTGTTTTTCAGTTGCCACAGGCCCTCAGATTGAAGGTCACATAACCTGAGTAGGCCCAAATGAACCAGGCATGCAACCACAGCAAGAACCTAAGTGCTTGGGCAGAGAAGCATAGACTGAATTAAGAAGTGGGCGTTGCATGACAGGATTCAGGATCCAAAAAGATTGAGCTCTGGCATCACTCCGTGGCAGGATCCAATTAGATAACACTCCCTCACTTCACCTCACTGCAAGATCCAATCAGATCATCCTCATTACCCTATGCTTATAAAAACCAACCCAGGCCCCAGTTCGAGGAGACAGATTTGAACATTTCCTCCTGTCTCTTTGCCAGTTGACTTGCACAGAACCTTTCTCATTGCAAAAACCCAGTGCTTTGGTGTTTGGCATTGCCCATGGACAAACAGATCCAGTTTGGTTTGGTAACACAGATATCATCAACCAAAATATTTCTGGAATGGTGTATTAAGTTGATGGAAAAATATACACACAACACCACTTCAAATGAATTGAGAAAAACTGAATAAAATATAACATTTAAGTTTTTGAAACCATAACTAAACTTGGCACCAAGAATAGAAAATTCTCAGGTGATAATAAAAGGAGGCTGAACTCAGAGTAGCTACTGTGAACTGAAAGCAAAATACCTCACAGTATTTTGGAAACCATAGTGGGTTTTAAAAACTAGGGAATGGGATACTTTCTGTTTCCTGCAGAGAGGGGAGTCCAGGCCACTGCCCTCAAGAGCATAGGAATCCAGAGACATGATTCCTGCATACAGCCAGGAGTCACAAAGCCTTGTCCCAGCTGTAAACAGGGTCTAGAAGAACCCCACGTGACACCCTGGGATTTGACAAGAAAGGCTCCCATCCATTCAGGTTCATGTTTATAAAAAGTCTGAACGCAGGCCAATGCCATTTGCAGGGATAGGATCCGAATTCATACGCTCCAAGGACACGTGAATTCCAAGCCAAGGAATCTGCATGAAAAATGGATTCAGAATTTATCAGAGACCAGTACAAAATCACACTGTAAGAATGCTTCTACAAACAAGATTTGTAGCAAGGACTTCCATGCAAAATGGCCATCACCGAAAATGGGTTCATAGCCAAACATGATAAAGTATGTGAGGAAATGAAGTACACTAAAGAACCATTAGGAAATGCAAATAGACAGGAAAATGTACAGTCTAGAACTAGAAATAATAATGCAATATGAGAGAGGCTTTGAAATTAGTATGTTTAAAATGCTTAAAGAGATAAAGAAGAAATAGAAACAGGAAAGTATAGGACAAGTATATTATAAAAACTGGCAGATTTTTCTAAAGACTAAAAAGAATGCCATAAATAAACAATACAATCAGGGAAATTGAAACATTATGGGTAGATTTAACAGTACAAACAAAAATAAAATGAATTAAAAGAAAAATCTGAGAAAATACGTAATTCAGCTCACAGAAAAGGAAAAAGTTATGAGATATATAAGCTAGAAAGAAAAAGCACAACACACATCAAATAAGCATTTCTAATGGGCGAAAAATAGAGAAAAAGGAAGAATTATTAAAAGGACTAAAGATAGATTTTTCAGAATTTAAGACATTAGAAAAGCACACCAAATCCTCTGCAGAATAAGTCAAAATAAGTCTATACCCAGCCATACCATAGTGAAACAATAGAACATCAAACACAAAGAAAAAATTGTAAAAACAGCCTCATTTGTTTTGGTATATATATGTTTAGCTACAAAGTAAAAAGAAATACAATGCTTTCAAAATGATTGAAATTCATTTTCTTTTCTCAGGTAATAATCTAAAGCACTTCTATCCAAAAAAAGTATAAAGCAAGCCACATATATAATTCTAAAACTTCTAGCAGTCACAGTAAAAAAGTTAATGTTAATATTTTACTTTCTTTAATGCAATATATCTAAAATATCAGTTTAGTTCAACATATAATCAACACAAAAATAATCAGATACACTAGTCCTCCCTTATGTACAGTTTCACTTTCCATAGTTTCAGTTCTCACAGTCACTCTTAGTTTTACTTCATAATGACCCTAAAGCACAAGAGTAGTTTGCTGGCTATGTGGACCTGCCAGAAGAGAAGCTGTGATGTACTATTTTTTGCGGGGGGGGACAGTGGCTGGGGGGATGGAGTCTCGCTCTGTCCCCAGGCTGGAGCGCAGCTGCCAGGCTGCAGTGCAGTGGCACAATCTCAGCTCAGTGCAACCTCCACCTTCCAAGTTCAAGCCATCCTCCTGCCTCAGCCTCCTGAGTAGCTGGGACTACAGGTATGTGCCACTGCACCCAGCTAATTTTTGTATTTTTAGCAGAGACGGGGTTTCACCATATTGGCCAGGATGGTCTCAATCTCTCGACCTCTTGACTCGTGATCCGCCCGCCTTGGCCTCCCAAAGTTCTGTGATCACAGGTGTGAGCCACCTTGCCTGCCCAAAGTACTTCTTTTAAATGAAAACACGAAAGATCTTCACTTAATAGGAAAAGAAAAAAAATCGTGCCCTGAGGTTGCTAAGATCTACGGTAAGAACAAACCTTCTATATACGAAATCGTGAAGAAGGAAAAAGAAATCTCTGCTAGTTTTGCTGGCCCACCTCAAACTGCAGAAATTACAGCCACACTGTTGTCAGTGGTAGTCTCCAAGTTCCCAGTCACAGGCTGTTCATCCCCTCTCCCTGCTTCACTCTTTTCTCTTGTCTGTGCTTTAGGCCTCAAACTGGTCTCCTGGCAGTGCTCAGAGCACGAGGCTAGACCCCTGCCCTGTGACTTTCCCATCTTCATGGTCTGCCAAGGCATACCTTGGGGAGGTGGACCAAAGATCCAGGCCTTTACTCAGTAGCCAGTCCTACCCCTCCAGTTGTCTTTTTTCCAGTTCAGGGTGGGAGAGAGAAAACTGCAGCACTCCAGCATTTGAGCTACTCAGGTGTTGGGAGCCAGAAGGGACAATGTGTTTAAACAATCTTCAGAGCTCTGACATTAAACCTGTGGCCACCCCAAGTCAGAAAGCCTCACCTCTTTCTGGCAGTTATGTGGGCAGGGGATCCTCAAAGGGAAAACATATTTAGACAGCTGTCCCCAAGTCTACTAGCCATCTGCAGGGGGAGTGATGTGGCCCTCATCCTCCTCTAGAATGTTCCCCAGGGGGAAGAGAAGACTCAGCTGTCCCTCAGCAGCTTGTGCCAAGGTCCCAGGCAGAGGCCAGGGCGGAAGCTTCCACAGGAGCCCCTTACCCTTGCTCAGAGCCACTTTGTGAGGTGATGGGAGCCAACACCATTTGGGGGAGCCCTAGTGCTGCTCGACACACCCCAGCATCAGGTCAGATCATCATAATCAAAAAATATTAATGAAGTTTAGACCCACTTTTGGGGAAAGCAGGACAAACTACCACCTCACCACGTGTGTGTGACTTCAATATCCCACTGCAATTTACATTTTTTAAACAGGAATTTTCAATCCCTTGTGCTTACCTAATAATCTGCTTTAAACAGCTCTAGACACTGTTAGTGTTTTAAAATGCATCCATGTTAAGATGAATCTCCAACCTGAGGAAAAAAATAAAACTCAAAAAGCTTTATGTGGAAAAAAAATACAACCACAGTGCATGGTAAGTGATTAAGATGGAAAAGGTATTACATTTGTGTGTGGAAGATATGACAGAAATGTGTTCCAATTTCAGGCATCCACTGTAGGTCTTGGAACATATCCCTCGTCCATGGATAAAAGAGGGGATTACGATATTTTACATGTTTTTGCTAAGTCTTTAAATTCTTCACATTTATAGCAGATCTCAATGTGGACATTATATTTGCATTTACTGTGAGAAAAGTACATTCACATACTCAAATTGTTACAAACATTTTCAAAAGTTTTCAACTCCCAGATCAAATATTAGCATTTAAATTTAAGTTATTGAAAATTAAGTAAAATTTAAAATTCAGTTCCTCCGATGCACTGGTCATATTTTAAGTAGTCAATGGCCAAATGTGACTTTTGGCCACCATAGTGACATCATAGTTCTGTGGGTAAGTATTCTAGGACTGGCTGGGTATCTGGGTCCAGGAGAGCCTCTGCAGTTCTTGGCACCCCTGGAAGTAGGAAGCAAGGGTCCACGTGTATTTTTTAGAGCCCCTTACTAGAAGGTGCATACATATACACCTTGGGATAACTTAACCACATAGTTAAACCAAACTGTGAAGGTAATATCTGTGAACCCATATGCTAGTTTTTTGTTTGTCTGTTTGTTTGTTTTGAGACAGAGTCTTCCTCTGTTGCCCAGTCTGGAGTGCAGTGGTGCGGTCTTGGCTCACTGCAACCTCCACCTCCCGGGTTCAAGCGATTCCCCTGCCTCAGCCTTCTGAGTAGCTGGGATTATAGGCATGTGTCACCACGATTGGCTAATTTTTAGTAGAAACAGGGTTTTAGTAGAAACAGGGTTTCGCCATGTTGGCCAGGCTGGTCTTGAACTCCTGACCTCAAAGGAATCTGCCTGTCTCAGCCTCCCAAAGTGCTGGGATTATAGGCAGGAGCAACCACATCGGCTTAATTCTATTTTTAACTAAGAAAAAAATAGATAGCCACAGACAACTCACAGGATCTGCTATCACACCAGAGATTAAAAAATCAGAAACACATCATCTAACAAGAACAACAAATTGGCAACAGATACCCCATTGATAAGACAATGCAATCATATTTTCAAAGTGCTAAAAGAAATAATTATTATCCTTGATTTCTACTGTAAGTCAAACTATCATTCAAATGAAAACATAAAAAATATATTTTCAGAAAAGGTTAATAATGTACTACTCTCGAAGACCTCGTAGAAAAACATACTAAGTGGTTTACTTTAACACAGGAAAGCTAAACATGAAAGGAGCAGGCTACAAGAGCAATAGAAATAGGAAAAAAAATTTTTTTTTCTCAAAATCTTTTCTATATATTCACTTTCTAAATCTCTCCTTTGTTGAGAGATAAGAAAAGTGAAGAAATTAATGTTATTCATCCTAACAATAAAAAAAAGGTAGAGGTAACACAGGTTACGTGAGTGGTGGAAACAGGGACTATCAATATACCCCATGGTGTAACCCATGAAGAAAATAATTGTGACTTCAATCACGTTTTTGTAGTTGCAAAGTTAACCAGTGAAGATGGTTAAACTCAGTCGTGTAATTATATGGGAGAGAAGCCATGTAAGTGAGATTATAAGGTTAGGGTTAGCACTAGGGTTGATGCTGAGGTTAGGTTTCCAGCAGAAAGTCTAACAACATCTACAGTAAATATGCCAATAAATAGATACCAATAAAGAATGGTATAAGGGCCAGGCATAGTGGCTCATGCCTGTAATCCCAGCAGTTTGGGAGGCCAAGGTGGGAGAATCACTTGAAATCAGGAGTTCAAGACCAGACTGGCCAACATGGCAAAACCCCATCTCTACTAAAAATATAAAAATTAGCCAGGCATAGTGGCAGCCACCTGTAGTCCCAGCTACTCAGGAGGCTGAGGCAGTAGAGTTGCTTGAACCTGGGAGGTGGAGGTTGCAGTGAGCAGAGATTGTGCCACTGCATTCCAGCCTGGGCAACAGAGTCAGACTCCATCTAAAAAAAAAAAAAAAAAGAAGAATGGCATAACCTTACTATTTTGAATTTGCACATTCAGAAAAACTAAAAGGGAGTACTGAAAGTAGTTCATTCCAGGAAACAAGACTGGGATTAAGTCAACTGGAGCAAGAGATTGCTGCTTTTCATTGAAAATTCTTCTGTACTAATTTTTAACATATTTGTATAATTTTATTATATATAATTATAATTTTATTTTAAAAATTTTTAATAAGCTGGGCGCTGTGGCTCACGCCTGTAATCCCAACACTTTGGGAGGCTGAGTCAGGTGGATCACAAGGTCAGAAGTTCAACACCAGCCCAGCCAAGATGGTGAAACCCAATCTCTACTAAAAATACAAAAAAAAAAAAATTAGGTGGGCGTGGTGGTTGGTGCCTGTAATCCTAGCTCCTTGGCAGGCTGAGGCAGGAGAATCCCTTGAACTTGGGAGGTGGAGATTGCAGTAAGCCAAGATCGTGCCACTGCACTCTAGCCTGGGCGACAGAGCAAGACTCCATCTCAAAAAAATAATAATAATAATTAATAAAATATACATTTATGTATCTTGAACATTTGAAATCATTACATTTGGTTTATTATGCTAGCAGTCTAGCATTGGGAAATGAAAACAAAGATTTCTCTGTGAAATTAACTACCCGTGTTTTCTAAGCAATAGCCTTCTAAATCACTGATTCCTTTATATAGACTTGTAATGCTAAACTGGTTCCAGTGGTATATCTCCTTAAAGAGATGTGAATGATCTTTTGTCTACGCAATCCATTATAATTAGGATTCACGATGCTGCTGTCATGGCTAAAATGACATGTTGTTCTTTTATCTTTCCCTCACAAATGTGTTACCTACTTGAGACCCTGACCCAACCTAATCCAAGCCACTAAATAAATGCTCACATAACTTATCCCAAGCCCCAATCATCTCCAGCCCAGAGACTAAGATGAAATCTTTACTGGTCATATTGTTTCTCGTTACTTTCCTATAAAGAATTATCCACACAGAGGCCAAAGAGATCTTTCACGTGTTTTCAGTAATATGCCAAAGCTGAAGACATTGATCTCATAGAAATAAGTAGAACAGGGCCAGGTGCGGTGGCTCACGCCTGTAATCCCAGCACTTTGGGAGGCCGAGGTGGGCAGATCACGAGGTCAGGAGATCGAGACCATCCTGGCTCACACGGTGAAACCCCGTTTCCACTAAAAATACAAAAAATTAGCCGAGCGTGGTGGTGGGTGCCTGTAGTCCCAGCTACTTGGGAGGCTGAGGCAGGAGAATGGTGTGAACCCCAGAGGCGGAGCTTGCAGTGAGCCCAGATCGCACCACTGCACTCCAGCCTGGGCAACAGAGCGAGACTCTATCTCAAAAAAAAAAAGAAAAAGAAAAAAAAGAAAACAGAAAGAAGTAGAACAGAGGATACTAGTGACTGGGAAGGGCCGGGGAAGGGACTGGTATGGTTTGGATGTGTGTCCCTTCCAAATCTCATGTTGAAACGCTATCCCCAATGTTGGAGGTGGGCTTAGTGGGAGGTGTTTGGATCAGGAGGGGTGGATCCCTAGTGAATGGCTTGGTGCCATCCCCATGGTAATGAGTCAGCTCTGCTTGGTAATTTTCTTAAAGGATACAAAATTACAGCTAGATAGGAGAAATAAGTTCTAGTGTTTTATAGCACCATGTGATAACTATAATTAACAATAATATATAGTTATAAATTGCTAGGAGAATATTGACTATTTCCAACACAAACAAATGATAAATGTTTGAGATAATAGATATGCTAATTACCCAGATGTGATCACTATACATTGCATATATGAAAACATCACTGTCCCTCATAAATATGTATAACTATTTTGTCAATTTAAAAATCAAAGTTAAAATAAATATCAGACTGCCTCACTTCCTAAATTAATCCCCTTCAATGGCTTCCCATATCACACTAAGAATACAATATATTATTTCCATGGCCCAGCCCGCCCAGGACTTGGCCTCTGTTTCCCTGTATAACTTCCTCTCATTCCATCCTTGCTTACTCAGCTATTTTTCTGTTTAATAACCTAAGTTTTTTCCTGCCTTGGGATGTTTCCCCTTATTCTACTCCATGCCTGGAAATCTCTTCAACTCATTTCCATATGATTTGTGCCTTCCTGGCATTTAGGTCTCAGCTCAAAATTTACCTCCCAATCGTAAGTAGCTACCCTGACACTCAAGTTATTTTCTTATTCTGGTTCTTAATTTTATGAAATTTTCCACTTTATAAATAATTGAAATAATCATGTTCACTATTTTTTTCTTTGTTTTTTGGTGGTGGTGTTTATCTCTCTATCACATTCTTGGCCCACAACCAGCAGGGTTTCTTCCTGTCCAGACCATAAAAGTGTTGGACAAATGGTAGGTGCTTAAATAATATTTTTGATCTCCTCACCTACCACTAGATTATAATCAGATTTAAAAATTCAATGTTCTTATCTATAAAAACTAAAAAACCTACTGGATTATGTATCTCATAATTAGTAGGGTTAGACAATTTCCTTCTCTGTTCAAAACTTTTAAATACTGCCTTGCACAGCAAATAAAGTACAAATTCCTTAATATACCTTTTAATGCCATCAACAATACACCCTCTAACTATCGTCTATAACAGGAAAGAACCTGCCTCAGATTTTCCAATATAAAACTTTGGGAGGATGTCTATTCAAAATGATAGGAAATGCCCTCCTTTGGTAAGATGATTCCAAAAAGTAGTTGCATCTTAACATTGTTGCCAGTAAAATAAGAGTAATACACGCATGAGAATAAATATTTTTACAAACAATTCCATGTAGTTCTGTTAGTTTCTGTAGATTTAATTTTTAAACAGAATGAGCCTATGAATGATCGATTATGCCAACACAAATCCTCACACGTATCTGGTTATAGGTACTTACTATCAGTTTTTGTATCTAATTGAAAATAGAAAATAAAACAAGGGAAATTGTTCACAGTACTTTAAATTTCCTTCCAACCATTTCCTCCTCCACTGGCCACAAACTAACCTTCTGTAGTTCAGCTCCTAGAAATCAGTCATATTCTTAAACATGTTACCTGCTTTCTTACCTACATACTCTGACAAACATATCTGCTTAGCATTTTCTTCTCTAGAAACGTTTTTTGAAGCTATATAGGGAACTCTTTGCCCTTCAGATCTGGGCAAAATATTCTATCATGTTGGATTCCATGTCCCTCCCCCATTGTCTCCCAACATTTCATTATTTTTAGTAATTTTGTTAAAGATGTGCAGGCTGATGATAGGCAGATGGAGGGATACGTCAAACCTTCAAAAAAGGTTTTTGACTGACTGGACAAAAAGCTGTCTCTTTTTAGTCATCAAATGTTTTTCTCTTTCCCAAAGTCTCCTCTGGTTTATCAGATCCAAAGTAATTGCTATCTAATCTATACTATATTACACTATTTATGCATACTTTTAAAATTGTCTTTTTTCATAATTTATAATATATATGTCTTCTCTCCTCTATTATAAATTCCACTAGTCCAGATAATATTTTAACAGTTCTATGTCTATAAGGTGCAAATAATAATGCCTATATTATTATCTGCACCCTAAGAAAATTAAAAGTATCAAAAGGCCATGTAGATTCGTGTGTTTTATAAACTGCAGAGTGTTCTCCAAGTGTGGGTTAGGTTATTATTAATGTAATTTGAAGGATAAATCAGATGCACCAAAATTTCCATTATGAAGTGAACTGTATCTGCTTAGAAAAGGGCTGAGTGTGCAAGATACAACTCCAACAAGGCCTAAGGATAGAACTGATCTGAGAAAAATGGGGGGAAAATTGCTGGTTACTCTGGAGAAGGAGGGAAGAGAAAGAGGAAGTAGATTCTGTGAGATGTCAAAAAATTGAATATTTGTTGACATAATCCCTCCATCTGCCTGTCATCAGCCTGCATATCTTTAACAAAATTACTAAAAATAATGAAATATTGGGAGACAATGGGGTAGGGGCGTGGAATCCAACATGATCGAATATTTTGCCCAGATCTGAAGGGCAAGGAGTTCCCTGTATAGCTTTCTAGTTACCTGACTGTAAGCTTTAATAGTGGTCACAGTAGTAGTGATACTTGCCCAAAAATAAGCTCAGTGTTATCCATATAGCAGATTCACACTTTGTTAAATAAAGAATATTCACTTAGAAATATGGACACATTCTTGAACAAAGTGTTTCACTCAGGCATTAATTTTCCAGCATTCATAAAAGTGTAATTCTTCACAATGGAATCTTTGCACGTCCCCATTCTATAAAAAGTTACAGATAATGAAACTCAGATTTAATCCTGAGGGATTAAATCTTTATAGTTTGATCAAATGATTTATTGTTTTTGTAGTAGGGTGTGATACTGAAGTTTCAACAAAAGCATCACTATAAGACATGTCAGATACCACTGTGAATGTGGGATGATTCTCATGTGAAAAATGTATAAGAGATAATTGAGGCATGATTTCATAAATCTTGGACCTTTCAGAAGGATCAAGGATGTAAGTCAAGTTAGAAAGTAGAGAAACAAGAAGGATTTGTAAGGTTTTCCCTAGAAAGAGTTGTTGAACTGCAGAGTCCTAACCAATAAAGGTAGGGGTTATGGGAAGATGCAGTGCTGGTGAGAGAGATGCTAAAATTTAACCCAATCACAGCAAGAGGGAGCTTTGTAAGAGCTTTCCATGTGTTCCATGCAATCCTGATATGACTCTAAAGTAGCTATCCTATGACAGCAGGATAAAGTGACATCATTGGAATCCCCCTACAACTTCTCAGTCTTGCAAGCAAAATGGTTACAAAAGTATGTCTTTGATGCAAATATAGACTGCTCATGAGAAAGAGACCTGGGCCAAGTCTTATTGACTTGGGATAGTCCTTTAAAATCCTATCCCAAGTCAACAAGAACACAAAAAGAACAGCAATCGGAGTAAACCACCAGAGAATCAGGTGCTTAGAGGTGTGTGGCAGCCTGAGAAATAATGATACCTATGTTTCAAGAGTTGACAATAACTGGAAGTTGTGAAGAATCCATTGAAGTACCAAGAACGAGTCTGTTCTAACCATTGTCCAGGCCCAGAGAACTTGAAGTAGCCCAGTTAAAGTAAGGTCTGCTTTATCCCTTCACCTCTCAGTCTCGCATCTCCCAAACCAGAAGCCCAGAAGAGTAAAAGTTACTTACTTGTGAAGGAAGTAAGTGAGAGAAAAGAAACAAGCCCTGAAGGCAGCCTGCAACCCAAGCACATATCCAAGGAAAGGAGAGGAGGACTTTTA
The DNA here is from genome assembly GCF_009764315.1 of Trachypithecus francoisi. NCBI lineage: Eukaryota > Metazoa > Chordata > Mammalia > Primates > Cercopithecidae > Trachypithecus > Trachypithecus francoisi. The sequence goes on along the minus strand of NW_022681431.1, from coordinate 21,870,803 downwards.
ATGGAAGATTGAAGAAGACTGATTAACATCTTGAATGGAATACTGAACAGTTACAAACAAAACAAACAGAACAGAGTTACTGCTTTGTGACTCATGATCTTATGACTACTAGTTACCTAAGAATGAGCAGAAAAATTACAGGATAAGTCAAATTTCCCACCTAAGAACAAAGAGAAATAACTCACCCATGGATGAAATGTAAATTGGACAGGGCTGGTAAAAAAAAAAAAAAAAAAAATGTATTACACCCTGAGAGTTCTAGATTCACTATACCTGTTACATTTATAAAAACCCTAGAGCGTATCTTTAAAGCCTCCAGAGGATTAGAATCCAGAATATTAGAGTTTCAGTTTAGCCTATTTAACAGTCATCATTTATTCTAGAACCATTTGTAAAGTGTCCCTACTTTGGGCTGAGCACTGGATTAGAAGCTGTCTCCTACATTACGTCCATTAGCCTCACAGCAACACTCACTCTCCAGTAATATAAGAGGCCAAGGCCCGTTCACATTCTCAATATCACTTAATCCCCCCAAACACATTGCAATATGGTCAGGACACGATTATTATCTCCATTGTACTCCAAGGAAAATAAAGCTAGAGGCATTAGACAGCTTACCAAAGACAACAGCTCTAGTGAGCTATGCAGCTACCCTTCCTCATCACAGAACCTGTCTGTCTCCTGAGCTCTGTTCAATACAGCTATCACGCTCAACTTTTTCATCTGGCACTTTACATGCTTTTCTCAGAGATTCTGTGTAATATATGTTTATAGCTAACTGCATTTGTTTTACTCTATCTTGATAAATCTTCATATGTAAATTTCAATCATTTTTCTATTTGTGACCTTGGTGGTTAACATTAGTGCATAACTTTGGGCCTTCATCTACAAGGTAATGTGATTTTAAAAAAAAAAGTTTGGAGACTATTTTTTCTTTGTTTGCAGCAATGTTTTCTCACATTTTTTTTCTAACCCAAATTTAAAAAGTATTTCAAAGAGCCCCTTTACAAGAAAGTAGGCATCTAACACAATGCAAATTTTTAGAAAGTAATCATTTTAATTCTAGGATCTGTCAGTCACTGTTGAACTAGTAAACTCTTCATCTCTGCATTGCCAGTATATTACCTGAAATAGGTGTAGTGTATTAATCTGCTTGGGCTGCCACCACAGAACACCACAGAAGAGTGGCTTAAACAACAGAAATTTATTTTCTCACAATTCTAGAGGCTGGAAGTCCAAGAACTTGAAAGTCATCACTCCCATCCTCACAACAAGGAAAATTCTGAACAAACTGAAAATCAAAAACCTTATTAGATCTATCAGAGAATTAAGGCCACAGGAAAAACTGCTGTCACCAAAACTGAAGATAGAGAGGCAGATACAGAGATTCACAACTTAACAGATCAGAAGCCCAGGAGGAGAAGTGCACAGCAAAAGCCATATTGGTGGGAAGATTTTAAATTATAATTGACAAATTACTAGAGGATCAGTATGGAATAGCTGGAGAATTAAAAACTTGGAGGGGGCCCAGTTTTAGGGGTCCCCAACACTTTTGTGAATTTTACCTCTAGCAGCTCTATCATTTATTCAGTGAGTATAGCTTATAGGTAAGTGAAATGAATGACAGAAATGTTATAAGTGACAGAAGGAAGAAATTAGGGATACTGTATTATAAGGTACTTGTACTATCTGTGAGGCATGTGAAAGAAAAATAGAATCTTGGGGCCACAAACTCACATGCCAAAGGGAAAGTTAACCATGAGAACTGAGCCACCAACACTATTTCCCTTTTGTTTTCAAACAGGTAGTTCTCACAGTCCCGTGTCACAGCTTCATTTCCTCTACTCCCTCTTTTCATATGCTTACTTTCCCTTATATAAAATGTAGATTTACTAAGTGCAAGAAAACGCATAATTGACATGCTTTTTTCTCATATAAAATGTAGATTCACTGAAGCTCATCAGAGCCTCACTATAATGTAACTATCTGCCTCACAGCCTATACTCCCCTCCCTTTTCTCTCTCTTCTGCTTGCTCTTTTCCCTTTTTGAACAAAAGTTTTGTGAAGAAAAGTTCACAAAACCCTCTTTAGAAAAAAACATAGATCACAGACAGATGCTCTTGTGATTTGAGTTTTTTCCTGGGCTTCCTCAACTTTGGTTAAATAAACCTCTAATTGATTGAGATACCTGCCTCAGCCACTTTTTTTCTTTCTTTTTTTTTTTTTTTTTTTTTTTTTGAGACAAGTCTCCCTCTGTTGCCCAGGCTGGATTCCAGGGGCATGCTCTCGACTCACTGCAACCTCCGTCTCCCGGGTTCAAGCAATTCTCTGCCTCAGCTTCCCGAGTAGCTGGGATTACAGGCACCTGCCACCATGCCTGGCTAATTTTTTTGTATTTTTAGTAGACACGGGGTTTCACCATCTTGGCCAGGCTGGTCTTGAACTCCTGATCTCATGATCCACCGCCTCAGCCACCCAAAGTGCTGAGATTACAGGCATGAGCCACTGCACCCAGCCCTCAATCACTTTTTGGTTTACAGGGAGTATAGTGTTATTTGAAAGTGGGTTTTGATTGGTCATTAATGTATATTGCAAACTCTACGGTAACCACTAAAAAATATTTTTTTAAAAAGGAATTAGAATATGTTAAGAAAGGAAATAAATGAAATCATGTAAAATGCTTAAAATCAAAGAAGGAAGAATATGAGTAGAATAAAATGACAACAAATAGAAAATACATACAAATATGGTAGACATTATTTCAACTAGATCAATAACCACTTTAAATTCAAATGTTCAAATATACCAATTAAATGATGGAGATTGTCAAGAGTAGATTTTTTTAAAAAAACACTCAACTATATGTTGTCTAAAGGAAACTCATTTTAAAGATCCAGACAGATTAAAAGTAGAGATGAAAAAAGATATATCATGCTAACCCTGACCAAATAAAGCTGAATGACATATATTAATTTTGCACAAAGCAAAGTAAGTATGATAAAGGTTCCTATTAGATTATGTTACAGACTTTCATAGAGAGAATATTTAGAATCCTAATCTTGAAAAAGAAAATTATTGTGGGTTTTGTATAAAGATTTTTCTCCTAACCCTACTTTGTCCTAATAGAATTTTTTTTTGTCTGCTTATTTTAAACCACTTTTTAGATTTCAAGTTCCAATATAGAAGTCCTGGAGAGTATATACTGATTCCCCAGGATATGGCATGCTTCACTTTTTAAACTAGTCAGGTTTATGACTTCAGGAAATTTTCCAAAGCACTCCAATCCTTGTCCTACCTAGTAAGTAGCTAATCCAGGGTCAACAAGAAGGAATGGGGATCATACTGCCAGCAGGGAGTAGCCATCACATGGCTAGAGTTCCATTCCCCATAATCTGAAGTTGGCTCTAAGCTTTTAATCTGGGTACCTCAGTTAGTCACATTCAGCTGATGGACAGAAAGTATCAACTGGTTACAGATAAGTCAGATCAAGGATGGATCCAGGTTTTGTAGGGCCTAAAAGCTTTTACAATCTTGAAGGCCCTCTCTAAGAAAAATAACACAAAATTTCAAATATAAAACTAGGGTACAAAAATAAATCAGAAAAGGATCATAAATACAAATTTTTAAAAGCTGGCAGATGCCACAAACATGACAAATATTCAGAAGATAGCATAACATTTTCACTAATTAACTTTGTGACAAATATCTACAATATTTTCTTCACATTTTTGACTGCTCATACTTAGATCACCTCTTCAAATAGAGTCAAGCATCTCATAACATTTAAATCAAACAGAGACCATGTATATGATGGTGATCCCATAAGATTATAACATCATTTTCACTGTATCTTTTCTAGGCTTAGATATGTTTAGATACACAAATACCATTTTGTTACAATTGCCTACAGTATTCAATACAACAATATGATGTACAGATTTACAGCCTAGGAGCAACAGGTTACACCATATAGCCTAGGTGTATAGTAGCTATATCATCTACGTTTGTGGAAGCATACTCTATGATGTCTTCACAACAAAGAACTTGCCCAATGACACATTTCTGAGAATGCATCACTGTTGTTAAGCAATGCATGATTATAATAATTTTATAAAAATAATTTTCTATTAAGAAGATTTTAAATATCTCATTCAGCTTTAGTTGTTTATGTTTTCCTTTTATTATCAATAGTTTAGAAAAGGTTCAGCATCACAACTCAATATTGGTAGACGCCACATATATATTTAGGATTGCCAAAGATAGAAAAACTTTCACATTCTTGTGTGTGTGTGTGTGTGTTTTAGTTTTATTTCAATAGTTTTTGATGTACAGGTAGTTTTTGGTTACATGGATAATTTCTTTAGTAGTGATTTCTGAGATTTTTAGTGCACCCGTCACCTGAGCAGTATACACTGTACCCAAAATACAGTCTTTTATCCCTCACCCCCACATCTTCCCCCAAGTTCCCAAAGTCTACAGTATCATTTTTATGCCTTTAAAATACCCAAGTTACATATTTTTTCTCATGTTTTTATTTTCCTAAGTATAATCCCTCCAAACTCTTTCCTGTGGAGTCTTAAAATCCCCCCTACTCTTTTTCACACTCCACTTTAGTAGAGCAGAGCAATGAGTTTTGTTTTTTTAAAATGCAGACTGTTGATTTCCAACTAAGGATGGGGGGAAAGTGAAAACAATGGAAATAAAAGGTCAAAGAATCCCTCAGGTGAGTCACACAAAGCTATTTATATATTTTTTCAAATTCATGTCTAAGAATTGGCTGAAAAGTGACAATTCAGAATGGTTGAGTGAGAAGGAATGAAAAAAATCACAATTCTGTGACATGACTCAGGCTCCACACTCCGCCGCTCAATGATTTACAGAATTAGATAGCAACCCAGAGAGGGAGAAATTAGCCAAGGCTGGTACTCAAAAAGGCAAGACTGCACTGCAAAAGAAAACAGGACAGATAAGACCAATGAAGTAGGAGAATTTCCAGGGATAGTTACAGATCACGACTCCACACTTGGTCACTGCACAGATCCTAGATGAACCACAGGAAGGAAGGGGACAGAAAAAGGCCCAGTTGGAACCCTCTAAGGTGTGAATCAACAGGGAGAAACTCCAGGCACAAGAGTCAAGGCCCTAACTCTCATCTGAAAATGATGATTTTGTGGAAAAAGAGGCAGCAAAGCAAGAAAACAATCTCCTCTCACGAATGACTACATTAGCATGCTGACACAAGAACAAATACCCTTGCCACAAAAAAAAATAAACTACAGTGGTGCCTCAGTTCCACAGGGATTGGTTCCAGGAACCCCCTTAGACACCAATATCTGCAGATGCTGAAGTCCCTGATATAAAGTGGCATAGTATTTGCATGTAACCTATGCACATCCTCCTATAAATCATCTCTAGATTATTAGTAATACCTAATACAATAGAAATACTACATAAATAGTTGTTATGCTGTATTTTTATTTATATTATTTTTGTTTTATCTTTTTTTACTGTATTTTTATATCATTTTTGTTTTATCATTTCCTACCTTCCCACCCCAGAATATTTTTTATTCTTTGTTGGTTGAATCCGCTCATGCAGAACCCATGGATACAGAGGCCAAGTATAATTAAAATCCAACCAAAAATGCCCACCATTTCAGTGTTTTTTTTTTTTTAAAGATTGAAAGATAAATTCACCTTCCCCAACCTCTGTTTTAAAAAAAATACTTTATACCCTTATGGAGCTCTGAACTTATATATACACCAGAGATTCCCCATAGATACACAATCTATAATTTACATAGTTTACGAGATAAAAGATATTTAATAGTTAAAAAGGCAAGAAAAGAAAGGCAAGATTTAAATGTAGTGGTAACAAATGTTTTTTTGTGGTAATAAATGGTTCTTTCTTCCCCCCAAGCTTTGTGGAAGTGTGGAGATTCACATTCAAAATGAAGAATTGAAGAACTGTTTTGTGAAATAATTTGCAGAGTCTCAATCAAGAGAAATGAAATTACTTAAAGAGCAATTTCAACATAGTGAAAGCCTGCTAGGGAGGTAGATTCAGGTTTCTTAGTCATCAAATGCCACACTGACCCAGATTCAGGGCAGAGTGAGCACCAAGAATTTTGAAAGCTGATCGAATGGATAGTCTATTTTAATTTTTTTAAGCTGCCATTTCTCAAAAAACAAACAAAAAAAAAGCCCCAGGGCATGCAAAGAGTAATACTGATCATTAAAATATTTAAATTTACCAACAGTAGTGGTTAATAAAACATCAAAATGAAAGTTTACAAAAAGTAGTCTCAACTTGTCTAAAGTAGCACACTCACCCAGCCAACTCATTCTTCTCAACCTCTTTCACTTCTCACCCTCCAAACTTCAGGGGAACACAGTTCTCCCAAAGTTTTTGGGAACTTCCCCAAAAGTTTCATGCAATTCAACAAAAACGTGTAAGTTACTCCACAAAAGACACTCTAAGGATAGAAGGATGATCCTGTAGAGTGTTCACTCTCTGTAGATATTTCATTAATGATGGACATATTATACTCTGACTTGTACTATTTATTTGTCCCCAAATTCTATAGAGTAGGGTCATAAACTAGGGAAATGGGCCAAACATAGTCTTCAGGAGAATTTTTGTTTTGTCTCCCCAGCTTTTCAAAAAACATTTGAATTATTTACCGATATTTTTTAAACTAAGAGATCTCTCACATACAAACACACACACTCACACTCACACACTGGTTTGGGCGTAATGCCTAGAATGTAGTGGTAGTTACCTATTAGATAAGGAGCTCAAAAACTCACCATAATCTTAATAGCTTTTTTGCACTCAACCACCTCCCTTAATTAAGGAACCAGGCAGGCTCATGCACATATTTCAGTTTGGAAAGCCAACCTAATTGTCCCATAGAACTGATATTTACAGGGGTTTTTTTCCCAATAATAAATGCAGAAAGCATACTTCCCTGGTCTTAAAACTTGAAACTTCCATTTGTCTCGTTTGAGTTCTATCCTCAGGAAACTGACCTTCAGGAAAGTAACAGGAACTCACATTAATGCATCCAGAAAATGAGATGCCCGATACCTCACCCATCTTGATTGCTTCTTTACCCCTCCTTAATTCTTATTTTCCCACCTTCCCTGCTATATAAACTCCCCGATTTTAGTCCACTGGAGAGAAAGATGAGAGATTGAATCTCCTCTTCTCCTTGGCTGCAGCACCAGACTAAAGCCTTCTTCCCTGGCAATACTTTTTGACTCAGTTACTGGCTTTCTATTCTGTGAACAGCAAGACCTAGACCAAAACCCCTGGCTTTTTAGTAACTTTTGCAACCTGTGCTACAAAGAGGAAACAAAATGCAATAGGAATACAGAGAATCAACAGCCAAGTGGTGGGCAGAAAAAAAAAAGGCCATCTCATGGAAGAGCAGCACATGAGAAAGACACTGACAGACAGGCAAGATTTTATAGGTAGAAATGATAGAAAATATCATTCCTAAAGGAGAGAACCACATCAGCCACATGACAAAGATAGGAAAGGACAAAGAATGAAGAGTATGTCTGCTAGTCTGGTATGATTTCATGACCCATATATAAGATGAAAAATAAGAAGGCTGACATGGCAGGCAGCAACCACAGAATGAAATGCCTCAACCACAATTGGTAGTCTAAGTTTTAGAGTATAGAAGCTTTGAAACCAGAGCTGTTCTTTAGGATAACTTTGCTATTAAATTCTAATAACCTGTAAGAACCCTTGAGTTACTGTGACAACTATCCCAAACAGCAGACTCATTATCCTTAATCATATTCTGTGTCCCTTCTGCAGTATGAACTCATCAATAACATCACATTCAACTGACAGTTTAGAACACAAGAAACTGCCTTCCTTCAGGGTGAAGATAGAATATGAATGTGGCAAGAAGGGTATTAAAGATCAGGGTTCTCTTATCAAAGCATCCCATAGCTATGTGCTCTTGGGCATTTTCTGTAAAATATTAATGATAATAACCTTCTTTCTAAGGTCATTGTTACAATTAAATGAAACAAGTGGTATAGTGTTTTAAAACAGTTTGCAAACAACACCATGTAACGCAAATAAAAGTTATTATTATTATAGACACAAGGGGTTGATCAGATTCTAGCCCCTTTCTAGGGCAGTTCTTTGCGTTCTGTGTTCTGCAATCTACCTCTTACTGTCTATCTCTTACTTTCAATCCAAGTGAGGGCCCTTTTATTCTATTAATATGGCCTTTGAAGGGTCATATTATATTGATTCTCTTGATGACATCCCAGTTTTTAGTCCTAATTATCGTTCTCAACTGGTGTTTCTGTAATAGAAAAGAAATACCTATTTCCTGGGGAGAAATTCAAATCTTCCCCCTAAAGACCTACATATTGACTCAAAATCATTCTTTAAAGCTTTGAATATAACTTAAAATGCAATTTTTCTTTTATCAACATGATGGCTTTATCAACATAATTATTGATATTAATAATACCAACTTTCTCTAACATATTCATATACTCAAATTAAAGTGCTGGGTAAAATTTGTCCAAATAAATAGAAACACTAAAGATCTTAAAAATACAGGGACATACCTCAGGCCAACTTTTGGGGAAAGAAAGTCTGTAAGAAGAAAGGTAAGGTAAAGACCAGAACACCAGAGCTGCATTTTCCCTGAGGTCAGTTGCTGATACCACAAACATTGTGTTCAAGTAGACAGCATTAGCCACATGTGGCTAGAGATTTAGAGTTCAAGAGTGATATGGTTTGGCTGTGTCCCCACTCAAATCTCATCTTGAATTATAGTTCCCCAAATCCCCATATGTCATGAGAGGGACCCAGTGGGAAGTAATTGAATCATGAAGGCAGTTACCCTCCTGCTGTTCTTATAATAGTGAGTGAGTTCTCAGGAGATCTGATAGTTTTATGAAGGCTTTTCCCTCTTTGCTCAGCACTTCTCCTTGCTGCTGCCATATGAAGAAGAATGTGTTAGATTCCCCTTCTGCCATGATTGTAAGTTTCCTGAGGCCTCTCCAGCCATGCTGAACTGTGAGTAAATTAAATCTCTTTCCTTTATAAATTACCCAGTCTTGGGTATATCCTTATTAGAAGTGTACAAAGAGATTAATACAGTAAATTGGTACTGGTAGAGTAGGGGGTTGCTGTAAAGATAACCAAAAATGTGGAAGCAACTTTGGAACTGGGTAACAGGCAGAGGTTGGAGTAGTCTGGTGGGCTCAGAAGAAGACAGGAAAATGTGGGAAAGTTTGGAACTTCCTAGAGACTTGTTAAATGGCTTTGACCAAAATGCTGACAGTGAAATGGATAATGAAGTCCAGGCTGAGGTGCTCTCAGATGGGAGATGAGGAGCTTTTTGGGAACTAGAGTAAAGGTCACTCTTGCTATACAAAGAGACTGGCAGCATTTTGCCCCTGCTCTAGAGATCTGTGGAATTTTGAACTTGAGAGAGATGATTTAAGGTATCTGGTAGAAGAAATTTCTAAGCAGCAAAATGTTCAAGAGGAAGCACAGCATAAAAGTTTGAAAATTTTGCAGCCTGACGATGTAGTAGAAAAGAAACACCCATTTTCTGGGGAGAAATTCAAGCCAGCAGTAAAAATTTGCGTAAGTAATTGGGAACTAAATGTTAATTGCCAAGACAATGGGGAAAATGTCTCTAGAGCATGTTGGAAATCTTCCTGGCAGCTCCTCCCATCACAGGCCTGGAGGCCTACAAGGGAAAAATGGTTTCCTGGGAAGGATCCAGGGACCTCTGCCATGTGCAGCTTCGGGACATGGTGCCCTGCATCTGAGCTGCTCCATCTGTGGCTAAAAGGGGCCAAGGCATAACTTGAGCCATGGATTCAGAGGTTACAAGTCCCAAGCTTGGTGGCCTCCATTTGGTGTTTAGCCTGCAGGTGCACGGAAGTCAAAAATTGAGGTTTGGGAACCTTTGCCTAGAGTTCAGAGGATATATGGAAATGCTTGGATGTCCAGGAAGAAGTTTGCTGCAGGGACAGAGCCCTCATGGAGAACCTCTGCTAGGGCAGTGTAGAAGGGAAATGTAGGGTGGTTTCAAAAAGTTGCTTCCACATTTTTGGTTATCTTTACAGCAGCCCCCTACTCTACCAGTACCCATTTACTGTATTAATCTCTTTGTACACACAGAGTCCCCACTGGGACACTGTCTAGTGGAGTTGTGAGAAGAGGGTCATTGTCTTCCAGACCCCCAAATGGTAGATCCACCAACAGCTTATACTCCGCACCTGGAAAAACCATAGACACTCAACACCAGCCGTGAAAGCAGCTGGGGTGGGGGGCTGTGCCCTACAATGCCACAGGGGTAGAGCTGCTCAAGGCTGTGGGAGCCCACCCATTGCATCAGTGTGCCCTGGATATAAGACATGGAGTCAAAGGAGATCATTTTGGAACTTTAAGATTTAATGACTGCCTTATTGGATTTCAGACTTGCATGAACCCTGCAGGCCCTTTGTTTTGGCCAATTTTTCTCACTTGGAAGGGCTATATTTACCCAATGCCTGTACCTCCATTGTGTCTAGGAAGTAACTAACTTGCTTTTCATTTTACAGACTTATAGGTAGAAGGTACTGGCCTTAGCTTAGATGAGACTTTGGACTTGGACTTTTGAGTTAATGCGGGAATTAGTTAAGACTTTGAAGTATTGTTGAAAGGGCATGATTGTGTTTTGAAAGGAGAGGACATGAGGTTTGGGAGGGGCTGGGATGGAATGATATAGTTTGGCTGTGTCCCCACCCAAATCTCATCTTGAACAGTGGTTCCCATAATCCCCACATGTCGTGGGAGGGACCCAGAGGGAGGTAACTTAATCATGAGGACGATTACCCTCATGCTGTTCTTGTGATAGTGAATGAGTTCTCACAAGATCTAACAGTTTTATAAAGGACTTCCCCCTTTGCTTGGCTCTCATTCTTCTACTTGTTGCTGCCATGTAAAAAAGGATGTGTTTTCTTCCCCTTCCACATGATTGTAAGTTTCCTGAGACCTCCCCAGCCATGCTAACTGTGAGTCTGTTAAACCTCTTTTCTTTATAAATTACCCAGTCTTGGGTGTATCTTTATTAACAGCATGAGAACAGAGTAATACAAGAGGAGCTTTATGAGACCCTCCTGATACAGAGCTTGGGCCCCAGGTGTCACTCTATCAAGGTAAGGGTAAACTAGATCTCAACAGTTCCTCTTCTTTCCCAACCAATGAAAATTCAGAGAGGGCTGCCTTGGTGACAGACCTGAAAGGGAGAAGAAAAGTGAAAGGCATAAGTCATACCTAGTAGCTGCCCACTTGCCCTTAAGAGGTGTTCAATGGACCAGGCGCAGTGGCTCATGCCTATAATCCCAGCACTTTGGGAGGCCGAGGCAGGAAGATCATCTGAGGTTGGGAGTTCATGACCAGCCTGACCAACATGGAGAAACCCCGTTTCTCCTAAAAATACAAAATTAGCTGGGTGTGGTGGTGCATGCCTGTAATCCCAGCTACTCAGGAAGGCTGAGGCAGGAGAATCACTTGAACCCAGGAGGCAGAGGTTGCAGTGAGCCAAGATTGTGCCACTGCACTCCAGGCTAGGCAGCAAGAGTGAAACTCAGTCTCAAAAAAAAAAGGGGGGGGGGTCAATGATCCTGGGTATCCTATGCATACGCTGCATGGGCCAGAGACTCTTCAACTCTGAATTTGTCCACAGCAGTTCATTCTGGAGATGGCTATCAATGTCTAGCAGAAACAAACACAAAGCTTCTCTGTTCTCACAAATAATTTTTCAAGAATATCCAGGAACTGTCATATATTACCATTTACACAAGAAAACAAGACCGCACAAGCATGAACAAAGCCACAGACAGACGAAACAGACCTACAATGATTTCATGTATTTGAACTATCAGTCTAATAGGGGATGACAAGCATGTACACAACCAAAATTCAAAATAGAACAACATTCAGAATGAGAGAAGAACCGAGTGTTCTTCTCTGAGAATAGGTGACTATTGCCTTGCACGCAGCAGGGTTCTGCATTATAGTCAAAGCTCTGCCATTTGCATTGTTTCAGGGAAAGGAGGCTAAAAAGCCATCTGGCATTTAAAATAGAGCATTGAGCCAGGTGGAGCCACAGGAAAGGGTTATAACCCTGTCACTTACTAGTGTTACATCTTTGAGTCACAGGTTTCTTATCTGAAAAAGAGACAATGACTATTTCAAATAAAAATATGAAACTTAAATAAGTTGGCTCATGTAAAAACCTGACATATTGCCAGTATTTAATAACATCAGCTCCTTTTATTAGAATTGTTCAGGCAAGAGTAAAATCACAGAGATCTTACTTCTATAACATAGGATGCTGTTTTAAAAAGTGGGGCAAAATAGATTATCCTACCCAACCCTAAAATCTCACCCAACTTCTGTAGCCTAAAAAGGGCACACTCAAGCCAGCAGCCAAGTTATATGGGAAACACAGAAAAATATTTTAGCTCCCAAATGCAGATCTCAGAAACTCGACACAAACCAATTTCCTATTGGATAGCATTAGATCTGGGAAAAAAAAAAAAAAAGTCTATAGGAGGGACAATCTGAAGCTATCCCAAAAAGATTAAAGTCTCTTGCAATTTCAAATGGCCAGGAAACTTACAAAGCACAGAGATAAGAGTAATCCAAACTGATTATCCCAGGGGTCCCTGTTCCTTTGGAGACCAAGTCCTCTTCCCAACTGTAGTACCCAATCAAGTAAGCAGAGTCAACATGGCTACAGGGTTCCTTACACCTGTGGTCACCATCTACCTGAGGAGAAAGAGTGAACTGCAATCAAGGTAACAGAGAGTGAGTCATTTCTAGTTGGTGCCCTTATAAATATGCTTCAGTTGTCCAGAACAATTGCCTCCAATAAAGGCTAAGCAGACAATTCTGCCAGGAATGTCCTTATGAGTTTGTGCAGATTGTAAACCTGTCAGAATAGATGCCTCCTTGTATTTCCATCTTTCAACCAAGCTAACAAGTCAGGTTATCTTTTAGGAAATCATTTCATATGTTTTATTAGAAGCCAAGTTTGAAAGCTAGATGAGCCCCCAGTGACCGACGGTTTTAATTAGACTGGTTTCATGATTTCCTTCCATAACACAGGGTTTCACCATCTCCTTCACAGTTGTCTCTCACCCAAAACTACTTCTCCCTTTGTATTCCCTAACTTATTAAAAGCTAACACTATTTATCTGGTGGTGCTGGAACCTGAGAGTTATCCTCGAATAGTTCCTGTTCTAAAATACCCACAACTAACTGGCTACTTCTCCTAACAACACTACTTTCTAAAGGTCTCTATCTGTGACTTTATTTTCATTTGCATGATCACTGCCCATTCAGGCTCTCAGCAGTGCTCACCTGGAATAAATACAAAAACCTCGACTGGGCACAGTGGCTCACGCCTGTAATCCCAGCACTTTGGGAGGCTGAGGTGGGCGGATCACCTGAGGTTGGAAGTTCAAGACCAGCCTGACCAACATGGAGAAACCCCATCACTATTAAAAATAGAAAAAAAAAAAATTAGCCGGGCATGGTGGTGCATGCCTGTAATCCCAGCTACTTGGGAGGATGAGGCAGGAGAATCACTTGAACCCCAGAGGCGGAGGCTGAGGGAAGCCAAGATCATGCCATTGCACTCCAGCCTGGGCAACAAGAGTGAAACTCCATCTCAAAAAAAAAAAAAAAACTCACCAGTGTCTCATACTTCAGCCTCACCCCGTTAGAACCACCACCTTCCTCCCCCCACCCAAAAAAAAAATCATTAGAAAATGCAGATTTGATCATGTCACTCTGTTTTGTAATATCATTCACTGGATCACCATTACATCTAAGAAGTAATTCAAGCTCTTCAGTATTTTAACCAAGACCTTGTACCCTATCATTCTGTCCTTGCAGATCCTACAGGTGTTCAGGCTATAAAGAACCACTTGCCAATCAGTGATGATGCCAAGATCTGTCACCCCCAAATCTGTATGGCTCCTCTCCTTGGAAAGCTTTTCTACATATCCTCCTTCTCATTCTCCACTAATTCATCTGGTTAATGTCTACTCATCTTTCATAACTCAACTGAAACATCAAACCATTGGGATGCTTTTTGCCATTTCCCTTTCACACTCAGGTAGAATCGATTTGAAAGCTAGATGAGCTCCCGAGGACCTACTGTTTCAATTAGGCATTATGTATTTTTATTCTATAACCAAGTGTTTGTCAACCTCAGTACTATTGACATTTGAGGCTGGATAATTCTTTGTCACAGGGCACTGTTCTGTAGGATGTTTAGCATATTACCTGGCCTCTACCCATTAGTTGCCAGTACCACCCTTCCCCCGTTCTGACAACCAAAACTGTCTCCAGACACTGCCAAATGTCCTCTATGGGGCAAGTCAATCCCTGTTGAAAACCACTGCTAGAGTACTATATTAACATCATTTCACGGCTCTTTTGTAGTATATTTGACCATTTCACCACTGAAAAGAATTTTTGTTGGCAGAAGCTATCTTTTTCTCATCAGTGTAATCCAGTGCCTACAACAGTATCCATCACATGAAAGATGAGTGATAAATATTTCTTGAATGAATAAAAGTAAAAGAATTATCAAACATTAAGTAAGTATCATGTGGAATGGCTCTGCATTCTCAAACATACCTCCAGGAAATCCCAGGGTATAAAATGTGCCCTTATGGGTCAAGAAAATAGTCTGTAACTTAGAATTCTCAGCTCTTAGAATTATATATAAAATCAAAATGGATTTCAGGAATGAATGAGTTCCACCACAAATTTAAGAAACACACCAGATAAAGTGGTTGTGCATATGCCACACAGCATATATGCAATAGAAAGTCATCCTGAGGTCAGGTACAGTGGCTTATGCCTGTAATCCCAGCACAGTGGGAGGCTGAGGTGAGTGGATCACCTGAGATCAGGAGTTTGAGACCATCCTGGCCAACATGGTGAAACCCCATCTCTACTAAAAATACACAAAATTAGCTGGGTGTGGTGACAGTCACCTGTAATCCCAGCTACTTGGGAAGCTGAGGCAGCAGAATCACTTGAACCCAGGAGGTAGAGGTTTCAGTGAGCTGAGATCACACCATTGCACTCCAGCCTGGGCAACAAGACTGAAACTCCATTAAAAAAAGAAAAAGAAAAAAGAAAGTCATCCTGTAGCAGGTCTCTTCAATCTATCCTGACAGTGTAGCTGAGACTTCTGTATGATAATTTTGAGATGTTTTATCTTGCATAAAACCTTAGCTAATACATTGGGGCCTATCACTTTTCATTGGTAACTCTACAAGCTATTTATAATAGCCCCATTCCAAACTATCTTGTCCTTAGCTCTTTGTCCCAACAGCATGTTCTGGTTTAAACACAATACTCAAGGATACTGGAGATGAAAGGCAGGCTCTGAATATGACACTTCAAGACACTGATGCTCAGCCAGAGGAAAATAAACCAATCTAAACAAAGTTGTAAAATGCCCATTAGACTGGAGATTTCTACCCCCACATCCATAACAATGATATTCTGCCCTGAGCAGCTCACTTATCACTGCATGCTGTAAGAGCAGCTCCATTTCTGCCCTTCTAGTATCCAGCACTGCAAACCAAAGCCAAGCTGTAAGAGTGATATACTTTTAAACTTCAAATGGACTGGTAGAACCATTAGGCATTTTCAAGACCATACAATTCATATTCTGATAGCCATGGGGATGAGGTAACCTTAGTATTCACAAAGTGCTGAGAACAGAGCCGCTTAACTGAGAGAGTGGTCCACTGAACAGTGACCTATTTTATTTCATCTCCTCTGGTATAAAAGCATCCTCTCCAGTGTGCTAGCAAAAAAGACAGAGATTGTCTTTCATTTTTGCTTATACAAGCTCCCTGAAATGAAAGGAGAAGGGATTTTGTTACCTAGAGGGCTTGACTGCAATGAGATAATATATTTCCTCCTCTTCATTTCTGGGAGAGAGAAAAAAATTAAGAGATAATGGCTATAGAAGTCCATGTACTTTTTGAAAGAAGATAACATAAGGAAGCATGGAGCTCAAGGAGACTTCCAGATATTGCTTGGGTTAGTGATGATGAAGATAAAAGCAGGTGATGCACAACTTTTCAAAATACCTGGGTTTTGTTCAAGTCCCAAAACAGGCTTCATGGCCTAGCTGAGGCAAAGCTGCATTCATCAGAACTCCAGAAACATCTGAAAAAAGTTCACCAATTGCGATTGGAGTCATTTTACCAATAAAGAGTCAAATAGACCTTGGAAACAGGCACAGCACCGGTATTCCCGTAACACTTCCTTTGGTCAAACACTTCCCATTCTTCTAACATTAACCCTTGAGGTTCTAAAGCCGACTCTAATTGAAGTGAGAGCCACATCTGTGATGCATTAGTACGTAACACATCTTCATAACTTTGTATTTGAAAATCCTTGGAACCACGTGTCTTTAGAGGCAATGCTACTGAGGCAGGAAATTAACACCTTAAAGATGCTCATATAGGTAGACAAAGTTCTCTTAGACGTTTTTCTTCTTTGGATTTGTCATGCAATTATCATTCTACTTTCAGCTCTCATTTGGTTCCTTGATGGGCTTCTTCTAATGCTCATATTCTTGCTAAAATGAAGACAACAAATTGTGATGTGTGCTGGTTATATAACTGATTATATAAGATCCTTCAATAGCATGTCTGATTTAAGCTCAGTTCTTACAGAATTACAAAGTTCAGGTAATTATGTTTGAAATGCCTGTGAGAAAGGAGTTACTAACCTTGTTCTAGGATCTGAAGAGCAGCAATTCTGTTTGCATGCTTACAAGGATTTTACTTATTGTTTATATACTAACAGTGTGTAAATAGTCATAAATTATTATTTCCCTCTTATCCTTAGCAAGATTATTTCCTTTTTTCCAAAGTAATCCTAAGTATTACTTTAGAGTTCATCTTATCTACATCTCTAAATGGCATTTATGATATTAGCATGTTGAATATGCCATACAGCATATATGCAATAGAAAGTCATCCTGAGTCTCCCACTGACCTTGACCAAGCTACTTACTTAGTACCTTAATAATTTATTTGTATATAAAGTAATGGACTCCTTGTTCTTTAGGAATCTCCATTACAGGACATGACTATCTTTGCTTTAATGGAGAATTTCAAATCTTAGCTACAGATACAAACAAAATGAGAGAAGTTTTGAGACAGAGCAAGGTCAGGAGTTCAATTTAACGTATCGAGGGTCTCCTTCTCCAACTTTGCTTCTTCTTTCAGCCCTCTTCTCTTCCAACTCCAAATATTCCCAGGACCTCTGTTATTATCTATCCACTGGTAAATACCAAATGTATTCTCAAGCCCAGATCTCTTGCTTTTAAGTACAAGCTTCTCCATCACATTTGGATAACCAACAGGTACTTCAAACTTAGCATATGTAAAACCAAATTCATCTGCCCTTTGGTTTACAGACATTCTGTGCTCTGTAGCTCAGGGAAGGACGTATTATTCCAGTCCATTGTCCAAAGGAGAAGACAGAAAGTCATCTTTAACTCATTCTCTCCCTCACTCCACACCCAACCAACCATAAGTCAATTCTCCTTCTTGGGCATTTCTCAAATCTGTATTCTGTTTCTACTGCCATTATTTAAGTTCAAACCACCATCATCTCTTGCATTGCATGAGAACTGGTTTCCCTTCCTTCACCCTGACCACTTCTAATTCGGCCTTCACATTATTTCCAGGGCAGTCTTCCTAAAAGGCAAATCTAATCTACCTTTGCTTTGCTTCAAACTCAATTACTCCCCTTGCTCTCTCGATAAAGTTTAACAATTTGGCCCTCATTTCCCTCCCCCCCTCAAGCATCATCACCCCCCATTTTTAACTCCATGCACCAAACATATTGTACAACTTGTAGTTCACCAAAAGGTCATACTTCCTCTTTCTCAGGGCCACTGGCAACTGCTCTCTTTACCTGGAAAGCACTATCTTGCTGCCCTCCCCCTTACCTAGACAATGACAAATCATCTTTCAGGTGTCCACGCAAGCTTTACCTCCTACAAAGGCATTTCCAGGCCACCAATTTTCTCTTCCACTCTTACCTCCAGAGCTGGATGATCTGGCGTCCCTCTGGAGTCTACTCCATCACAGCGTTTTTCACTGACTAATAACAATGTAAGGAAAGCTCATTATGTGCCAGACCCTGAGCTGATGCCTACATGAGTTATATCAGAGGTTCCCAACCAAAGGTTTATGGGCCAAATATAACATATAGGTGTTTTGTTTCAGTTAAAAGGATTTAATATTAAATGTAAATTTTTTAATCAGGATATTTCTGAGAAAACACTCCTAGATTTACAGCATTAAAAAAAAAAAAACTATCAAATCTGGCAGCCCTGAACACATCAACAGTAAGACATACCTGAATCATGACTACTCCTCTTAGTGGCTGTATTAGTTTGCTAGGGTTTCCGTAACGAAAACCACAGATTGGGTGTCTTAAACTATAGAAATTTACTTTCTCACAGATTTAGAGGCTGGAACTGCAAGATCAAGGTGTCAGCAGGTTTGGTTTCTTCTGAGGCCTCTCTTGTTGGCTTGCAGATGGCTGCTTTCTCACAGTATCTTCACATAGTCTCCAAAAAAACAAAAAAAAAAAGAGTCTCACCCTGTCACCAGCCTGGAGTGCAGTGGCACAATCTCGGTTCACTGCAACCTCCCGGGTTCAAGCGATTCTCCTGCCTCAGTTGCTGGGACTACAGGTACATGCCACCACACCCAGCTAATTTTTGTATTTTTAGTAGAGACCACGTTTCACCATGTTGGCCAGGATGATCTTAGTCTCTTGACCTCACGATCCACTCAGCCTTCCAGTGTGCTGGGATTATGGGCGTGCACCACCACACCCAGCCACATTGTCTTTCATCTGTGTACACACATGCACCTCTGGTGTCTGTGTGTTCAAATTTCCCTTTCTTATAAGGACAGCAATCAGATGAAATTAGGGCTTCCCCCAAAAACCCTCATTTGACTTAATTACCTTCTTAAAGGTCCTATCTTCAAGTCCAGCTACATTCTGAGGTACTGAAGCTTAGGGTTTCAACATATGAGTTTGAAGACATACACTTCAGCCTATAACAGTGCCTTATTCCCTTGCTTGTACACAGTTCCCATCATACTATCTAGTCAATCAGACAAGCACTTGAATACTCCACCTGTATTACTCATTTGAGGTTATCTTCCCTGACCCTGTAGTCCTCTGAGTTCATGACCCTATGTTATCCTCTCACTTTTATTTGTCAAACTTCTGTGAAATTATTTCACTCTTTTTTGAAGCAGGTTCTCTGACTCCAGGTCCTAAGCTCTTAATAAATTACACTACCTTTCATCATGCTGTACGAATACTTTTATGTTTGCCTACTCCTAAATTTGAGTATCCCTTAAAAACAGGAACTTGTCCTTATTCATCACAGCAGCCTTAGGACCACAACAAAGCTTCAATGGTAAAGACAGAAAGCTCTGGGACAAGATCGCTAGAGTCTGAATCATGGCTCTCCTCCCTCCTAACCATGTGGCTTTAAATAACTTATTTAATTTTCTTGTATTTCCTCTATAAAATGGGGATAATAATGATGCCTATTTTTGATGGTTGTTGAGAGAATGACATGAGTTAATGCATACGAAATACTCAAAACCTGACACATGCTAGTTTCCCAATAGATATCAGCTAGTATTAGCATTATAAGGGCCTCTTGTAGTAACTGCATCCATTCATTTAATAAATATTTACTGAACACATACTATAAGCCAGGCACTCCACCAAACATAAAAATCATAAATAAAACAGATTTAAAAATTGAGAGAGAGGCCAGGCACAGTGGCTCATGCCTATAATCCTAGCACTTTGGGAGGCTGAGGTGGGTGGATCACCTGAGGTCAGGAGTTTGAGACTACCCTGGTCAAAATGACGAAACCCCATCTCTAATAAAAATTTAAAAATTAGCCAGGCGTGTTGGCAGACAACTGTAATCCCAGCTACTCGGGAGGCTGAAAGCAGGAGAATCGCTTGAACCCGGGAGGTAGAGGTTGTAGTGAGCTAAGATCATGCCACTGCACTCCAGCCTGTCCAGCCTGGGCAACAGAGGGAGACTCCATCAAAAACATAAAAAAAAAAAGACAGAGAGAGAGAGAGAGAGAGAGAATATTAAACTCTGAACTCAGACCCTAATGGCAGCTTTGAGTTCAAAAAGTCATGCTTCAAAATATTCACTGAAGCTCCAAAAATTACTTTCCATATACCTATGGCCCTTAAAACATACCTCAATCACTCACTCATCATAACCTCAGCATCTGAAAAAAAAAAAAAAAATTGGGACACCCCCTCCAGCTTCCCACACTAGGTAGTTCTAAATTTGAATGATTTCTACATAAATTTTTCTTGAACTAGTAAGTCAACGGTACTGTGATGTCAACTTTCTCCTCTCTGGTCTATTTCTAAATAAGGATTCTCAACTGTCTTTCACATAAACGATTCACCTTTTGCCCATACAGTTGTTTTCTATTGATGGATCAGACAAAACAAAAGGCTATGCCCAAAACAAAAAGTGTGAGAATTTCCCATCGTCAGCTTTGCCTTATGCCTAATCTTAGTCTAAAAATCCTGTTTTTCCTACCAAACTAGCAGTGTCTACTGGGACTAAGTTTCAGAACTCTGAGCTGTGACTTCAGCTGACAATCAGATTTTTATCTGGGCCACATGTTCAGTTGTTAGAACATGCTGATGGTGAAGCCAAAAGCCAATTCCTGTAGGAACCAGAGCGTTCACCCAGAGAGATCCCTGACAGCATCCTGTCCCCAGCCAGCCATCTCAAATGCCTGCTCCTGGGGTCAGAAAGGAGATCAGTGTCGAACTGAAGCACACTCTCTAAAAAAATACAGAAAGCACTAGCTGTGCCATCTTAGTCAGCAATCATAGTAACTACCACTTACTGCAAATTCACTTTGTGCCAGCAACTATGCTAAATGCTTTTCATATATCATCTTATCTTCACAATGCTACGAGGTATTATACTAACTTAACCTTGAGAAAACCAAGACAAGTAATATGCCCAAGGTCACAGTGGCAGAGTGGAGTTGATCCCACATAAGACTTAAGACTCCAGAGCCTGTGTGGCTCACTCCCAACACACTCTGCAATATTAGTACCATAAGGAGGTAGAAAACAAGGTGATCTAAGGTCTTGTCCATGACAAATTGATTCTGCTACGGGAATACATGAGGATGCCATTACTTTTGAAATTTTACACAAACCACTCTTTCAGTCTTGATGTCTCTGATCTCATTTTTTCTTCCACATGTAGGTTCTTAATATTCTTTTAGGCTTTCTCTGCTTGAAGAACCAGCTGGACATGTTCCCTATCTCAATCTGATATTCTCCCTTTATCTCCACTTCCAGCCAGCCTGGGTCTCCTGCATGTTTCACAATCCCATCCTGAGAAGAGATTGGAAAAGTCAATTTTCCTAAATATCAGTTAACTTATCTACTGAGTAAGGGATTTCAATTATATTACCTCTAATGCACCTTTGAGCTTCTATGAATTGTCACTCATAAAATGATTAGCAGAATTTTTACTGAAAAAGTCTTCCCTTCGCCGGAGAGAAGGACACCCACCCAGACCAACTCCCAGGTTTTACTTGATCACAGCAGTTGTATAATTGCATACGCACCTGTGAAGCACACAGTGAAAATGAAATTCCAAAAACAAAAACAAAAAAAGAGACATCTTAATCCACCAGGATCACTGTCTCTGTTCACCCAAATTTTAAAAACAAACCCTATTGTTACTCTTTAAGATAACTTCTGTCCTGAATGAGCACTCCCCAGGAACATAAAATGGAATAAAAAACAACGAGGGGAAGAGAATCAATTTGGAGCAATTCTACTGTTATATAATTGTATTTACCTAATTTTTTTTCTACTCATTATTGCACATTCAACTCAAAGTTTTCATGGTTGAAACAGGAAAAATGCTAGAACTTGTTCCCCTTGTTCTATTGATGCAGCAATTCCCCACTTGTCATTCTGGACGTCTCAAGAGAAGCAGCATGTTCCAACCATAATCAAGTAGATGTAGAATTGGTTGGGGTGTACGGGAGATAGTAGGGTGTGAGGACATCCACTGTCTCCACAGAGTTCCACCTCACACATGACTCTAAACTTCAAGTGCATTCTGGAGTCTTATATCTATAAAATATATCAGAGACCTGGAGTCCCCTTGGGAGCATCTGCACACTTTCCTGCATACAGGACCTATACCTACCTATTCCTCCAAAATATCTTTCAACATGAGTAGCAGAGAAACAGTAGATTTATCACTTATCAGCTGAGTGAACATGTCCAAGGGATATGCCATCCTGAGCTTAAGTGTGTGTCTTTAGAATGGGAGTGATAATAAATGTTTCACAGGCTTGGTGTGGGAATCAAATGAGATCATGGTTTGGACCTACTTTGTAGGCAGTACAGCAGAAAGGTTAGGAATCTGGACTACTGATTCATGCTTTCTAAATTTGATTCCCAAACTCATCCTTTATCAACTCTCTGTACAATCTTGGGCAATTTTCTTGGACCCTCTAATCCACAGGTTCCTTGTCTAGCAGATGGGAATAATAATAGCAGCACCTATCACATAGGTAGTTGTGAAGATTAAATGACAGAATGCTGTCAATGCCTGGGATAAAGTAAAAGGTCAGTAGGTCAGTACATTTTAACTATTATTAACGCCAGCATGGAACTGGATAATGAGCACTTAAACCTATACAGTCAGCAGGACTTTTGCAGGAGTTTGTGCATCCTTAGTGTGTATATTAAGTGGCAAAGAGGAGAGAAGAAGAAAGAAGAGAGAAAATACATATTTCCTTGAATGGAGAAAAGAGGGAAAAATCAGAATAATTTTCCCTTAATCGATGTGCTTGTCAAGGACAAAGAAAATAAAGATACTTCTTTTATCTAATGAGGCTCAAGGTAGCCAATGCTTGCCATTCATCATTTCCTAACCTGGACCCTGTCCCTCTTAGTTCAGTGGATTTTGTTCACATTTCTTTCTCGAAAACAATCAACTGAGGAAATGCAGATAGAGTCCCTTTGTGAGTATTTAACGGTGCATCAGGGCCATAAAAACAGAGTGGTTCTATCTATATGGAAATGTAGATTTCAAATATATTCTTTCTAATAATCAAATTATAAGGGAAATGGTCCTCTAATAGGGAGTTAATAAAAGTTGATTCTTAAGGCTGCCTGGAGCTGTAAGCAATAAGGAACAGATTTATAATACGAAGCATTTGTGTTTTCTTCTCTTTTTTCCATTTTCATGATCTATTCCATTAACTAGATGGCCCACGCTTGTATTAAAAGAAAATAGATTAAGCAATCAGAGTCCTCATTTGATCAACCTGTTGCCCCAACTTCCATGTACACACAGTCTTTTAAAAATTCACGTTAAGGGTTTGCCTAAAGATGCCAGATTTACTTCCTTGTTTGACTGGAGTTTTCCCCTTCTGTACAATATGCAAATGTTCCCTGTGGGACAGCTGATTAGCCATCGATGGTGGGCTTTAATAATGAGGAAAATTATCAGAGCACAAAAACACGAATTTGGCAAAACAAGCTTTTTATATAATACATAGGGGAGGGAAAGGCAGATTTTTTAACCTCTTAATTTGCGAGATACTTTCCCTGAAAATACGGCATTTTAAACTTAAGGTAGCTTAAGGAACTATGCACTGATTACTTACTGCAGAGAAACAGGGGAAAGCAAGCTGGAGAGAAGGAGAAATAAAAACACATCCCTGTCCTGAGGGCTACAGTGAATTGTTTCCCAAATGAGAAAATATAATAACCAGCCACTCACCTCTGGTTGTGACCAAACACAGATTTTTCCCACTAGTTTATTGTCACACTGATAATAAGGCAAAGAGTACAAGCTGGGACAGGAGAACGTATGAGATAACTTAGCCTTCCACTCAGCTAGTTTTCCTAAATGCTAAGAAAGAACTCCCCTACGAGGTCACAAGGATAAAACCTTTTCATCCAAGAAAAAAGACCTTTCCCACTTTTATCTGTCACCACGATAAAAACTCTCACCATAATTAAGGAAGGAAAATATAGCATTACCCACAGGATGATCTCTAGTCTATGTATTCTCACATATGGTGTAAGGGGAATACTGTAATCTTGAATTTAAATGGCAATGCCCCAAGCTATTGATACCAGAAGGTGAGGCTGGCATAATAGTATGGTGTAAGAACATTAAGACACTATTATCAATGAGCAAGGGATACATCAATAGATCATAATAGACAGTGATACTTGCAGTCAGGAAAGATATAATATAAAATACTCCTTTGCTTTGCTTAAATAAAATGTTGCTCCTGTGAAATAAGTCAGATACCAAAGAGAACACAGGCATATCAGTTGGATTATCTTGGGGTTAAATACTGTCCTAAAAAATATTTTGGACTGGCACAGATGCTTTTTTGATTTTGGTTTTTAATTTTGAATTTAAGCAGGGCCCATGCTCAAATTCCTCACCAGTCCAAGCATTTCTTTCATCTTACCTGTAGCCAAATTCACACATTTGCATGACGTATTGCTTCCTTTGAGATTTAAGTTTGAAACCAGGAGAGAAACAGCCTATAGTTGGATACTTTTTAGAGCACATTTAAGAGCACCTATGCCTTCCATTGAAATCCACTGATGAAAGAGTTGGGGTGAGAGCTTGCTTTCAGCAAGTACACAAGTAAAGATTAAGACGTAGTTATCAAAGCTTGAAGCAGGCAGTCATGTGAGACACACAGATGAGAGTCTAGGCCTTCAAAACGACAGCCACTTATCACTAGTGGCTTTGGAGCACTTGAAATGTGTCGAGTCCAAATTGAGATGGGCTGTAGCAGAAAACACATGCCAGATTTTGAAGATGTAGTACAAAGAAAGTAAAATAGTTTCAGTAATTTTTATACTGATTACATGTTGAAACAATAATGTTTGGAGTACACTGGGCTAAATGCAATATATTATTAAAATTTACTCTGCCTATTTTTATTTTTAGTGTGGCTACTAGAAAAGTTAAAGTTACTTTCATGGTTCACATTATATTTCTATTGACAATTCGGGTCCAGAGACAACCATAACTATTCCTTTAAGTGTACAGACTTGCTAATAATCATCAGAATTTCCTTAGGGAAGAGAAACCAGAGATGGATTGGGAGAAAATTTTGAAAAAGAAAAGAAAATAGAAACCACGATCTACAGCTGTTATGGACTAAACTGCATTACCTCCAAAATTCCTGTGTGGAAGTCCTAATACCCAATACGTCAAAATGTGGCTGTATTTGGAGATTTATTCTTTAAAGAGGTAATTAAGGTAAAATGCAATCATTTGAGTAAGCCCTAATCCAGCATGAGTGGAACCCTTGTATTTATGAGAAGAGAATAAGACACAGTGTGTGCCCAAGGAAAATTATCATGTGAGAAGGCGGTCATCTGTAAACCAAAGAAGAAACCAGAGGAAACCAGTCCTGTAGACATCTTGATCATCAACTTCCAGCCCCAGACTGTGAGAAAATAAGTTTCTGCTGTTTAAGCCACCCAGCCTGTGGCATTTTGGCACAGCAGTCCAAGTAGAATAGTTTATAGCTTACAATATAAGTATGTGTAGTAAACCATATATGGCTCATTATGTAGAATAGATTCAGGCATTCTGTACTTAGTATATAGGATCCAGGAATTAGATGGACTCTGCAGGGCTAATTATTAATAATTACACAATCCTAATAATTCATTTAATTCCCATAGAGCACATGCCATCCACATTTCTGTAGGTTCTCTGGATTTTGACCTGGGAAGAGATTTTGGTTTTTGAAGCAACCCCCATGATTGCTCTGCAGAAGGAATTTTGGAGGAGAGGGAGCACTGAGCTTTCATTTAGATGATTGAAGTTTATATATTGGCTTTCCACTGACTGTGTGACACAAGACACCTCGGTTAACCGCTTCAACACTCAGTTTCTTCAAATAGAGAATAAGGATGATAATGCCTGTTTCATCTGTGAGAATTACAAGGTATAAAGTATGTGAAGGTACTTTGTATACTGTACAGTTTCACCTAGAAGCTTGGTTTCGTGAGTGCAGTTGGATATTGCAGTCACATCTACCTCTAGGAGCAGAGCCTCAAGCAGGTGTGAATCACCATTATCCCAGTGTCTTGGTGGATGGTGCTTCTTTGCCAGGTGCCTTCATTCAGGTAGCAAGTCATCAAGACAATGTCTGTGCACCACCAAACAAAGCCTGCTAAAAAGTTTGAAATGTTGCAAGGTGACTAAGTAGTATGTCTTCAGTGTGAGACAACTCATGAGATGAAATTTTTACTGAGTTAGACAATGTTTAAGAATGTTACCCAAGTTGGTTAACATTGTTCAGCAAGGTTGCTTGTGACAAATGTCACTAGAGCACTGGTGGCAAAAGTGTTCAAAGTGAGACACCGCTGTATACTCTGTCTTGCCTGCTTTCAATCCTTTAAGTTAAGGAGACTCTATTCTCTGCCTGTTTTTCAGTCTTCTTTCATTAAAAAATTATAATCTACAGTGATTCTAAGTTGATTCTTCCAGCTTCTTCACTGCAAAACAACTGTCCCCTGACACAGTCAACATCTCTTGACAGAGACACCAGTGGTTTTACAATCCAAGTTCTTACAACATAATGCTTATGTGGGTTGGTTCTTGTCCTTTATTCTGAATCTACTAGCTATAACAAGTAATATTTCACTGATTTTTTTCTAATTAATTGATCTATTGGCAACTACTTTATACAAAATGCTCTAATAGCCCCTATGTGTCATAAGAAAGAAGAATAGATCAAGTCTCCATTCTAAAGGAGTTTCTAATCAAACAGTCATCTTACCCCAACCCCTACAGACCCAATATGGGTCTCTTTCTCTCTTTATCTCCATGGCCCTCCACTCCTTAAACATATCCCTTTACCCCCTTGACAGGAGGCAACTTGCCTCCTATGCCCAAATTTACCCAGTTACCAATTGTCATGTATACAGGGATTTGCTGATATGTCCAGTAGGCATCCCTTTTCCTAGAAACCTTGCCTGAGCCTTGCAAGAAGCTGGGGAATATTGTACAATTTACTCAACCTCTCTGTGTTCTCAGATTCTTTGTGAAACAGAGACAGCAATCGCACCTACCTTAAAAACTCTTTGTGAAACATATAGTTAGACAGAAGGAATAAGTTCTAATGTTCAATAGCAGAATGGGGCGATTATAGTTAACAATAACCTATTGTATATTTTTAAATAGTTAGAAAACTTAAAATGTTCCTAAAATGTAGAAATGACAAATACGTGAGGTGATGAATACTCCAAATACCCTGACTTGATCGTATACATTCTATGCATGTAACAAAATATCACGTGTACTCCATAAATATGTACAAATATTATGCATCAGTAATTTTTTAAACTTATTGTGAGAATTACACATTTCCTAGCATTCTGTAAGCACTCAAACATTAGGCACTCCTAAGACATCAATGGGATCCATGAGCTACCTTTGAGTATCTATCCGTCTAACTAGAGAAGGGTATCTATTGTGACCATGTGCTATGTTCATCTCTAATATTAAAATTTACTTTATTATAATAGCCTATATACTTGTCTAGCATTTAAACAAAATAAATTGTTATTATTTACTAAAAGTTTATTATATATGCCAGGCACTTTGCATATACTAACTCATTTCATCCAGCCCAACCCTATGAAATAGTTACCACAATCATTTTCATTTCTTCAGCTGAAGAAATTAAGACTTAGGCCCAGGTCACATACTCAAGGACACACACTTAGTAAATAAGAGAAGCAGGACTTGAGCCCAAAGTTCACGACCAAACACTCTACTCCACCACCTCCGTGGAGGACTCAGTCTACTGTCCCTGTGCCCCTGGAGCTATATCGTGCCTGACTCATAAGCAGTTTCCATTTTCTCTTTGGTTAATTAATAAAACACCTTTCCAAGGAAAGGGATAAATATTTTTTGTGTTATAATCAACTATACTAAGATACAAAAAAATGATGTGATTGTCACATGGATCTGTGGGTAGCTTTTTGAAGAATCAAGCTGACCTAGCTTTCTCATTTTAGAAATGTTGCCATTTCCTTTTCAGGGAGGAAAAGATATAACAGGAATAAACTGCAGGCAGATGTCTCATTTCTCCAATTTATTATTCTGGAGTGAAAACACTGAGTGACATAATGCATCACAGGACTGTCACAACTAAGTGTGGGACAATACATCAAACAGGCATGGTTCTTGGAAATGCTACCAAACAGGTCTTTGCTAATGATGGATTAATTACTGGTGTGTTTTAAAGTTATTAACATTATGGAAGATGGGAGAAATGTTTAAGAGCAGAATATATAATTCCTAAGAGGTAACATTTGTTTCAAATCAGCTTAATAGAGATCCCCAAATCCCTAAAGAAAATTAGAAAAATTATGGAATCCGGCCAGGTGCGGTGGCTCACACCTGTAATCACAGCACTTTGGGAAGCTGAGGTGTGTGAATTACTGGAGGTCAGGAGTTCAAAACCAGCCTGGCCAACATGGTGAAACCCCATCTCTACTAAAAAATGCAAAATTAGCCAGGTGTGGTGGAATACTTGGGTGGGTGTAATCCCAGGTATTCAGGAGGCTGAGGCAGGAGAATCATTTGAACCCAGGAGGAGGAGGTTGCAGTGAGCCAAGATCGCACCATTGCACTCCAGTCTGGGCGAAAAAAGCGAAACTCTGTCAAAAGAAAAGAAAGGAAAGGAAAGGAAAGAAAAGGAACAGGAAATCCTTCAATAATTAATACAATTTATTACGGTTTCTTCCAGCAGTTTCTGAAGCAAGGACTTCAGGGTTTATGGAATAGAGTGACAAAAAAAATTGGTCTGTGGTTTAGGCATGGAAAAGTGTCTAAGAGGCATTGCATATCAAAGAGTTCAGCCTTCATCAATGGATGGCAAACCTTCATGTCAGATTTAGGGGGAAAAGAATGCCACCAAGGCAGTACTTAACACTAAGTGAAGTAGGGAGGATTGAAAAAGAGAAACCTAGTAGCATGAGGAATAGATAGAAAGGAAGAGATTTAAAGAGATATACACAGGAAGAAGAATCAAAAAGATTCATTGACCACTTGGATGAGAGAGGAAAGGAGAACAAGGTAGCAGAGGGAAGACAGGAAGAGAACAGGTTACAGACAGAAGGAAAGATAATAACACATTGGTGTCAAGGAGGGGATGGAAGATGGATACAGGTTGAGAGTCAGTCGGTTACAAGTCCCAAATATGGTACTTTCTACACTCCTTTTAGACTGAGGAGGAGGACCATCCCTTCAGTCTGACGTCATGTCAATGAGGACATGATGACTGATTATTAACTACCTTGATAGCACTTGTATCTTTGTGTTATATGGTTATCTGTTTTGTATTTGTCAAGGCCTTGCTCCCATCTGTGAAGTAAAATCCTATGGGCATCACTGCCAAGAACTCCGTCCAGTACCTTCTTGTATCCTTCAGAGATAAGGCATGGATTCATGGATTCCAGTTCCCTACAGTGCTCTGAAAATAACTTATTTCATTGCTTACCTGGTGAACTAGCCTTCCCTCTAAGACTCCTTCACCTCCCCCCCTCTATCAATGCTCTGTCACATCAGTCTTTGGTCCCTAGATGCTTTTTCTTCGGCCAAGAAGAATTAGTAGATATGTCAAACTAACTTGCCTTTTCTTCTTCTTCTTTTCAATAGTTACTGTTATTACTACCATTTATAAAATATCATCCTAGCATCATATTTCCCACACAATCGAGGAAAATCCTTTCGACATTCCAAATCTACCTACCAATCTCTTCCCCAAACCAAGCTTCAGGCTAGGACTTCCACAAGCTTTGTTTTCTTCAAAAGAAAAATGCACTGCAAAATATAGGGATTAGTATATGGAATAGTAGTCTATCCTGCTCCAAACAAACAGTTTGGGGAAGAAAGGTGAGTAAAAACACGGCTGAAGACAGCCCAGGAAGAGAATGTCCTGAATGACCTGAAACCTAACTCCTCGGGATTTGTCAGCCTTGGGACAATGTGATGCCTCATTCAATCCTGAATACTGAAATAAAATGTAGTTGGTTTGAGATGCCCCTCCTAACTTACAGAATCCATGTCCTCCAAGGGCTTAAAGACAAAGAGGCCCCAGCAGCACCTCAAACTTTCCCTTCCCCTCACTGATAGGAGACAATTTAATACAGTGTGAAGCTTCAAAAAGACTCAGATCAGAATATAAGCTCTATCATTGAGCTTTGTGTGACCCAGAGCACCATCTTGAACTGTGCTGAACCTCAGTTCCCTCACAAGTAAAATGGAGATGATATATACCTTCAGAGTTGAGTACCTAATATGTATCAGGTACAAGCACAGGATCTAACCTAGAAAGGACCATTAGAATTTAAAACTCTT
This sequence comes from Trachypithecus francoisi, assembly GCF_009764315.1. Lineage (NCBI taxonomy): Eukaryota > Metazoa > Chordata > Mammalia > Primates > Cercopithecidae > Trachypithecus > Trachypithecus francoisi. The sequence goes on along the minus strand of NW_022681431.1, from coordinate 21,840,223 downwards.
TTTCTTATTATCTGGAAGTCAGAGCAATGACCAATCAGTGTTCTCCCTACACTGTAGGGCTGGGTGGATGGGGATGGGGGTGGGAAACAGAAACCAAGGCCTGCCTCTCTCTTTCTTACCCGTGCCACCCTGCCCCCCACAACCGCCCACCCCAGTCCCTCCACCCCAACCAAGTAGAGTGTGTGCTGGGCAATACCACTAAAAATATAAAGCATGGAACCTGCTTGGCATGAGAGAATGTACTACTTTTTTCTCTCTACTCTGGTTTTCATGGTCTCATGGCTCTAACTCTAAGATATTTCTCACAAGTTACTGCCTCTAATTTTTCTTTTCCTCACCTCGTTTTTCCATTAGTTCCAAAGTCAAATGTCCCACTCACATCCTGCCAGGCAAAGATGACCACTTTCAAGGGCCTTTTTATACTTCCAGTTACCTGCTTAGCCCTGACTAGTCAAACTGGTGTTGATTCCAGCCCCCACAGTTCTGTCTCTAAGCTGCCTCTAATATGAAAGTCGTTTCTTAAAATAATAAAATAGATGCACTTTACATATATTATTAGTAAACATTACAATGCTCTGAGACAAAACTATCATTGTCTACCTCTCATGCACGAGGCATCTGAGACTTGGAAAGGCAAGTATCCCAAGTTCACAGATTTTTACAGGTAGTAGGGAACTGAGATAAGAAGGCTGTTCAACCTCAGGGCTCACATTCTTTCTCCTTTTAGAGGCTGCACAGTAGCAGCCCACAGTGGTGTTTGGTTTAGCCCCCACAATCTTGGCCTTTATGGTGTTTTTTTGTTCTGTTTAAAAAAAAAAAAACTTAATTTACTTCCAGGATTTTAGGAAAAAAGGTAAATTTACTTTAAAAAAAACAATTTTTTACTTTCTCTTTTAAAAAATATCAGAAGAGCTGGCAACATTGGGCTTGTTTACCTCTGGGTAACTATTTGCTGGAGCTGAGAAAAAGCGGCTCCCTTTAGACAGACAGAATGCATGTGGCATCCAGCTGGCCCTGGTCCCTGCTGTGAACTGACTTTTAAAAAATATTATTCCTCACTTTCCTCACTCTTTAATTACCCACCCATCCCTGTAGTAATTAACTTTGCCCCTGTGTTGAGTCCTATTCCTCAAGAAGAATACATCTTCTTCTCTGTGGTGGGTTTCAAAAGGCAACTGGGGCCAGGTGCGGTGGCTCACGCCTGTAATCCCAGCACTTTGGGAGGCCGAGGCAGGTGGATCACCTGAGGTCAGGAGTTTCAGACCAGCCTGACCAACATGGTGAAACTCCATCTCTACTAAAAATACACAATAAGCCAGACGTGTTGCCGCATGCACTATAATCCCAGTTACTTGGGAGGCTAAGGCAGGAGAATCCCTTGAACACAGGAGGTGGATGTTGCAGTGAGCCAAGATTGCACCATTGCACTCCAGCCTGGGCATCAGAGCGAGACTCCATAAAAAACAAAAAACAGCCACTGGTTTCAGTCTGCACCTCAACATAACGCTTTTTCTATCACTATTACTTCTGCTGTAGTGTCTTCCTGGTTTTGTCTGCGGCTCTGCTTCCTGACACCTGCCTGTCTGTAACTTACCATCACTGCAATGAGCCAAGACTCCTTGCCTGCAGCCAGACTCTCATTCTCCAACTTGCTCTGATCATCCATGCTAGTGGGAGGTCCAATCCGAGTTACTCACTAGATCTGCACTAGATCTCATCCACCTTTGACTACTTCCATTCTACTAAACCAGTCTGAGATTCCTCTGTATTCCCAGCCTGCTCCCTCCTTCCTGCCTCACACTGCAAGCATGAGAGAGCAAGTGAGTTGCTGGCTGGTGCAGAAGTACTTTCCTTCCATTTGTCACCCTCTTGCTCCCCTCCTCCATCACTATGGTCCTTCCAGCACTAACCTCGCAGCAGAGCAGAGAGGGGCCCTTAAGGACAAGAAAGGATTTATCAGGGTTCCCTGTACAAGATGAGTACAAGATGAGAAAATTTTTAAAAGCCCTCTGGACTTTGCGTATCAAGGATATTTTGTAGAGAACTTGACAGAGACTTGTAAAATATATTTCATATAAGAAAGAAGTTGAAAAGGGCAAAGAATGCTCCAAGTCGGACAAAAAAAAAAGAAAAAAAAGGTGTATACCAAAATATTGGGACTGAAGAATGAACTGAAAGCAGACTGCCTACAACCTTTGTGCCTTCCTAAGTGAAAAGCAAACTTCTCCTCCTCCCTCATTGCCGGTTTTGTCTGGCATGATGGATGATGCGGTTTTTGCTGGGACACTGCTGAAACATTCCCACATATAACACAAGAGCTCATATAGCACTTCTCTGAAGAAGAAAACACAGACTATTGTAAAAGACAGAGGACTGGTAATTAAAGAGAAAAGAATGCAAGGTAAACAGTTACTGGTAGGACCACATGCCACCTAACCGATGTTCCCCATTACACTTCATAGTGATAGCCGCTGTCTTTAAACCTTCCAAGGCGAAACTCAAAGCCATAAGGACATGTTCTCTACCACTCTCCAGATAAACTCTCCAGTGTTAGAAAAGCCCATTGTCTCCTTTCCTTGCCAATCCTATCATGTATTCCAGATACTAAGCCTGTATTTCCCCTCCTCTAGATTACTCTTCACCCATTTAAATCCTACCCATCTCTTAAGATCCAATTCAAATCTTCTCTATCTTCACCCACTTAAATCCTACCCACCTCTTAAGATCCAATTCAAATTCTGTATCTTTCCTCAACTCTGCCAACCTATGATGATCCCTCCCTTCTATAAATTCTATAATAAAACCTGTGCCCACATCATTCACCAACCAGATTATAAGCACCTCAGAATCAAAGCAAAAGCCACCATTTTATGCTTAATTTGATGACTAACATTTAGTAGGTGCTCAATAAATATTGAAAATGCTACTATGTTGTATTCTTCATTCCTTATTTCATGTTTTTTTAAACTCCAAAATGATTATAAGCTCCTTAAGGTCAAGGATCGTAACAGTACTTCTTTGGCAGTCTACATGATGCCAAGCCCGTAGTAGGAAATAAATATTTACTTGGCCAAGTTGGTTGACTGAAAGGAATCTAAAGCTTTCACACAAGTTACCAATTATAGTGCTAAACATTCATTCACTCATATAGGAAATATCACTTTATGACTGGAACAAAATTGTCCAGGCTGTGGAGAGCCCCACGGCTGTTCAATGCCATCTCACTAAGCTCCAGGGAAAAGCCCCGAGTTTGCCTCTGGGATGTTTTAAATGTTGCCTCAGAATGAGTGACTGCCATCTGAGGAACCATCCTGCAAGTGGGATAGTTCTTCAGAGTTCCCTGAGCTTACCCTCGCAGGGAAGGGCATATCACACTTAAATCAGTTCACACGTCAAAGACAGTTTTGTTTTTTAAATGCCTTTGCCATGAGTTCCACCTAGGACTTGCAAATCCATAAGAGATCTTGATTTGTACATTATCACTGGTTGCAAGACTCTGATGAGAGCTCAGCTGTCAGTGGGAAATGAAGCAGAATGTCAGCCTGCTCCTCCTTCCTGCCCCCCTTCCCTTGAACCTCCTAGGCAGATTCAGGGGAGAGCAGTGAAGATAAACAGATAGGATTTGCAGACTCCAAATAAGGGATAAGAATGCACGTGGAGGAAGAAAGGCTGTCATTAGGTTGTTTTCCTGTCTGTAATAACTGCTCTAAGACCATCAGCTTTAAGTAATACGTTTTTGAAAACCAAAAAATTTAGATACAGTTTTGCATAAGCAAATTATTAGTGTGCACAAAACTCACTATTTTCATGCAAACAGCATTTTTACATGCAAATCGAGCTATTAAGTGTTTTCGCTAATTGAGTAGTGTATGGAATTCAATGTTTTTCGCAAGTGCAAGTGGGAAGTGATACTGGTATAGCTACAGAGAATGTTGAAGAGAGTGGCTGGCAGTTAACTGCACCACTTTCCTATAAGTGGATGGCTCAGTTGCTTTGGGATGCTCAAACTCTCTTGAGAAGTAGAGTGGACACACTGTCTGAAGTGAATATATTTTCAAGCAACTTACTGGTTGATTGACCACTGCCAACTGTCCTCTGCATCAGTTAGTTTTACTTCAGGCTCAAACTCACATAGGCTAACCCAAGTTAGCCACTTCAACATGGCTGGGAAGAAATGGTCCAAAGGGCCACTCTGAGTGCATGGGACTACTCCTAGCTCCTCTGCCATCCTTGAATCTGCATAAGACAGGAAATAAATTGGCAGCACACTGAAGCTGGGTAGAGGAGAGTGCAATAAAGGCAATATTTACAAAAAAAAAAAAGGGGGGGCCGAGATTAGGAAAAACAATAAGGGTTGGAGCAGTGCCACAGGACTAGTAATAGTGGTTGCAATTCCAAGAACTGAAGGAGCAAGAAAGCAGGTCAAGTAACAGAACCTGGAGAGAGAGCTACAAAAAGAGGACCACCTGACAGGCATTGTGACCTTTCAATCAACTGAGGCAGCCAACCCATTACAACCCCCAAGGAGTAAGCCAGAGAGATCAATACTCTGACTTCATTCTTCTCCCTCCCTCTGGTATCTTGCCAGAGTCCACCATTGACCCAATCCAACTGGAAGACAGAAGCAAAGCATCTCTTGATTATATCTTTACTGGTCGAGCTTCCAAGCACAGTACAGGGCTTAGAATAGACCTGGAAGGACAAACCAAAGACAGTCTGCACAGATGCCCCAAAGTCAATGATTCTGCAGCTATTATACATTTTACTTTATGTCACATTTCAGTATTTCTGGGTCTTGGGCTTCAGACTTCTCTGAGAGCTACATCACAATGATACCTGTCCAGCACTAATTTCCCATTCTCAATGGGATCTCATGATTAACAAGAGTCGTCTTATCCCATGAGACATAGGAGTTGTAGGAAAAATAGTTGTCTTAAACCTATAAGAATCATTCTTAATTATTTTAGATTATAATACTTATATAGAAGCCAGGCATGGTGGCTCACGTCTGCAATCCCAACACTTTGGGAGGTTGAGGCAGGCAAATCGCTTGAGCCCAGGAGTTGGAGAACATCCTAGGCAACACGGTGAAACTCCACCTCTACAAAAAATTCCAAAAATTAGCCAGGTGTCGTGGCACATGCATGTGGTCCCAGCTACTTGGGAGGCTGAGGTGGGAGGATCACCTGAGCCCAGGAGGTCAAGGCTACAGTAAGCCATGATTGTGCCACTGCACTCTAGCCTTGGTGACAGATCGAGATCCTGTCTCAAAACAAACCATAATAAGACTCACACAGAAATGGCTATGGAATTCATCTCAAATAAGAACCAAATGGTTTGGTTTATTACCGAAATATAGTCCAAAGCCTTGCCTGTATAACATAAGCCAAAAAGGAGTAGAAATTTTTTCAACTAATTCCTTATCTCTACTTCTATGAGTGTGTTTTTCTTTTTCTTTTTTCTTTTTTTTTTTTTTTTGAGGAGGAGTCTCGCTTCTGTCGCCCAGGCTGGAGTGCAGTGGTGTGATCTCGGCTCACTGCAAGCTTCGCCTCCCGGGTTCCCGCCATTCTCCCACCTCAGCCTCCGAGTAGCTGGGACTACAGGCGCCCGCCACCTCGCCCGGCTAGTTTTTTTTTTTTTTTTTTTTTTGTATTTTTAGTAGAGACGGGGTTTCACCGTGTTAGCCAGGAGGGTCTCGATCTCCTGACCTCGTGATCCACCCGCCTCGGCCTCCCAAAGTGCTGGGATTACAGGCTTGAGCCACCGCGCCCGGCCGAGTGTGTTTTTCAACTCCTCCTCGTCTCATTAGTTTCTCACTTTTTATATACCTATTTGTATTTAAAATATCACCATCACACAGTTCAGATTTAATTGCTGAGTAGTAATTCAATGTCCACTATTGTTTTTTCCTTTCCTGAACTGTAAGCTCTCTGAGGGTGGAAGGTGTGTATGATGTTTATTCAGACATCTATTAAGGTATCAAATACTTTCCATTGATTAATTCACAGTAATATGAAAGTTTTGGTGACCAGTATCTATAGAACCATTTTAAGGCACCTATAACTCTGATACATTAGACTACTTAAGGGCAAAATCAAACTATGCTTTATCTAAGGACCCTTGATAGTGACCTTTGACAAAAATGCACAGAGTACTTCCACACAGTACTTAGTCTTGAAAGATACAGGAAGGAAGGAAATGGAAGAGAGAGAGAGAAGAGGGATAGCTAAACATGTTTCTTGGATTGTAAAGATGCTACATTGGGCACATGGACAGTTGTTAAGTACAGAGTAAGCAGGGTTGCTGGGAAATAACTTGATCCATAACCCATATAATGCTCTCTGCATGCTATGAAGATAACTGGCCTCTGGGTATTTAGAATATGGTCTTTGCGCTTCCTTTTACCAATGATTCTGTACATCTTTACATATAATAAGCCAACTTGATTTGGGTGAAACCATGATTCAGGTATTTTTGTCCTAGGAGTTGTAAAGGGATATTAAATACATCCATAAACACCTGATAGAAATTGTGCAATAAAGATAGCTTCCTAAACAATTAATCACATCCTCAAAATACAAAGCTAATAATATAGCAACTCACCCTTTTCCTCCAGAAAACACAGGGGGAGAACAATAGTGTTAGATTGAAATTAATCAATCTAACCAATCTAACATCAACAATCCAGAAATATCAGAAAAAAAAGTATTTTTCTTAAAGAACACATTTTTAAATGTATTTCTTAAGAAATAGCCTTGTCACCTTATAGTACAGTTTGAAGTCAGGTAGCATGACGCCTCCAGCTTTGTCCTTTTGACTTAGGATTGTCTTGGCAATGCGGGCTCTTTTTTGGTTCCATATGAACTTTAAAGCAATTTTTTCCAATTCTGTGAAGAAACTCATTGGTAGCTTGATGGGGATGGCATTGGATCTATAAATAACCTTGGGCAGTATGGCCATTTTCACGATATTGATTCCTCCTATCCATGAGCATGGTATGTTCTTCCATTTGTTTGTGTCCTCTTTTATTTCACTGAGCAGTGGTTTGTAGTTCTCCTTGAAGAGGTCCTTTACATCCCTTGTAAGTTGTAACCAAAACAGCATGGTACTGGTACCACAACAGAGATATAGACCAATGGAACAGAACAGAGTCCTCAGAAATAATACCACACATCTACAGCCATCTGATCTTTGACAAACCTGAGAGAAACAAGAAATGGGGAAACGATTCCCTATTCAATAAATGGTGCTGGGAAAATTGGCTAGCCATAAGTAGAAAGCTGAAACTGGATCCTTTCCTTACCCCTTATACGAAGATTAATTCAAGATGGATTAGAGACTTAAATCTTAGACCTAATACCATAAAAACCCTAGAAGAAAATCTAGGTAGTACCATTCAGGACATAGGCATGGGCAAGGACTTCATGTCTAAAACACCAAAAGCAACGGCAGCAAAAGCCAAAATTGACAAATGGGATCTAATTAAACTAAAGAGCTTCTGCACAGCAAAAGAAACTACCATCAGAGTGAACAGGCAACCTACAGAATGGGAGAACATTTTTGCAACCTACTCATCTGACAAAGGGCTAATATCCAGAATCTACAAAGAACTCAAACAAATATACAAGAAAAAAACAAACAACCCCATCAAAAAGTGGGGAAAGGATATGAACAGACATTTCTCAAAAGAAGACATCCATACAGCCAACAGACACATGAAAAAATGCTCATCATCACTCGCCATCAGAGAAATGCAAATCAAAACCACAATGAGATACCATCTCACACCAGTTAGAATGGCAATCATTAAGAAGTCAGGAAACAACAGGTGTTGGAGAGGATGTGGAGAAATAGAACACTTTTACACTGTTGGTGGGATTGTAAACTAGTTCAACCATTATGGAAAACAGTATGGCGATTCCTCAAGGATCTAGAACTAGATGTACCATATGACCCAGCCATCCCACTACTGGGTATATACCCAAAGGATTCTAAATTATTCTACTACAAAGACACATGCACACATATGTTTATTGCGGCACTATTCACAATAGCAAAGACTTGGAATCAACCCAAATGTCCATCTGTGACAGACTGGATTAAGAAAATGTGGCACATATACACCATGGAATACTATGCAGCCATAAAAAAGGATGAGTTTGCGTCCTTTGTAGGGACATGGATGCAGCTGGAAACCATCATTCTTAGCAAACTATCACAAGAACAGAAAACCAAACACCGCATGTTCTCCCTCATAGGTGGGAACTGAACAATGAGATCACTTGGACTCGGGAAGGGGAACATCACACACTGGGGCCTATCATGGGGAGGGGGGAGGAGGGAGGGATTGCACTGGGGCGTTATACATGATATAAATGATGAATTGATGGGTGCTGATGAGTTGATGGGTGCAGCACACCAACATGGCATAAGTATACATATGTAACAAACCTGCACGTTATGCACATGTACCCTAGAACTTAAAGTATAATAAAAAAAAATTAATTTAAAAAAATGCAAAAAAAAAAAAAAAGAAATAGCCTTGTCTATCTATCACACTTTGGTCCTGACAGTCTCCAAATTAAAAGCAATATCTTTCTTTAGGCACAAGATTTGTCAACACAACCAATATGCTTTCAATGAAACTACATTTGAAGACAAAAGTTTTTGGAGGAGAGTGGCAAATAGCTTAAAGTAACTATGATGATCGCTGAGCAGATATCCTAGAAGACAACCAGAGTTTCATGCAATTGTATTCATTTCAGTATATGCAATAAATGAAACACACAGTCAATGTGCTTCTATTTATACATCTTGGAAACATTTTACAGAAATAAACCATAAATCAGAAGACAAAACTTTTCATTAGACTCAATCATCAGAAGTAGTCATTACTATAATATAAAGTTCACCCAACCCAAATGAGACATATACACCACCAGCACCCCCCACCACCACCCCTCACCACCACCATTTAAAATATGTATTTGGAAACCTACCTTTTTATGAGGCAGGTATCCAAATTTTTTTTTTAACTCTCACATTCCCAACACAAAATATTTCTTCTTATGAGTTAGATATCCAATTCAATCCAGGTTCAAATGGCAAAAGAAGAGACCCAGATAAGCAAACAAGTTATGGGTTTTATCAGGGGCTTACACACAGGAGACAGAGTTTGCCGGAGGTGGGTTTTTTAGGAAAAGCACACAGCCAAGTGGCAGTGGGCTGGGCAGGAGAAACAACCACTTGCGAAAGGCATGCAGTTTATACGGCATCTTCACCTGACACCTTCCCCCTAACAACCTCCACCTGACAAACTTCACTTACTCCAAAACAAAGGGCCTCAATCTCCTGTAAGGTCTACACCTCACAGGAAGGGCTGGGGGCTCAGATGTTCCTCATAGTTAAGGAATGGATCTCCAGATTGGCCAATCTTGGATTCCCTAACTCAAAGCTCTGACCATACATTCGTCTTTAGGGCAGGTGTGTCTGCTGTAAAGGTCATCTCAGGATATACTTGGGTCCAGTCATCACTGTCAGGAGTGTCTGCTATACAGGACAATGCTGCACTATATCCTCATGGCTCAAATTTCCTCACCATTTACATCGATAACAGTTTGTATTCTGCCTGGCATCATTTTCCTTCATTGTGTCTCAAAAGACTATCATGTTTATGAGCAGCTAATGCTTTCACTTGTTCCTCTCTAAGAAGTTTGTTCTTAAATATTACCTGGGATACTAATTAAGTGGGATTTGAAAGCGAGAACACATTGGCATTGTTAAGGTTAATGGCTTAATCCTTCAGCACAGGAGACAACTTCTCGAGCTTGTTGGAAAGATTTTTATTGAAGCACAGGGACAGCCCTGTGCCATTATGCATGAGTCTTGCTTATTCTGCTCTCCTTAGGATTGTACCATCTATATGTCCTTTGAGTAGCTGATATTTAGAAAATGTTTCCAGGTGTTAGCATGTATTAAGAAGATAACTGCTAGTAAGGGACAGATGGTTATTTTCCCAGATAATTCTAGGCTCGCCAATATCCACACTTGGTTTTTAACTTATTTCTTAGAAATTAATTTGAAGTAAATAGTTAATTTTTTTATTTAGGAAAAAGGTAGATAAGAGAAAAATGAAAAATTGATAGAACATCAAAAAAGAACTTCACAGTGGATTGTTATAGCAATTTTGATTGAGTCCACGTGATTGAAACATTTACAAACACTTGATTATGAAGGGCAATGATTTAATGGGGTGTAATCAATAGTTTGAAATAAAAAGAACTGACTGGAGTTGTTTTTACAATGCTTTCTTTCATTTTTCTTTCTTTTCAAAACTATGCCTACACACAGAATGCATATGGTATGTTAATCATGATGGAGATCTGAGATGCTTTCAAAGGTAAGGCTTGTGGTATAGACGAGTAAAATTTTCCAGGTATCAGCCCCATGAAGACTGAGGGGAATCAGGAGGTCCATGTTCCCATGAAACAAACACACATACATACAACACACATTTAGTGTACTGTCTGCCAATTTGTGAGCTCCACAGCATCCACTTACTGTTCTGTATGTGTTCATGTTTGCTCTGCAACTAACTGGTGTTTATATTAAAGAAGAACAGGTATCTTGTCTTATTCATCTCTTACATCGTTCAGGGTGTCCAGCACAGACATAGTAACATACCAAATGCTCATCAAAGATCGTTAATTGTTAGTTAAAGTAAGAGGCAGAATAATGGCCCCCCCCCACCCCCATCCCCACAACCACAAAGATGTGCTCATCTTAAACTCCAGAGCCTGTGAATGCGTTATATTACATAGAAAAGAGGAATGAAGGTTGCAGATGGAATTAAGGTGCTAGTAAGCCACCGTAAGATAGCAAGATTATTCTGGTTTATTCCACTGTGCCCACTGTAATTACTGAGGTGTGGTTTTTTGGGGGGTTTGTTTGTTTTTTGTTTTTTTTTGAGATGGAGTCTTGCTCTGTCGCCCAGGCTGGAGTGCAGTGGCATGATCTCGGCTCATTGCAAGCTCTGCTTCCTGGGTTCCCGCCATTCTCCTGGCTCAGCCTCCCAGTAGCTGGGACTACAGGCGCCCACCACCACGCCCGGCTAATTTTTTGTATTTTTAGTAGAGACGGGGTTTCACCATGTTAGCCAGGATGGTCTCGATCTCCTGACCTCGTGATCCACCCGCCTCAGCCTCCCAAAGTGCTGGGATTACAGGCGTGAGCCACCGCGCCCGGCCAATTACTGAGGTTTTTAAAAGAAAAAGGAGGCAGAAAAGGAGTCACAGCCATACAAAGAAAAATGAAGATAGAAGGAAGGGTCAAGATGACATGATATGAGAAAGGCTTTTTTTTTTTAGATTCGGGGTACACGTGCAGATTTGTTACATGGTATATTGCATGATGCTAAGGTCTGGGCTTCAATTGAACCCGACACCCAGATAGTTAACATAGCACCCAATAGATAGTTTTTCAACCCAAGTTCCCTACCTCCCTCCCTGCTCTAGTACTCTCCAGTGTCTATTGTTTCCATCTTTATGACCATGTGTCCCCAAAGTTTAGCTCCCACTTATAAGTAAGAACATGGGGTATTTGGTTTTCTACTTCTGCGTTAACTCGCTTAAGATAATGGCCTCCAGCTGCATCCATGTTGCTGCAAAAGACATGATTTTATTCTTTTTTATGGCCATGTCATTCCATGGTGCATATGTACCACATTTTCTTTAACCTATCCATCATTGACGGGCACCTAGATTGATTCTATGTCTTTGCTATTGTAAATAGTGCTGCAGTAAACATGTGCAGGTGTCTTTTTGGTAGAACAATTTATTTTCCTTTGGGTATATACCTAGTAATGGAATTGCTGGGTCGAATGCTAATTCCATTTTTAGCTCTTTGTAAAATCTCCAAACTACTTTCTACAGAGGCTGAACTGATGTGAGAAAGTCTTAACCAGTTGTTGCTTCTTTGAAGAAGGAAGAAAGGGCTACAAGCCAAGGCGTGTGGTGGCATCTAGACACTGCAAAAAGCAAGAAAATGAATTCTCCACTAAAGCATCCAGAAACACAGCTCTAAAGATCCCCAGTTTTAGTCCAGTATGATCCATGTTGGACTTCTAAACCACAGATTTGTAAGATACTAAATTTGTGCTGTTTTAAAACTTTTTGTTTGTGATAATTTGTTACGGTAGCCTTAGAAAGCTAATACAATTGAGATACTTCTTTCCACTTGATTTCTTTATTTTCTTTGATTTTTTAGAAGAAGTGACTATCAACTCATTATACTTATTGCTGCTAACCATCACCAAATATTCAGTTGTCAGCAGAGAGGACAACAGTGACTGAGGCATATGCCAAAGGGAAATTTGGAACATATCCAAAGAAAGCTGTTTCATCATTTAAAATACTTGAGTGTCTCACCTCCAGTGACTTTCTTATTTAAGAAAATCAATGGTCCACTTAAAATTCCCTTGCGCGTGGGAATGTGGTGCCATGTAAACATTTGTTTGCTGCTCTCTCTCTCTCAGAACCAAGCACCAGCTTTGCAGATGGGATTACTTAATTGACAATTACTAAATAAAATTAAAAGAGCCATGATTAGCAGACTAATTGCTGACCAGCAGTTCTACTGAATCTGTTTCCAATGCAAATGTCTCCTCTTCTCTTGGCTCAAGGTAATCAGGCTTTTCTTTGCAATTTTTCAGAAATCTTTGAAGTGTTTCTGCACACTCCAAATAGTCACTCACTAGTATGAAAGTTTTCCCTCGAAAGCTGGAATCAGGCACTTTTGCCTCTGGAAAGGGAAGGAAAAGTAGCAGACCTAGTTGTATTGTATTGTTTTCTTAGTTTCTCCAGGGAGAAAAGGGAACTGATCAACTTAAAAAGAAATGGTCACCCAAGATAGCTATTTAACGGAGAAAGACAAACCTGGCAATCAAAATAGACTGGTTATATTCAATACTGAAGGATGAATTTCTTTATAAGGTGCTGTATTGTACTGATTCTGTCTAAGATCTCTTTAGTGGAAAATTTATTTGAGGACTACCTCTAATCACCAGAAAATCAAGTATTTCATGACATCATCTGAGCATCCTTACCTGGACTCTGCCTCTCTCCTACCTAGCACTCCCTTCACCCACAGCTCCTCTCCAACCTGTCTCTTTTTAGTGCTGAGACTGCTTCAAGTTGCTGCTCATCCAGGGGTACATCCCCCATTCTTCCTTAGTTCTTTTTATCTTTTCTCACATTTCTAAATAATACCACTTCTTTAGGTAGAAACTTCCCACCACCTGGCTGATCTGAACCTCTAGCCTATATCCATAGAATTATATTGAGTAAATAGCCTGACCCTATTACTCCTACTCTGCCTACACTCATAGATCTGCTGTGGACGACATCCATTGACCTACCCCAATCAGAAGCCAGAAGGCAAGGGAGCTAGGTGATTGTAGAAATCAGCCTCCTGTAGCAAAGAGCAGGGCAGAAAAGTAATGAATGAATTCAGAACGGTGGGGATGAAACAGAGAACAGCCAACACAGGCTGTCTCTTTTCAGGACAACCAAAAGTCATATACATCGTTCTACTTTCAGTCTTTATTGAGACTCTAAGTAACGTTGGTTAAATTCCCACTATGTGTGGTGTGCATCTTTCTTTGAAATAACAAGAATACAAACATTCTTCAGTTGCCCCCTCCTTCTTTCCTTTTTGTTTTTTCTTCAAGGTTTTGCTGAACGGCTACTTTCCCCTGGATTTCTTTTTTTTTTTTTTTTTTTTTTTGAGGCGGAGTCTCGCTCTGTCGCCCGGACTGGAGTGCAGTGGCCGGATCTCAGCTCACTGCAAGCTCCGCCTCCCAGGTTTACGCCATTCTCCTGCCTCAGCCTCCCGAGTAGCTGGGACTACAGGCACCCGCCACCTCACCCGGCTAGTTTTTTTTTTTTGTATTTTTAGTAGAGACGGGGTTTCACCGTGTTAGCCAGGATGGTCTCGATCTCCTGACCTCGTGATCCGCCCGTCTCGGCCTCCCAAAGTGCTGGGATTACAGGCTTGAGCCACCGCGCCCGGCCTCCCCTGGATTTCTTAATTCATTTATTTCTACTAAATAAATAACCCTGGTTCCTCCCTTCACCTATATAATAGATTTCCCTTTGCATCCTTATTGTCTATTCAGCATTGACAAGTACATTTGGCAAATGGTAAGCATGCAATAAACATTAACTATTTTTATTTTTATTCCTCTCCTAAGAAATTCTTGCCTAATTAAATAAGGGCAAAAGGAGGCTATTGAGATAACGAGAAAATTTATAGATTTTTTAAAACTTTCATTAATCTAAGATTTTAAACCTAACTTCCAGTTTTAGAAACAAGGAGGTGAAGAAACAAGTTGAACAACACCCCTCCACCAAAAAATAAAAAATCCAGAACAATGAAATTAAAAATGTGAGTCACTCTACAAGAAAACTGCCTACTTTCTTCAATAAGTCAATGTGCAGTAAAAAGGGAATGGGGGACTTTGTATATCAGAGTTTATCTAACTTTTCTGTAAAAAACCAAATAGTAAATATTTTAGGCTTTGCAGACCATGTCATCTCAGTTACAACTACTCAGCTCTTAAAATCATAGGTAATACTTAAATGAGTGGAATGGCTGTGTTCCAATAAAAATTTATTTACTATAAAATAGGCTGCAGGCCAATTTGGCCAGCTGCTGATTCCTCTTCTATATTTAAGGAGCTTAAGAGACATAATGACCCAACGAACAAGCACACAATGGGCATTTTTAACTCTAAAGTTTTTAGCAAGGTGTGGGAATAGGGGAAGGGGAGTTGAAAGAAGTCACAGGTTTGGGGGGCATGTGAAGGCCAGCAGAGAAACAAGGCCTGGGCAGTATATTGTTAAAAAAAAGTACACACACAAAATGGCACCACCCGTAGGCTATTTATGTATATTTATTTTATGTCCAGCAGTTGTCTTTTTGATATGAATAGGAGGCAGGAGGGTGGGGTCCCTGGTAAGAGGGCTGTACCCTCAAGCCTAGACCCACGGCCCTAAATGAGAATGAGAATTCCAGTTTTTGCACCCAAATGTTGCCTTTTGGCCCAACATGCCCCCCTATTCTGTACCCATATAAACCTCAAACCCCAGGCTCCATGAGCAAAAGAGTAGCAGAGCAGCAGAGAAGGAGAGAAGACAGAAAGCATCTGAACATTGAGAGAAGTTCAGCTGAGCGTGGTCAGAAAGGAGATCGAGCGAACAGAACAGCTGAGCTCCACAGGAAGATCACCTTCCCACCCCACCCCATCCCCTCTCCAGCTCCCCATCCCACTGAGAGCCACCTCCATCACTCAGAAAATCCCCACATTCACTATCCTTCAAGTCCATGTGACCTGATTTTTCCTGGATGCTGGACAAGAATCCGGGATTCACTGGATGTGGGAACCCAAAAAGGCTGTCACATTGACTCTTCACTGAGCTGCTTAACACCTAAGCCATCCTCAGACAGCAGGACTAAAAGAGCATTGTAACACTCCTAGATACTGCCATAGGGCGAGGGCCCAAAAGCGCTTGCCCTGGCTCTTGCACCTGCTCACCTGTGTGCTCCCAATCCTGTAAGGGGTTTGAGCATGTGGCAGCCAAATAAATGAGCCACACCCCTGTTGCAAGTCCTATGAAAGGGTCCAGCGAACTCTCCCATTTCATTTTCACACTACTTCCTCTGACATCCTTTCATCATAGCACTCAAAATGTAATGACAGCACATATCTTTTACATATTTGTTGCAAATGCAGCAATTTGGACAATATAATCAAGAGAACCATCATTCTCCCCACTCTGCATCTCCCAACCACCCTCTCCTCGGGCAATTGTGCTTTGGGTGGTGAGGTGTCATCAGCTATTTATTCCCTTAAGTAGTCCTCAATATTATCCTGAATAATTCTTTTTTACATTACCAAAAACAGTCAGTTAAAAGTTACAGAATTCTAAACTGATTCTTTTCAAAAAGAAGAGTGGTACATTATGGAATATGTTAAACTCAGTTCCATTTTTTAAAAATATTAACCATAATCTTTTTATTTTAAATTCAATTTAGTTTTATAATTGGCATAATAATTGTGCATATTCATGGGGTACATAGTGAAGTTTCAATACATATAATGTATCTTGGTCAGAACAAGATAATTAGCATATCCATCATCACAAACATTTATCATTTCTTTGTGTTAGGAACATTCAATATCCTCCTTCTAGCTATCTGAGACTATAAAATTTATTATTGTTAACTATAGTCATCCTATGGTGATATTGACCACTATAACTTATTCCTCCTATCTAGCTGTAATTTTATATTATAATTCTATTAAAAAGGTAAGGTTAGAGCCCCAAATGGTGAAATTTTCTCTTTTTGCTCCTGGAGAAAGCTGACCACCAGTTTTAACATATCTAGGCTTCAATTTTTTTTATTAACAAAAGGACAACTGTGAACTAGAATATACATCCAACATTCTGACATTGACCAGAAGTCTTTCGCTTCCTATAATTATCAATAAGAACCACTCTTGTGGCAATAACTTAAGACTGCACTATTTATACTTAGATTTTTGTGGGACGTTTCTGATAAATAGTGTTTTTTTAATTATTTAGACAAAAATGTAAAAAGTCAAATGGTAGGCCAGGTGCAGTGGCTCACGCCTGTAATCTCAGCACTTTGGGAGGCCGAGACGGGTGGATCATGAGGTCAGGAGATCAAGACCATCCTGGCTAACACTGTGAAACCCCGTCTCTACTAAAAAAAAAAAAAAAAAATTAGCTGGGCGCGGTGGCGGATGCCTGTGGTCCCAGCTACACGGGAGGCTGAGGCAGGAGAATGGCGTGAACCCGGGAAGCGGAGCTTGCAGTGAGCCGAGATCACGCCACTGCACTCCAGCCTGGGCGACAGAGCGAGACTCCGTCTCAAAAAAAACAAAACAAAACAACAAAAAAAAAAGTCAAATGGTATTAAACAAAAAGCAAGATATACAAGTCACCTTAAAAAATTGTATCTGTGATCTCAGAACTAAAGAGACAACAAAAAGAGAGTTGCCTCCAAAACAAAGGAAAAAAACATTTTCAGGCAGTTGAGAAAATAATTCAGTAACAAGAGCAATCAGGATTGGAGGAAATATCCTTTGCCCAATCTAGTCAGAGGATAAGAAAGAATGAGAAAGTAAAGAATAGAAATCACTCAATCAAAGGAAGATGGAATCAAAATACTACAGGAAAAACAGCATATGATGTCCTGAGTCCCATTTCTTTTACACCAAACTTGCTGCTTTCATATCACCCATTTTATCATAACCATACTTTAATTATCAGTGAGTTTTTCTAACAAAGTTTTTAAGCAAAGTGAGCCATGCTTTTCTATATTGTACAGGTTCTGAATCATTTGGAGGAAAAATACTATGCAAATCTAAGATGTAAATGAATGCCATCTGTGCGGTTTAAGATTAGAAACAAGTGCAATTCACCACTGAGGGAACTAACCTCCATGTCTAGGAGATGCTAGTGTTATTTAGAAATGTAATGTCCATTTCTTCCTACCTTCTGTTGCCAGCCTTAATTTCAGGTCCAAAAGTGCCTGACTTAGGATGGTTCAACTTACAATTTTTTTACTTTACAATAGTGTAAAAGTGACACACATTCAGTAGAAAATATATTCCAACTACCCATACAACCATTCTGTTTTTCACTTTCAGTACAGTGTTCAATAAATTACATAAGGTACTCAATACTTTATTTTAAAATGTGTTAGGTAATTTTCTTGGCCAATCTAAGTGTTCTGAGCACCTTTAAGGTAGACTAGGCTAAGCTACGACATTCAGTAGGTTAGGTGTATGAAACGTATTATCAATTTATAATATTCTCAACATATGATGGTTTAGTGGGAAGTAAGTCTATTTATGTAAGTTGAGAAGCGATTGCGTGTCTGTGTGTATACATATGTGGGTTGCATATACACAATACACATACATACAGAATCTAATTAAACAAAAACCCATAATTAGGTACAAAGTGGGTGGTTGGTAAACTTGTGTTTGGTTTGGTTTCTATGATTCTTATCTAATCACAAAATTGGTTCCTCTTCTATGTTCAGGGCTATTTTTCCATGACCCCCAATTTCTCATTACCCTTCTTCAAGGCTTTAACCCATTTCCCATTTAGAAAAAAAAAAAAAAAAGTGCCGCTTGCTGCCAGTGCTCATTTGATTCTACATAAGCACGCTCTTTGAGGCTGAAGCAAATCTGACTGATTTTCAATGTGAAAATAAAATATAAAAACTGTTACTGGAGTGATTTCTAAACAGAACGTGTCTGCAATCCTAATGTAACAGAAATTATGTGATGTTATATTAGGATTAGACACAAGTATTCTCAGGGCAAACGGGAAATGGGTTAATAGAATTTAGCAGCTATCAGTCATCTTCACTGTCATTCACATGTGTAATCGCATTCCCCACCACCCAACCATGTTTCAGTCTCACCAGTGAACTCTTTTACAATTAGGCTACCACCTTGTACCATGGGCTTCTATGGCCAACCCATCACTCAGGATGGTGTTGTTTTTGCCACCAGGAAGTCAGTTAGCCAGTTCCAAATCTCCACCTTACTACCTGCTGTCTTGGAGCACTCTCACTAACACATTAGGTTGGGTCTTCTGAGAAGCAAACATCAAAACAGGGTTAGGAGTGCAGTGCAGAGGGTTTACTAGAAAGAAATGGGATAAGGTGGTATTGGACTACAATGCAGGTCTGACAGCTATGGAAGGAGAACTTAGCAGAAAGAAACTTCAACAACAGCATTATTGAAGAAAAAAAAAAAAAAAACAGCCTGATGGGATGTCCAAAAGCCAAAGTCTTTGGCTGGAAGAATTATTTAATATTGCCACAATAAGCCTGCCATAAAATCTTTGCCATCTTCACTTATCAGCTGGGAGCAGCCCACAGAAACATCAGGTTGGCATGGATGTTGCAGTAGAACAAAAGGGACAGGAGCTGGAACTATCACTATGCTGCACACAGCAAAAGATCAGAGTTACCTATTTTCTCCTTTTTTTCCCCCAAGAAAAAAAGGCTCTTCCCCCAAGACCACCAGCACCACCACCAAAGCATGCAGGAATTTTCACAAGTAAGTCAAATGAAGAAATCATCTCTCAGGGAGGTGGTATTTTGAAGATACCTGAAAGATCCTCTTGCTTTTAGCCAAAAGTCTCTAGTCATCTATTTTCCTCATGGAATTCCATGAACCCAAGGTGAAAACAGACCATTTTTCATATTAAATGTTGATGTAGAGCTTATATCTTAAGGTTATTTACATTTGATCTCTCAGTGAACCAAGGAATAGTAAATGTGGAGGAAAGATCTTAGAAAAAGAAGTAATTACAAAATTGGACTCAATTTTGCATTGGCACAAATATACTATCCAACCTTGGGAAAAGGTAAGTAATATCTGTGGAGCTCACCAGGCATTCAACAGTGAGCTGACAAAACTAAGTTAATTGACACTATGCTCATTTGGGAGGATATAGTCCCTGCCCTTCAAAAGCACAGATAAGATAGAGCTTTGAACGAAATATCCTCAGCTTTAAAATGGTGTTTCCACAGCTTTTGTTAAAAATGAATTTTAGGCTAGCCAGGATGGCTGACCGGAAGCAGTTACGGGAAGCAGTTATTGTGCACTGCTCTTATGGAGAGAAATAGGTAAGTAAATTCAGCTCCTTCAACTGAAACACCAAGGTGCACACATTGAGATTCATCAAGAAAATTCCTTGACCCACAGAGAATGGAGGAAAGCAAGACAAGATAACCACCCACCCAGGAGCAACACAGAGCCAAGGGAGCCTCCCCCACCCAGGGAAGTGGTAAGTGAATGAGCAACCCCGGGGACTCACACTTCTCTCATAGATTTTTGCAACCCTTGGGTCAGGAGATCTCCTCATGAACCCATTCCACCAGGGCCTGCAGTCTGACATGCAGAGCTACATGGAGTCTTGGTGAAGCAGCTGGCTACTCAGGCACACAAGGAGCCCCAAAAGCTTTAGACATCTGCACTTCCCAGAAAAAGTGGCTACTCAGGCAAAGTGGGAGGTTAGAGTCCCATTTATACCACTAGAAAAGGGGCTGATTCCAGGGGGCTGAGCAGTGATGGTCTGCAGGTCCTGCTTCCATGATACCTTTCAGGGTAAAACTCACTAGTTTGGAACTAAAGCCAGCCACCAGCAGCAATGTTACTCCTACCTGAGACAGAGCTCCCAGAGGAAGGGGTCAGCCACCATCTTTGCTGTTTTGCAACCTTCATGGTTGTTGCCTTCAGTGCAGCTGCCCTGTGGAAAAGTGTCCAGACCACTTTTAAAATATGAATCCCCAAACCTGCTTCTTCTCACTGGGTGGGACCTCCTAACCAGGGTCACCAGCTACCCTTGCCAGTGTTTTCCAGCTGGCAGTGGTTCCAAGACTCCCTGGCATAGGGCTCCCAGGAAGAAGGATGGACTGCCATTTTTGCTGTTTCATAGCCTTTGTCAATGTTGCCTTTGGGATCTAGGGAATCTGAAGCAACTAGGGACTGGAGTGGTCCCCCTGGCACAGCACAGCAGCTCCATGGAGAAGTGGCCAGATTCCTTTTTCACGTGGGTCCCAGATCTCATTTCTCTTCACTGGGTGGAATCTCCTGACTGAGGTCTATAGCTACCACTACCGGTATGTTCAGGCTGGAAATAGATATGTACCTCCCTGGGATGGAGCTCCCAGAGGGAGGAGCAGGCCACTGACTTTGCCATTTCACAGCCTTCACAGTTGATACCTTCAGGTGCTATAAAAATCCAAGGTGGCTAGGGACTGGAGCAGAACCCCAACATATATGCAGCAGCCCTACAGCAAAGTGGTCACACTTTGCCAAGGAGAAACAATTGTCCCTGATCTCATATCTCCTCACTGGGTGGGATCTCACAGCCTGGGTCTCTAGTAGAAGCCCTGCAACTCCCTGAGTCAGAGCTCCCAGTGGGAGTGGAGTTTGCCATTTTGCAGTCTCATGGCCCCACCCTTGCTCTCTCCAGGCTCTGAAGAATCCATGAGGACCAGAAGCTGATTCAGACTCCCAGCACAGAGCACTCACCTCATGGAAAAGTGGGTGAACTGTTCTCCATGCAGGTCCCAGTCCTCATGCCTCCTCACTATGCAGGGCCACCCAATATGGGACTGCAGCACAATCATCCTGGCCCCACCTGACCACTTCAATCAGAGGCATCCCAGCAGTTAAAGGAAAATCCACATGCAGAGATTAGAAAGAACCAATGCAAGAACTGTGGCAACTCAAATGGCAGAGTGTCTTATATTCTCCAAATGACTGTACTAATCCTCCAAACGAATGCACTAATTCTCCAACAAGGGTTCTTAACTCGGTTGAGTTGCCTGAAATGACAGAAATAGAATTCAGAATATGGATAGGAATGAAGATCACTGAAATTCAGGAGAATGGCAAAACCCAATACAAGGAAACTAAGAATCACAATAAAACAATACAGGAGATGACAGATGAAATAGCCAATATAAAAAAGAACCTAACTAATCTGATAGAGCTTACAAACACACTGCAATAATTTCACAATGCAATTGCAAGTATTAACAGCAAAATATACCAAGCTGAGGAAAGAATCTTGGAACTTGAGGACTGGCTCTCTGAAATAAGACAGCAGACAAAAATAAAGAAAAAGGGATGAAAAGGAACAAATGAAACCTCCAAGAAATAGGATATTATGTAAAGAGGTCAAATCTACACATCACTATCATCTCTGAAAGAGACAGAGCGAAAGCAGAAAAACTTGGAAAACATATTTCAGGATATCATCCATGAAAATTTTCCTCCTAGAGAGGCCAACAGTCAAATTCTGCAAATACAGAGAATCCCTGCAAGATTCTACATAAGAGGATCATCCCCAAGATATAATCATCAGATTTTCCAAGGTCAAAATGAAGAAAAAGAATATTAAAAGCAGCTAGAGAGAAAGGGCAGGTTACCTATAAAGGGAACCGTATCAGGCTAACAGCAGACCTCTCAGTTCAAACCCTGCAAGCCAGAAAAAATTGGGGGCCTACATTCAACATCCTAAAAAAAAAAAAATCTTCAACCAAGAATTTAATATACAGCCAAACTGAGCTTCCTCAGTGGAGGAGAAATACGATCCTTTTCTTACTTGGGATTGGGAGAGTTTGTTACTACCAGACCTGCCTTAAAAGAGATCTTCAAAGGAACCCTAAATATATAAGGGAAATACTGCCACCAACTCACACAAAAACATACTTAAATACACAAACCAGTGACACTATGAAGCAACCACACCAACAAGCCAGAATAATAACCAACTGATAACACAATGACAGAATTAAATCCACACATATCAATACTAACCTTGAATATAAATGAGCTAAATGGCCCATTTTAAAGGCACAGAATGGCAACCTGGATAAAAAGGAAGACCCAATGATATGCTGTCTTCAGGAGACCCATGTTACATGTAATGACACCCATTGGCTCAAAATAAAGGGATGGAAGAAAATCTACCAAGCAGGCGAAACTCAGAAAAAAGCAGGAATTGCAATCCTAATTTCAGACAAAGTAGACATTAAGGCAACAAAAATTTTAAAAAGAAGGGTATTACATAATGGTAAAATGTTCAACAAGAAAACGTAATTATTTTAAATATATATGCACCCAACACAGGAGCACCCAGATTCATAAAGCAATTTCTTAGAGTCCTACAAAGAGATGTGAGACTCCCTTAACAGTGGGAGACTTCAA
Organism: Trachypithecus francoisi; assembly: GCF_009764315.1. Lineage (NCBI taxonomy): Eukaryota > Metazoa > Chordata > Mammalia > Primates > Cercopithecidae > Trachypithecus > Trachypithecus francoisi. Next base: position 21,817,395 of record NW_022681431.1, on the reverse strand, counting down.
CACTCCACTGATGGTATTATACAGATCTTCTAGGCAGAAAATTAACAAAGATATTTAGGACATGAACTCAAAATTGGACCAAGTGAATCTAATAGATTTCTACAGAACTTGCCACCCAAAAACAACAGAATATACATTCTTCTCATTACCATATGGCACACACTCAAAAATTGACCACACAATTGGACATAAAACAATCTTTAGCAAATGCAAAAGAACTGAAATCATACCAAACACACTCTCAGAACATAACAAAATAATAGAAATAAATATGTAAAAATTGCTCAAAACTATGCAATTACATGTAAATTAAACAACCTGCTCCAGAATGACTTTTGGGTAAATGATAACATTAAGGCAAAAGTCAAGAAGTTCGGCCGGACACAGTGGCTCAAGCCTATAATCCCAGCACTTTGGGAGGCCGAGACGGGCAGATCACGAGGTCAGGAGATCGACACCATCCTGGCTAACATGGTGAAACCCCGTCTCTACTAAAAAATACAAAGAACTAGCCGGACGAGGTGGCGGGCGCCTGTAGTCCCAGCTACTTGGGAGGCTGAGGCAGGAGAATGGCGTGAACCTGGGAGGCGGAGCTTGCAGTGAGCTGAGATCCGGCCACTGCACTCCAACCTGGGTGACAGAGTGAGACTCTGTCTCAAAAAAAAAAAAAAAAAAAAAGTCAAGAAGTTCTCTGGAAGTAACAAAAACAAAGAGGCAATCCTAAGCAAACAGAACAAAGCTGGAGACATCACATTACCCAACTTCAAACTATACTACAGGGCTACAGTAACAAAAGCAGCATGGTACTAGTATGAAAACAGACACATAGAACAATGGAACAGCATTGAGAGCCCAGAAATAAGGCCACACACCTACAACCATATGATCTTTGATAAAACTGAGAAAAAGAAAAAGAAAAAAAGAAATGGGGAAAGGACTCCAATAAATGGTACTAGAATAACTGGCTAGCAATATGCAGAAGACTGAAACTGGACCCTTTCCTTACATCATATACAAAAATCACCTCAAGATAGATTACAGAGTCCAGTGTAAAACCCAGAATTATAAAAATCCTGGAAGACAACCTAGGCAATACCATTCTGGACATAGGAACTGGCAAAGATTTCCTGTCTTTGCTGAGAATGGGAGGAATAATCAGTGGAGACTTCAATTCTGCCATCTTTCTCCACTCTTCTTCTCTCATTGGTTGATAGGAATTGCATTGAATCTGTAAATTGCATTGGGCAGTATGGCCATTTTAATAATATTGATACTTCTTCCTATCCATGAGAATGAAACGTTTTTCCATTTGTTTGTGTCATCTCTGATTTCTTTGAGCAGTACTTTGTAATGTCAATAAATTTCAATAAACCAGAAAAAATAAATAAATTTTAACTAGTTGAAGAGAAAGCTGTATATACAATGTCACATAAAATCATTTAAGTCATAGAAAATTTTGTAGGTTTGGGGTAATTGAGATTTGTTATCATCAAGCCAAGGTTCTCTAGAAATCAGCCATAAATTTTTAAGGAGTAATTAGCTCTTACTTCATTTATGACTGCTGTATAATGGGTTGGTTGAAATTTCTAGACTTATGTTACTAAGATTTGAGGGTTCCACCTGTCAAATAACAGAATGGTTTTTAACTAGACCTGAATTCAAGATATTTTGGTTTTCTTCCCTGATTAGTAATAGGACATTGGACATACACTTAATTTTCTAAACTTTCATTTCCTCATCTGTAAAATGGGGACAATTACAATAACTGTATGAAATACTACATGTAAAATTATTGAGAGTGTCTATCAAAGGCACTCATTAAATAGTCTATTATTTAAAAAAAAAAAAAAACTGCTGAGAAAGATGGCAGGTGACATATGCCTCCTCCACAGAAAGAAACTAAAATACTAAGTAGATTCTTCCATTTTGACCAGATTGCCCAGGAGGGAATGCTAGGATTCATCAGAGGAGAGATGGAAAGCACCAGAAATAAGTAAGAAGGGCATTTGTCCCACTGGAGACTGAGCTGGGAGAGGCACCTGGATACAGGGAAACAGTAAAAGAGAAATCCCCAGGGCACTGAAATGGGCTTTTCCAATATTGGCTATGGAAGAAACCCTTGAACCACTAGGGCCTCAGGCCTGACATATGGAGCTGCCTAAAGACTACAGAGACATTGCTCCAGGAAGGGAACCCACACGGAATTCACAGCATCCAAGCCTAGGGCAGCCTCAGCCAGGTGTCGTTTTGAGAGCCTAGGTCCTGGGAATCTACAGAAATGGCTGTTGCCACTGCACTGCTCCAAAGAGGGAGAGGAGAGACTGGGCCCTCCCTCTCACTCATGGGAGAGTCCCTACTGCCCTGCTTTGGGCTGCTTTTGAGACTGAGACATGAACGGACTGCAATCCCCGTGGCTTCTTGCCATGTTGCTTGCCTTGGGGAGATCCTGCCCTCCCTGGTCCCAGGTCCAAGGCATCATTTTGAGAGCTTAACACTGGGCTGTGCCCACGCTTGGGCTAAGTTTGAGTTGATGTACCTGTAGCTGCTGCCTGGCCAAGGAGGGACAGGGAAATCAGGCTGTCCTACACATAAATAGGACAATACCCACCACCCTGCTACAGGCTGCTGTGAGACCGAGACTCCAGTAGATAGCATTCTCCACAGTTTCTTGTCCATGCTTCTCTCTTGAGAGGGACCCTGTCATCTCATCTCTGGTTATAAGTTAACAACTGAAACCATTTTGAGAATTTAGCATTGCACTGTGTTTCACCCTCTGGCTGAGTTTGAGAGATGTGGCTGCAGCCTCCACCTAGCCAGGGGAGGAACAGGGGAGACCAAGCTCTCCTAAACACACTTAGGACAATACCCACCACCCTCCTATGGTTGGCTGAGGGACTAGGAACTAACCTACCCAACCCATCATAGCTACCAGCAATACCAGCAGGGACTGCTTGGGTCCCAGTGGCTTGCTCCATCACCACTACTGCCATCATTCACACCACACAAGATGCCTAGAGGACTGAGAACCTGCCCATACACCTGGTCCACCATTCCCACTGCTAGCTTCTAAGCAAGCCACCTGGAGGCCCAAGAGTCAGCCCTCTAGGACTCACTAATACCAGAGCCAGTGTAAACTTCTCTGAAAACAGGGACATCCACCCCACTGCTGCCACCACCAGGTCACAAAGACTAACTGAGATGGAATCCAAGTCCTCAGCTAAACTTCATCACAACTTCCACTAATGGCTGAACCCTAAGTCATTGAGGAAATCACATGTACCACCAATCCTATGTACTCCTGAAGAAGTCATACAAAGATCACACTGTCTCAGAACCCAAAATCACAGCCAAAGTATCCTGCTCAACTAACAATACACATACATCCTCAGGAAAAAATTCTCCCCTACTAAAGCAATTTGAAAAAAAAAAAACCTGAAGCAAGTGATTGCTAGACCAGATGAGGAGACACCAATGGAAGGACATAGAAAACATTAAAAGGCAGGGACATATAATACCACAACAATTTTCTAGCAACAGATCCCAATCAAAAAGAATTCCTCAAAATGCCAGATAAAAAATTAAAAATATTGATTTTTAAAAAGCTTAATGATACCTGAAACTCAGTACAAATAAATCAGAAAATCAATTCAGAATATAAATTAAAAATTTACTAAGAAGATAGCTATCTGAAATTTAAAAACCAAACAAAAATTCTGGAAATAAAAAATTCATTAAAGGAAATACAAACTATATATGAAAGCTTTAATAATAGACTAGACCAAGCAGAAGAAAGAATCTCAGAACTTGAAGACAGGTCTTTTGAAATAATTCAGTTAGACAAAGCTAAGGATAAAAGAATTTTTAAAAATGAACAAAGCCTTCCAGACATCTGGGAATATGTAAAGAAACTGAACTTATGAATTATCAGTATTCCAAAGGGGGGAGGGAGATCAAAAACTTCAGAAAACTTAATTAATAAAACAATCAATGAAAATTTCTCAAGTCTATCAAGACAGTTACACATTCAGATCTAACTTCTACCCATTGATTTCTAAACTTGTGTATATGATCCCCGAATAACATATTTCCATATAATGGCCATTATCTCCTTATCACCAGTCAGTCTTTTTGAAAGCTAGTGTCACACTGGGGGCTAAGCTTTGGTTCTGTGGCCAGCAAGCTGGGCTACTGGGAGAAATGGTAGCTTGACGGAGTTTAGTAAGTGGAAGCTGTAGTTATTGGCTCACCCTGTGTTCATAGATTTTAGGAGAGGGAGAAACATCATTTTGACAGAGATGGAACCCATGTGGGTCTGGGACTTGAAGATGACTTGAGCCATCTGGCTTTGTTCATGCCTAATCCCAAACGTACGACTTCCTTCCTGTGATAGATTGCTACCAGGTTCACCCAATCTTAAGATTTGATGGATCTGACAGAACCCAGGTCATGAGGGGCAATTCTGGCCACTTAGGACAGACAGTTGGTATCCCTTCATCAGGCACTCTGTTTCTCCCAGAACCCTGTGGCACACAAAAGTCTGTTTTCAGAGAGATTAATTTCCTACTGCAAGAAGCAGGCTCCTGGGCTCAAGAGATTCTTCTGCCTCAGTTTCCCAAGCAGCTAGGACTACAGGTCCATGCCACCATGCCAGCTAATTGCATCATTTTTATAAGGGCCCCAATCATAAACTAAATGGTCATCTAATGTGGACCATCATCTCTGCATCCTTTTACAATGTAAAGAGTGCCCACAATTTCTGCCATTTACTTTATTCTTTGGCCATAAATATTGCAATATTGCTTTTTATTTATTCTCTTGGCTTGTGAAGTATTTAGGAGGTTTCCACTTGGTCTTCCTCTCTACTCTTACCCCACAAGCCATGGAATCAATGTGGGGGTTTTGCCAATTCCAAAGTATATCCACCCAGTTAAATATTCAGGTCTATAAAAATGACCACTGGTTGGCTGTGAGCCAACCTGGGCCTGGACACCGTTTATTACATGGCCCCCACATGTTGCCACATGGGGGCCCATGGTGACACACCAGGCATTTATATCAACTCAGATCCTTAATAGGTTTGAATATCTTTTTTTTCCTTTTATGTTATCCAAATAAATGATCATAGACCCATTTGGAAAACTACTAGAAGAATTATTACTATATATAATTACTATGGTGTTCATTCTTCCTGGGGAACTGGTCTCTCCTTCCATCAATGGTTTATGGGCCAGAAAATTGGTCAAAGGATCATAACTTCTAACTGGAATGTCTGCCTTCAATCTCCTAATCTCTCCGATTTCTTTCAATTCTATAGATCAAACAATATCTTGTTGACTCCCCCTTTATATTGTCTCTAGGAATACTGTGTTCTTTTAACCACCTTCATAGTTCTTGGTGGCAGAGGCCTTCCAGTTGCCAATCCAACAGTGACACTTACTATGATAATTGTGCCCATCTTGCTTCTGGCAGTTATGCACTGACATCTGGCTTCTGTTTTTTCAAGGTTGTATCATCTCTTTTCCTCTCAATAAGCTAAATTCTGGCACAACATCCATTACCATTGTCCCTGGCCTATGGAGATCAGTCACTGCTGAGCCCCACAACAAATCTGAAAGCCCTCTAACCAGTTAGCTCTTCACCACTTTGATAAAGAGTGTCTCCTAGACTTTCTCAGGAAACAAAGTTGACTGGTGGGTTACACACTGTATTTAATCTAGCATATCAAATTATCTGAGCCTCTTGATAACTGTTTCTGCAATCTTTCTCAGCAGCTCTGGCATTTCTAGTTTATTTAGGGAACCTAAATAAACACTTTCTCCAAGCTTCCAACATTATACTAATCTAGCAGCACATTAATATCATCCCCTAAGGTCCTTGCCAGTTTGTTAAATCCTATGTCATGAGGTTCTTCCACACTGATACGCTCTCCCTTATCCAACCTGGTATTTCATTCTGTATCTTGATCCAGCATCTCAGACCCAGTCCATACATGTTCCAGCTCATGTAAGTACATAGTAGGTAGGTCCTGCAAATCCCTCAACCTCTCTTAGCTGGCCCAGATCTTCCCTCGCCAAGTTATGTTCTCATTTAATTCTAGTTATTTATTGGACTGTGATCAGGATGGGAAGAGGAGGTAGGCCCTGAGTGGGATGCACATGCTTTACAAGGCAGAGACCTCTGCATTATCTTCAAGAATAAAAGATTAGCATTTAGTGAGGAGGAATGGGTCACATCTGTGGGTCTAGACAGGTCAGAGGGATCTGGAAATTTAAGAGTTTCAAGTGCATTAACTCAGATGTCCTCATCTCAAGTCTGACAATGGCCCTGATCATGCAGAGATTTGCTGAGGCTGAAAATTCAGCCTCCTCTGGAGCCCTGCCACACTTATAATTAAATCCTGGGCGTGATCTCCAGCTTTTTCTATCCTCTGACTAGAGCACACTCCTTACATGTTGCAAAGAAGGAAGGCCTTCTGGCATTCACATTTAGCCTTTAATTGGTTATCAGTCATCCCAACCTACTATTGTATTTCTTAATACATAGATTGCCTCCAGAAATTCCAAAGTCTTTTTAATCACTGCCTTCTCAAACTTCCCAAACATCTCAGACACTGCCTCCACTAAGACTTTCCACCAGTATCTGATAGCAATTCCTGCCCCCACCCACATCCTCATGTAGTTTTTTACAACCACACCACATCATGCAGGAAGCTACCTTCCACAGTGATTGGGTCTTCACTGCCAGCTCCAAAGGCCTATTTTAGAATATGCCTCATCATACAATTGTTGGCATCAACAGTTCAGGGACCGACTCTGAGATGAATATTTTCTTGCAGGAAGCTTATTGGGAAGCATCCTAGGAACCAACATCAATAAAAGGTATAAGAAGGAAGACTGAGAACAGAGAGAAGCTGTACTCTGATGCACTCAGAGCAAAGGCTTCAGCCCATCCTCCTATAAGCTCTAGAGCTGGAATGGCCCATCAAAGTTGTCATGTTTTTAGACAAGGGGCCAATAATTTTACATCCCCACATCAACCAGTCATTGGCTATGGGCTGCCTCTGGGAAGAGGCTTGAGTTCGAGAGTGGTGGTTTTCTTTAGTTGAGGACACTCCCAGAAAGCAACTCAGCAGAAAGTTGTCAGATGTCCACACTCCTTACAGCTGAAGAAATGGGCACCTTAGCTCTGAAGGTGGATCTTGATGGCACAACAGCATCCAAAACAGACAATCCTGCTGTGGCAGAAAGAAAAGTGGCCCCAAAATACCCACATCTAAATCCCTACAACTTGGGAACATGTTATCATACACAGCAAAAAGGACTTTGCCATTGTGATTGAGTTTAAAGGCCTTGAGATGGAGAGATTATCCTGAACCTGGGTGCCCAACCTAACCATATGCATTCTTTAAGAACAAACAAGCAAACAAACCTTTTGTGGCTGAGGTTAGAGTCAAGGGACAATGTGACTACGGAAGTTGCCATCTGAAAAGATAGAGAAAAGGGCCATAAAACAAAGAATATGGGAAGCTTCAGAAGCTTGACTAAGGCAAGCAGGTGGATTCCTCTCTGGAGCCTCCAGAAGGGAATGCAGCTCTGCTGACAGTTTGGCTTTAGCCCATGATACCTGTGTTGAACTCCTAACCTATAAAATTTTAAGGTAATAAATGTACTTTTCTAATGTCATGACCTTTGTGGTAATTTATTTAAGCAGCAACAGAAAATCTGTTTTGATGGTAAAGGATACCTGATTTTCAGTTTTTGTATAAACAGCCTAGGTATAGAAGCATTTGCTTATCAGCAGGTTGAAGAACTAGTTATTATTTTATCTTTTACCCCTTTTACCCAATAAGTGCATCATGGAAAACAGCACTAAATATAAGAGATGATTGGAAATACCTTTAATCCAATCCTAAACTATTCAAGGCTTTTGCACAGTCTCTTCCCAAGGCCTGAGCACCATGCTTTTATCTTGAGGGAATGCCCCGCTGCCATCTGTCTTTAGATCTAATGTTAGCCTCTAAAGACCAGCATACGAAACGTTGGATGTCAGTCATCAGTAATATGGTTTGGCTGTGTCCCCACCCAAATCTCATACTGCACTGTAGTTCCCATAATGCCCTTGTGTCTTAGGAGGGATCAGGTAGAGATAATTGAATCACAGCCTGTTCTTGTAATAGTGAGTTAGTTCTCAGGAGACCTGATAGTTTTATAAGGGGCTTCCCCCTTCACTGGGCACTCATTCTTCTTCTTTCTGCCACCATGTGAAGAAGGATGTGTTTGCTTCCCCTTCCACCGTGATTTGTTTTTTGTTTTTTGTATTGTGTTTTTTGAGACAGAGTCTCACTGTGTTGCCCGGGCTGGATGGAGTGCAGAGGTGCGATCTCGGCTCACTGCAAGGTCTACCTCCCAGGTTCACGCCATTCTCCTGCCTCAGCCTCCTGAGTATCTGGGACTACAGGTGCCCGCCACAATGCCCAGGTAGTTTTTTACATTTTTAGTAGAGACAGGTTTTCATCGTGTTAACCAGGATGGTCTCGATCTCCTGACCTCATGATCTGCCCGCCTTGGCCTCCCAAAGTGCTGGGATTACAGGTGTGAGCCACTGCGCCCGGCCCCCTTCCATCATGATTTGTATTTCTTAATACATAGATTGTTTCTTGAGGCCTCCTCAACCCAAAGAACTGTGAGTCAATTAAGTCTCTTTCCTTCATAAATTACCCAGTCTTGGGTATGTCCTTTAGTAGTATAAGAATGAACTAATACAATCAGGAAATTGAATTGTTTACATTTTTCAATGGTAGAGGGATCAAGAATATAAGTTCACTGTTTATGTTCCTAGAGCAGAATTTCTCAACCTCAGCACTAGTGGCATTTTGGCCAGACAATTCTCTGTTGTAGGGGCTTGTTTTGTGCATTGGTAGGGTAGCTGGTGACATCCCAAGCCTCCACTGATGAGATGCAAGTAGCAGTTCCCCAATTCATCTCCCTTACCTCAGTTATGACAACCAAAAGTATCTCCACACGAGAAAAGTGAACACTTATATACTTGGTGGGAACGTAAATTAGTTCCACCATTATGGAAAGCAGTGTGGTGATTCTCAAAAAGCTAAAAATAGAACTATCATTCAACCCAGAAACCCCATTACTGTGTATACACCCAAAGGAATATAAATTGTTCTACCATAAAGACACATGCACACGTATGTTCATTGCAGCACTATTCACAATAGCAAAAACATGGAATCAACCTAAATGCCTATCAATGGCAGACTGAATAAAGAAAATGTGGTACATATACACTACGGAATACTATGCAGCTATACAAAAAACAAGATAATGTCCTTTGCAGGAACATAGATGGAGCTAGAGGCCATTATCATTAGCAAACTAATGCAGGAACAGAAAACCAACTACTGCATGTTCTCAATTATAAGTGGGAGCTAAATGATGAGAATGCATGGACACAAAGAGGGAAACAAGAGACGCTGGGACCTACTTGAGAGTAGAGAATGGGAGAAGGAGGAGGATCAGAAAAAATAACTATTGGATACCATCTTTATTACCTTGGTGATAAAATAATCTGTACACCAAAACCCTGTGACACAAGGCTACCTGTATTACAAACTTGCATAAGTACCCCTGAACCTAAAATAAAAGTTTAAAAAAAACAAAAAGTATCTCCACGCATTGTCAAATCTCCCCTGGGAGACAAAGCACTCCACTCTGCCCCTCTCCCCTTTACTTAGGAACCATTGCCCTATAAAGGGAGAATTATGGAACGTAGCACTGACAAGGACTTTAAAACATATTCAATCCTGCAATCTAGCTTTTAAAAAGAGGAAGTACCTCTCAAAGAGATCATGTGACTTGCTGAAATTCAACTAGTTTGTGGCATTGTCAACGGCTATATACAAACCTACCATCTCAGTGGACCATTATAATAAATGATTTAAAAACTAAACATTTCTCTAGGGGTATTAATTAGTTTCCAAAGCTTCATTCACATATGCAGACAAGTCAAATAAAGCACAGCAAGTTGACACAGTTTTTTAATCCTTCCATTTTTTTTAAAGTTTCATTCTTCAGAACTTTTGTGGATAAAATTGCTTCTAATAGTGGTTGTCAGGAAAAGCATTTTCGCTAATTAGCAATGGTGACTTGACAGAGATATACGAAGCTAAATAGATGACTCCCACAATGCCAAACTTTCTCCTTTTCCTTGAGCTGAAAAGCCTTGTTACTCTTTTTGCACAGGGGGATAGAAGCTGAGAAGTCCCTCCTTTCTGAACAAGAAGGTCATTCCACAAACTTCCTCAGAGATTTCATCATCAATAAGCCATCAGTTGCCAGGGGTTGGTTTGTTTTGTTAATTTGCAGCTCTATTTTTACTGAACAGAAAAGTAAGATCAATAGCAGCCATGGAGATTTCTAGGTTGCTACAATCTCCATTCTTACTTGCATTTGAAGGCATAACAATGTCAGTAGAATTAATTAAATTGCTGTCACTGTTTCTCTCTCACCCATCACTCACTCACACACTCATGTTAACACATTGAGAGCAGCAGAATACACATTTACATATGCACACACTTACACTTGAAGGAAAATATGCTAATTTTTTTTTCATTTGTATCTTTTATCTGTGGTTTTGGATCACTTAAAAGTGTATTTAAATACAGGGATTGTGAGACAATTGGGTTTTCCGAAAATGCTAAACATTAAGCACCCTGAGGAGTCCTCATCAGCCTTCTGAAAACATGGGGCTTTATAAATCGTTAATCAACAACCTAATCAAATTTTTATCTATAATTCAAGAGAAACAGAATGCCATATCCTAGTCAATGTATTTGGTATAGCTAACCTAAAACCAAGGAGGGAGTCTGAACCCCTGGTCAGGGACACCATTGCACAGTGTCAAGGCAGGGGTCCTGTCTTACTCCACTTTCCCTGCTTTACTGGAGGAAGTGATTGAGTAAGTCTCTACCTGTTGGGACTGGGCTGAAGAGGTGGAAAGACAAGGGAATCACATGTATTAAGTGCCTGGCACCCAGTCGATGCTTAATAATAATCTCCTTGCTCGTCATCACTCTGGTTTCACAAATAGACCCAAATGAAAAGGAAAATGCTTGCATCTGAGAAGCTGCAGGGTTCATCATGGGTTGTCAAAGCCCATTTGATTGTGGCCCCCATTCTAGAACCTGTTCCCAGGTCTTCCATTTAAAACTACCTAAAATTATGATCCATTTGGGGCTCCCCTGGCCCTCCATGGATACCAAGGATATTGACAAAGGAGCCTAGACCTTCCTTTTCTGCCACAGTTAGTTTTCAGAGATGGAGCTCTGGGGTGTGAAGAGTTATAATATGCCAAACACAACTCAGCCTCCCTTCACAGGCCTCACCCCAGAGCGAGATATTCCATGGCCTCCAAGAGTAATGCAATCCCTTCCCTATGTGATGTAACTTCTGCCCTGAAATCCTGTGTAGCCAATGACACAGACTCTACTTGCAAGAGAAACATTGATAGCACACCTCAAAATTATCATTTACTTCCTATGACTGTGAAGTGGAGGGATCATAATATCTAGTATGTACTTTTTTTTTTTTTTTTTTTTCTGAGATGTAGTCTTGCACTGTCACCCAGGCTGGAGTGCAGTGGCATGATCTTGGCTCACCTCCTGGGTTCAAGCTATTCTCCTGCCTCAGCCTCCCAAGTAGCTGGGATTACAGGCATGTGCCACCACACCTGGCTAGTTTTGTATTTTTAGTAGAGATGGGGTTTCACCATGTTGGTCAGGCTGGTCTCGAACTCTTGACCTCAAGTGATCCACCTGCCTTGGCCTCCCAAAATGCTGGGATTACAGGAGTGAGCCACTGTGCCTGGCCTAGCATGTACTTTTTATTTTTATACATTTAGGGGGTACAATTGCCATTTTGTTAAATGATATATCGTGTAATGGTGAAGTCTGGGCTTTTAGTATAACCATCATACAAACAGTGTACGTTGCCCCAATAAGCAATTTCTCATCCTTCACCTGCCTCCCATTCTCCCACTCTTCAGAGTCTCCGGTGTCTATTATTCCACTCTCTATGTCCATGTGTGCACATTATTTAGCTCCCACTTACACGTGAGAATATGCAGTAATAATATCTAGTATATACTGATCGTTGACAATATAGCTGGCATGGTAAATGCCTTTCAAACTTTTTGTCATTTGATGCTCACACCTTTATGAAGTAGATTGAGCTATTATTGTTCTCATTCTTTTTAAAAGGAAAACATCTTTCACCACTATCCAACATATCTATGTAACAAAACAGCACTTGTACCCCTAAATGTATAAAAATAAACATTAAAAAAATTAAATTAAATAAGATGAGAAAACGTAGGCCATATTTGTCTGAAGGCTAACAAATTATCCAAATTTCTGTATTTGAATCATTATAAATGTTAGGAGTGTTGAAATACAAAAGACTTTGCAGACCCATATTCATGAAGCAGAAAGGAACTATAGAGGTAAAGTAACCAACAGGACTTTAGCCACATTTTACAGTTTAGGAAATGAGGTCCAAATTATTGGAACACTTTATCATGACCATAGAGCTGGGAATATGTAAGGCAGGACCCATCCATGGGTTTCCATTCCCTTCTGACCCACTGCTGTGTCTACTGCAAAACTCTATATCCGTATTTAGCAGACATTGGTCCATCCTTCTAGCTTAGTCTCCATCCCATTCCCACATGGGTGACTGTGTTCCCAGAATGAGTGGGGCTTGGAGATGGTGGGCAGGTTATTGTCTCTGAGGCATCTCATGGAAAAAAGAAGTAAGAAGGTCTGAGCTCAGTATTGAAAACTGCCCTAAATAAGCAAGATTGGAGATGAAAAGGAACTTTGAAAAAAAAATAATCTAAGCCTGGACAGCAAAGCGAAACCCTGTCTCTACAAAAAATACAAAAATTAGCCTGGCATGGTGGTATGCCTGCAGTCACAGGTACTCTGGAGGCTGAGGTAGGAGAATCGCTTGAGCCTGGGAGGCAGAAGTTGCAGTGAGTCAAGATTGCCCCACTGCACTCCAGCCTAGGTGACAGAGCAAGACCCTGTCTCAAAAAAATTTTTTTTTAAAAACTGTCTATACAAATGATATTACCAATGAGTGCAAATATACAGTTACATAGAAGAAATAAAACCTAATGTTTAATAATCAGTAGGGTGACTATAGTTAACAATAATCTATTATACATTTCAAAATAGCTAGAAAAGAATAATTCTAATGTTTCTTGCATAAAGAAAAGATAATTATTTAAGTTGATGAATATCCCAATTACCCTGATTTAATCTTCACACATTATATGAATGTATCAAATTTCATATGTACCCCCAAAATGTAAACATCTCTTATGTATCAATAATAATAATATAAAATAAGAATCATATATAAAATCTTTATTAAAATGATGTTGTTTTTTCACCAGTAGGAACTTTAGGTGTCTAACAGAACTTTCTGGGAGACAAAGCCTGAGAACTCTAATTTGGCACATTCCTACGTATACTTAGCCACAACAACAGGTCCCCAGATCCTACTTTCAGTCTGAAGACCAAGGATTAGTATTGGAAAAATCCTCTCCTCCCTCTGTTCTTTTCTGTCATTTATGCTTGGACAACTGGGCTTTCATCTTTAGCAAACTGGAGAGACCCAAACATTCCCTCAGGGGAAACAAAAGCAGCTAAAGGACAAATAATGAAACTGGCTTTCACACGACAAGTCTCACATTTCACTTCTTTCCCCTTTCTCCATGCTTTGCTTCATTTGGGAAGAAAACCTATTTTTAAAAGAATCAAACCCCCTTTCTATCAGGGAGCATGGCAGGATTGATAGATAAGGAGAGTCATCTTAATGGGAGCACTGTCAGCAAACTCCTTTTAAACAACTAAATGTGAGACATGAGGACATTCAAGAGGCCCCTGTGTTCTATAAGGGAAAAAAAACAAAAGATTCATTTCCACAGCGCTGCTGGACTGGACTTGGCCCAAGTGAACCGCTCTCATTATTGGAAAGTCTGGATGATTAGCATATCAGAACTAATCCCATCCCTTTCCCCAGAATGCTCAGAAAATGATTCTTCAAGACCTCTGGGCTGCTCTCTGCATCCGTCTCATTCTTAGTCCTCCCCCATTCCTATCTGATTTCTGCTGGGCTCCAGGTGTTGCTGTCTGTTGGAACACACATCTGGTTCCCACAGATTTGCTGGGTTTAAATAAGAATCAGGCTTCTCGCGTTTATCTCCATGCAGACAGTGCAATCTGTCAAACTCAAAAATGCCCAACGGTGTAAAGGATTTAAGGAAAAAGGAGGATTGAGTGAGAAGCAAGAGACAGGTGTGTCAGATGAGCCTCTGAAGAAAACCAGTTTGATCAATCAACTGTAAGACTTCCCTGATGTCCCTCTCCACCTTTAACAAAACAGCACAAGGGCTGCCTCACTCAGCTTCCACCTGCATAGAGGAGGCAGGCCCATGAATCTCATCCCAACGAAAGCAGAAGCCTGTGCCACTCAGCTGTAAAGAGGAACATTTCAATTCATGGCCAAACTGAGTGCCCTATGCTCTCAGAACATGACTGAAAAAAACAGATCCCTTGCTTGGGTCTGAGTGTCCAGCCCGGTAAGACTGAGATCTTGGCTCCATCAGGGTAACCAGCATATGCTTATCACTGAATATTATTTGCCAGTCTCCTATGCATGAGATGTTCTCTTACATCTCAGTGACTTGACTTATACCATTGGTTTTCCAAGAAAGTCCATTTCCCCCTTGAACTATGTGCTGCAACATAGTTTTTAAGGAAATTTCATGCTGTTTATGGTCTGTGTGGAAGAATTTAACTCAATGTTCATCAAACTTGTTTCTTCTTATACTGGGCTCACAGCTAAACTGCATTTCCAAGACTCTTGTAATTAGAAAGGGCCATCTGACAGGACTCTGGACAAAGGGACGTGGCACAAGGGCTCTTGTCACAACTAAGCCTGGCTTATAAAAGAGCCCATGCAATCCTCCTTGTCTTTGTCTCCCCTTGCCTGCCAGTCTGATGCAAAAAATTCCAGAGGACTTCAAGATCTTGGGGAATGCCTGAGTCTCTAGAAAGAAGAAACTTGGGTTCATGAATGTGACTGTGTAGAGCAAAATTTCTCCACCAATATTCATTGGACCATGATATGAGCAAAAAAATAAATAAATTTTTATTAAGTTAATCCACTGAGAACTGAGAGGTGCTTATTACAGCTCTGAGGCTACCCTGATGAATACAAACTGGTAAGAGAAATATCTATGTTAATTGCACTGCACTGTAATTAGCTTGAAGAAGGCCAAACCTTAAGTCATTTTTATATTCCCAGCTGCTAAGAGGAAGCATACTATATAATTTTTGGGAGAGGGATGAGCGAAGATGAGGAACAGAGAAACAACTATAAAATATGGTGATATATGTTATTACATGTCATATGGCAAAATTAGATTAGCTCTATAGCAAAAGCAAAAACATAATCTGTGGAAACGAAAGTAGAGCAATTATTTATGACTGGAAGAATCTGGAAAGTCTCCCTGAGGAAGGTACAAAAATTAGTAGGTTTCCCACCATTTAAGGGCATTCAAGAAAGAGGCAACTTGGCAAGTTAAACAAAACCAACTTGAATTGTGCAGTTGTTCTAAGAATGGCAAATAATCAGCCTGGACAACAATTGAATGTTTTTAAAAGAAGTAGCATGATCTTTACTCAAGTTTTAGAAAATTAACTGGCAATAATATAAAAAATGGATTTGAGAAGCAGAAGACGGAAGTCAGAGATCAGCTAAGAGGCTATTGCAATAATGAATGGTGAAGGTTACTCCCAGAGACCCCAGAGGACTCTGAATGGCCTTAGTGGTAGGAAATTAGATTGACAGAGACATTTGGATTAGCCATTGAATTGCCACAAAGTGCTAGATACCAAAAAAAAACCACCATGCAAATTTAGATAAAACTTAAATCTTCCCAACTTCCGGTTGGGGAGATTTCTAAATTGAATCATGACTATATATTTCAATTCATGGAAGATTTTTTATGGGAGCCCATTGTACATTATAGCACCAAAGAACCTTTGCCTTCTTGCTATCATTAATATTAATCTCCTGTGGGTACCACCTAACAGTAGGGAAGTACACAAAATCAGGTATCTCACATAGCATCAGTAAAGCTGAGAATTAGCACATTAATGGAAGAATTCAACTAGATCAGAATAATGCAACCTTATAAGACACTCCCTGGATTCAGACCTTCCAGAGGCCTCCTATTACCCTCTGTGATACTTCTCAGATGGTGATTCTTGGACCTCCTCCATCCAAATCACATGAAACACAAGTTCAAAAGACTTGTTCTCACCCAAGTCTTACTCATGACCTACTGAACTGGCATCACAGAAAGTAAATCTTAGGAATTTGCATTTTAAGCAATCCCGCATGCTTCATGATCCTTAAACACACTAAACTTTAAGAATTACTAGCCTAAAAAATAAGTTCATACTTCTCAGCAATGGTGTTTGTAAATATCTTTGTAAACTTGTTCCAACTACCTTTGCTTTCTCATCATTCTTTCCCACTTGTCCTGTGTAATAGCATAGAGAAAGAATAACTATTTTTGAACATACTAAACTTTTCCCCAACCTCAAGACCCAAAATATATTTTTCTCTGTCTAGACAACTTCCTCCCTAACCAGTTTGTAAAATTCCACTCATCTCAATAAATAGTAGATGTTATTAATACTTTTTGAAAAACACTTAAAAATCAGGCTTTAATTGAATCTTTGCTGTGGGCATTTATGGTGATGCCTTTGCAAACTGCATCTCTAAGGTGACAAAGGAATGTGATTAAGTTGGGTGTGAGTTTCTCATAGTCAAGCGAACTCAACTGTATAACAGCATTTCTGACTCTCAAAACTCTCCCTCCCCTAGGTTCATGAAATCAGTTCAATTTCATGTGTTAGGCTTTCATTACATGTTGAATGAATGATTAGACCAGAATAATTGTCTTGATCCTCCATTTCACTTTGGCTAGTTTTAACAGTTTTGATGCCCACTCAAATTACGGCCAATTTAGTTAAATGCCCAAACTGTTTAAATGTTTTGAACACTGAACAATGGGTTGATTGAATAAATTTTTCACTCTTCAACTGGGTGGTTTTGCTACATTGAGCTTAATACAGAATACAAGACCGGATTCCTGTCCTTTGCTGAACAGCCAATGCAGGTGCAGTGCAGAGCTTATGGACAGTTCAAAATAGGCCTAGATTATTTATATAGATGGAACCCAGCCCACCATGCCCACAGCTCAGGCAAGCAGGTGAGACAACACCTGTCTCCATGAGTATGCCATCACACTTAGCCAGACAAATGTAAAGAGGCCAAGAGTTAAGGAACGCTGCCCTTTCTCCGAGGACACTGTTCTGGGGCAAATTTTCTGCAGCACACAGCCTCCTATTGGCATCAAAATATTTTAGACAGAATTGCTAAAAAGAGAAATGTGTCTTTGTCACACTTCGTTTATTCCTCCCCCTGGCTATGGCTTTCCCAGTGGCCACCAACTGCCCACCAAACTCTGCTTCACCTAATGCTAACTTATATCCAAAATTACCTTTGACTTTTACTCATCATTGAAAACACACATTCCTTCAATCATATAGATCTTAGGAGACAATCTGATTACGATATTTGTAATTGAAGGTTTTCCCGCATGTGATCCTCTCTGCCCACATGGCTCATTTCCCCTTGCAAGTATAGATCATTCTCATCTCTCCTGTCTCGGCTTAAAAGTCAACTTCCCATTCAAACTTCCCTAACCACCCCTTCTAGCACATCATCCGTTTATTTCCCAAGACTACCATTATTTCATTGTTTATTTGTCTGTGCATTACTTATCTCTTTCAGTATATAGGAAGCTCCATGAGAAGAGGGACTATGTCTGTGTTATTGACTGCTCTGTTCACAGCTGCTAATACAAATGCCTGACACATAGAGGCACTTAGTAAATGTGCACTGAGTGAATGGATGATCAGCATAATCATGTCAAGAAGGATTTATATTTTCGGAAGATTAGCATCTCAACAACGCAGACCAATGAAGGGTTAATGAGAAAAGAAATAATTCCTTTTTCACTTGTTTCTTTTGCTCTTGTACCTACTCTAAACATTTGTGTAATCTCTTTTGAGTTTATGCTGTTCACTGTCACAGACATACGTAGTTAACACATAAACACACATACAGTGTCAGTTCTGTTATGTGACATTCATTTGTATAATCTCTTTGAGTTTATGCTATTCCTTGTCACAGACATATGTAGTTAACACACACACACACACACACACACAGTGTCAGTTCTGTTATGTGACACTCTGAAACAAAGTTTGTAAGGCAGACAGTAGTGATGTCTCTCCAGTGGGCAGTTGAACAAGCTACTGCGGATCCTTTATTTCCTTTGTCCCCCTCTCCACTACCAACTGTCTGGGCCAGATTGATCATGGAGAGATCCAAACGGATCACAGAGCTGGCTGACATGACTGATTTGACCCATGTGCACATCACGTAAGTGGACATACAGGCAAAAGAGTAATGAATAAAAGATGTCTTACATTCTCAGTTCTCTTCCTGCTAGTGTTTATGATCATTCAACCCTGATAATACAAAATAAAATATTAATGCACCCACTTAACACTAATATCCATAATGATAATGAATGCCTTTGTAGCCAACTTAGTGCCTGGAGAATAGAATGTTATAAACGTAATTTCTTCGTTTTTTAATTTTATGATTATTGGTCATAGTTAGCATTAAATTGTAACTACCCAGCTTCAAGATAGCATTGAAAGGCTACAGCACTCAACAAGCATTCTTTAAGGGTAAATATATGCTGGAGTCCCATGATGAAAAACTCACTAAATAAGACAAACCTGCTCCATACACACACACAGAGTTCAGGACACAGGCAACTAGGCATATTAAGGAAATATAAAACATGCCTAACTATAAGAAATCCCAGAGCTACTGTCTTCTGCATGGCTAGAAATCACCATGCTATGAGGGGAATACATAGCCCAATTCAGACAGATGATGAGCCTATCTGAAGCAAACAGCTCAGAAAAACAGTGGGGAAAGCGGGTGGGGAGAGGCAGAAGCAGAAGCAGTGGCAATATTTGTCTCCAGTGAACAAAATGAGCTTTTTAAAGATGGCAGTCAGAAAAAAAAAAAAAAAGCTTCTACAACCAGCCTAAAAGAAGAGAAAATGCCAGGTCAGTCCTTGCAAAGCTCATTCCAGAATTTGTTCCAACACCTTCCAGGGGTCAGCAGGGTCTCTGGTATGGGCTGGATCGGAGGTTGTGTTCTGAAGCAGTGACTCTGGAAGTGTGATCATCAGATTAGCAGCACCACCAGCAGCAACAGCAGCACCAGGGAACTTGTTCGAAATGCAATTTATCAGCCCCTACCCTAGACTGAGCTAGACTGCTGAATCAGAAACTAATAAGCAATCTGTTTTCATGAGGCCTCCAAAAGATTCTTTGAATGCTCAAGTGGGAAAAGCACTGCTCTGAGCCTGGGGGTAGGTCAGGAGGCCTGCTTCTCCTAGTACACAACTCCAAGAGCCATGTCATTCCTTTAACATCTCAGCTGGCCTTTGCTACAGACCTGAAATTCCTACGTTGAAGTCCCAATTCCCATACCTCAGAATGTGATGGTATTTGGAGATAAGGCCTTTGAAGGAGTAATTAAGTTAATGTGAGCTAGTAGGGTGGGCCCTAATTCAGTATAGCTGGTGTCCTTGTAAGAAAATATCAGGACACAGGAGAGATACCAGGGGTGTGCCCCACAGAGAAAAGGCCATGCTAGGACACAGCAAGAAGGTGGCCATCTGCAAGCCAAAGAGAGAAACCTCAGGAGAAGCCAACCATGCCCATAGCTTGATCTTGGACTTCCAGCTTCCAGAACAGTGAGAAAACACATTTCTGTTGTTGAAGCCACTCAGACTGTGGTATTTTTTTTTATGGTAGCCCCAGCAAATGGATACTCTCTTCATAGCCTCCCAACTCAGCAGAGATTTCATCACATGGTCTCTCACAGGTGTCTCTGAGGTTTTCCATCACTGTGTTTGGGGTACTGTGTGATCATAACTTGAATTCAGCTTTCTCTTTCCTACAAGACTATGTCATGTTCATCTTTGATTTCCCAATGCACAGTGCATGCCTAGCTCACAGTAAGAACTCAATTTGTACAATGAAGAATAATGATGCCTTGGAGAATTACTAAGTATGTCTACATGATCTCGTGGATTCTAATTTATACAATAGGGTTATCTGTGATGATAAAAATTTATAGCGCTGCAAATTACCTTTGAGATTGAGAGGTCAATGAATCTTTGCCTGTGTTGGATCATGTTTAAAAGACCAGAAGGAAATTCAGATAATCTTTAAATCTTTATTAGTGATGTGACCTTGAACAGCCACAGTTTTTCTCATAGGTAAAATAGGGATTAAACAGCATCTACCTCTCAGGTGAATGTAGGAAGGATTGAACAAGATAATTTTGCCAGTAATTTAGTGCTGCTTCCTGCATATCAGTAACATTTAGGGAGTATTTGCTTTTTAAAAATGTACCTTTGAGAAGAAAATAATTCACTAAAATCCAAGTTATCTCACATCATTTCTTGTCTGAAAGACTGAGTTTCACAGGGTCAGAAATTTATCTATTTCGCACCTTCCAACTTCCTTCCTGCTCTCTCAGGAAGCATCACTTTCACATTCTCTATGCCCTTTTTTTTTTTCCTCCCCTGTCCTTTGGACTATATTGTATGGTTCTGCCAATTTCCCAAATTTTGTCCTTTTTATTTACACAAGAAAAATAACTTTTTAGTTATTTACTACAATTTGGAAGACATATTTTAATTCTAAAGTAACATAGGTAATTCCTCTGCCCAAGGCTGATTCAGTTTCCATTACTAATTGTGAGGCTGAGATAACTCTTACCCCAATGGAAATAATTAAGATAATGTACTAGAAAACATATCAAGCTAAGAGTTAAGAGCTGGTCATATATACTTGGCTGTTTCACTAACTGATTCTATAACTGGGCAGTTGAGGTTACCTCTTTGGGCCCCAGTTTCCTTAGTTGCAAATGGCATGGTGGATTTTTTTTTGTGAAAAGGAACATTTTCAAAATTTTTTTTAAACATTTCTTTTTGCTGGATCACATGGTAGCTGTATTTTTAGTATTTGGGGGGTTCTTCTAAATACTAAAAATAGAGCTATCATATGATCCGGCAATCCCACTGCTAGGTATATAACCAAAAGAAAGGAAATCAGTATATTGATTTCAGTAGGAAATCAGTAGAAATCTGCACTCTAATGTTTATTGCAGCACTACTCACAATAGCCAAGATTTGAAAGCAACCTAAGTGTTCATCAACAGATGAATAAAGAAAATGTGGTACACATACACAGTGGAGTACTATTCAGCCATAAAAAGAATGAAATCCTGTTGTTTGCAACAACATAGATGAAACTTAAGGTCATACATTAAGTGAAATAAGCCAGGTACAGAAAGACAAACCTCATATGTTCTTGCTTATTTGTGGGAGCTAAAAATTAAAACAACTGAATTCATGAAGATAGAGAGTAGAAGGATGGTTACCAGAGGCTGGGAAGGGTTGGGGGAAGTGAAGTAGGGGTGGCTAATGGATACAAATATATAATTAGATAAAATAAGTATGATCTAGTATTTGCATGACATGATGACTACAGTCAACAATAATTTATGGTACATTTTAAAATAACTAAAAGAGAATAATTGGATTGTAAAAGAAAAGATAAATAATTGAGGTGATAAATACCCTATTTATCCTGATGTGATTATTATACACTCTATGCCTGCATCAAAATATTTTATGTATCCCACAAACATATACTCCTATGGTGTACCATCAAAAATTAAAAACATATATATGTATATGTGCGTGTGTATATATATGGTTTATCTATATATACACATATATACATATATTTGTGTGTGTGCGTGTGTGTGTGTGCGTATTTTCCTAATACCTTGGAATCAAGTTAGGCTCCTAAAGAGTTAGTGGGTAGGGAAAAAGATGAAACTAGGAATAACAAGGTGCTTGTATGGTTCCTGACAACAGGGCCAGAAAAAGCGTGGGTGATAGAAATTGAATAGAAGAAGAACAGAAGGAGACATAAGTGCTTTTAGATTTTCTAGATAAGGCTCCACAGGGTTACAAATTTAATCTACTTTCATATCCTAATGTATAGCTAGTGCTCACCTGTGCAGGTTAGAATCACAGAACTAGGAAATACCTTCAAGACAGATTATTGCAATTCAGGATTCCAAACAAAAGAATCTGGAAGGAAATATACTGAATCAGGAATGCTCAAGTCCCTCTATATTATCAGGGCCATTTATTCTATGTATGTCTGTGCAATCATCAACTTCACATTTTTAGGCTCGTACAATCATTGAGTCTTAACTCATAATGATTACCACCTTTGTACTTTTCTCACTAATCAAGTGGCCAGTTCTAAAGAAACTGTCTTTTCTCTCTTTCTTCCTTTCTTTTTTCTATTTTTTTTATTTTTATTTTTTTTGGGGGGGAATTAACATCACAAGCAGAAACTAACAACTCTTCAAGAACTCAGAATTTTGCAGCAAAAAGCTAAATGCCTGAAGTCTTAGACAAAAAAGAATGTAAATTACAAAAATCATTATGAAGAACTTGTATATGAGCATGAAATTTCACACTTTGTCAGGCTAGTTTCAGATATAAAGTATCCTGGCAACTACTGTTTATTCCATTGAAAAACTTAAAAAAAAAATTGCAATAAACCAGTGGAAATAACCTCCGTTTTTCTCTACAATTTCATGGATTCTGGAGAACTAAGATACACTGAAAGAGGTAGCAGTGAACAAAAAAACATATTATTGCACATGATCAGGGAATATAGGGATGCTTTTTTGCCTATAGTTTCAAAAACACAACACTGCTGTGTTTGAAATCCCTGTGAGACCAAACTTGTAACTATACATTCTAGTTTAGTAGAAAAGAAAAATTAAGAGTAACATTGCCAAAATAATTCGCATAAAACTAAGATCCCAAGAGGAGAAACATACAAAATTCTGTCTTATCCATATTTTTAATTGAGGGAGAAAATATATCTGTGTGCCTCCTTTTCTGGAAATAGGAGAATATATAAGAATAAAATGTGGCCAGCCACAGTGGCTCATGCCTGTAATCCCAGCACTTTGGGAGGCTGGGGTGGGAGGATCACTTGACATCCAGAGTTCAAGACCAGTTTGGGCAACATAGCAAGACCCCATCTCTACAAAAGTAAAAATAAGAAAAATCAGCCAGGCATGGAAGTGTGCACCTGTAGTCCTAGCTACTCAGGAGGTTGAGGCAGGAGAATCCCTCGAACCCAAGAGTTTGAGGCTGCAGTGAGCTGTGATCACACCTCTGCACTCCAGCCTGGGCAAGAGAGTAAGACTCTGATCTCTTAAAAAGGAAAATTTTAAAAAAAAGAAAATTTTGTATTTATTCACTTATTCCCCCATCCATTCATTCACTACATAACTAGTATCTGCTCTGTATCAGACACTGTGCTAGGTGTCAGAGATTTAATGATAGGCAAAATTGAAAGAAGCAAACCCTGCCCTTTGGGCATTTAAAGTAAAACTGTACAGTTAAAGGAACATCCACTACCATAACAGCTAAGAAGGAGAGGCTCATGGTGCTCATACTGATTAACATGACCTAATTAGCAGGATAGGAAGGGTGTTCTTGAGGAAGCTGTAGTCCAAAGAGAGAACAGCTTTCACCTGGATGAAGAGGGAAGAAGAGAGTGTTTGAGGAAGAGAGTATACAAAGACCTTGTGCTGGAAGGGAGACGGTAAGTGCAGAGTCTGGGTAAACCATCCCCTAGTGACCACTGCCCATGGCATGAGGCCAGCCAATGAACAAAGAGAGAGACCAAGAAGGAGTGTTTGGGTGATTTTCTAGCCCTGGCCTGGAGGCAACATTACATCATCATGGCCTGAGTGCTATTGAACAGAACCCAGTCACTGGGTCTCATCTGACTGCAAAGTAGACTGCAAAATGTACTCCAGCTCTCACTGGAAACAAGAAGATAGAGGATCTTGTCTTCTTGTCTTCAGGAAAAAACTTACTCACTTGGATGTATTCCCCTTGGGATGGTGAAGGAGAGGGACTAGACAGTCACTACAGAGGGATGACAGTTTAGTTGAATAACGAGGACCTCAAAGGAGTGAGATTGTATAAGAGGGTATAGAAGGAGTGGTTTGAGAGTGTTAATATGAAACAAGGAAGGTATCCTTGAAAAGTAAACTCTTACAAACACAAACTCATCTCAGAAGCTTTTGAGAGTGCCTATTGTCTGTGTGGAGGTAACATCACAAACCTAAAGCCTGGGTTCTCATGTGTAATATTCCTGGGTCCGAATCCCTACTTTGCTTCTTACCAACTTATTAACTATGCCACATTGAATGAGTAATTTAACCTTTACACGACTCAGTTTTCTCATCAATAAAGTGGGATTAATTACCATTCTACCTCTTAAAGTTTTTGATAGACTTCAGTGAGATTGGGAGTAAAAATGTAATGACAGTGCCAAGAATAGTAGATGCCTGGTAAATGTTTGCTATTATTAACTACATTACTACTGAAGATTGCTTTATATTTTGATAATAATAGACATAAATTTGTCTTACTCTAAGCAGAAATTTCTACTAATGAGAAAATTCCATTTCAAGAGTATTTTAGGTAACTGGAGTTTTTGTGTATACTTTGTGACTCAAAGTAACCCTTTTCTGATGTACCCTCCTTCAGAGAAAATAATAATATGCTATGACAAAATGCTGTACCTAGGATACTCTGAGAATAAAGAGGAGCTAGTCACAGAGGATGTCAAAATGGAAACGAGCCAAGAGCAGTGCAAAGCCCTGGCAATTTTACTTATATGAGAGAGACCTGTGAAAACATTTCCAAGTTCTGGGGCAAAATTCCATTCCTATTGCTGAGAAGCACCAATATCCTTGGGAGAATTAGTTTCTAGGAATCAGCTGGGATACAGCTTCAGAAGCCCAGGGCAACAATATTAGAGTCAGGTTAGAGTCCTTAGCCAGGGTGTATTAGTCTGTTCTCATACTGCTAATAAAGACAGACCTGAGAACAGGTATCTTAAAAAGCCAAGCAGTTTGACTCACAGTTCAGCATGGCTAAGGAGGCCTCAGCAAACCTACAATCATGGCAGAAGGGGAAGCAAACAACCTTCTTCACATGATGGCATCAAGGGGGAAGTGCCCAGCAAAAGGGGGCAAAGCCACTTATAAAACCATCAAATCTCATGAGAATTCACTCACGATCACAAGAACAGCATGGAGGTAACTGCCCCCATGATTCAATTACCTCCCACCGGTTCCCTCCTATGATTATGAGAACTACAGTTCAAGGTAAGATTTGGGTGGGGACATAGCCAAACCATATCGCAGGGAGAGCAACTTGAATGAAAAGAAAGATGACCAGGAAAGTGCTGCAATGGGAATGGACCATCAGGGGGCCTGGACCAATGGCCCAACTCACTTGGGAGAAGGAAGCTGGAAATGAAGAGTGGTGAGCAAGACCACCCTGGGAATTCCAAAAGGTAATGCCAAAACACAAGCGTGCCTATTATCCCCCAAGACAACCTTTGAATTTTTAAGTGAAGCTCTGTGTGTCCAGCAACAGCTTGCTATGGTCTGAATGTTTGTGTCCTCCCAAAAATCACACGCTGAAACCTAATCCCCACTGTGAAAGCATTGGGAGGTGAGGACTTACGGAGGTGATTAGGTCATGAGGGCCTGACCTCATGAATGGGTCTAGTGCTCTTATAAAAGAGACCCCAGAGTACTGCCTTGCCCCTTCCACCATGTGAGAATGCAGTGAATGGATGTCTACTAACTAAGAAGCAGGCCCTCACCAGACACTGAATCTACCGGCTCCATGAGTCTTGGACTTCTCAGCCTCCAGAACCATAAGAAACACGTTTCCATTGCTTATAAGCCACACAGTGTATGGTATTTTATTATAGCAGACCAAACGGACTAAGACACAGCTAAATGGTAACCAGTGACAATCCCCATAGGTAGGTGAACTTTCATCCTCCTTTGCCTAGGACTGTTTCAGTTTATAATCACGCTATTAGAAAAAGTATTAGTAATGTCGCTTTTCACTCAAAAAGTTACTTTAAGGAAAACAATTCCTGATTTGCTAAAGCTGTTGGTTCATCTACAAGAGTTGAAATCACCAGATTCCAAGACAATTAAGACATTAAGACATTTTGGCCCCATATCAAGAGAGACTTTAGGAGCTCAACCAATGGTGGACGTACAACAGGCTAGCCTCTCGTGCTAACAGCAAGCTATGAGGCAGCCAATTTAATGTGAATAGCTCATGATAAAACCTTAGAGCATGTGTTCTTCATTAGGAACCACAGCTGGTCTTTGAAAAACTCTGTATACACTTTAAGAGTATGAGACTTTGTGATATAACCTTGTGGTTATCATAACTTGCCTTTGAAGAAACAGAAGAGCGTATGTTTGCACATTGACTCCTGAAGTCAGCCTGGTAGAAAAATTCTTCTAAGAGGGTTGAGTATCAATAAATAAAATTCATCTGAAAAGCAATTTGAGTCTTTGGTGGGCATCTCTAGCAAATGTTACATTTAAATCTTTCCCCTAATATCTCCTTACTGTTGGAGTATCACAGCCTTCGTCTGGTGCACTGAGCCTATTTCTTGCTCTGGCCCAGTATTCTATGCTTGTTATTAAACTCATCTTGATATTGTCTCATGTGTAAGATGCCCGAAATCACACAGTCATCCTCACCACTGTGATAATTTCATGAAATAATTCTAATTATTATGTAACATTGAACACAATTTAGCTTCTGCAATTAGGAGAAAAGGCTATTGTCAGTTAAAAATGTAAGCCATATCATTGGAGAGCCCAAATCCAGGTATCAAGTGAACAAGAACACATTTAATCCATATTTATTAAAGATCTACACTGTGTTAAAGGCTATAGTCTTAGTCCTCAAGAAACTTGCAGTGTAAAACAAGAAGTAGGCCTGGCACAGTAGCTCACAACTGTAATCCAAAACTGTGGAAGACTGAGATGGGAGGATCTCCTGACCCCAGAAGTTCAAGGCTGCATAAGCTATGATTGTGCCACGCATTCCACCCTGGGCATCCGAGTGAGACCCTGTCTCAAAAATAAATAAATAAATAAAACAAAGCAATAAGTACAAAAATAACTGCAATGCAATATTAATTTGAAGGATAATCTGTTACATTAATAAAAACAGTGCTATACTTAGATTTCATGGTCATGAGTTTTGGGATCCAGTAAATTAAATGGTACACAAGTAAAGTTTGTAATTTTTCCTTGTTTTGGTTTTCTCAATAAATACTAGATAAGAGACAATCTTAGCTAAAGTATATTAGTGGTGAATATTGGCCCATCATTGAATTTTCAATATATAAACACAGGCACAAAATGTGATTAAAGTAAAAGAACTCTTTTTAAAATTAATTTATTTATTTTACTTTAAGTTCTGGGATACTTGTGCTGAACGTGCAGGTTTGTTACATAGGTATACATGTGCCATGGTGGTTTGCTGCACCTATCAACCCGCCCTCTAGATTTTAAGCCCCACGTGTATTAGGTATTTGTCTTAATGCTTTCCCTCACCTTTCCCCCCCGCCCATCCCCTGACAGGCCCCAGTGTGTGATGTTCCCCTCCTGTGTCCATGTCTTCTCGTTGTTCAACTCCCGCTTATGAGTGAGAACATGCAGTGTTTGGCTTTCTGTTCTTGTGTTAGTTTGCTGAGGATAATGGTTTCCAGCTTCATCCATGTCCCCGCAAAGAACTCATTCCTTTTTATGGCTGCATAGTATTCCATGGAGTATATGTGCCACATTTTCTTTATCCAGTCTATCATTGATGGGCATTTGGGTTGGTTCCAAGTCTTTGCTATTGTAAATAGTGCTGCAATAAACATAATATGTGCATGTGGAAAAGACTCTTTTTTTTTTTTTCAAAGGAAACACATCAGAACATTGGCACCTAAAGGAAGTTTTTTCTCTTCAAAGTGGTGATTATGAATGTACTTATTCTAGAAACATCGTCATTGCTTAAAAATTGTTTGCTTTAAAATTGGCTTGAGAGCAGTAGACTCATTTCTTCAAAATTCCTTAATGGTTGAAAGCATCTTATAGTGGCAATTGGTGCTTGGAAGCAATCACAGGGCATGATGATGAATAACTTTTGTCCAAGGTGAGTAATCAGAAGCAAGGTGCACTATAATCAAAAAAGATGAATTTTTTGGAGTTCATGAAATGATGACAAATGATAAGGAGAAAAGTTGTGTCTTAATAAGTTTAAACACATTAGACATGGAAGTATTCGGGAGGAAAATAAGGCACCCAGGGCTCCCGTGGAACTTACCATAATAATGTTGTGGGATATAGGGTACTCCACAGCAGGAAGCAAAATCTCTCATTTTTAAATGCCTCATGTCCACCATGGTGATTGGCATATAGTAATCACTCAATAAACTTTTTTTCCTCAGAGACAGGGTCTCACTATGTCGCCCAGGCTTGCCTCAAACTCCTGGGCTCAAGCGATCCTCTGCATCTCATCTGAATAGCTTGGACTGCAGGCCTGCACCACCACATCCAACTTCAATAAGCTTTTGAAGAATGAAAATATAACAAATCACTTCTGTTATCTTTCTAAAAGAAAATAATTATGCCTTCAAATATATGAAAGTAATGCAACTAGCATTTCCCATATTACTATCTCATGATGTCATTTGTTTGCCATTTCTATAATCTCTTTAATGGACTTGAATTCCCAATCTCATAATTTAGAAATTATCATAATTTTAAAATACAAAAGTGCAAAAAATAATGTCACAATCATCAATGGACTTACCATTCAGATTAAACAAATTTTACTGCCTAGCCATTTTTTAGGACTCTAACAAAAAAAATTAGGCTTGGTATTCATTTACACTATAGTAGGCAGAATAAGAAAAAGATATCAAACACGCACTTAGAAAACAGTGTCCTTCCACTTTCTGGTTGCCTCTGTATCTTTCTTCTTTCTATCTTTTTTTTTTTTTTTTTTCTATTTGTGTTTCCCCCCGACTCTTCAAATTACACCTTTAAAACTTTGCTTTTACTTTGTGCCTCTACCTGGCTCTTGAAAAGACTTTCGTAATTTGGTGTTAATGGCATATTTTGGACTGTAATCTCCATTTCACCTATTTGGAGTACATTTTTCTTCCAAATTTCTTTTCCTTTCCATTTGGCCCAAGATGCAAATAATAATAATTTCCTCTAAACTCTCACCTTGGTAACTCTTTATACATTCCATATTACTTCCAGCTCTGTCCCTCAAACCGGACCCTTTAGAATAACAACAAAAAGCTTCTCATTTTACGTGAGAAGCAAGCCACTATGGTATGTTATTTTATTATATTTAGGTACTATGTTTATCATGTTCTAATGTTCCATGCTTCTTGGCATCAAAGAACATTGCTTTATTGTGACATTTTCAAATGAAAACTACATGACAGTAACAGTTTCCAAAGAACTCTCATTTACCTTGGCAACATTTACGAGTGGCGAGGAAAAAATACATAAAACCACCGCTTTGAGCAAAATGCTACAATGATTATTTAGCAAACAAGCTCACATACTAGAACAGTACAGGGGAAGATTGCTTCTACAGACTAAATTACACTTTATACACAGGCACTGCTGAATGGCTTTCTACAGAGGTTACGTTTAAATTATAGCTCTTGCTAAGCAAACATCCCACCGTTTGTATGTGAATTTGAATTATGCGTCTAACAGGCAGCATGTTTATGGAAAAAAGTCAAGTCGATAGATTGCTAAATTGCTACAACATTTGTAAGGGACAAAAATAGCTGTGTGGGACAGCTATTTTGTGTCAGACAATGAAGAAGCTTTGAGAGAGGTCCCACTTACTGTCCAGTAAGAAAACGGTTTGGCAATTCGTAACTACACGAGTGATCAACCTTTGGCTTCATTCAGAGGCATCCAAAAATTGCTTTAGCGCTTTCATTTCAGAAGTATAATTTGATGCCTTATGCTTTGACATTCTGAGTCTGGAATAAGTACATTGTCCAACTTCCAATTATATTTTAATTCCTAGAAATAAGACAACTACATATGAATTGTCCTAATTCAGGAAAAATACACTGGTAGGCAGTCAGAACAGCCAAGTCATATGAAAGGACAACATTGGGGAAAAAAAATTAAATAAAGAGCATTCAACCTTTTCAGAACATTCCTAGGTCCAAAGTACAGCCTGGAGAACAACTGACTACGCTGCAGCAGAATGTGTCTCATTCGTATCTGTTTGAGCACATCCTTCCTAAAGGTGAGAGGAGGAACAAAATGGCTTTCATGTTCCCATACAACTCTAACATTGTAGGATTCAATTTCTGGTACATTACATATTTGTCTACCAATGGCCCCTGGGAATTTTATGATCACTCATGTCTTAAAATTTACAACCTTTCTGCATGTTGCAAATACAAGTTGAGTTTCTGCTGCAATAAGCATGGGTCTCCCATGTAGGAGCAGGGTCACAGCAAAGGCCCAGTGCACTCACCAGAGAGCAAACATTTCCCATACTCTCCAACCCTTCTTTGGTGAAGAAGGTGAGGAAGAAAAAGTGTTGGCCAACATTCTATACAAGTCAACAAAGAGCTCAGAAGAGGCCAGGTGTGGTAGCTCATGCCTGTCATCCCAGCATTTTGGGAGACTGAGGCAGGAGGATCTCTTGAGGCCAGGAGTTTGAGACCAATGGGGGCAGCAAAATGAGAACCCTAACTCTAGAAAAAAAAAGAAAAAAGAAAGAAAAGAAGAGAAGAGAAAAACTTAGTTAGGCCTGGTGGCTCACACTTGTAATCCTAGCTACCTAGGAGGCTGAGGCAAGAGGAACTCTTGAGCCCAGGAGGTCAAGAATGTAGTAAGCTACAATCATGCCACTGCATCCCAGCCTGGATGACAGAGTGACACCCTGTCTCTAAAAAATAAAAATAAAAATAAAATAAAAATAAGCTCAGAAGAACATAACTGGGAAAAAACAAACTAAGTTTCCTGCCCTTTGATGATGTAGAAAATCCAGTTGTGTGTAACTACCCATATATACATGTATACGAGTGCAGGGTGTTAAGTTTACAAAGTGGTCTGTATGATCCCATTTATATAACATTTTTCAAATTACAATATCATAGAGATGGAGAACATATGAGTGGTGTTCCAAAGATCTGTAGGGGTAGGGCAAAGGAGAGGGAAGAAGGTATCTACAACTATAAAAAGATCCTTGTGGTGATGGAATTGTTTCATGTCCTGAGTGTAGTGGTGGGCACATAAATCTACATGTGCAATAAAATTGCATAGAATTTCTTGTGCAAATTGTGTCCCCCAAAGAGATATGTTGATGTTCTAACCTATAGTACCTTAGAATGTGACCTTATCTAGAAAAAGTGCTGCTGCAGATGTAATTAGTTAAGAGGAAGCCAAACTGGAATAGTGTGGGCCCTAATCCAGTATGACCGGTGTCTTTATAAGAAGGAGGAAATGGGTGCACACACACAAAGAAGAAAGATGATGTGAAAACATGCAGGGAGAAGAGGGTCATGTGATGACAGAGGCAGAGATCAGAACTATGTTGCTGCAAGCCAAGAAACACTTGGAAGCCAGAAGAGGAAAGGACGGGTCATCTCCTGGAGGCTCTGGAGAAAACATGGCCCCACCAGCACCTTGAGTTTAGACTTCTAGTCTCCAGAACTAGAGAGAGTACATGTCTATTGTTTTAAGCTACCCAGTTTGTTGTACTTCATTACAGCAGCCCTGAGAAATTAAAACAGAAGTAAATACACACATGTGCACAAATGAATGCATGCAAAACTGGCAAACTCTGCATAAGGTGAGTAGACGTGTATCAATGTCAATTTCCTGGTTGTGATACTGTACTTCAGTTCCGCAAGAATTATCACTGGAGGAAACTGGGTGAAGATATAGAGGATACCTCTGAATTATTTCTTAGAACTGCATGTGAATCTACAATTATTTCAAAATAAGAAGTATAAAAGAGCAGTCTACTTTCAAGTACATTGACTCCTCAATATATCCTTGGGAAGTAGGCCAGGAAGCCTCATCCACTCCAGTTTTAAAACAAGAAAACTGGAGCACCAAGACATTAAATTTCCAAAATGTATAAGAATACTGAAAAATTCAGTTCTTGAATCTACGACTTCCATCTTGTTTTGCTATGCTATGGTTTCCATATGCATAATTCAGTTGTTTAAATTCACTCAGGATGACAAAGGCTTTCAATTGAGAAGAGGACATATCACAAGGTCGAAGAACCAATAATGACTGTAGAAGAAGACAAGAAAAAAAGAGGAAAACAGGTGGCTGGGCGCAGTGACTCACACATGTAATCCCAGCACTTTGGGAGGCTGAGGTGGGTAGATCATGAGGTCAAGAGATCAAGATCATCCTTGCTAACACAGTGAAAGCCCATGTCTACTAAAAATACAAAAAATTAGCCGGGCATGGTGGCAGGCTCCCATAGTCCCAGCTATTTGGGAGGCTGAGGGAGGAGAATGGTGTGAACCTGGGAGGCAGAGCTTGCAGTGAGCTGAGATCACACCACTGCACTCCAGTCTGGGCAACAGAGCGAGACTCCATCTCAAAAAAAAAAAAAAGAGGAAAACAGGTGTAATCACCCTGCCTCTTTTCCCAGGGAAAGGAAAAGGACATCTGGTACTTTCTGTGTGTATTCAAAAGTACAAATACTGAGTAGTAAGCTGTTCCTTGGGAGGGGGCATCAAATCCCATCTGGCCAATTTCCTTTTGCAGTGAGAAATAGGGAAGAGTTGAATGCCAAGGGGCATAATTCATACAAAGATCCCTTAGAAAACCACAGCCAGATTAAGACAAGAAGCAAGAAAGATGCGAGAGATGAGAATCAAAGCATCTAGAGTTTATTCACCACCAAATCCCAGAGTGCTACCCAGGCTCAGATGAGCTATCACATCTTAGTTGCATTCAAAAGTGTCAGAAATAGGGAGCTATTTACTAGCCTTATTATCTGTGCTAGGCAACTATTGTCCAAATCTCTCGGGGAGTATGGGTGGTTTATATGAAGTGTGGAAAACACAGAAAACTTCAGCAGTTGGACCATATTTATCTGGAAATAAATGACTCAAGGGATAAAGACTCACCCGCTTCTTGCCTGGGCCAGAAAATGGGCAGAAATGCACCGAACTATGTTTAGATTCATGTGTAGATCAGAAACAACAAGCAGAAGACAGTAGTGATGCTGGTTACATTGAATTAACATAGATCTTTTTATACCCAAGAAGTGTTACAGATTTGGAAAGCCCAAATTAGACATCTCATGGCAAATAGATCTTTTAAAAAGGAGATGGTAAAACATTTCTCCTCAGGTGGATAAGGAACAAGAGTAAAAGTCTTCATAAATAAGAGTTTGAGAAAACCTTTTTGAGGCCCTGGGTTTCCATAGCCATCATTTTGAAGAAGGGGCTTCACTGGTCGACAATCCAGTTTTGCTGGTCAGGCCTCTAATCCAGACAGAGCACAGAAGCTGTTTGTATTACTCTGTTCTGACACTGCTAATAAACATGTACCCAAGACTGGGTAATTTATAAAGCAAAGAGGTTTTATGGATTTACAGTTCCACATGGCTGGGGAGGCCTCACAATCATGGTGGAAGGCAAGGAGGAGCAAGTCACATCTTACATGGAGGCAGGCAAAGAGAGAGAACTTGTGCAGGGGAACTCCTCTTTATAAAACCATCAGATCTCACGAGACTTATTCACTATCATGAAAACAGCATGGGAAAGACCCGCCCCCATGATTCAATTACCTCCCGTAACATGTGAGAATTGTGAGGGGTACAATTCAAGATGAGATTTGGGTGGGGACACAGCCAAACCGTATCAGTGTTGAAATGCAGTCCACAAATACTGAGCTGGCAGAGGAAATCCAAAACAGGTGCTTAGGAACATTTGTTTTCCGCCTTTTAGGAAGTCTCTTTATTTTCCTATAATTGTATCTGATGAGAGGAAATACAGAAGTAGATGGAGCAGAAGCCAATCTCCAATCTGAATCTTTGCAGCCTTATTGTGTATTAACTCATAGGCCACCTGCCCTGAGACAAATATAATTATGGAGCAATTATCCTATGTTCCTCAGGAGAAAAAAAAAAAAGAAAAGAAAAGAAAAGATCCATGGGTTATATTATGTCCTGCTGTTTAAGTTTACAAAGACAGTGTAAATTCAGATAGTAATAGCTGTGGCATGAAGAAAGTAGTTGGACAATTAGATGAGTTTCATGGAGAATTCAATGGTTATTTTGCCTTATTCACTACTATTCTCAAAACTTCATAGGCAAGTGAATCACCTGGAGATCCTGTTAAAATGCTGATTTTTATTCAGAAGGTACAGGGTAGGGCCTGAAATTTTGCTTTTCTAATAAACTCCAAGAAGCGGCTGATGCTGTCGATTCTCAAGACTGTTCTTTGTGTACCAAGATTCTAGTCCATGGTATCTGGGATGCATTTCAAGTATACAGCTGCTGCTTACAAGAGGGCTGTGCAAGTGTGTTTTCTTTCTCAGCTGCATCCCTGTGCCTCCCTAATTTTACCATGAACGTGAAACACACAAAAGCTGGAAAAATAATATGATGAATCTGTATTCACACCAACTACAGTCAAGAACTATTAATGTTTTACCATGTCTACTCCTCGCACCCCTATAACCCCTCTCTATACCCACACACCTCCTCTCTCTCTGTCCATCCTGCCTCTTCCTCACCTTCACCCCTCCTTCCCTCTTCTCCTCTCCTTTCCTCTTCTCCCCAGTTCTTCCTCTCCCACTTGCTCTGACCCCCTCCCTCTCTGTTTCTGTTTCCACTTCTTTCTCTCTCTCTCTCTCTATATATATATATGTGTGTGTGTGTGTGTGTGTGTGTGTCCTCCAGCCACATGAAGTTGCAGACATTATGATACTTTACTCATAAATATTCCATCATGCATCTCCTAAGAATAGATTCAATGCAATTATTATACTTCAGAAAATAAATAATAATTCCAATTCCATAATATTGACTAAATAGCCAGTTCATTTTTAAATACCTCCAATTGTACCCAAAATGTCTTTTACAGCTATTTAAAAAGAAAAAAGATCCAGTAAGGTTCAGACATTGCCTTGGTTATCCGATTATCATAGAACAGTCCCACAGTCTTCCTTTTTTTTAACTTTTTCATTGACGTTTTGAAAAGTTGAAACCCATTGTCTTTCAGAATGTCTCGTAGCCTGTATTTGTCTAATTGTTTTCTCATAGTGTTATTAAATTGTCTTTAATTAAAAATTATGCTTGGACCCTTGAAAAGATTCAGGCTACACATTTTTGGCAAGTGCATCTCACAAGGGTGGGATAGGCATTGCATAATATCAAGAAGCTTATACAGTCTGAGCATCCCACTATCAGTGACGGTAGCTTTGTTTATTTGGTTACAGTAATAACCACTAGCTCTCTCTATTGTAAAAGTGCATTTTTTCCTTTGCTACACTGTAGTCAGTGATTAATCTGTGTGGTGACACTTCAGCCATTTGTGAATATCCTGCTTTCAAACAACCTTTCGTCTAATGGCTTTAGCATTGATTGCTGAGGCTCACCTGAATCAGTGAATCATTTATTGGGAATTGAAAAATGGTGATTTTCTTTTCTTTTCTTTTCTTTTTTTTTTTTTTTTTTGACAAGAGTCTCGCTCTGTCCCCCAGGCTGGAGTGCAGTGGCACGATCTAAGCTCACTGCAAGCTCCGCCTCCCGGCTTCACGCCATTCTCCTGCCTCAGGCTCCTAAGTAGCTGAGACTACAGGCGCCTGCCACCACGCCTGGCTAATTATTTTTAGCAGAGACGGGGTTTCACCGTGTTAGCCAGGATGGTCTCCTTCTCCTGACCTCGCGATCTTCCCGTCTCGGCCTCCCAAAGTGCTGGGATTACAGGCGTGAGCCACCAAGCCCGGCCGAAAAATGGTGATTTTCTAATTCTATTATAACTTCTACATTTATCAACTTACATTCCTTTGCAATTGAGTCAGAACTTCCCCTCCCCCTTTCCTTACTCCATTCCATCATAATCAACTCATGATATATCGTTCATTTCACGTATCATAATCAATTATAATCTTTTTTTATGTTCATATCATCTCAAATGTACTCAGTGAGAGGTCCTTCAAGCTGACTTTTGTGTCCCTTAGACATAATTTCATTAGCGTTTGAGCACTTCCTTATTTGGTAGCACAAGAAGAAGTCCTGGGGCCACGTTTTTCTTTCCCAGCTCAGATGTGAAATCAGGCATTTCTCCAAGGAGCCCTGGTTGCTTTTAATGGAGAATGACATTTAGAACCCAAATCTAGACGTTTGGCGTACTCACTGCTACTCAAAGGTCATTGTTGCCAGGCATGTTCAGTGCCAAAGGTTGGAAATGTGGGATTTTTTAAATACAATTTTATGTTGATATTTCTAACTTGAATTCAAGTTACAGGGTTTTTTAATTTTACATTTTATTCTCCTATAAAAACCTCAACATAATTACTTATTTACTTTAGCCTACAGTATAAAAATGAAAAATAGCCTCCAAGTTACAATTGTTACTGCTAACAATAAACCCCTGTGTAAAATTTAAGATTTCTTGGCAGTCCTTTTTACTTTAAAATATACTCTACTAAAGGTATACAAAGGACTGAATTCAGAATTTACTTTAAATAATTCTTTTCTCTGTATCATTTTGATATAGATGTTTCTTCTGTTTATGCTTGACTTTAGTTAAGTTTTTGAATATATAAAACACACATGGTTCAAAAGTCAAAACTGATTCTCCAGGAAGTCTCAGCCAATATTCAGCCCCTCTACCACATCCCTTCAACTCTCTATTGGTAACCATTTCATTAGTTGCTCATTTATCCTTGCTATGTTTCTTTTGGGGGAAAAAGACTAAATCTATATATTTATTCATATTTCTTCTCCTTTATTACACAAAAAGCAGCATAACATATGCTTCACTCTGTAACTTGCTTTTCTCCCTTAATAATAAATCTTCACCCAAGCATGGTGGCTTACACCTATAATCCCAGCACTTCGGGAAGCCAAAGTGGGAGGATCACCTGAGCACAGGAGTTTGAATCCAGCTTGGGCAACATAGTGAGATCCCATTTCAATGAAAAAATTTTTTAAATTAGCCAGGAATGGTGGTGCACAACTGTAGTCCCAGCTACCCAGGAGGCTGAAGCGGAAGGATTGCTTGAGGCCAAGAGTTCAAGCCTGCAGTGAGCTATGACCACACCACTGCACTCCAGTCTGGGCAACAGAGGGAGACTTCATCTCCCAAAAATCAAAACAAAATAAAAAGAATGAAAGAAAAAAAGTATATTTATATGTATAAAATAAATATTTTATATATAATTATATTATATATAACATATTCCATATATTATATTTATTATTATCTTTATAAAGTAATATATTTATAAATTATAATATATCTATTATAATTTATATATTAATATATTATAGATATATATAATAATTTATGTATTACATAATTTTATGTAATTATATAATATGTAATTATATGTTACATTTATAAATTAATATATTATTTATATTATATTATATATATCTCTCTCTCTCTTGCTCTCTCCTGGAAATGACTAGCCATGAGTTCATGAGATCCTCCTCATTTTCATTTTAACAGCTGCATAGCACTCTATTTTGGCCATATAATAGAGTTTATTCAAACCTCTATTCATGGAGGTTTGTGTTGTTTCTAATCTTTTGCTATTACAAATAATGCTACAGTAAATAATTTTCTGCATGCTTTCTTTATATTTTTTGGGAGTAGTCTCAGGATACACTGGTAGACCCATGGATCAAAGAATAAATACATATGCAATGTTGTTAGATATTGCTAAATCCCCCACCATAGGAGTTGTACTGTACCTTTTCAGATTATCACCTGCCATGTAGCAATGCCTGTTTCTCCATAGTCTTGTCAACACACTGTTTTGTAAGTGTTTGAATTCTTTAAAGTATCTTAGATGAGAAGTGGTATCTCAGCAGAATTTCTATTTGCATTACTTTTATGAATGAGGTTAAAATCTTTTCATATTTTTAAACGCTATTTGCCTTGCTTTATCTGTAAAATATCTGTTTATGTCTTTTGACTTTTTAAAAATCATGGTTTGGGCCTTTTCTTAGTTAATATTGCTATATGGATGTCAAACAATGTAGATTTTATGACCAAAAAATTACCAGAAATAATAAAGAGATATTTCTTTTTTTTTAATTTTATTTTTTTAATTTTTATTATTTTTTTTTTATTATACTTTAAGTTCTAGGGTACATGTGCATAACGCTTATATCATGTATAACTCCCCAATGCAATCCCTCCCTCCTCCCCCCTCCCCATGATAGGCCCCAGTGTGTGATGTTCCCCTTCCCGAGTCCAAGTGATCTCATTGTTCAGTTCCCACCTATGAGTGAGAACATGCGGTGTTTGGTTTTCTCTTCTTGTGATAGTTTGCTAAGAATGATGGTTTCCAGCTGCATCCATGTCCCTACAAAGGATGCAAACTCATCCTTTTTGATGGCTGCATAGTATTCCATGGTGTATATGTGCCACATTTTCTTAATCCAGTCTGTCACAGATGGACATTTGGGTTGATTCCAAGTCTTTGCTATTGTGAATAGTGCCGCAATAAACATACGTGTGCATGTGTCTTTGTAGTAGAGTAATTTATAATCCTTTGGGTATATACCCAGTAGTGGGATGGCTGGGTCATATGGTACATCTAGTTCTAGATCCTTGAGGAATCGCCATACTGTTTTCCATAATGGTTGAACTAGTTTACAATCCCACCAACAGTGTAAAAGTGTTCCTATTTCTCCACATCCTCTCCAACATCTATTGTTTCCTGACTTCTTAATGATTGCCATTCTAACTGGTGTGAGATGGTATCTCATTGTGGTTTTGATTTGCATTTCTCTGATGGCGAGTGATGATGAGCATTTTTTCATGTGTCTGTTGGCTGTATGGATGTCTTCTTTTGAGAAATGTCTGTTCATATCCTTTCCCCACTTTTTGATGGGGTTGTTTGTTTTTTTCTTGTATATTTGTTTGAGTTCTTTGTAGATTCTGGATATTAGCCCTTTGTCAGATGAGTAGGTTGCAAAAATTTCTCCCATTCTGTAGGTTGCCTGTTCACTCTGATGGTAGTTTCTTTTGCTGTGCAGAAGCTCTTTAGTTTAATTAGATCCCATTTGTCAATTTTGGCTTTTGCTGCCGTTGCTTTTGGTGTTTTAGACATGAAGTCCTTGCCCATGCCTATGTCCTGAATGGTACTACCTAGATTTTCTTCTAGGGTTTTTATGGTATTAGGTCTAACATTTAAGTCTCTAATCCATCTTGAATTAATTTTCGTATAAGGGGTAAGGAATGGATCCAGTTTCAGCTTTCTACTTATGGCTAGCCAATTTTCCCAGCACCATTTATTAAATAGGGAATCCTTTCCCCATTTCTTGTTTTTGTCAGGTTTGTCAAAGATCAGATGGCTGTAGATGTGTGGTATTATTTCTGAGGACTCTGTTCTGTTCCATTGGTCTATTCTCTGTTGTGGTACCAGTACCATGCTGTTTTGGTTACTGTAGCCTTGTAGTATAGTTTGAAGTCAGGTAGCGTGACGCTTCCAGCTTTGTCCTTTTGACCTAGGATTGTTTTGGCAATGCGGGCTCTTTTTTGGTTCCATATGAACTTTAAAGCAGTTTTTTCCAATTCTGTGAAGAAAGTCATTGGTAGCTTGATGGGGATGGCATTGAATCTATAAATAACCTTGGGCAGTATGGCCATTTTCACGATGTTGATTCTTCCTATCCATGAGCATGGTATGTTCTTCCATTTGTTTGTGTCCTCTTTGATTTCACTGAGCAGTGGTTTGTAGTTCTCCTTGAAGAGGTCCTTTACATCCCTTGTAAGCTGGATTCCTAGGTATTTTATTCTCTTTGAAGCAATTGTGAATGGAAGTTCATTCCTGATTTGGCTCTCTGCTTGTCTGTTACTGGTGTATAAGAATGCTTGTGATTTTTGCACATTAATTTTGTATCCTGAGACTTTGCTGAAGTTGCT
This sequence comes from Trachypithecus francoisi, assembly GCF_009764315.1. Classification (NCBI taxonomy): domain Eukaryota; kingdom Metazoa; phylum Chordata; class Mammalia; order Primates; family Cercopithecidae; genus Trachypithecus; species Trachypithecus francoisi. The sequence continues at coordinate 21,777,008 of NW_022681431.1, read as the reverse complement.
TATCAGCTTAAGGAGATTTTGGCTGAGACGATGGGGTTTTCTAAATATACAATCATGTCATCTGCAAACAGGGACAATTTGACTTCTTCTTTTCCTAACTGGATACCCTTGATTTCTTTCTCTTGCCTGATTGCCCTAGCCAGAACTTCCAACACTATGTTGAATAGGAGTGGTGAGAGAGGGCATCCCTGTCTTGTGCCAGTTTTCAAAGGGAATTTTTCCAGTTTTTGCCCATTCAGTATGATATTAGCTGCGGGTTTGTCGTAAATAGCTCTTATTATTTTGAGGTACGTTCCATCAATACCGAATTTATTGAGCGTTTTTAGCATAAAGGGCTGTTGAATTTTGTCAAAAGCCTTTTCTGCATCTATTGAGATAATCATGTGGTTCTTGTCTTTGGTTCTGTTTATATGCTGGATTACGTTTATTGATTTGCGAATGTTGAACCAGCCTTGCATCCCAGGGATGAAGCCCACTTGATCATGGTGGATAAGCTTTTTGATGTGCTGCTGAATCCGGTTTGCCAGTATTTTATTGAGAATTTTTGCATCGATGTTCATCAGGGATATTGGTCTAAAATTCTCTTTTTTTGTTGTGTCTCTGCCAGGCTTTGGTATCAGGATGATGTTGGCCTCATAAAATGAGTTAGGGAGGATTCCCTCTTTTTCTATTGATTGGAATAGTTTCAGAAGGAATGGTACCAGCTCCTCCTTGTACCTCTGGTAGAATTCAGCTGTGAATCCATCTGGTCCTGGACTTTTTTTCGTGGGTAGGCTATTAATTGTTGCCTCAATTTCAGAGCCTGCTATTGGTCTATTCAGGGATTCAACTTCTTCCTGGTTCAGTCTTGGGAGAGTGTAAGTGTCCAGGAAATTATCCATTTCTTCTAGATTTTCTAGTTGATTTGCGTAGAGGCATTTATAGTATTCTCTGATGGTTGTTTGTATTTCTGTGGGGTCGGTGGTGATATCCCCTTTATCATTTTTTATTGCGTCTATTTGATTCCTCTCTCTTTTCTTCTTTATTAGTCTTGCTAGCGGTCTGTCAATGTTGTTGATCTTTTCAAAAAACCAACTCCTGGATTCATTGATTTTTTGGAGGGTTTTTTGTGACTCTATCTCCTTCAGTTCTGCTCTGATCTTAGTTATTTCTTGCCTTCTGCTAGCTTTTGAATGTGTTTGCTCTTGCCTCTCTAGTTCTTTTAATTGTGATGTTAGGGTGTCAATTTTAGATCTTTCCCGCTTTCTCTTGTGGGCATTTAGTGCTATAAATTTCCCTCTACACACTGCTTTAAATGTGTCCCAGAGATTCTGGTATGTTGTATCTTTGTTCTCATTGGTTTCAAAGAACATCTTTATTTCTGCTTTCATTTCGTTATGTACCCAGTAGTCATTCAGGAGCAGGTTGTTCAGTTTCCATGTAGTTGAGCGGTTTTGATTGAGTTTCTTAATCCTGAGTTCTAGTTTGATTGCACTGTGGTCTGAGAGACAGTTTGTTATAATTTCTGTTCTTTGACATTTGCTGAGGAGTGCTTTACTTCCAATTATGTGGTCAATTTTGGAATAAGTGCGATGTGGTGCTGAGAAGAATGTATATTCTGTTGATTTGGGGTGGAGAGTTCTATAGATGTCTATTAGGTCTGCTTGGTGCAGAGATGAGTTCAATTCCTGGATATCCTTGTTAACTTTCTGTCTCGTTGATCTGTCTAATGTGTTGAAGTCTCCCATTATTATTGTATGGGAGTCTAAGTCTCTTTGTAGGTCTCTAAGGACTTGCTTTATGAATCTGGGTGCTCCTGTATTGGGTGCATATATATTTAGGAGAGTTAGCTCTTCCTGTTGAATTGATCCCTTTACCATTATGTAATGGCCTTCTTTGTCTCTTTTGATCTTTGATGGTTTAAAGTCTGTTTTATCAGAGACTAGGATTGCAACCCCTGCTTTTTTTTGTTCTCCATTTGCTTGGTAGATCTTCCTCCATCCCTTTATTTTGAGCCTATGTATGTCTCTGCATGTGAGATGGGTCTCCTGAATACAGTAGACTGATGGGTCTTGACTCTTTATCCAGTTTGCCAGTCTGTGTCTTTTAACTGGAGCATTTAGTCCATTGACATTTAAGGTTAATATTGTTATGTGTGAACTTGATCCTGTCATTATGATATTAACTGGTTATTTTGCTCATTAGTTGATGCAGTTTCTTCCTAGCCTCGATGGTCTTTACATTTTGGCATGTTTTTGCAATGGCTGGTACCTGTTGTTCCTTTCCATGTTTAGGGCTTCCTTCAGGGTCTCTTGTAAGGCAGGCCTGGTGGTGACAAAATCTCTAAGCATTTGCTTATCTGTAAAGGATTTTATTTCTCCTTCACTGATGAAACTTAGTTTGGCTGGATATGAAATTCTGGGTTGAAAATTCTTTTCTTTAAGAACGTTGAATATTGGCCCCCACTCTCTTCTGGCTTGTAGAGTTTCTGCCGAGAGATCTGCTGTTAGTCTGATGGGCTTCCCTTTGTGGGTAACCCGACCTTTCTCTCTGGCTGCCCTTAAGATTTTTTCCTTCATTTCAACTTTGGTGAATCTGGCAATTATGTGTCTTGGAGTTGCTCTTCTGGAGGAGTATCTTTGTGGCGTTCTCTGTATTTCCTGAATTGGAATGTTGGCCTGCCCTACTAGGTTGGGGAAGTTCTCCTGGATGATATCCTGAAGAGTGTTTTCCAAGTTGGTTCCATTTTCCCCCTCACTTTCAGGCACCCCAATCAGACGTGGATTTGGTCTTTTTACATAATCCCATACTTCTTGAAGGCTTTGTTCATTTCTTTTTCTTCTTTTTTCTTTTGGTTTTCTCTTCTCGCTTCATTTCATTCATTTGATCCTCAATCGCTGATACTCTTTCTTCCAGTTGATCGAGTCGGTTACTGAAGCTTGTGCATTTGTCACGTATTTCTCGTGTCATGGTTTTCATCTCTGTCATTTCGTTTATGATCTTCTCTGCATTAATTAGTCTAGCTGTCAATTCTTCCACTCTTTTTTCAAGATTTTTAGTTTCTTTGCGCTGGGTACGTAATTCCTCCTTTAGCTCTGAGAGGTTTGATGGACTGAAGCCTTCTTCTCTCATCTCGTCAAAGTCATTCTCTGACCAGCTTTGATCCGTTGCTGGCGATGGGCTGCGCTCCTTTGCAGGGGGAGATGCGCTCTTATTTTTTGAATTTCCAGCTTTTCTGCCCTGCTTTTCCCCATCTTTGTGGTTTTATCTGTCTCTGGTCTTTGATGACGGTGACGTACTGATGGGGTTTTGGTACAGGTGTCCTTCCTGTTTGATAGTTTTCCGTCTGACAGTCAGAAGGACTGTCTGTTGGTCTGTTGGAGATTGCTTGAGGTCCACTCCAGACCCTGTTTGCCTGGGTATCAGCAGCAGAGGTTGCCGAAGATAGAATATTGCTGAACAGCGAGTGTACCTGTCTGATTCTTCCTTTGGAAGTTTCCTCTCAGGGATGACTCCACCCTGTGAGGTGTGGGGTGTCAGACTGCCCCTAGTGGGGGATGTCTCCCAGCTAGGCTACTCAGGGGTCAGGGACCCACCTGAGCAGGCAGTCTGTCCTTTCTCGGATCTCAACCTCCGCGTTGGGAGATCCACGGCTCTCCCCAAAGCTGTCAGACAGAGTCGTTTGCCTCTGCACCAGCCCCGCTGCTTCCCCTATTGGACCTCAGCTGTGGGCTGTCCCCAGAGGTGGAGTCTACAGAGACAGGCAGGCTTCCTTGAGCTGCTGTGAGCTCCACCCAGTTCGAGCTTCCCAGAGGCATTGTTTACCTACTTAAGCCTCAGCAATGGCGGGCGCCCCTCCCCCAGCCTGGCTGCTGCCTTGCGGATAGATCGCAGCAGACTGCTGTGTTAGCAGTGAGGGAGGCTCCGTGGGCGTGGGACCCTCCCGGCCAGGTGTGGGATATATTCTCCTGGTGTGCCTGTTTCCTTAAAGTGCAGTATTGGGGTGGGAGTTACCCGATTTTCCAGGTGTTGTGTGTCTCAGTTCCCCTGGCTAGGAAAACAGATTTCCTTCCCCCTTGCGCTTCCAGGTGAGGCGATGCCTCGCCCTGCTTCAGCTCACGCTGGTCAGGCTGCAGCAGCTGACCAGCACCGATTGTCCGGCACTCCCTAGAGAGATGACCCCAGTACCTCAGTTGAAAATGCAGAAATCACCGGTCTTCTGTGTCACTCGCGCTGGGAGTTGGAGACTGGAGCTGTTCCTATTCGGCCATCTTGCTCCGCCCCCTCTTTTTTTTAAATTCGAGAAAAAAATAAAAGGTTAATTGCTTAAATCATAGACAATCTCAAAGCATTAGTAAGGAATTATCATTGACTGCCTCCTTTCTCCCCCTCCTAAGCAGCTTATTTATATAGACATTGCACCACCTAAAGAGATATTTCTTAATGGTACGTTATCCATTTTACTTTGGAAAGATTTGACAATTCTGAATTTGCATTCATATGATAATATAACCTAAAACTACATAAAGTAAAAAAATTAAGTAAAGTAGACAAACCCATAATCTGAGTGATATATGTTAACACACCTCTCTCTGTAGGTGATTAAGAAGAAAAAAGTCATTGAAAGTAGAAAAGGTTTAAATGATGGTATTAATACACATGATTTGATTGACACATACAAAGCACTGTATCCAGACCACTGTTGATAAGTATTCTTACATGAAGTGAAAAAAAAAAAGTCCCAGAAGATTACATACAACATGACACTCTTCTCATAAAGTATACAACCACTAAAATTAAAATATGTAATTTTAGGTTTACATATAGATGCAATAAAACTATATGAAAAGGAAAGATAGATCTGGAACTCAAGATAATGTTTATGTCAATAGCAAGAGGGAGAAAGAAAAATAGGGTAGAAGTCCATATGGTTAAATGAAGATATTGTCACGGTCCTACATTTTGTTTTGAATGGTCGTTTTATATGTGCTTTTCACATTAAATAAATCATCAACAAAGAAATACGAGTTGATGGTATGTCATGAACCAAAAACTATGACTAATTCACTTCTGTGAATCTGAAATCTAAAGAAAACAAACAGAAAATTTAAAAAAAAACAAACTTTTAACTCACAAAAGCTAATAAAAGAACAATATCCAAAGAAAGGATAGGAAGAAAGATTAATAAAGATAAAAATAGACATTAATAAATTAATAAAACAATAACAAAATGAAAACAAGTGAAATGATCACTGGGAAAGAAGACATATTCTTTGAAAAGACCAATAACAGAGACAATCCTTTGGAGAACATGATCAAGAAAATAACAAAGGAGGTAAATAATGTGCCAGGATATATACTAAATGTGTAATAAATTAGAATTTGACTTTCAAAAATGCTATTCAAACTTTCTGCTCTACTAAGCACTATACTACCATAGAAAGCAAAAAAGAAAAAAGGTGGACATTTTTCTGAAATCAATAATTATAATTTTAGCTCCACTGGATAATATCCATTTTTAATTGATTTCCAAACACTTTGCTTATCTTTATATGCATAGTGTTCTTTATGCCTTGGTTTTTAAATCAGCTAGACTCAAATCAGCAGTAACTTGAAAGACCACATGTACCAACGGGGTCCCCATGCATTTGGTTTGCACTCAGAGGGAATAAGGGGAAGAAGTTTTGTGACTTATCTGAGAAGTTCCAAGTATTTCTTGCAATGACATTTCCTTTTTCTTGTTTATAATGCAAGCAAGAAGTTAGAATCATAATTGTTTTACCTCTGCCCATTAAAATATGATATTAAAAATCATCTTAATGAATAGATATTAATATCTGACGGCGACTGCTCTGACCTCCTGTCTAACAGGCCCCATTTATGTCTTGTTTGATGAAAGTTCTCCGCATCTGCAAAGCAAAAGGGCAAACTGATTTGTGAACAAGACTTATTGTCACAGCGGCAGATTTGTATAATGAGAAATATATTAAATCTAATGAAGGGAGAGCATGCCTACCAAGGCAGCAAGTCTGTGTTGTGATTAAGTGATTCAATATCCCTCAATGGATTAATTTAGACAATGCATTGGGGTATATAGCCACTGCCAGGCCCCTTTGCTCTAATGACAAATGCTAAGCAATGCCGAATATTTGTGCATATGTATTAGGTTTTTAAGGTGATAAAGTAAGGTGTCACCCTCAGACCCCAACATTAACAAGATGAATCCCAATGATGCATATGTCTTACCGTTAGAGAACCAGGAAGATTGATCAACAATGTCATCTTTTAATATCTGCTTACAGTAAAGCGTTTACTATAAAATAGACACACACTTTTACCTTTTCAGCCAAGACCAGCTTACTGTATCTGACAAATACTAAATGCAATTCACATTGCTTCCCTCTCTGGTTCCTGGCAGGGCCAAAGTCAGATACAAGACAGTCAATCATGGGCTCTAATTTTAAAATAGGAGAATGTTAGCTATTATTTAATTGTCTACATTTACATACCCCACACAATAAGTGATGTCATTTACAGGATTTAAAAGCAACAGTGAACCTCTCAGGGCCCAGCAGTCACCTTTCTATAGCTTGGGACAAGTCCAATTTCCAGTTGTTTCTCACCATTGTGACTGCATAAAGCAAAACCCTATAACCCTCAGAAAAGCACAGAAGAGGTTGATTTCTGCATTAAAAATAGCTGATTCCAGTACACATATGCTCAATCCACATCATAGAGAGGAAAATGGGCTGTATTTCAAGTCCTCAGTGTAACGTGGAAAAAATATTCAGGATTCTAAATATCTGCAGGCAATGGATTGAAAAATTCTAACTTTTTTTTCCCATCCCTTTATTTTATTCTACAAGGTTCAACTAAGAGAAAAATATCATGAGAGTACCAGCATCCAAATTAAGAAACTAGAAGAAAATAGCCACTTACTTGGTGTCCAGCGGCCTTAATAAGGAGAAACAGAATTTTCATTGCCTTGGGCATTCACTCTGATGACTCAAGGACAGAGAGAAATATAACAACTCTAGCTTCCTCTCTTTATAGTAACCAGAAGAAACAAAGAAAATGTGATTCTGCAAATGTGACTTCTACATGAGGCAGGTGGTGAGAAAAAAAGTTGTCTCACACACACACACACAAAGACTGAAAGTAGGGTTCAACTTCTTTGGATTCTCCTAGATGACTGGATTCCTCCAGGCCTAATGAAACCATCTGAATTGTGTGATGTGGGGGAAAATCACTCACATCTGGAGACAAGCAAGCTGAAATACAAGTCCTGTTCTGCAACCCATAATACCAGCTGTGTGATCCTGATTATGTTCTTTCTTCCTTCAGAAATTGTTATTCCTAACAATTTTATCATTTCTGAAATAGATGTACTAATGTAATTTTTAAAAACCTATTTATTAATCATTCCTCACTGAGCTAAAAGGAAGGTGGCACTTTACATTAAAGAAGCATTTTTGATGAGGAATGTGGTCAGGGAGAACATGTAAATGAGGAAATAGGAACAGGAAAGGAGATAAATTGCTCTGCATAAGCAAGTTGTAATAGATTGAGAGGCCTTGGGGAAGACCATGTAAGGCACACACTGAAATTGCAGTGGCTGAGTAGTAAGCCTGGTGTGGAGAGAGAAAAGAGGCTTCAGGAAGAGGCAACTGATTCCTGGATTATGCCATGAATTCCACCACATTGGGTTGTAAATAAAAGGGCCTCAGAAAGCCCTATAGAATCACTGTTAGGTATTCTACATGCCCTCTGGCACAATTCATCTTAGGCACCAGGCTGCTTACCTAGAAAGACTACTGCACCTGAGAAGATATGACTTGATTTGAATAGAAATTTTCGTTTTTTTTCCCAAGTCACATTCATTTCTATTCATTTCAGGAAAAAGTTAATTTACCTCCAAATGTTTCTGAAAGCAAGCCCAAGTGCCGCAGGTTCAAAAAATGCTAGTAGCTTAGCCCAGGAACTCAGTAAGACCTTTCTCCACAATCAGATAGAGCTAATAACATTTATGGTTTATATAACACTTACCATATACCAGATACTATTCTGTGTGCTTCACATATATTAACTCTTTTACTCTCTGCTACAAACTTGCAGATGCTAATATTATCCCATTTTACAGGTTAAGTAACTTAGGCATGTAAAGATTCGATAATGTTTTATTTAGTCCATTTTCACACTGCTATAAAGAACTGCCCAAGACTGGGTAATTTATAAAGGAAAGAGGTTGAATTGGCTCACAGTTCAGCATGGCTGGGGAGGCCTCAGGAAACTTATAATCATGGCAGAAGGCAAATGGGGAGCAAGGCACCTTCTCCACAAGGCGGCAGGAAGGAGGGTGCACGCAGAGGGAACTATCAAACACTTATAAAACCATTAGATCTTGTTAGAACTCACTCATTATCATGAGAACAGCATGGAGGAAATCACCCTTGTGATTCAATTACCGCCACCTGGTCTCTCCCTTGACATGTGGAAATTATAGGGATGATGAGGATTATAATTCAACATGAGATTTGGGTGGGGACACAAAGCCTAACCATATCAGATAACTTGCCCAGAGACACACAACATTTGGTGGAATAAGATTCAAATCCAAGGAGTTTGGATCTTGTGTCTTTGCTCTTAAATAGTAGACTAGACTGCCTTTCTACATCTCATATTAACATAGATGAAAAGGAAAATTGGTAAAAATACAGGTTCAAACAGACATACATATAAATAAAAATAAAATGTAGATATAGAAATACAAATAGAGAAACAAATACAGATACAAATTTAGATATGGGTATTGACACAGAAATATAGACATAAATCTTAATAGGCCACTAGAGAAAAGAGTAGACACAGGTCAGCAAAAAAAAGAACTAGGGGAAAAGATGCTGGGAACATCAGAAGCTACCATGTGTTTCTTCATTCCAGAAACTTGATTCTATATTTGGGACTTTTTGTTTGCTTACATTTTTTGTAAAAATGAACAAAAAATAAAGTTCTGCAGGATATGAAGACTAATAATATATGATTAGGTCTGGAAGTGGTGAAATTTGGAGATTACAAAGGATTAGGAAAGTTTCTGTTTCTGATCATGATGGAGTAACTATTACTAGACACTCTGTCTTTTGTAAAGTAGAAAACTGGACAAAATATATAAAGCAAGAGTTTTCAGACATTGAACAACAGGCAGCACAGAATGGTGATCCCTGAGAAAAGAGATCAAATGAGGTGAGTCCTATAATTGTCCCCGCTTTCTCTCTAATGGCACTTCCTAGTCTGTTTCTCAGGAAAGAGGAATGCAGACAGAGCACAGAAGTCTTAAGAAGGTGAGAAAATGGAGATGGGAGTTCAGGGAGACTGAGGCAGCTGAAACTTGTGAGACATGGTAGTGGCAAGGAGAGAGTTACGCAAAAAATGAGACCCAGAAAATTGCCTAGGAAAACCTCGTAAGACTGGTGCTAAATACTAAGCTATGCATATGTAGACAGAAACTCTATGAGACAGGGAAAAGAAGTATTATTCCATTCAAGTTCTCACCAGTCAGAAAAAAAGGGATCTCATTAACATCCAGGGCATTCAGTAAAGATACTCAATCAGGCTTTAGTAGTAAGGTTAAAGTAACCATAGAGCAAATACTGCACTTCAGCTTTTAATAAACTTACAGATGAGTATTTTTAAAAATCAAATCATATGCAAATAACTTGTCTGCCTATCGAAACAAACTCAAGTTATTTAAAGGAAGACAAAAAAATCCAGATAACAACATAAAAAATCCAAAATCCTATCAAAAATTACTAACCATGCAAAAAATGCAGGAAATTTTGACCCACAGCCAGAACAAAATCATATCAATAGAAGCATCCTAGAAATAAAAGTGAATGATAAATGAATTAACAGAAAAGAACTTTAAAATAGTTATTAGAAATATAATTAAGAATAGAAAGATATGAATATAGAAGAAAATATATATTTAATTGTATATTTTAAGTAGATGCAGTTTATTGTACATAATTATATTTCAACAAAGTTGATTTTTAAAAGAAAACTACTCTTTTTTCCTTTTTATTTGTATGAATTTATGGGGATATCTGTACAACTTTGTTACATGCCTAGATTGCATAGTAGCCAAGTCAGGGCTTTTAGGGTATGCATCATACAAATAAAATACATTGCATCCATTAACCAATTTGTCATCATCCTCCCCCTGTGCAACCCTCTCACCCTTTTGGGTCTTCATTACCTATCATTCAACTCTCTATGTCCACAAGAACATATTTATTAGCACCTACTTATGAGTGAGAATATGCAGTTATTTGTCTTTCTGTGTCTAGTTTGTTTCACTTAAGATAATGATCTCCTGTTCCATCCATGTTACTGCTATAAAAGCCATGATTTTAGTCTTTCAATGGCTGAATTTTATTCTATTGTGTATGTATGCCATAGTCTCTTTATCCATTCATCTGGTGTTTTGTCGATTTATGATTTTTTTTTTTTTTTTTTTTTGAGACAGGGTCTCACTTTGTTGCCCATGCTGGAGTGCAGTGGCGTGATCTTGGCTCACTGCAGCCCTTGCCTCCTGGATTCACAGCCTCCCAAATACCTGGGACTACGGCCGTGTGCCACCACACCTGGCCAATTTTTGAATTTTTTTAGTAGAGATAGGGTTTCACCATGATGGCCAGGCTGATCTTGAACTCCGGACCTCAAGTGATCCACCCGCCTTGACCTCCCAAAGTGCTAGAACCACAGGCTTGAGCCACCACACCCGGCCTTATTCATCTGTGGATGGATACTTAGGTTGATTCTATATCTTTACTATTGTGAATAGTGCCGCAAAAAACACATGTATGAGTGCAGGTATCTTTTTGATAAAATGATTACTTTACTTTTGGGTAGATACCCAGTAGTAGGATTGCTGGATCATATGGTACTTCTATTTTCAATTCTTTGAAAAATCTCCCTACTGTTTTCCATTGAAGCTGTACTGATTTATATTCCCACCAACTGTGTATGAGTTCCCTTTTCTTCATATTCTCACCAACATCTTACTTTTTGTCATTTATTAATAGCCATTCTGACTAATGTAAGATGATATCTCACTATGGCTTTGATTTGCATTTCTCCGATGATTAGTGATGTTGAGCATTTCTTCATACATTGTTGGCCCTCTTCCTGTCTTCTGTTGAAAAATGTCTATCTGTGTACTTTGCCCACTTTTTAATGGAATTATTAGGGTTTGTTATTGTTGAATTGCATGAGTTTCTTCCATATTCTGGATATTAGTCCCCTGTCAGATAAATGCTTTGCAAATATTCTGTCCCATTTAACAGGTCATCTCTTCACTCTGTTGATTATTTCTCTTGCTGTGCAAAGACTTTTAGTTAAATTAAGTCCTGTTTGTTTATTTTTGTTTTCGTTGCTAGTTCTTTTGAGGTCTTAGTCATAGTTTTTTTGCCTAGTCCAATGTCCAGAAGTCTTCCTTTTCTTCTATTATTTGTATACTTTTGGGTCTTACATTTAAGTTTTTAATGCATATTGAGTTGATTTTTATATATGGTGGGAGATAAGAGTCTATTCTATTCCTCTGCATATGGCAATCCAATTTTCCCAGCCCCATTTATTGAAGAGGGTATCCTTTCCCCAGTGTAAGTTCTTGTTGGTTCTGCTAAAGATCAGTTGGCTGTAAATATGTGGCTTTGTTTCTGGATTCTCTGATCTGTTCCACTGATTTATATGTCTGTTTATCCATCAATACCATGCTGTTTTGGTTACTACAGCCTTGTGACATAATTTGAAGTCAGGTAACATGATATCATCAGCTTTATTCTTTTTGCTCAGGATTACTTTGACTACTTGTGCTTTTTTTGGTTCCATATGAATTTTAAGATTGTCTTTTCTAATTCTGTGAAAGATGACTGGTATTTTGATTTAGATTGCATTGAATCTGTAGATTGCTTTGGGCGGTAAAGTTATTTGGATCATATTAATTATTTCAATCCACAAGCATGAGGTGGTCTCCATTTGTTTGTGTCATCTTCAATATTTTTCCTCAGTGTTTTGTAGGTTTTTTTGTAGAAATATTTTGTCTCCTTGGTTAAATTTATTCTAGGCTTTTTTGCAGCTACAGTAAATGGATTGCCTTCTTGATTTCTTTCTTAGTAAGACTGTTATCAGCATATAGAAACAATACTAAATTTTATTTGCTAGTTTTGTGTCCTGAAACTTCACTGAATTCATTTATCAATCTAAGTGAGTTTTTGATGGAGTCTTTAGCTTTCTCTAGACATAAGATCATATCATCAGCAAAGAGAAATAAGTTTTCTTCCTCTTTTCCAATTTGAATGCCTTTTATTGCTTCTTCTTGCCTGATTGCTCTGGCTAGGACTTCCAATACTATGTTGAGTAGGAGTGATGAGGGGGGCATTTTTATCTTGCTCCTGTTCTTAGAGAAAATGCTATCAACTTTTCCCAATTCAGTATGATATTAACTGTGAATTTGTCATAAATAACCTTTATTGGTTTGAGGTATGCTCTTTCTATGCCTAGTGTGTTGAGTTTTTATCATGAAGGGGTGTTGAATCTTACCAAATGCTTTTTTTTTTTTTTTTTTTTTTGCATCTATTGAGATAATCATATGGTTTTTGTCCTTGATTTTGTTTATGGAATGTATCACATTTATTGACTTGTATATGTTGAACCATTCTTGTATCCCCAGTATAAAACCCACTTGATTATGGTGTATTATCATTTCAATGTGCTGTTAGATTCAGTTTGCTAGTTTTTGTTGAGAATTTTTGTGTCTTTGTTCATGAGGGATATTAGTCTGTAGTTTTCTTTTTCATTGCTCTTGTCTGGCTTTAGTATAAAGGTGATACTGGCCTTTTAGAATGAGTTAAGGAACTTTCCTTCTTCCTCAATTTTTAGGAATAGTTTCAGGAGTATTAGCACCAGTTCTTTGTGTATTTGGTAGAATCCTTTTGTAAATTTGTCTGGTCTTTGGATTTTCATTTTGGGGAGTTTTTAAAATTACTGATTCAATCTTGCTACTTGTTATTGATCTGTTCAGGAGTTCTATTTCTTCCTGGTTCAATCTTGGTAGGCTGTATGTTTCCAGGAATTTATCTGTTTCCTCTAGGTTTTCCAGTTCATGAGCATATAACTATTCATAATAGTCTCTGATGATCTTTTGTATTTCTGTGGTATCACTTATAATGTCTCATTTTTCATTTCTGATTTTACTCATTTGGGTCTTGCCTCTTCTTGGTTAGTCTAGCTAGTAGTATATTACAATTACTACTAGCAATTTTGTTTATCTTTTCAAATAATCAACTTTTTTCATTAATCTTTTGTAATTTTTGTTTGTTTTTATGTTATTTAGTTCTGCTCCAATCTTTGTTATTTCTTTCCTTTTGATAATTTAGGGCTTGGTTTGTTCTTGCTTTTTTAGTTTCTTGAGGTGCATCATCAGATTGTTAATTAGCAGACCTACCTAATCTGTCAGACCCAGCACACACCTAACCTGCAACTCAGCCCTGAGCCATAGGAGCCTCTGCCAAGCTCTGGACCAAGCCTCTGAGGTTATTGCATCCTGCTCAAGTCCTAGGGGTGGCACCCATTTCCCAGCACCAGCATTTGTGACTGCAGTACATGACACATTCCCTTCTCTTTCCTGGCAGTAGAAGCCCACCTGCTGCTTATGCCCCTGTTCTGCAAGCAACAGCTCAGGTTTTTTTTTTAATGTGTAGGACCAACCTTGTTGGATTCCAGACAGTTTAGATGCTATTAAAAACTAAGATCAAAAATGGCATTTTGTTGTAACCACTTAGGTTTCAGAAAGGGCACATGTGGGACCCAGGGCAAGCTCCTCCCTGGAGCAGTGTTTTTCCACAATCTCCCAGTAGCTCCCCAAGTTAGATTTAGAGCTTGGACAGGTTAAGGTACTCTCCTATGGCCTGGTTTGGACAATTCCCCAGTGGTAAAGTAGACTGCAGAGATTCTCACTTCATACTCTCCCCGTATTGGAGAGTCACTCCAAGCTTCTAGATAATCCCAGTCAAGCAGGCTGCTTCTTTTCCTTCTCTTTCCTAGTTTTTTGGTGTTTTCTGTTGAACTCTCATGTTCTCTCTTGGATAATATACTCAAGAAAGTGTTATTGCCTGCACAGGATTTTGAGTCTTCTAAGTGGATGAGGAGAGCATGAAATGCTTCTAATCATCCTCTGTATTTTCTTTTTTTTTTTTTTGAGATGGAATCTCACTCTGTTGCCCAGCCTGAAGTGCAATGACATGATTTCGGCTCACTGCAACCTCCACTTCCTGGGTTGAAGCAATTCTCCTGCCTCAGCCTCCTGAGTAGCTGGGATTATAGGCATGTGCCACCATACCTGGCTAATTTTTGTATTTTTAGTAGAGATGAGGTTTCACCATGTTCGTCAGGCTGGTCTCGAACTCCTGACCTTGTGATTCGCCTGCCTTGGCCTTCCAACATTCATTGTATTTTTACTATTGCCAGACTCTGTGCTAAGTGCTAGGGAAACAAAACACAATCAACTAAATGCAATGTGGTACCCTCAACTGGATTCTACCAGGGCAGACTGTATCCAGCCTATGCACTACTCTGCTTACAGATTCAGGAATCCTTGCACTGTCTATAGTCTAGAAGTCACAAAACTCAAACTTCTACAGCTGAAAAGTACAATGTCTGACTTTTAAAAAATATATATTTAAATGAGATATACAAGTTAGACACTGCAGATGAAACAACCAGTAAATCCAAGTCCATAGCAATAAATACTAAATCTGACAAGCGTATTAGTCCATTTTCACACTGCTATAAAGAATACTTGAGACTGGGTAATTTATAAAGAAGAGATTTAATTTACTCACAGTTCCACATGGCTGGGAAGGCCTCAGGAAACTTAAAATCATGGCAGAAGTTAAAGGGGAAGCCAAGTACATCTTACATGGCAGCAGGAGGAGGAGGGGTGGGACTGCCAAACACTTTTAAACCATCAGAACTCACTCACTACCAAAAGAACAGCATGAGGGAAAACAACCCAATGATCCAATCACCTCCCATCAGACATGAGGATTACAATTAGAGATGAGATTTGGGTGGGGACACAGTCCCAAACCGTATCAGCAAGAGAAAAATCAACAACAATAAAAAGAAAAAAAAGCAGAGCCTCTATGATTTATAGGACAACATTAAGTCTAACATACATGTAAATATCTCCTAGAAGGAGAGAAGATGTAGGGAGAATGGAGAAAAAATTAAAGGTCTAAATATTTTCCAAAGTTGAGAAAAACTACATTTGATAAAAAATTTTCAAGAAGTTCAACAAACTTTGAATAAGATAAACATAAAGAAACCTATAGAAGTACATAAACCATACTTAGTGGCTAAAACCAGTAATAAAAAGGAAAATCCTAAAATCAGAGTGAAAAATACATTACATAAAGGGGAACTACAATAAGAATTATATACTGAGTTTCTGTTAGGTAAAAGGTAAGACAAAAGAAAATGGAATATCTTTGAAGTGTTGAAAGAACAAAAACAAACAAAACGATCAATTTAGTATATCCAATAAAAGTGTATTTCAAAAAAAAGACAAATATTTTTCAAACAACCAAAAGATAAGAAGTGTGGCCATCTACAGACCTGCACTATAAGAAACGTGAAAGTCTTCTGGTTAAGGAAAATGGTACCAAATGGAAACCCAAATCTACACAAAGGAATGAATAACATTGAAAATGGTAAATGGAAGGGTAAATTTAAAAATTACTTTTTCACTTTAAAAATACTTTTACAATATAATTAAAAAGCAAAAATCACAACATTATGTTGTGGAGTTTACAATGTATGTAGAAGAAAACTGCGTGGCAAGAATAATACAAAAGCCATACAATGGAAATTCCATTCAAATTATGTACAGTGGAACACTAAAAATAAAAAAGAATAACCATTGCTAGGTGCTACAACATGGAAAATTTCAAAAGCATTATGCTGAGCAAAAAAAAAAACAACACAAAGGAGTATATACTGTATGAAATTCTAAAATACGCTAAAGCAAATCAGAGGTTGCCTAGGGTCAAGATTGCATCATGGGGATTAGCTGCAAAGTGGCCCTAGGTAATATTTTGGAGATAATGGAGATGTTCTGAATTGATTGGAGTGGAGGTTACATGGATATATACATTTGCCAAAATTCACTGAACTTTATACTTGAAATCGCTCCATTTTATTACATGTAAATTATAACTAAATTTGAATTCTTCAAAGGTTCCATAAGATCCTTAACCCCCCCGCCCCATTTTTCAGTAGGGAAAGCTAAAGACCGGAGAGATTACATGGCTTAACCATTGTCACATTGCCCTTCAAATAAAGCTGAGAATTATGCTTAAAAGCTGAATAGAGAACACAGTGCTTTTTACAACTGTACATGGAATAGGATAAAAAGGACAAAACAGACCAGTTATCCAAAAAAAAAAATTATTCGCAAGAATAAAGATACTGAAAAAGCCTTGGGTTTTATTCTTTGGGGTGGGAGAAAAACTTTTTTTGGTGTCGGAATGGAGATGTTGTTAAGTCAATTTGTTACAAATTATCACCGGCAATTAATTCCACCATGTTGCCTCTCTCTCCCTGAGTCCCAAAAGAACCCTATTCAAAGTGTTGTTCCTCCACAGAAAGGGTCCTGCCTTGCACTTCATATTCAGAATCATTTATGACAAAGTGCATGTCAAAACAAGACTTTGCACACGCTAGTGTTTATGAGTACAGTATAATGATGTCTTCAAATTACTTTAAACTAATTCAGCAAAAACAAATAATACACAGTCTTATACACATATGTATAAATACATACACATGCAGAAAGAAGGAAACAAAAATACTAAAATAACAATCCATACATTTGAACATTTTTAAAATAAAATTTTGGATGTGGCTGGGGTCAGGCTGGAAAGAGAAGAACAAGCAGAAAGAAATGTCTGCATTAGAGACCTAAACTCATTGAAAAGGAGGAGGAGGAGAAGATGAAGGAGAGGAGGAGAGGGAAAGATAGAGAGAGAAGGAGAAGAATAGGAAGAAAACAGAAAAGGAAGAAGGAAGGCACAATTTCTGCTGAACTGAAAAACCCACATTCTTCTTAGAAGCATTTGCATTGTGCACACAATTCTTCCTATAAATTGTGGCCACAGGTGTGATTAGATAAAATCACCTATTTTCCTAGAGGAGATTTGTCTGTCAAAGCCTAAATTGCAGAATCATGGAGGCCCAAGTCTGTGCTCTTACTAGAGGCATCTAAAGAAATGCTTTGGCATTTAGTCAAGTAGATTTAGAAAATGCTTGGTTCCCGGACTTAGACTGTTCCCTTTTAAGTTCTGCTTAATGCTGGTGAGCCCCCAGTGCTACCTGTGAGAACCAAGCCCTTAGCCCTCACCACTGATGCCTGTCAGCTGAGTTCCCCAAGAAGGGCCAGCCCCTCTAAGGATCACCCTCCTGTCTTTCCAACCCATTTTCCATCCCCAAATCTCTGCTAAGATCCCAGCCCAGCTCCCTTCCTAGGAAACAATATAAAAATGAAAGAAAATTCCCCTTAAACAATAGGGCTGTCCAGAGAGAATCTGGAAAATGAAGGCCAGAGAAGCCAAATATTGATAAACTTAATTAAATTTCTAATGAAAACAGAGGCAGCCTGTAGTGATTACTCTC
Source organism: Trachypithecus francoisi (assembly GCF_009764315.1). Classification (NCBI taxonomy): domain Eukaryota; kingdom Metazoa; phylum Chordata; class Mammalia; order Primates; family Cercopithecidae; genus Trachypithecus; species Trachypithecus francoisi. The sequence continues at coordinate 21,759,302 of NW_022681431.1, read as the reverse complement.
TGTAACTGAGACTAATATTCCAATTAGGCTAATTCATCCCCTGATGCTGTAAACAGAGTTATAGGCTTAATCCATATTTCTTCCCTCTTGTCAACAACAGATTTCCATCACTTTGAAAGCTCTGGCTTCAGTATTAAAAGCAGCGGCTCTTGGTCTCCTCTGAGTGATTTGTGCGTGGCTGAGATCTGCCTGGTGCCTTTAGGACAACATAGTTCGTTTTCTTTCCCCTCCCTTCTCTGAGATACCAGAAATTTTCTGCATCTCTGAAAAGTCCCATTTCAGATACCCTTAATTTTGTCCTTCCTCTCACTGCCAAGTTAATTCTGCTCTAAAATTTGAAAATAAAACACATGCATCAGAAAAAGGCTTTCATTTTTTCTACTGCACTAAAAGGAAGAAAAACAGCTACAAAATCATGGCTGGCACAGTGCAGTAGCTCACACCTGTAATTCCAGGGCTTTGGAGGCTGAGGTGGGAGGATCACCTGAAGTCAAGAGTTGAAACCTATCTGTGGTAACATAGCAAGACTGCTGTCTCTAATTTTTTTTTTTTTTTCATGGCCAGGCGCAGCAGCTCATGCCTGTAATCTTTACACTTTGGGAGGCCAAGGTGGACAGACCACTTGAGCTCAGGAGTTCGAGACCAGCCTGGCCAACATGGTGAAATCCTGTCTCTACTAAAAATACAAAAATTAGCCAGGCATGGTGGCGCGCACCTGTAGTCTCAGCTACTCAGGAAGCTGTGGCATAGGAGAATCATTTGAACCTGGGAGGCCAAGGTTGCAGTGAGCCGAGATCATGCTACTACACTCCAGCCTGGGCAACAGGGTGAGACTCCGTCTCAAAAAAAAAAAAAAAATTCTAAATATTAACTGGGCATGGTGGTGTACATCTGTAGTCCCAGTTACTCCAAAGGCTGAGGCAGGAGGACTGCTTGAGCATAGGAATTTGAGGATACAGTGAGCTATGATAGTACCTCTTGCACTTACTCCAGCCTAGGTGACAGAGCAATACCCTGTCTCTTGGGAAAAAAAAAAAAAAAAAAAAAAGAGCTAGCCTGTGCAACAGGAAGCACCAGTACCTCCAGTGTGTGTACAAGACACAGGTTACCTCACTGAGAGCCATCAGACAGGACATGATACAGAGAACTGAGGCGAGAGGTAGTCATGGTACCAGGCCAGCTTCAGCTTGCATCCCAGCTCCTCCATTTACTACCTGGAGAAATGGGGCCATGTTTCTGAGCCCATGTTTCTTCATGTGGAAAATGAGAATAATGACAATTGTCTCAGGTTCTGTTATATGGGTTGAGACAAAACAGCTGCTTTTTTGTTGCTTATTACTCGATGTCTAAGACAGTGAAAAATACCTTACATACGTTATTTTATTGAATCCTCTCAAAATCCCTTGGAGAAGGCAAAATCATAGCTTATAGAAGGAAATGACTTGCCCAAGTTCACAGTCAGAGAGCCAAGATACAAACGCCAGAGTCCCAGGTTGGCTTCTCTCTTGACCAATACCTTACTGATATGTCCACTTACAGGAAAGACTGAAACCACAGATTATTTTAAAAAGCAGTTTTGTTATCTTTGATTAAATACATTTACTTGAAGTAATCATTCAATTAAAAAAACGTGTCAAACAGGAATCTTCCTCAAAATGCTTTAATGATCCCATAATAGTCATTTGTAATGAGCACATTGTTTATATGTCGATGGTATTACAAAGTGCTTGAAAATAGTTTGTTTTCTTAATTAGATTAAACAGGCTTCCTGCAATCTTCCTTACTTTATTGATTTACTTAATGAACCCTTTTTTCATAGATAGTGCAAATGTAAATTCCAGCTTGGCCTATGAACAAATTATCTTAAATTCTGAATCAGTGAGGCCTTAATTAATGAGGCTTTACTCTATGTCACTGTCGAAGCACAAAGATTTATGACATTCAAATCGTCATAATGAGAACAATTCTCCACATGTGGCTAAGGAAGACGGCTTTACTCAGGTCACTGAAGATGGAATTGCTTTCCTCCTTCTTCCATTCAGGTTACCTGAGGTGGCAGCAGCACTGTCACAGAAGAGTTCAACTAGAAGCAATATGGAGAAGGTAGAAATTGAGGGAAAGCAGCACTAAGAAAGGCCCTGTGAGGCTGGGCGCAGTGGCTCACGCCTGTAATCCCAGCACTTTGGGAGGCCAAAGCAGGTGGATCACTTGAGGTCAGGAGTTTGAGACCAGCCTGGCCAACATGGTGAAACCCCGTCACTACTAAAAATACAAAAGTTAGTGTGGGCATGGTGGTGCACACCTGTAACACCAGTTACTCAGGAGGCTGAGGCACAAGAATTGCTTGAACCGGTGAGACAGAGGTTGCAGTGAGCCAAGACTGTGCCACTGCACTCCAGCCTGGACAACAGAGTGAGACTCCATCTCAAAAAGAAATAAAGAAAGAAGAAAGGCCCTGTGAGAAGAAAGGGTTAAAGGCAGAGCAAGCACCAGGAGATAAACCTGACAAGTGCTTCCTCTGGGTCAGGGGTGACAGAAAGAGGAACACAGCCTGGTGATCATGCTACAGGCAGAGAATCTGTATGGGTCTGCAGCAACCCATAAGGAGTTGGGTTCTTTCTGAGGAGTTCTTGCCTCCTCAGAAGGAAGAATTCAACCAAGGGGCATAAGGCAGAAGGAGAGACTGAGGCAAGTTCTAGCGCAGGAGTGAAAGTTTATTAAAAAGCTTTACAGCAGGAATGAAAGGAAGGAAAGTACACTTGGAAGAGGGCCAAGCAGGCAGCTTGAGCAATCAAGTGCACAGTTTGACCTTTTCACTTGGGGTTTTATACGCTGGCATGCTTCTGGGGTCTTGTGTTACTTTTCCTCTGATTCTTCCCTTGGGGTGGGCTGTCCTGCATGCACAGCAGCCTACCAGTGATTGGGAGGGGAGCGTGTGCAGTGTGTTTACTAGAGTTGTACTCATGCTCACTTGAGGCCTTTTTCCCTTACAAGTCCAGGGTTTCTGTAAGGTAACAGACCAGTTAAACTTCACCATTTTGCCTTTTAATGCACATGTGTGAGCCCTCTGGCCCAGGAGATCTTATAGGGAAGTTGATCACCAGTTTCAGGTTTTTCATGTACTGAGAGACTGCCTTTCCCTTGAGCCAGCTGTGACCAATTTTTTTAGAGAACCAGCTTAACAACTGCCTGACCATCACCTGATGGTCACCTGACATTCCTGGCGCGGGGAGGGGGAACCCGCTCCTGCCCTGCTTACGTCTGCCTGACTACCCACTATAACAATCAGGCCAGGAGCAGTGGCTCACACCTGTAATCCCAGCACTTTGGGAGGCCGAGGCTGATGGCTTGCCTGAGCTCAGGAGTTCGTGATTAGCCTGGCCAACATGGTGAAACCTCGCCTCTACTAAAAATACAAAAATTAGCCTCAGCTGGGCATGGTAGCATGCACCTGTAGACCCAGCTACTCAGGAGGCTGAAGCAGGAAAATCACTTGAACCCAAGGAGTGGAGGCTGCAGTGAGCCGACATGGTGCAACTTCACCCCAGCCTGGGCAACAGAGCAAGACTCCATCTCAAAAAAACAAAAACAAAAATCAGTGGTTCTGGCCACAGTGTTAGCCCCTAAATTTAAAGCAAAGGTATGTCAGGTTGAATCAGCAGGCTGGTCAGGAGCCAGGTAGCAAGGCCCACAAACAGTTGTTTCTCTATATGTGGAAAGCACTGGAATCCACACATAATAAATAATGGGACTTCCCTATGTGTCATCAGATATAAGGGTAATGTAGTTGGGGGTAGCTGAAGTTGTCTCAGTAAGGCCACAGGGAAGTTGTGGGAGTGTGACAATAGCAGTGCCTTCTGAGCTTGCTGGAAGGCCCGTTTCAGCAGCTCCCAAAAGCAGCTGGCCTGGGACTTCTGGGGCTCCAAACTACTAGCCCCACCCTGGCCGGGACCATCTTTTGAGGAAGCCTAGAGGCATCTGGAGCAGATCCAAATGCTCTAGAAAGCCAAGACCTCAGCCACCTATTTCTTACCTTTGGAACACTGCCCAAGCTCATTGTCCAAGAACATTGGCCTAGGAAACTGGTGGGGAAAGGATAAAAGTCCAATTACTCAGAGAAAGACCAAGCTATGTAAAAGAATACACAATTTAATCATTTATTGACTAGTTTTCTTGTGCCTGGTAATGTGCTAAACATTTTACAAGCATTATTTAATCTTCTCAACCACAAAAATGTGTAAATACTACCAAACCATTTTAGATTTGAGGAAGCTAAAGCTTAGAAATGTCAAATAACTTACCCAAAGCAATGCTGCCAGTAAGTTACACAGCCAGATTGGGCCTCATTTGGAAGCTGACGCTTGAGCCCAGGCAGTGGGCTATAGAAACACACAATAACGTGCTATTAAGAAGAGATAAGGATTTGTAAATCAAAGATCCTCAACCACAGATAAGAAGCAGACACAGCCAGCCTTTAGAAACTCAGAGCATGGGCCGGGCGCGGTGGCTCATGCCTGTAATCCCAGCACTTCGGGAGGCCGAGGCTGGAGGATCACAAGGTCAGGAGATTGAGACCATCCTGGCTAATATGGTGAAACCCCATCTCTACTAAAAACAAAAAATTAGCCGGGCGTGGTGGCGGGCGCCTGTAGTCCCAGCTACTTGGGAGGCTGAGGCAGGAGAATGGCGTGAACCTGGGAGGCGGAGCTTGCAGTGAGCCGAGATCGCGCCACTGCACTCCAGCCTGGGCAACAGGGCAAGACTCTATCTCAAAAGAAAAAAGAAAAAAAGAAAATCCAAGCATGGGGGAAGGCTTATGTTATCGACAGGCACCTGTGATCAGGAATCATAAATGGTGAGTCATTGGTATAACCCAAAGTCAAAGGTTTGTTCCAATCTGACAAAGAGTTTTTTGTCTCAAGGCAGGAACTTATGTCTAAGTGGGGAGAGACCTAGTCTCTGTAATGGAGCAGGGAAGTGATACCTGTATTCATCTCATCCTTCTGGTTCTAATTAAAGATTATTGGAAATGAGAATACAAGAAATCCCAACAGGTAGCACCAGAAAGCCTCTTTCTAGATACAGAAAGTGAGCTGCCATCCCTTTTCCCCACCATCATTATCTACATAAACATTACCATCCCTCAGAATAATAAAATGCTTTCTAAGAGGTAGTATAGAGTAGGTGTTAGAGAACGTGGGCTCTAGTGTCACTCAGACCAAGGCTCACATCCTCATTCTGCCAATAGCCATTCTCTTCAAGCTCTATTTCCCTACCTAGAAAATCGCGATACTAAAAATGCTACTTGACTTCATAAAGTTGTCATCAGGATTAAAATAAATCATATACACGAAATGCTTAGCCAAGAGCCTGGTACACAGTGCTCATAAATGCTGACTATTATGATTATTTATGCTTTTAAAAACTCTTTCACATTCACAGCTTCATCTGCATTGAGAAAATCTAGTAGCAGGCTTAGCATGCAAATACAAGAGCATGTATAAGACCACATCAAAATCATCTTGGCGCTGTCTCTCCCTGTTACATTCCTCCCATAACTGGTATTTCCAAACAGAGCTGGCAGGCAAGGAAATAGCATGTCAGTAACATTTAATGTTTCCCCTCCCCAGGTGGAAAAGGACAACACTGAGGACATCATTCATTGAACTGTAAAAATTTTCAAGAACTAAGTACAATAACCTTGCTTTCTCAGTTGTCCCTGGGCATAGACGCTGAGTAAACGCAAGGGAGAAACCCAGGCTGGCCTTCAGGAATCCTGAGTCCTTACCTTCTCAGTACTTACAACTTAGCAGGATTTAGAACAGGTCCCTTAGGCATGTCAGTTGACACTTACAAATAACTGACTTATGTTGTAGCTATTTTGAGGTAAGCATTCATTGTCTCCCTGACATACTGTAAACTCCTTGAGGACAAAAACTTTGACACATACCCTCTTTACTTTCCCTAGAGCATCTAGAATAGTGTTGCCTACATGAAAAGTGCCCAATAAATATGTATTGTTCATTAATAGAGAGACTCAATATTCAGAAAACAAATGGCATTTCGGTGGGTTTGGGGGCATCTGTGAGCCCTTTAGTGGCATGTTCCTAATAGCACCAGGTAATCCGCATGTGTAATTAAGAATTTTATGTGAGTAAGCAGGAATACTCTGGGTGCTATTCCATTGCCTTACCCACTTGTATTAGAGAAAAATGTACTGCCAAAGGAGGTCTATCCAGTCTGGTGCTGACACTCTCCAGGCCTAGAGTATTTGGGTGCTGACTCAAAGGCTGTGGTTTTCCGGCATTGCAGAGCAAGCAGAAGAGAATGGTACCCTTCAGTATTACCCATAAAACCAGCTCTGGGAATCTCTGAGTACAAGGTGTGAATGTTACAAGTAGTAACTCAAATGGAAACAAAATCTCTTTGCCTGCACATGGGTTTAGAACCCTTGGCTGCAGTGAAGAAGAATAGATGGGCATTGGGGACCCCTCCTAAATCCAACATGATGCTTTTACTGTTTTTTTGGTGTTTTTTTGTCTTGGTTTTTGGCTTTTTACTTACTGGAGACTACAGAAGAGAGTTTGGCACCAAAAGGAAAGTATCAAGTAAAACTGAGCACCTGAGAGTTGAAATTTTTAAAACAGCCATTTGGCAACTTCTATTACTTGCTTGTTGACAGTGTAAACTTTGCTTGGCAAGTTGAAAAGCCATACCAAACAAATCCTATTGCTCGCAATTAGAAGCACTTAAATGAGCTAATATAATCAATTATGTCTTTTAATTTGCCAGACAGTATTTACAGGGTTTAATTTTCTGCTGCTACACCTTCCAAATTATCTTCAGGTGGTGTTTGGAATCTAATAGGAAAATGTATTGCAGTTACCTTGATATTATCTGTGTTAAATTCCCCATACACACTTCTTCCCAATCCAACACCCTCTGTATCCCATACCTAGAAATGATTTCATTATATTACATATAGTAAAGAAGAAAAGTCATATTTATGTAATTTTTCTATTTCCCAACATTTATATCATCCTCCTGCCAGTTTGTTCACAAAGTTATATGTAAATCAGCTGCAGTAATTATAGAAGCCAAACACAGAAAAACACTATATAAAAGAGACACATCATGTAACAATAGCTACTTACAGAGAAATAAATTACAAGACTGCTTAATCTCTTACACAGGTTGATGTCATTTAGAAAGAAAGTTTCTTGATCAAAAAAAGAAATAGAGGTAGAATTTCAGGTAGCATAAAAGAGATATACAGACCTACTTGGTGTCTTTGCATGAACCTTCTGCAAGTACTAATACTAATTAGATTAGGGTATTTTAAATATGGTAATGGCTTAGGAAATAACGTAGGATATGGATAAAGGACAACTGTCCCACATAAAAGAGGAACCACTCCACAACTGAGGGACAAGGTCCACAATTCTCTCCCCGTATCGGGAAAGCACGAGAATTCACACATAATAAACAGTGGGGCTTCCCACCTTCATCAGAAATTAACAACCACAGAAATGCAAAGAGCTGCCTTCCTCTTAGAAAACTGCAACCAGATGGTGTTAAAATGATAGAAGCAAAAGCTTCTGGAAACATTAAAAAAGCTTTAATAAAGAAGAAAGGGTAAGAATTCATAATAATTCATCAGTGTTGTTGGGGGGTGTGTGTGTGTGTGTGTGTGTGTGTGTGTGTGTGTTTTGGTTCTCTCCAAGAACTGGAAAGGACCCATATAGTTGCCATATATAAGTATTTTGGTCTACCCAACAGATATTTTATTAGTGAAAAGACAACAACTAAGAATCCACAGAACCCATAGCCATCAGCCTGTATCATCTCTGGAAGATTCCTCAGCTCTCTTTGCTCAGAATGAATTAGTTGTTAAAAGCTAGCTTGTTCACTTAAATTTACCAGCATCTTCATACCAAAAAAGGAGTGTCCAATAGAGGAACCCTTGGAGCTCAGTTCAAACCAGTGTGGAAGAGAAGGTGGAAGAAAGGTTTCAATCCTGAGTTCTGGTGTCATTTTGTCACTATTATCTGTGTGACCTTAGAATGACACTAACCATTCTGGAGTTTGTCATCATTGAGGGTTCTTCCAGCTCATACTTTCAATGAATCAGTGGGATTCTGATCACTAGAAAACTACAGTCCAGTTTCAAAGTTACTTAATTGTTCTTTTTATGTTCATTGAAATCACTCTTGAGTTTGATTAGTGAGAACCATCCTCCCAGAATACCCTGATGAAATGACGTTTCTGAACCTAACGGTGGAACTGGACAGCCACAGCAAAGCCAACCCTCAGGGGGATTCCTTGAAATAGGGAAATTTAGGAGGTATTTAATATAAGTTTTACAGTTAATCCTCAACAATGGAGTTTGAACTGAATGGAGTCCAGGTCTACTTATATGCAGCTTTTCTTCTGCCTCTGCCCTCCCTAAGACAGAAAAACCAACCCTTCCTCTTCCTTCTCCTCCTCAGCTTACTCAATGTGAAGACGATGAGGATGAAGACCTTTGTGATTGTCCACCTCTACTTAATGAACAGTGAATATGTTTTCTCTCCCTTGTGATTTTCTCAGTAACATTTTCTTTTATCCAGCTTACTTTCTTGTAAGGATAAAGTATATAATATATACATAACATACAGAATACATGTTGATTGTTTGTGTTATCAGTAAGGCTTCTGGTCAACAGTAGGCTATTAGCAGTTAGGTTTAGGGGAGTCAAAAGTTGCATGCAGATTTTCTACTGTGTGGTGTATTAGTATCCCTAACCCCCATGTTGTTCCATGGTCAATTGTATATTATATGACATATTAAGAAAAGAGAAAGTCTTTTTTGAAGATACTAGTAGCATATATTGAAATCTAAAATTAAGAAAAAGTATAAGTTTTATAAGTTTTACAGTTAATCCTCAACAATGGAGTTTGAACTGGAGTTCATAAATAATCATTTGGAGTTTCCATAAATAATCATTTGTTCTACCACACAGAGATAATCACTATTAACATTTTAGAATATATATCCATTTTTTTTTTTTTGCTATGTAGAGGTAGATATGCTTTTTTAAACAAATTGGGATCTGCTCTATTGACTCTTGTCATTTTCACTTAGTGAAGTATCTTAAGCATTTTCACATGGCCTTAAAAACTTCTTTAAGATCATTATTTTTAATGCTACACAGTATTCTGGATATAGATGTACCATAACTTATTTAACCAACCCCCTATTGTTTGACATTTAAGTTGTTTCCACTGCTTGCTATTATATAAAATGTTGTGATAAATATCATCATACATAAATCTTTGGGCACATCTCTGATTATTGCTTTAAGATAAATTCCCAGGCTTGGAATTAACGGGGCCAAAGGGTATGAATATGTTTAAGATCTTTGACAAATTTGTCAAATTGCTCTCCAAGAGGCTTGTTCCAGTTTACAGGCCCACCAGCCATGTAGGAAGTGACCAAGAATTTTGATAAATGTCAATAAATGCTTAGTAAAGATAAAGAACCCTAGACACTTGTTAGAGAATAATTTTATACAGCATAATTTTAAACAGCATGTAACCCATACAGCCTATCTTCTTCTCACATGGGATTCGTTCTGAGAGAACTTTGTTTCAGTTAAACTCTTTTATTGTGTGGCTTATTTTAACATTGACATTAGAGGGTTATCAAAAAAAAAAAAGATCAAAGATATGAGATTCTTAAAGTTCACTGGCTACTACGTGTGATTTTGTGTACTGAGTTTTGCCTTCTATGAACATTTCTTCCTTTTACAAAGGAAAATGGTGGAAAATATATATTATTTAATTTGCTAAAAATATTATATAGCTAAATTTACAGACTTAAATCTCATCCAAAGAATGAGATGCATCTGTTTTTATGTTAAAAAAAAAAAAAAAGAATTCACCTGGGTGCAGTGAGTGGCTCTGCCTATAAACTCAGCAGTTTGAGAGGCCAAAGTGGGAGGACCACTTGAGGCCAGGAGTTCTAAACTAGCCTGGACAACATTGCAAGATCCCATTTCTACTAAATACTTAAAAATTAGCCAGGTGTGGTGGCATGCACCTGTAGTCCCAGCTACTCTGGTGGATGAAGTGGGAGGATCATTTGAGCCTAGGAGTTGGAGGCTGCAATGAAATATGATTGTGCCACTGCACTGCAACCTGGGTAACACAGAGAGACCCTGTCTCTTCAAAAAAAAGAATTTTTTGAAGCAATACTTTGAAATTAATTTCTTCTCTTAACTGCTATGGACGGCAGAAACAAATCAAATGCTAATATTCCCATTTTCCAGGTGGAGGAACAAACCCAGCAGTGTAAATTGCCTTTGCCAAAATCAGCAAACAGTAAAACTACCACAAAACTAATTTCTTTATTTTTTAATGTTCTAGGATCTGTGTTAGCACATTCTACTACATGTTGAAAAAATAAGCAATACTTGTGTTGCACACATCTCAACAAAGGAAAGTCTTTTCCAAGGTGATGGACAGCTGGCAGGAACAGATGGCTGGGAGCAGAATGTTCCAGCCAGGGGCTCTGACAAACAGATGGGTCCCAATGTGCTTAGTCTCCACCACAAGCTCAGTGGGCCACTGGCCTTAGGAGCCTTAAAGAGGTTGCTGCTGTCATCTGGCCCAGGGTTTGGAACTGTGGAAACACACAGACCCCAAATGCAGAGATGAGAGTTATTATTGGCCAGAAATTGGATGTCTAATTGTAAATTAGCCTGGTTCTCTGACAAGATACTGAGAAGAATAATTCAATTGGAAGTTGATACAAATTTGGTTACAATGATGTCTTTGCTTAGAGTGTATTTTTGCCTGTTCTCTTTGTATTAAGATCCTACCTAATTCTTCAAGTTCACCTCAAATATTGTCTCTTTCTTGATTCTCCAGCCAGAAGTAATCTCAGTTGACCCTGTACTTTCAAAGCCCTTTATCTCTATCTCCCATTACACTTAACATTTCCTATCTCATATTAAAATGACTTATTCACATGTCACATTCTAGCCTCAATGAGCTGACAGTCTGGTTGAGATCACTGCCCCTTTTTTTCCACATGACTCATAATACATTGTAGCAGAAGCTGTTCAAAATATTTATAGAATAACTGAAAATGAAATGTATTGTATAGTCCAAGAGTGGTGGCTCACACCTGTAATTGCAGCACTCTGGGAGGCTGACGCAGGTGGATGGCTTCAGCCCTTGAGTTCAAGACCAGCCTGGGTAACATGGCAAAACCCCATCTCCACACACACACACACACACACACACACACACAAATTACATAAATTAGCTGGGCGTGTTGTCATGCACCTGTAGTCCTAGCAACTTAGGAGGCTGAAGTGGGAAAATTGCTTGAGCCTGGGAAGTTAAGGCTGCAGTGAACCGAGATGGTTCCACTGCACTCCAGCCTGACCCTGTCTCAGTTAAAAAAAAAAAAAAAAAAAAGTTGCATGTAGACACTTCCTGACAATGTCAATTCTATTAAATAACTCAGATACAAATCAACATCTCTTGAACTTCTAAAAGTTGCCTGAAGGGACCCAAGATGAATTGTTATCTACATGTAGATTTTTTTTCCCCTTAAAACACAAAACTTAATTAGCTTTAAATGTTTTGTTTCTATAAATTTAAAAAAGAACACCAAAGGGAAAGATGAGAAATGATTGATAGCATGTTGCGTTAACAAATTCACCATTCTGGGATGTTTTCTCATCTTGTTTTAAAACAGCCAGATTTTCAACATTATAAATATGAATTAACTTTCCCATCTTTGTACAGGAGGACTCAAGTGTGATATCCCTGCTTAGAAACAGTCTTGATGGTAAAAATGAAGATACCACCCTTGTCAAAATTATATGTTTCTTCTAGAAACGGCTACTATTCACTCCTCTTTTCTAGGACTGGCTTCCTTCCCAGTGGCTTAGGAAAGCTTTAGCCCCTCAGCAGGAACAAAAAGGCTCAGAATAGAGACCTAGAAAAACAGTAAAGAAAGCAACATTCTATTTTTAAATCACAGGACTCTTTTGAATATTCTTTAAGTAAGAACATTCTAGTTTGTTATTACAAATAAAATGTTTGTAAAAGGAACATACGCAGAGTCTATTAAACACCTGATTGAAGGTACAACTGATAAAAGTATGCAGAGTGGCAAAAAATTTAAAAGATCCCAATAATGCATGCAGCATTCACAGTAAGTTAGAGGAAAATCATATGTAGAGCAATACCTGTGGGGTCATGGGACCAGAGCTACTAGATTTATTACCCAGGGAATGTCACCATAGAGGCTGGGATAGATGTGTTTAGTATATCCAAAAGGCTGACCACAGGCTTCCATCGAGGGAAAGCTGTATTGGCAACCTTCCTTTGTAACAATAATCCGGTGTGAGCAAGATAATTATGCAATTACGAATAGACCAATCAAACACATTTTATACAATGAACACTTATAAGACTGAGTATGAAGATTCGGGAAAATTGCTGAGGCCACAGAAGCAATGGTCAGAAAACCAGTTAAATATATCTCTTGCAATGTTCAATTGAAGGAAAAGCTGCCCTGCAGCCATAGTCCTTGTGTGTGCTGAGGAAAAGCAATGTGGCTTAAAAGTAGCAAAGGACTGAGATTCAGGAGATGTGGATTCAACTGTCAGTTCTGTTACTAATCAATGGAAACATGATCTTGTCTATTAAAGTGAATCTTTGACTCATGAGTATGTCATAAGGGAAAGATCAGAAAACCTTGAATGGGTGGTATGCCAGTTCTTACTAGCTCAAGGGATTTGCAACCACAAGTGTTATTACCCAAATCATTGTTGAGAGGTGACTTTTGATTCCAGGTTTTCCTTAGTTCCTTTGTTAGAAAATGGTAGAATTGGCTATCACTAACCGCTGTCTAGACACCTGTAATCAGAACAATGTTTTTCTCTGAGATAACAATGGGAAAAGTAGTTTGATATTGAAAGGAAACCATTTCATGCTGCCTTTCTAATAATATAGCACTCGTTTCTTAATTTAGAGGTTTCATGAAACTTTATGGCTTCAGGGAAACTTGCCAAAATTATGGAGTAAGTTCTATAAACTTATAAATTGCTATAAATTTCTTATTTTTTCATAGAATAAAGATGTCTGATCAATTTTTTAAATACTTCATGATATATGCTTGTGTAAATGAGTACATAATCATTCTTATTTATATTGTGAAAACCCAAAGTAATTTAGTTAATTTTATTTATGTCACCTCTCAAAAAGTAAGAGCAGTGCATTAGAGGTTTCTACTATTAGAATAGTTGTCAATTTATCATTTATTTACTTGTAATTTTGGCCTTAAATAATCCGATTCTGCATTGGTTTAAAAAATTAATGTTTCATTTCAAAAGGGTGGTGTACACCCTTTACTAATATAAACTGTTTTTGTTTCATGTAATGCTTTTTGTTTTGTTTCGCTCTTCTATAATATTACTAGTTGTGACCTCTAGTTTTTGCCATCATTTTTGGTTTTTGTCCTTTATAACATGCATATATTCAGCCACCAGATATTTCTTTGCTTATTGATTCATATTTAGTCTTTTCGAGTTATTTTGTTTTAATTTTATGCCTTTTATATAATCTGATAACTTTTATTTCACTAAGCGAATTTCTTCCACTTATACTCATTTTTATAAGAAACATGTTGAGTCTTGAGGTTTCATTTTGGTTTGTTACTGTTTCTGTTTTTATACTTCTATTGTTTCCTACCTTTTTCTTGCAGTCTTTGTTTCCTTAGTGTTAATTTTTTGTTCTATTCTGATCATTTAAGAGATTTATTGTCTTTTCAAGTTCTTTTTAACTATTAATTATATACTTCAACCTCTATTTATTTACTTAACTTCAGACGGTGTCTTTTGACTTCCAAGATGAAAGGTGAGGAAATTAGTGCTCTCTTGTCCTAACTCCCCTCTTCCCTCTCTCCCTGCAGATTCTTCAGTTACATCATTATCATTTCACATTGTCAAGGTTTATGTCAGTTACGGCCTCTTTTGTGATTAAAACCCTCCATAGCAGCTTTTATATATATATATATTTTTTTTTTTTTTTTTTTTTAATGAATTCATTGTTTGCCCCTTGGTCTTTCATACTGCTGCTTTTTCATCCCTGAATTCTTTATTTAATTTCATTTAGGGTTTCATCATGAAGTAATTGCTTCAAAACCACTGATAAGCCTAACACTCCTCAATGACTCTCATGTTGAAGAATGCCTTTCTTGATGCGCTTGGTTTCTCAAGTCACCCGCTTGGCCCTTTTCCAAGTGTACTTTCTTTCCTTTGTTTCCTTTCCTTCCTTTCCCTAAAGCTTTTTAAGAAACTTCCACTTTTGCTCTGAAATTTGCCTTGGTCTCCTTTTCTGCCTTATGCCCCTCAGTCAAATTCTTTCTTCTGAGGAGGCAAGAATTGAGGTTGCTGCAGACCCATAAGGAGTCAGCCCTGGTAACTTGGATACCTTCCACCGGTTACATATTCGGTGCCACATGACCTGGATACTACCCCCAGTGGTAAGAGATCTCTATGCTGTGCCTTCTTCAGTCGGAGGCACTTGACCCCCATGAGCAGCTGCATGGTGTTTCTCTCTTTCTTTCTCTCTCTCTCTCTTCCCCTCTCTCTCTCCTAAAGAAAAAAAAATCCCTTTCTTTTCACATGATTGATAATCTGATGTGGAATAAAATACTTATGTCTACTTTTTACCCCTATAAAAATCTGTATACATTGTATTCACCTTATTTTAAATTTAAATAATACAGTGAAATAAGCCAAATTCAGCCTTAAGAAAAACCCCTCACTTCTTCTACATCTCTTATTCTAGGTTATTTTTCTTTTCCTGAATCACTGTACTTTTTAGGACAATTGGTTGAGGGAAGTTTTATTAAATTTGGAATCCTTTTCTCTCATTAAGAATGATTCACATATTGCCTTCCCCTTATTTTACACATCTCTTTTCCTCTTTGGAGTTGCCTTCATCTTTTGGTTCTTCTCCATTTGGTTTTATATGATCTCCTCGAACATTTTCTCCATGTCCCTGACTCTCTTTTAGTGACATCTATCCTACTCGCTTCTTCTAACATGGCTCTCCATTCTGGTAAAATTTTTCAGTTTCTTTCTTACCCATTTATGCCCAGCATTCCATTATTGGAACGCTAAGCTTGTAGGAGTTATTTATATCCTACTGCTCAAGGTTATCATCAAGATCTGATTTTTCACACAAAAAAATTTGCAACCTCCAGCATAAATGGGTTCTGCCATCTATTTTTCATGTTTTTTTACTTTATTTTTTAGTTCTGTATCTTTTTATTTCAGTTGCTTTTTCAAAAACTTAGAGGATTATTTTTCTTTTCCTATTCTCTTTAGAATAAAAACATATTAGCTACATGATCTTAAGTGAGGGACTTGCCTAAGAAAACTCAGTTTTCTCATCTATGTAACAAAAAAAAGATAGTAATAATATCTCCCTACTTCACTACCTAATTTACGGATTTGTTGTAAATATCAACAAAATGATGTTTAAAACACTTTTTAACTTGTACAGTAACTTATAAACATGTTATTCACAAATGGCACATTGTAGATAACATATCATGTTACAGATGGCAATACACAGCAACACATAGCAGTACATTTGTTTACAACCAGAATCAAAAACACTGCCTACAATAAACACTGTAAAGATGAATATTACATATAAAACTACTATTAGCCACTGTTTACTGAGACTTAAAATAAACCAGACACCACAATAATCACATATATTAGGTCACTGGGATATATAGAGTACAGGTTTTATAGGTGGGATTTCTGAGAATCAGAAAGCTTAAGTGCACTGCCCAAGGTCATAGCATTTGTAAATAACAGTGCTGGGATACAATGATTGTGCCTGATATGAAGTTCATGCTCTTTCCACCAGATCAATCATAAATAAGAAGAAAACCAAAAGAAAAAAAAATTAATTTTAAGTTACATATCCATTCTAATCCCCTTTAGTAGCCTCAAATTTGTTTATTTATTAACATTTATTGGTAAATTTTAGGTATGTTTTAATAGACTTCATTATTTTTCTTTGAGGCAGGATATTCTGTTGCCCAGCCTGGAGTGCAGTGGCATGATCATAGCTCACTGCGGCCTCCAACTCCTGGATTGAAGCAATCCTCCTGCCTCAGCCTCTCAAAGCACACACCACCACATTCAGCTAATTAAAAGACAAACAACAACAACAACAACAACAAATATTGTAGAGACATCTTGCTATGTTGCCCAGGTAGGTCTTGAACTCCTGGCCTCAAGTGATCCTCCTACCTCAGCCTCTGAAAGTGCTGGGAATACAGGCATGAGCCACCGTGCCTGGATGACTTGATTTTTTAGAGAAACTTTAGGTTCACAGCAAAATTGAGTGGAAGATACAGAGAATTCCCATATAACACTGCCTCACATTTGCACCCCCTACCCATTAACAACACCCTAGACCAGAGTGGTACATTTATAACTGATGAACCTACATTGACACATCATTATCCCCTATGTCCACAGTTTAATTAGGGTTGATTCTTAGAGTTGTATATTCTATGGGTTTTGACTAATGTATAATGGCACACTCATCATCATAGCATCTATCATGCAGTGTAGTTTCACTCACCTAAAAGTCCTCTGTGCTTCACCTATTCACTGCTGCCTCATTGTCTCCATAGTTTTGTCTTTTCCAGACTATTCTATAGTTTAAATCATACAGTATATGGCCTCTTCTGATTGGTTTCTTTCCCTTAGTGTTATGTACTTAAGGTTCTTCTGTATCTTTTCATGGCTTGATACCTCTGAATAATATTCCATTTGTCTAGATGTTTTGTTTTGAGCACTGAATAATATTCCATTGTCTAGATGTACCACAGTTTATTTATCTATTCACCTACTGAAGGAAATCTTAGTTGCTTTCAAGTTTTGGCAGTTACAAATAAAGCTGCTATAAACATGCATATGTAGGTTTCTGTGCAGACACAGTCTTCAATTCATCTGGGTAAACAGAAAGCAATGCAGTTGCTGGGTCATATGGTAAGAGTATGTTTAGTTTCTTGAGAAACTATCAAACTGTCTTCCAAAGTGGCTTCACCATTTTGCTTTCCCACCAGCAATGAATGAGAGTCTATGTTGCTCCATATCCTCACCAACAATTAATGTTGCCATAGTTTTGGATTTTCTGCATTCTAATAGGTATGTAATGCTATCTTCTTGTTTTAATTTGCAATTTCCTAATGAAATATAATGTTAAGCATCTTTTCATATGCTTATTTGCCACCTGTGTATTTTTTGGGTGAGTTGTCCAGATCTTTGGCCCATTTTTTAATCAGGTTGTTAATTTTTTATTATTGAGTTTTGAGAGATCTTTGTATATTTTAGATAACAGTCCTTTATAAGATATGTCTTTTGCCAGTATTCTCTCTGTCTGTGGAATGTCTTCTCATTATTTTGACAGTGTCTTTCACAGAGCAGAAATTTTTAATGAGTCTAGTTTATTAATTATGTATTTCTTGGAAATAAGTGCCTTTTGTGCTATATCTAAAAAGTTATTGCCAAACCCAAGGTCATCTATATTTTCTCAAGTCATCCTCTAAAAGTTCAAATTTATTTTTTATGTTCTTTCAATATCTCCAATTCCCTAACACCCTTATTGATCTCCACCTAGCATCGGCTTTATTTTTCATTAAATTTTACATTTACATTAAAATTGTGCATATAAATGTACATTATAAATACATGTATACCTACATAAATGTGTTATATGTGTTTGTGTGTTTGTTTCCATGATTTCAAAATATATAAAATTTTTTCATAAATAATTTTGGATCACAAGGTCAGGAGATCGAGACAATCCTGGCTAACATGGTGAAACCCCGTCTCTACTAAAAAACATACAAAAAACTAGCCGGGCGTGGTGGTGGGCACCTGTAGTCCTAGCTACTTGGGAGGCTGAGGCAGGAGAATGGTGTAAACCCAGGAGGCGGAGCTTGCAGTGAGCTGGGATCCGGTCACTCCAGCCTGGGTGACAGAGCGAGACTCCATCTCAAAAAAATAAAAAATAAAAATAAATAAATAAATAAAAGCACTTATAGGACTAATGATGTGACTGAATGTCATGGCAATGTCAAATTACTATAAAAGTTTCTGAACACTCATTCTTCATTTCTAATACTAATTATATCGCAGACCAGTATGAAACACTTCACAGCCCATCATCTATCTATAGACAACACTTTGAGTAGTCCTGCAAAATTGGATCAGCATAGCCAAATGTTGCTGTCTTGAAAAGACTAACAAAATCATTATATTCCTGCAAAGACAGATCAAGGAAAACAGAGAGAGGGTAACACAGAATGAGAAAAGGGCCATCACTACAGATCCTATAAACATAAATGAATCATAACAGTATACATTAAATAACTTTACCAATTGGATTAAAAATTGACATATTCCTAGAAAAAGGTAACTCATCAAAACTGACAACAAATATTTAAAAATCATTATTATTTATTTATTTTAAAGACAGAGCTGTTGAGTCGAGGTCAGGGCATCACGGCAGATGGAAGCAGAACTAGATTGCAGCTCCGACTCAAATGGACAGAGCAGCATGCAGAGGCTCGCATTGTGAATTTTAATTCCAGAACAACTGCAAGAACCAACCAGGAATTCCAAGAGGACCCACAGACCCTCTGAAGGAAGCAGATTGCTCCTGCAGGACCCAGGAGACAGCACCAATACTGTGAGTGCCCAAACTGTGAATGCCCACATTGTCTACCCTCGAGCACATATCCCCACTTGGGAAACTGAAGGTCTAGCTTACTGAAGGAGATTCCAACCTCACCTGGAGCTGAGTTCATTTAGAGAGCCAAGTGAAATACAGGGGTAGAGGAAGCAGCAAGAAAGGCCCTGTGAGCTCACTGGGTCCCCAAGAAGGCCATTCCTGCCTGGCATCACAGGGATTTTTCAGGAGGGTAAACAGAAGAACAGGGAAAGTGCCACAGGGAGAAGGAAATCTCCAGCTTGAACTGGTCAAGAAACCTCCTGGCCAGAACTCTGGGGAAGTAATGAATCTGGTATGCAGACTCCACAGGCGGGGGAAGCACAAAAGCCCTACTTGCTTTTGCAGCTGAGAGGCAGGTAGCCTGGGGCAAGTTCTCAGCCCTGGTTCCCCACTGCCTGGAAACAGACTCAGTACTGTTAATGGGTCGTGGTGGGAGTCAAAAAGATGCTTTGGATTGTGTAGGAACTGAGTGAGGCCAGTGACTGTCAGCCTTCTCCCACTTCCCTGACAATCTGCATGACTCCACAGAAGCAGCCATAATGCTAGGTACACAACTCCATTGACCTAGAAACCTTACCCCCATCCCCCACAGCAGCTGCAGCAAGACCCACCTGAGGAGAATCTGAGCTCACATACGCCTAGCCCTGCCCCCACCTGATGGTCCTACCCTACTCACCCTGGTAACTGAACACAAATAACATAGTCTTGGGAGTTCTAGAGCCCCATGTAACATCTGTTCCTTCCTACACTACCACAGCTGATGCTCTCTGGAAAGTGCCACCTCCCAGCAGGAGGCAAACCAGCACAAAAATAGAGCATTAAACCACCAAATCTAAGAACCCTCACCGAGACCATTTCACCCCCTGCCACCTCCACTGGAACAGGTGCTGGTATCCACAGCTGAAAGATCCATAGATAGTTCACATCATAGGACTGTGCAGACAACCCCTAGTACCAGGCCAAAGCCAGGTAGACTTGCTGGGTGGCTAGATCCAGAAGACAGATAACAATCACTACACCTCATCTCTCAGGAATCCACATCCATAAGAAAAAGAGGAGAGTACTACATCAAGGGAACACTCCTTGGGACAAAAGAAGTTGAACAACAGGCTTCAGAACTAGACCTTCCCTCTGACAGAGCCTACCCAAATGAGAAGGAACCAGAAAAGCAACCCCGGTAATATGACAAAACAAGGCTCTCTAACACCCCAAAAAAATCACACTAGTTCACCAGCAATGGATCCAAACCAAGAAAATATCCCTGATTTACCTGAAAAAGAATTCAGGAGGTTAATTATGAAGCTTAATTATTAAGCTAATATTAAGCTGATCAGGGAGGCACCAGAAGAAGGCAAAGCCCAATGCAAGGAAATAAAATATATATATATATACACACACACACATATATATGTATGTATATATCTTGTATATGTGTGTGTATATATATATACACACACACACACATACATACAAGAAGTGAAGAGATACATAGCCAAGGAAATAGATAGCTTAAAGAAAAACAATCAAAACTTCAGGAAACATTGGAAACACTTATAGAAATGCAAAATACTCTGGAAAGTCTCAGCAATGGAATTGAACAAGTTGAAGAAAGAAATTCAGAGCTTGAAGACAAAGTCCTCGAATTAACCCAATCCAAAAAAGACATAGAAAAAAAGAATAAGAAAATATAAACAAAACCTCCAAGAAGTCTGGGATTATGTTAAATGGCCACATCTCACAATAATCAGTGTTCCTGAGGAAGAAGAGAAATCTAAAATTTTGGAAGACATATTTGGGGAAATAATTGAGGAAAACTTCCCCAACCTCATTAGAGCCCTAGACATCCAACTACAAGAAGCACAAAGAACACCTGGGAAATTCATCACAAAAAGATCATCGCTTAGGCACATTATCATTAGGTTAACTGAAGTTAAGGTGAAAGAAAGAATCTTAAGAACTGTGAGACAAAAGCACCAGGTAACCTATAAAGGAAAACCTATCAGATTAACAGCAGATTTCTCAGCAGAACCACTAAAGCTAGAAGGGATTGGGACCCTATCTTCAGCCTCCTCAAACAAAAGAATTATCAGTCAAGAATTTTGTATCCAGCAAAACTAAGCATTGCATATGAAGGAAAGATGCAGTTGTTTTCAGACAAACAAAATGCTGAGAGAATCTGCCACTACCAAGCCACCACTATAAGAACTGCTAAAAGGAGCTCTAAATATTGAAACAAATCCTGCAAACACATCAAAACACAACATCTTTAAAGCATAAATCTCACAGGACCTAAATATCAAAAATACAACTTAAAAAACAAAAACAAAAAACTAAACTACACAGACAAAAACAGTATGATGAATGGAATGGTACCTCACATCTCAATACTAACATTGAAAGAAAATGGCCTAAATGCACCACTTACCATATACAGAACCGCAGAATGGATAGCAATTCACCAAACAACTATCTGCTGCCTTCAAGAGACTCACCTAACATGTAATGATTCACATAAACTTAAAGGGGTGGAAAAAGGTATTTCATTCAAATGGACACCAAAAACAAGCAAGAGCAGCTATTCTTATATCAGACAAAAGAAACTTTAAAGTAACAGCAGTTTAAAAAGACAATGAGGGATATTATATGATGGTAAAAGGCTTCCTCCAACAGGAAAATATCACAATCCTAAATATATATAACATTGAAGCTCCCAAATTTAGAAAATAATTACTAATAGACTTAAGAAATGAGATAGCATCATAAAAATAGTGAAAGACTTTAATACTTTATTGACAGCACTACACAGGTCATCAAGCCAGAAAGTCAACAAAGAAACAATGGTTTTAAACTACACCTTGAAAAAAAACGGATTTAACAGATATATAAAGGACATTCCATCCAACAACCACAGAATACACATTCAATTCAAAAGTGCATGGAACTTTCTCCAAGATAGACCATACGAGAGGCTACAAAACAAGCCTCAATAAATTAAAGAAAATTGAAATCATATCAAAAAATCTCTCAGACCACAGTGAAATAAAATGGGAAATCAACTCCAAAAGGAACCTTCAAAACCATGCAAATACATGGAAAACAAATAACCTGCTCCTAAATTAGCACTGGGTCAAAAGTGAAATCAAGATGGAAATTTAAAAATTCTTCAAACTGGACGACAAAAATGACACAACCTATCAAAACATCTGTGAGATAGCAAAGGCAGTGCTAAGAGGAACGTTCATAGCCCTAAACGCCTACACTAAAAAGTCTGAAAGAGTACAAACTGACTATCTGAGCTCACACCTCAAAGAAGTAGAGAAACAAGAACAAACAAAACCCAAACCTAGCAGAAGAATGGAAATGACCAGATCAGAGCAGAACTAAATGAAATTAAAACAAACAAACAAAAAAATACAAAAGATAAATGAAATGAAAAGCTGGTTCTTTGAAATGATAAATATAATTGATGAACCATTCGCAAGACTAACCAGGAAAAGAAGAGAGAAAATCCAAATAAACTCAATACGAAATGAAACAGGAGATATTACAACTGACACCACAAAAATACAAAAGATCATTGAAGGCTACTATGAACACCTTCATGCACATAAACTAGAAAACCTAGAACAGATGGATAAATTCCTGGAAAGATACAACCCTCCTAGCTTAAATCAGGGAGAATTAGATACTCTGAACACACCAGTAACAAGCAGCGAGAAAGAAATGGTAACTTAAAAATTACCAAAAACAAAGTCCAGAACCAGACGGATTCAAAGCAGAATTCTACCAGACATTCAAAGAAGAATTGGTACCAATCCTTTTGACACTATTCCACAAGATAGAGAACAAAATCATTCTATGAAGCCAGCATCACCCTAATACCCAAACCAGGAAAGGACATAACCAAAAAAGAAAAGAAAACTACAGGCCAATATCCCTGATGAACATAGATGCTAAAATCTTTAACAAAATACCAGTTAATCAAATTCAACAACATATCAAAAAGATAATCCACCATGATCAAGTGGGTTTTATACCAGAGATGCAGGGATGATTTAACATATGCAAGTCAGTAAATGTGATACACCACATTAATAGAATTAAAAACAAAAATTACATGATCAGCTCAATAAATGCAGATAAAGCATTCAACAAAATCCAGCATCGCTTTATGATTAAAACTCTCAGAAAAATCAACCTAGAAGGGACATACCTCAAGGCATTAAAAGCATGTATGACAAACCTATATCCAACATAATGCTGAATGGGGAAAAGTTGAAAGCATTCCCTCTGAGAACTGGAACAATGACAAGGATGCCCACTCTCACCATTCCTCTTCAGCATAGTACTGGAAGTCCTAGCCAGAGCAATCAGACAAAAGAAAGAAATAAAGGACATTCAAATCAGTAAAGAGTAAGTCAGACTCTCACTGTTTGCTGATGATATGTTTGTTTACCTTGAAAACCCTAAGGACTCCTCCAGAAAACTACTAGAACTTGTAAAAGAATTCAGCAAAGTTTTTAGATACAAAATTAATGTACACAAATCAGTAGATCTTCTATACACCAACAGCAAACATGCTGATAATCAAATAAGAACACAACCCATTTTACAATAGCTACAAAGAGAAAAAAAAAAAAAATACTTACAAATGTACCGAACCAAGGAGTCAAAATACCTCTACAAGGAAAACTACAAAACACTGCTGAAAGAAATCATAGATGACAGTAACAAATGGAAACACATCCCATGTTCCATGGATGGGTACAATCAATATTATGAAAAATTACCATACTGCCAAAAGCAATCTACAAATTCCATGCAATTCCCATCAAAATACCACCATCATACAACACAGAAATTAGAAAAAACAATTCTAAAATTCATATGGAAC
Source organism: Trachypithecus francoisi (assembly GCF_009764315.1). Taxonomy (NCBI): domain Eukaryota; kingdom Metazoa; phylum Chordata; class Mammalia; order Primates; family Cercopithecidae; genus Trachypithecus; species Trachypithecus francoisi. Next base: position 21,735,578 of record NW_022681431.1, on the reverse strand, counting down.
CAAAAAAAGTACCCACATAGCCAAACCAAGACTAAGCAAAAAGAACAAATCTGGAGGCATCACACTACCTGATTTCAAACTATACTATAAGGTCATAGTCACCAAAACAGCATGGCACTGGTATAAAATAGGCACATAGGTTAATGGAACAGAATAGAGAACCCAGAAATAAACCAAAATACAGCCAACTGATCTTTGACAAAGAAAACAAAAACTTAAAGTGTGAAAAGGACACCTTTTCAACAAATGGTGCTGGGATAATTGGCTAGCTATATGGAGAAGGAAGAAACTGGATCCTCATTTCTCACATTATACAAAAATCAACTCAAGATGGATGAAGGGCTTAAACCTAAGACCTGAAGCCATAATAATTCTAGAAGATAACACTGGAAAAATCCTTCTAGACGTTGGCTTAGGCAAGGATTTCATGACCAAGAACCCAAAAGTAAATGCAATAATAACAAAGATAAATAGCTGGGACTTAATTAAACTAAAAAGTATTTGCATGGCAAAAGAACAGTCAGCAGAGTAAACAGACAACCCACAGAGTAGGACAAAATCTTCATAATCTATACATCTGACAAAGTACTAATATCCAGAATCTACAATGAACTAAAACAAATCAGCAAAAAAAAAAAAAAAAAAAAAAAAAATCCCATCGAAAAGGGGCTAAGGACATGAATAGACAATTCTCAAAAGAAGATATACAAATGGCCAATGAACATATGAAAAAAATGCTCAACATCACTAATGATCAGGAAAATGGAAACCAAAACCACAATTAAATACCACCTTACTCCTGCAAGAATGGCCATAATCAAAAAAATCAAAAAACAGTAGATGTTGGCATAGATGTAGTGATCAAGGAACACTAATACACTGCTGGTAGGAATGTAAACTAGTATGACTACTATGGAAAACAGTGTGGAGATTCCTTAAAGAACTAAAAGTAGAACTACCATTTGATCCAGCAATCCTACTACTGTGTACCCAGAGGAAAATAAGTCATTATACAAAAAAGTTACTTGCACATGCATTTATAGCAGCAAAATTTGCAACTGAAAACCATGGAAGCAGCCCAAATGCCCATCAATCAATGAATAAAGAAATGTGAGATATAATACATATATATATATTTGATGGAATATTACTCAGCCATGAAAAGGAATAAATTAATGGCATGCATGACCTGGATGAGATTGGAGGCTATTATTCTAAGTGAAGTAACTCGGAAATGGAAAATCAAACATCATATATTCTCACTTATATGTGGGAGCTAAGCTCTGAGGACACAAATGCGTAAGAATGATACAATGGACTTTGGGGACTTGGGAGGAAGGGTGGGAGCGGGAGAGGGATAAAGACTACAAATAGGGTGCAGTGTATACTGTTCAGTGTACACAGGTGCACCAAAATCTCACAATCACCCCTAAAGAACTTACGCATGTAACCAAACACCACCTATACCCTCATAACATATGAAAAAAATTTTTTTAAGTTTAAATATTTAAAAACTAGAAAAAAGAGCTATTAAAGGAATTGAATCCTTTAAATTTTTGAAATTAAAGGAATTTTCCAATGACTCCTCTAAAAAAAATTAAAAATAGAAAAGCCTGGATGATTTCCAAATATTTAAGGAAAAAAAAACACCAATTTTACACAAATTTATGCAGGAATATTTTTAAAGAGAAATGTTTTCCAGCCAATTTTGTATGACCAGCATGCCAGCATGACATTAATACTAAAACTTGATAAAGAAAATTAGAAGCCAACCTTTCTTATACCAAAATTCACTTTAAAATTTAGCAAACAATTATGGGACATATAAAATGATGATTCATCAATACTAAGTGGGCTTGATTCCAGAAATGTAAAATTGGTTAACACATTTGAAAATCAATTAATGTAATTAAACCCATTAAGGAGAAAATTTCTATTATTTCAATGGACACAGGAAGTTCATTTGATAAAATTTAATACCCATTTGTGATACTTTTTAACTCTTAGTAAACTAGAAAAGGAAGAGAACTTCTTCCTTAGTCTGACGAATAACAGCTACAAAAAAACCTATAGCAAACATAAAGTTAATACTAAATATCAAAAGCTTTCACTTTCAGATCTTAAATAAGATAAGGCTGTCAGCTAACATCCCTTCCATTAAACAGTATACTGACTATCTTAGGACAATAAAGCAAAAAGAAGAAATAAAAGGCATGATAATTTGAAAGAAAAAAGTAAACTGCCATTATTCAGAGACCACGTGATTACTACATACAGGCATTCCCAAAGAAGCTACAATTAGAATTAATAAGTAACTTGAAAAATATTTATGCAGATATTTTCCTATGCCATGTTCTAGAGGCTTTATCATTTTACTTGTCACACATATGTAGAGCTACAACCCACTGGAAATACTTTTGTGTATTTTGTGTAAGGTAGGGGGTCAAATTTTTATTTTTTTACATAGGGATACTAAATTAACTTAGTATCAAGGATTTAAAATACATCCTCTCACCACTTCTCTTCAGTGCCATGGATTTTTAAATCAACTATGAATTCCATGTGATTCTGAACCCTGTCTTCTGTACCATTTACCTCTGTGTGTGTCCTTGTGTCAATAGCACATTATCTGAAAACTCTCCAATATTGTTCATCTTTAAAATCACCAGGCCGGGCATGGTGGCTCATGCCTGTAATCACAGCACTTTGGGAGGCCAAGGCAGGCAGATCACGAGGTCAGGAGTACAAGACCGGCCTGACCAGCATGGTGAAATCCCGTCTCTACTAAAAATACAAAAATTAGCTGGGAATGTTGGAACACACCTGTAATCCCAGTTACTTGGGAGACTGAGGCAGGAGAATTGCTTGACCACAGCAGGCAGAAGTTGCAGTGAACTGAGATTGCACCACTGCACTCTAGTCTGGGCAACAGAGAGAGACTCCATCTCAAAAAAAAAAAAAAAAATTGCCTTAGCTATTCTTGGCCTTTTACATTTCCATATCCATTTTAGAATCAGCATGCCAACATTCACAAGAAAGAAAAATTTTTACCAATTATATATTATACATATATAATTATTATGTTAAGACATATAATGCTTATATCTTTCTTATCTCAAAGTTAATATACTTGTTAAGAAACATTTGCTGTGTATGCAGTAACATCACTTCTCTCAGTAAGTCAGATGCACATCTGTTAACATACTGCATGCCTTTTAAAACATTTACAGGTGGTGCTTAGGCTACTTATTGTATTGGGAATTCATTTTGAGTCATTTCCTGAATTGTATTTTGTTTAAAGTGTTGTATTGAGTTTAAAGCATGTAAATATAAATATTCTCTGCATAAACATCCACCTCAAAAATGTCCTGGAGAGAAATATTTATGCCTCATGAAGTTTGGTTATTAAAAACTAAGTGGCATCAAACAGGAAGATGTTCTGAGAGGTATGCCAGTAGTCACTTCATGGAACAAGAAGACAGAAATGCCATGAAATGTCACCTGTTGGCCAGGTGTGGTGGCTCATGCCTGTAATCCCAGCACTTTGGGAGGCTAAGGTGGGAGGTTGTCTTGAGATCAAGAGTTCAAGAGCAGCCTGGGCAACATAGGGAGATTCCATCTCTATAAAATAAAAATTAGGCAGGTGTAGTAGAATGTACCTATGGTCCCAGCTATTCAGGAGGATTGCTTGAGCCTGGGAGATTGAAGCTGCAGTAAGATATGATCCCACCACTGCACTCCAGCCTGGGTGACAAGGCAAGAGACTGTCTCTAAAAAATAAAATAAACAGTCACCTGTTATTTTGAATCTTGGCAATCATTAATTTAAAAAGAAGTCAATATTCTGTTGTATGGTTTCTATCTGGAAACATTTAGTTACTCTGTGATGGACAAGCAGAAGGTGAACAGTTGGGTTCTAGAAGGGTTTTGGAAAAGAGAGACAAGTTGTGGTGCTTTACAAGGGAATGCTTATAGGGATGGGCCATGGACTCAAAGCTGAGAGAGACAACTGCAGAGGTTGATGCCCAGTGAAAAAAATGTCCCAGTACTTTTCTATTATTGGAAGTTTTAAAGAAGGTTTTAAGCAGGTTTCTGTTATTTCCAAGACTGAAAGTGATATATGAGGCTTATTGGACCAAAATGTTGTCAAAATGGACTAGGCTGATGAAGAAAAGTCAAGATATTCCCTCCCACCTTCTTCCTTTCCCCAGTTTTTCTGATTCTTCCTTTTTTTTTTTCCTTTCCCTTTTTCCTACATCTTTCTCTTCTTCTATTTTCTCAATTTCTGACTTCTCTAGCCTAATTTACTCTTTCATTTCTAATTATTTTCTAATTTCTTTTCTTCCCCTGTTCTTCTATTTCCAGATTCAATCTTATCCCTGTTATCTATCTTTCTGTGGCATGCCAGGATTGGAGAAGAGTGGACAGCCAGGTGACAACAATGACTAGTAAATAACAGCTCTCTTTCAACCCTCGTCTTTCTGCTACTTACAGACATCGTACTGCATTGTTATTTTTATAGTGTTTCTTTTTATTTATTTATTTATTTGAGATGGAGTCTTGCTCTATCGCCAGGCTGGAGTGCAGTGGCGTGATCTCGGCTCACTGCAACCTCTGTCACCCGGGTTTAAGCGATTCTCCTGCCTCAGCCTCCCAGGTAGCTGAGGCATGACACCACGCCCAGCTAATTTTTATATTTTCAGTAGAGATGGGGCTTCACCATGTTAGCCAGGATGGTCTTGATCTCCCGACCTCGTGATCTGCACACCTCAGTCTCCCAAAGTGCTGGGATTACAGGTGTGAGCTACCACGCCGAGCCTTATTTCTTTTTAAATAGTGTCTTACCTATACATTACATGTTACGTTTTTCAAAGGCTCCTTGTATTAATCTGTTCTCAAACTGCTATGAAGAAATACCCAAGACTGGGTGATTTATTAATATAAAGGAAAGAGGTTTAATTGACTCATAGATCTGCATTGCTGGGGAGGCCTCAGGAAACTTATAGTCATGGCAGAAGGCAAAGGAGAAGCAGACACCATTTTCACAGGGTGGCTGGATGGAATGCGTGCCGAGCAAAGGGGAATCCCTTTATAAAATCATATAAAAAGAACTCACTATCATGAGAACAGCATGGGGGCACCCACCCCCATGATTCAATTATCTCCACCTGTTCCACCCTTGACACGTGGGGGTTATGGAGGTTACAATTCAAGATGAGATTTGAGTGGGGACACAGAGACTGACCATGTCACTCCCATATTTATTACATCATGCACGTCTCATCACACCTCACTGGCAAGTTCAAGTAAACCTGCTCCTCCAAGTATTCTACTCAGTAGGGAGGGAGATCAGTTATGGGCACAATCCTCTATACACCAGCCATTCCTGTTCTTATAGAGAGTTAACTATTTGCCCTTCAGCCTTAATTTAAAAGTTTTGAATTCATTAACAATGCAATTTTCAAAATGAGGTTTGGTACAAGATGCTTAATAACTAAAACCTAGAATCCATGCTGAGATTTCAGAGGACCAAGCTCAGACCCCGGAAGGCAGTAATTTGAACTCAGACACAAGAATACTGACACTACAGTCTTGGGTAACACTTTATGGTTTACAAAACACATTTCTACGCATCGTTTCACTGCAACTGGCAACACCCTTGTAGAGGACGTGGGTCTACCTTTAATTAATGAGAACTGTCGGTTGCTGTGCTTCCATCCCACCTTGAAGGTGGCAGCATTTGTCTCACCCAGACTGGGGCCTCTGGCCATGAACTGTACATTATGCAGCACTAATGATGCAATTAATCCCCTACATTAGCTGACACATCATTCCTTAAAGTAAAAATTTCCAAGTTGAAACCTTAAAAAAAAAAAAGTTGAAAAGGCAAAGCTAAGGGCCAGCTAAAAAAGACTTGTACAAGGATTCTTAATTCATTCTCAGCTTCTGCCTATTATATTGACAAATACACTACTTTCATCTCTCCCTACCAGGCCTTGGACACAGTGGTCAAGAGGCCACTTTAGAGTTTCTTTTTTTCATCCATTGGTTGGAAGAAAGGTTATGGGTATGAATACCTCACAGCCAGTATTAAAAGGACATACTGGCAGGAAAAAAAATTATATAGTCAGTCTTGCTAAATTAGTTTACCTAAAATTGTATGTGTGAGTGATTTTAATCAAAATCTAATTTCCCCTCTTTTTAGAGTAACTGAAATGAGATTTTTCTAATTTACTTTTTGCGGTTCAAGTTTCTCATAATTCTTCTATGGTAGTGACAGCACCGTGAATGCGTCTGCTGCTACAAAGCATTAAAAAAAAATTAGATTTTCAAATTGATGTGCTAAATTAAAAATGTTTAATGTTTCTCATCAAAAGGCACAGGAGTATGCAAGGGGCCTCCAGTATAGTTTAAAGCGCAATTTTTTTTTCATCTGTTTCTTTAATTCACGACCCAGGGCCACTGTACTGTGAAAATTAACAAGCTATAAGTAAAGCAGTCCTTGTAAGCAGTGTCCTCTGAGAAGTTTCCTTTTAATTTCCTCCCATCCCTTGACATGGTGACCTTAAGGATGTCATACTAAAAAAGGATGTGAATGCCTTGGGTTTGTTTTTTGTTTATTTGCTTGTTGTTGGGTATGTGGGGATGGGGGGGTGTGTGCATGTGCATGTGTATGTGTTTCTTTCTGCCCCTGCTGGAGTCTGCCAGATGTTATTAGGATTTATGAGCCTCTGAGTGATTGTAACTCCCAGGCTTGACTAGCTAATTCCAATAATTTAGAAAATCATATTGCTTCTGTAAATTGCCTCCAGTTGTTATGTTAAAATCCAAGCTTCTGCCCTGACTAGATGCCTGATGCCTAGCTCAAGGCAAGGCTGGACATATCCCAAGAGCCACATATCCAGACTTTGGAAGATGACTCAGCAGGTAAAGAAGGCTTGGAAGGGGATTTGCAGTCTTGCGCTCAGCTTTTATGTGCATTAGATTCCCCCCAAGTAGCATGTAAGTGTTCAGAACCATCTCTTGCTGAAATTGAATTTTATTTCTGAGATACTGGTGAATATAAGATCCAGTTCTCAGATACCACAGCATTTTCTGCTTTTATAAAGTAGGGTATAAGGTTCCATTAGAATTGAGGCAGCTAATCCTATATGGTCCCTCTCTCCACCATTCCTGGCATGGTGTGGTTAAAGAAAATGGGTCTCTAGAAAGAAAAATAAACTTGCCTATGGCCACACAGTAATTCCCAGCAGAGCCAGGCCAAGAACCTAGGTAATCTGGTACCTATTTCAATGATATCTTAAATCTGTGGATTTAACCCATCCCAGTGAAGTATCTCTTGGTGCCTGGTTTGGCTCATAGCAAAACCATCAGCCCCCATCCCACAAGCAAGCATGAAAAGACATATTACCATTTAATGCTAAGTAATATCAGCCATACATATTGATCAGAAAAGGGTAAAGAAGAGAGAAGGCAGAGACCATGGCTCCTTTCACCGCTCAATGGTCAAAGCCTTTGACACATTTTTCTAAAGTCACTGAGTCTTTAGAGCAGCTCTAGTTTGTTTTTCTCTCCTTTTTCTGCCATCCACACTTCATTCATTAAACCACATCACTTTCTTATTTTTTGCCAGCTCATATCTCTCCCTTAGACCAAAGTGATCCTTAATGGACTCTAGATCACCAAAGCTCTGCTATATGGAAGTTCCAATAAAGCATGTGTTGGAAACAGTCTCCAATGCAATAATATTGATAGACTGGATCTTTAAGAGGTGATTAGACCATGAGGGCTTTCACCTCATTAATAGATTAATGTCATTGCTGCAGGAATATGTTCTTTATTGTAAGAGTAAGTTTGTTATAAAAGCAAGTTTAGTCGTTTCATGTTTTCATGCCCTCTCTTTGCCCTTCCATCACAGGATGACACAGCAAGAAGGCCCTCACCAGATGCAGCTTTTGGTCTTGGACCTCCCACCCTCTGGAACTTTGACCAATAAGTTTCTGTTTATTATAAATTACCCACTCTCAAGTATTTTGTTATAGCAGTGGAAAACAGACTAAGACATTACCCAAGACATTGGACTTCTAAATAAATAATAAGGTCTTGATCTATCCACAGAGTACACATCTCTAGAAAGCACCTACATAAAAATTCTAATGGTGGGAATTTTGGTTGCTGTGGGTTAAGGAAAGAACTATTGGAAGTCATCTTGGCCTTGAGGTATCCTGGGTCACACTACACAAAGAGCAAGTCTGGCTTTTCTTCTCCATCACCAGATAAAGCAAGCTTTTGTGCTATTACTTTCCAACACTATTAGAAGCATTGAAGTAATATGGAGAGGTCAGCAAAGATTCCGTCTTGATGGAGGATGGTAGAAAGATCCTAGTTCATTGGTTTTTCTGCCTTCACATGTTCTATCAGTTCATGCTGACCTAGGCCGAAATCCTCACCCACCCCAACCTACCCCCAAAAACTCAGTTTAATTTTTGTTTTGAAAAAAAATTCCATATTCTTTCTCCCTATTCACTTGCTCTGGGATTTTCAATATGTCATTAGGCTGCTTTGTGGTTTCACATAATTGTGCATATTATTTGTTTTATGGAAGCTGCAATTAAGCCAAGTAATGTGTTGAGGTCATCTTCTCCCTTGGCATAGTGTAAGCATAATGAAAAAGGTGACTTCACCAGTGCTGAGAAGGTGATACTTTCTGCATAGTGCTGTGGATATTAAAGCCTGAGGACAAAAAAAATCCATTCTCCTAGAAATTAGAAATACAATTATGATGAAATTAGCCTCCTCTACCAAGTTGCAAACAAGTTTCCTGAGACTGGGGCTATATCTTATTCATCTTTGTACAACCCCTATAGTTTATTCATGGCAGGTATTCAACAGTTACTGACTTTATAAAGAATTTTTTTTCTATATCTACAAAAAAGCACTTAAATTTTTATTTGCATTATGTTAAATGTATAGATCAGCCTGAGAAGTGGTACATCCATACTATGCTGTCTTCTACTCCATAAACATGGTATTTCTCTGCATTTATTCAGATATTTTATTGCTCTTACCGGCATTTTGTAGATGCTAGTATACAGATTTTGTACCTGTTCGGTTAAATTTATACCTACATATTTCATTTTTTCATTTTGGACTTTATAAAGAATTTAAAGATTTTGATGGTAACCCTGGTTGTCAGTGACCATCAGTTATCATTTCCTAAACTGCGATGCTTTACCCCATAGGAACTGGTATTTCCTGAACTGTACTTAGGAGCCTTGGAGTTGGCAGGTCCAATGGGGCAGTAAGACAAGAAGGGGTCTAAGGTTCTACTAGGTACTAGGACATGTAAGACAAAGGGTAAGAGGGTAGGAGCAGGAGAGACATCCAGTGGCTCACTGAGTCAAAGAGCTTGAACCTCAAAGAATCTCTTTTATTTTTCAGCATCAGCTTGTACCTCAAGCTAGAACAAAACGAGGAAGCAAAACTTCTGAAACAATGCAGTAACCGTGAAGACTGTGAAGACAAAGCCCGCAAAGACTTCATGGTTTCAAGGCTTAGTAATGAATGCTTACTTGAAAGAAGTGTGTATCCAGGGCTATGTTGTAATCCCAACTCATCATCATTCAAAACATCCTAAACATCACTTATCTTGAAGTTTTAATAATAAGAAAATGTAAGTTTTAACCTTTGCACCAACAAATTTTACATAGAAATTCTGAGTCAGAGTTCTCCAGAAAAGCAGACTAATAGGATATAGACATATATTATATATAAAGGGAGATTTATTGTAGGAACTAGCTCAAACAGTTACGGAGGCTGAAAAATTCCATTATCTGCCACCTGCAAGATGAAGAAATAAGAAAGTCAATGATGAAATTCAATCCAAGTCCCAAAGCCTGAGAACCAGGAATGCAGATGTCCAAGAGCAGAAGAAGACAGATGCCCCAGCTCAAACAGATAAACTCGCCCTTCCTCTGCCATTTTGTTCTACTCAGGCCCTTTAACAGGTTAGATGATGCCCACCCACATTGGTGAGGGCCATTTTCTTTACTCAGTCTACCAATTCAAATGCTCATCTCTTCCAGAAATACCCTCACAGATACACCCAGAAATAATGTTTTCACAGCCGTCTGGCCATCCCCTAGCCTAGTCAAGTTGACACATAAAATTAACCATCTTATAGGGCATCATGTAAATAAAAGTCTGGCAACGAAGGTACTCAAAAAACCATTTAAGGCAACAAACTGTTTTTAAGCACTTTAAAAGCTCACACTGATGTATAAACAATAAAAGTTAATTACATATCATTCTGATACATTCACAAAAAGATCTATATTTGGCAAAACATCCTGGCAACATTTTCTTAGCCTAGCATATTTACTGCACCCATTTGAAAGTAATAAAGATGGCATTTCTGAAAAAGTATCCCATAATTCAAACTATTCACTGCCCCCTCTGTAAGCACAAACCACAGAGATTTCACTGTAAATCTTGAGAAAATGCTCTGCCTTATAAAATGCTACCAATTCTCACTTTAAGTTGCTTAAGTACAGAGTCAAGAAGCGTTAACTAGTCACAGAATCTTAGACTACTGGAACTAAATAGGTAAATTCTAAGATTACTTGGCCTCACCACCACATTATACTGATAAAGCAGTCTTGGGAAAGTTAAAAATTTTGCCCAAAGTAAAGCAATGATATGTAGAATTAGGACTTCAACCTTTGTGCCTCCTACCTCCCAAACTATACTAATTCAAAAGATTGCAGATCAAGCACCTTATGTTGCTTTTATTCTGTAACAAACAATTTTGGAATTACAGAGGAAGCTGCTGTGGAACAGGGACTCCAACTGACTGCAGGATTCTAACTGCACAATGATTTTGTATGCTCCTGTTCTCATCTTCCATATAACAGCAGACATAGTGTATTTCTGCTTTTCTAAGGTATAGCATGTGCTTCTAGACTCTCCATGGGCCTGTTTTGTGGATGGGTCTAATCACACAGAGGAAACTTCTTACTTGATAGTTACATGGAGAGATAATGTATTTTTTTCCAGCTTAGCCCCAAAGCAATCAGTTGACAAGTCCAGAGAAGACCCCTGCGGTAAAGTGAAATATAAAGACTCTCTGGGTAGCAGGTGTTTCCCTTTTAATGACAGCTTAACTGGTGAAGTGTTGAGCAGAACACTGCTGTTTATCCCTGCTGTTTGCAGTGGGCTAGAAGCCAGCCCAAACCTGCCTTGGTGACATTTCAGGTCAGACTATTATATCAGGAAATTCCCACATAGCCAGTGGACAGTGGCGGGCTGCAGCCTGCACACTTGTAACTAGATTCAGAAAAGCAGAAATTCAAGGAAAGATGGGCACCCTAGGTCTGTGGTGCACAATGAAGGTTTTAAGGGGCAGAAGAGAACGAAGTACAAGCTTTGCCTGAAATCTACATGTCTCTGGTTAAAGAAGAAAATTACATAGTAGATGATGACATGAATGGAGAAAAAATGAAATCATGTTTAAGACAGCAGTGACTCATCTTCTCATTCTTTCACACGGTAGATTTATGTCATTAAGCTCCTCGAATGGTAAAGTACCCACTAGTCCGTGGATGAGTATTTGAAAGCTAATATGCTTCAACCTTCATTAAATGTATAATCTGGCAGAGTAGGACAAATATATACAAATAAGGAAAAAACAAGGACCCCTATGTTAAATGGAACAAGGTTCTTTGTAGGAAAATAATAAATATTAAGCCTGAAAGTACAAACTTGGCTAATATGGTTGAAGTGTTCATAAATGTGAATGAGAAATGTTTTCTTGCATTGAGAGATATTGAATGTTTTTGATATGAAAACACCAGCCATTTGGTCTAGGTCCCATTACTCACTGCACAGAAACCCAATCACAGAGACAAGTATTGCCAAAGAAGCAGGCTTTATTTAAGTGCTTCAGCTGAAGAGATGGGAGATCAGTCTGAAAAGCACCTCTCAAACCAACTAAAATTTGGAGTTTACATAGCAGAGAAGGAACATAGTATGTGTGAGACAACAGGAATTAGGAGGGTAAGAAAGAAGAGTTGGTCAACAGAAAGCAGGCAGTCAGTCGATAAAACAGCAATTAGGGAGAGGTAAGGAAGACGAGTTTCACTTCCTTAATAACATCTGGGAGGCCTGAGAGTCAGTTTCCTAAGAAGGAATTCAGATAAGACAAATGTAAATTTCAAGCTTTAAGACCAGGAGGATCCATTTTTACTTGTCTCAAAAACTGTCTTCTATGGGCTGGTTTCATTTTGGCCAAGGGAGTGATGGCATTGTTTCAGTCTCCACCCAAGGCAGGCAGAGAATAGAAGGAATAAGACAGGATGGAAGGGAATGGTAAACAAGGAAAGCAAGGGAAAAGGAGGTCAAATGCGGCTGGATTCATGATGGAAAAAAGAAGAAAAACGTAGAAGAGGAGAGTGGTAGGAAGGGTAGGAATGAAATAGGGCTAACTTGGGGCAACAGGAAGAGGAGTATAGATACATGGCAGCTCAGAGAAAGGTCTAAAGGAAATAGTCAACTAAAGAAAAAAATAGCACACAAAACCAAAGCTCTAGGCTGTCTGTCTTAGACTGTTCAGGCCGCTATAACAAAATGTCACAGACTGGGTGGTTTATAAACAACAAAAAATTATTTCCCACAAGTCTAGAGACTGGGAAGTTCAAGATCAAATCACCAACAGATTCAGTGTCTGGTGAGGACCTGCTTCCTATTCATAGATGTCCATCTTTTGGCAGTTTCCTCACATGGTGGAAGAGGCAAGGGATCTTTCTAGGGCCTCTTTTATGGGGCACCAATCACCCCCCAAAGGCCCCACCTCCTAATACCATCATCGTAAGGGTTAGGACTTGAACATAGACACTTTGATTCAGTCCATTGCAAGTGGTGTTGAGGCAGAATGTGGTTGGGACCCAAAATTTCAAACAGAAGGAGCCCAGAGAAGTTCCCTGAGACAACAGCAAGAAAAAAGAATGATCCCCTGCTCAAGAAACTTGCAGTACAACACACACCAATTTCAGTGTCTAATGATATATGTCACTAGTTGCTTGGACATATTGAAAATAAGCATACAAATGAAAGACAGAGTTTGGTTTACAAAATGCTTTTCATCCAATTTGTCAACTCATTGACATGACACTGGGTGCAGGAAAAATGGGAGCAGAACTAAAATGTGGAATGGCTGGATGATGCTGATTGTATTCATTTAAAACACAATTTTAAATGCAGATTTTTTAAAAAATAAAAGCTGGTTTGTTAGAAGAAAATGGCAGGTTTGATGTGAGTCATTGGGTTTGAGAAGCTAGAAAAATGTCCACACAGTGACATTTAGCCAATTGAAATTCATGGATTCAGCTTAGGAGAGCAAATGTGTTGTACAAAGGATCTAGACTTTTAAAATATTCACACATTGGTTAGAGTTGAAACGAGGGTTTGTGGAGAAAGACAAAAATGAATAATAATTAATCACACAAATTCAAAAATACATGTTCTAAGTCAGTACATGGGAACCACAGTGAGGTGACCATCAAGACCTCATAAATGAGTTTCTCCTTAGAGGTGATTGATAGATAGATAGATAGATAGATAGACAGACAGATATCTCAACATAAAATGGATCCAAAAAAAGACAAGAAGAGATACTTCAAAATTTTAAAAAGACAGAATGATTCCTGAAATGAGCTCTATCCCATACTCATAGAACAGTCTTGGCACATGATAGATGATCAACAAATATTGGGTTACTGAAGATGAATATGAATTGATTGTAATTAGAAGATCCATGTCTAAGGAACAAAGACATCAGTGAGAAGTTGGGTTGATCAAAGCTACAGCAGCAGAAAGGAAGACACTTCATAATTCTCTGTGACCCCTGGGCAGACTAAATCATACTGTGGAAATGAACAAATGAGGATATTTCAGGCACAAACTTCCAGGACTTAGTTTTATGATTAAGTGTTTAAAGGCTTCAGGCTATTAAAATCAGAGAATTCTTCCAGTTATGTTTCTAGGCATACCTAGAAACCTTCTAATTATAATTTGGCTCCCATGCAGTTTTTCTACAGGAAGATGTGCTGTCAAATATAAATGAATATTTGTTCCCTTTGGTCATTATATTTCTCACGGTAAATTAATGAATTTCCATTTTGTTTAACATATCATTGTCTTGTGAACTTTATCTCTTACATCCTCCAGCATGACTGGAGTTCAGTCATTTCTTGGATAACAAAAGGATTACATTTCTAGGTTTGCAGGGCTGACAGCAAGACTCTGAACCACAGGGAACCCAACAAGTTACAGCATTCTGAAAGATCTCTCAGGAGCTGGCCTACTGACATCCTTCAATTAGCTGACAGGAATAGTTCTAGATGGAGCCACACTGCACATGTTTGGCAAATTAATTTGAGACTCAATAAATTTTAGCCAACTTTCCAAGAGTAGAAATGATGAACTTTCAAGTTTTCACTGGAATTATAGCAAGCCTTTCTTTCCCATATTCACAGAAAGAGAAGTATAGTATAGTATATTAAGAACATATATTCTGGTCTTAGGTTGTTCGGGTACCAATTCAGCTCTACCACTTAGACTGTGTGAATTTGAGACAGAAACCTGATGTCCACATCAATTTTTTCATTCACAAAATTGAGATAGTAATACTATTCATCTCACAGAGTTAAATGAATTAATATTTATAAAGATTTAAATAGAAGCTGCTACACTAAAAAAATCTCTGACAATGCCAAATGTTGTCAAGGAGACAGAGCAACTGGAACTCTCATACATTACTGGCAAGAATGCAAAATGGTACAGCCCCTTTGGAAAACACTTTGACAGTTTCTTATAAAGTTAAAGACATACTAACAATATGATCCAGCACTTTCACTCCTAGGTATTTACTCAAGGGAAATGAAAACAATGTTCACCTAAGAACCCATATGCAAATATTCAACCTACTTTATGCATTATTACAAAACACTGAACATAACCCAAATGTCCTTCAGCTGATGAATGGATAAACAAACTATAATATATCCATGTAATTGAATACTAGTCAGCAACAAAAAGGAGCAAGCCCTTGATATACTTAACATGAATAAGTTTCAAGTGCATTATGCTAAATAAAATAAGCTAGACTCTGACGGTTACATACTGTATAATTGCAATTATATAACACTTAAGTAAAACAAGAAGAGAAAAGAGATCAGTGGTTGCCCAGGGCTAGGATAATAAGTGTTTACTACAAAGGAATTTAAAGGAATTGGGAGGGTGAAGGGATGAAACTATTCTGTGTATTGACCGCAGTCAATATGCTATACTATTATACGTATTTAACAAAATTCATAGACCTATACACCAAAAATGCTACATTTTACCACAATAAAAATTATATAAAGGAGGAAAGGGAGAGGAAGAAATTAAGTAAGAGAAGGAAAAAGAGAAAGGAAGAACGAAAGGGAGAATGGGAAGGAAAAATCAGAGAGAAACAATGTCTGGAACATAGTAAGTGCTATAGAAATGTCCGTTAAATAAAATTTTTTTAATGTGGCATGTTTTACATAATCATAAGACTCTATTGTCTAAAAAATATTGGTGAAATTATTTCCTAACTCCTTACAGGAATAATACCTAGAGTAGATAAGGAATTTATTTTCCTTATGGGAAAACAATAGAAGATACAGATGAGTAAAAAATCACCCATAATTCCACCATCGAAACATGACCACAACTGAAAACTAATTCACCGCCTGCCAGCTTTTTACTATCGGTGAACAAACCATTTTTTAAGTTAGAAAATTGTTTTATACTATACATTTTGTTTTGGAACTACTTTCCACTTAGCAATATGTTCTAAAAATACATAGATCTGCATCGTCACTTTTGAGGACTGCTCATTTATGCTACCAAGACGGTTGCTGAACATTTCATTTGGCTCCATTTCTTCCGTAATATAAACCAGACTGTGTTAAATATTCTTGGTATACATATCTCTGTGCATACAACATTATTTCTTTATGGTAAATTTCTAGAATGGGAATTGCAGTATTGAAAAAATATACATCACATAATTTTTCATTCAGAATACCAAATTACTCCCCAGAAGATTATATAATTTACTTTCAGTAGCTGTGAATGACATTTAGGGCTATATTTCAGTGATTCTTTTCCTTCAAAATCTGACAATCTTTATTTAAAACTACTTTGCATACTATAAATGTTGGGTTTTTTAATGAAATGATTTATTAAATGAATCTTGAACACTAGGAAAATTATTGGGCATCAAATGATATAAAACATGATAGAGTTCTTTCCCATCTTGCAAGATGGCAGGTGAAAAAGTTGAGAAGTCAATACTAAAGAGAAGAAACCTGAAGCTGATGCTGGTGGCAAGGTGGAAAAGGGTAACCTCAAGGCTAAAATGCCCAAGAAGGGGGAGCCCCATTGCAGCCACAATCCTGTCCCTGTCAGAGGAATTGGCAGGTATTCTCGATCTGCTATATATTCCAGAAAAGCCATGTACAAGAGGAAGTACTCAGCCACTAAATCCAAGGTTGAAAAGAAAACAAAGGAGAAAGTTCTTGTAACTGTTACAAAACCAGTTGGTGGTGACAAGAACGGTGGTATCCAGGTGGTTAAACTTCATGAAATGCCCAGATATTATTCTACTGAAGATGTGCCTGGAAAGCTGTTGAACCATGGCACAAAACCCTTCAATCAGCACCGTGAGAAAACTGCGAGCCAGCATTGCCCGCAGGACCATTCTGATTATCCTCACTGGACACCACAAGGTCAAGAGGGTGGTTTTCCTGAAGCAGCTGGCTAGTGGCTTGTTATTTGTGACCGGACCTCTGGTCCTTAGTTGAGTTCCTCTACAAAGAACACACCAGAAATTTATCATTGCCACCTCAACCAAACTTGATATCAGCAGTGTAAAAATCCCAAAAAATCTTACTGAGGCTTACTTCAGGAAGAAGCAGCTGCAGAAGCCCAGACACCAGGAAGGTAAGATCTTTGACACAGGAAAAGAGAAATACAAGATTACAGACAGTGTAAGATTGATCAGAAAGCTGTGGACTCCCAGATTTTACCAAAAATTAAAGCTATTCCTCAGCTTCAGGGCTACCTGCAATCTGTGTTTGCCCTTACAAATGGAATTTATCCTCACAAATTGGTGTTCTAAATGTCTTAAGAAGAACCTAATTAGATAACTGATTTAAAAAAAAAAAAAACATGATTAGGAAAACAAATCAGTTCATGTAAAATAATCTTTGTATTATTTGAGGGTGTCATCTACACTATTGTTGGCTACTTTTACTAGGCAGTTTGAGGAGAAGTCACTTCATTTTGTATAAAGCGACTTTATTTTGTATGTAGGGACATTCCTTAGAACAATGATGATGTTCTAAATTTCTCTAGAACATGTAACCATGATACTTTGAAATTTTGTCTTATTGTTTAGCATATTTACAAATGGTCTTGAAGTACACTCACCAGAGTAGCCTCTGTCTTTGGAGCAGGACCCTAAATAAACGACCTTCTACTTTTCTATTAGATAGACAAATGGATATTGTCTGCATTTTCTTCAACCAGTTAAATCAAATGTTTTCAGAAGCCAATAAGCACCAACCTAGCCTGCTACAATTTCCCTGAACCCACAAACAAAAATCTGAATTTCATTCTGCCCCAAAGATTTATACTTTGTAAAACATACCTATTTCATCCCCATACTGCAATCCCTCACAAAATCATATTATGATTTTAGAAACCACCTCTAGGTTTATTTCAAGTAAATCTTGGTCAAGAGAAGAGAAAGTCAATTGCAACCTCAATACTCAGAACTAGGAAGCAAAAGTGAATGTGTATTTAGCTCAGACAGGTAACTGGGTCAATTTGGGGACCTCAACATTCTTAAAGACAGAAGAACTCTAGTAACATATATATTCCCAGATAACTGCTAGCCTATGTGTGTTTCTAAGAATATATTGCTTTGAATTATTTTCCTTAATAATCTAAACTTTCCAAATAATTAGATTCTAATTCATCTTATATATGAGTATTATGGTGGATTTATTTTATTTGTTAATTGCCCCCATGAGACAGAAAGAGTAACAACCTGATAAAAATGTTTACGCAACATATTCAGTAATTACTTGACACATCATGATTGCTTTTAAATTAATATATATTAACATCTAATTACATGCTGGGTATTACATTAGGCTGTAGGGAAAATTGATGCTCATGCAATAAGTCTTCATGGTCATGGAATGTGCTGTGCAGAACCTTTGTAACAAGGAGCTTCATGCTCAGATATAAGCGACTGGACTGAAAGGCGGTTGAGTTCCTGTCGTCCTCAGCTTGTTGCTAGGCCCTGTCGTGTATTGATTATTGAAACATTTTCATTCCACATGCTCTGGGAAGCTGACCTGAGCTCAAATATTTCAGTTGTTTGGAAAGCAGAGGTGCTGGCAGGAGCTCAGCTGAGCAGGGAGAGAGAGCTGAGCCTCCAGGTGTTAGAGGAACCGATTAAAGCAACAAGCCAAAAATGAAAGGATTAAACCTTCAATCACTTACTACAATCCCTTATAAGAGGCTAAAACCAGAGAAACCTGTACTAACTCCCCTTATTCCATCTTCCCCCAGAGAACAGCACACTGACAGTGGGTCAGATGAATCAACACAGACTGCGGGGCTGTCTCACTGTTGAGGGAGCCCCAAACAGCTGCATGGACTCTGAGGTTGGGGGAGGAGGGCAAGGAGGGAGGGCTAAGAGTGGACATGGACTGGGTCTTCAAGTCTTCCCCTTCCTCCCCACATAGGGAGGCCTCAGCAGAGGAGCCTGAAGAAGCCCCATGCCTAAGGCCTCAAATTTTGTTCTTAAGTTAGCTTGGTGTGGTGGCATGCACCTGCGGTCCCAGCTATTCTGGAGACTGAGGCAAGAGGATCACCTGAGCCCAGGAGTTTGAGGCTACAGTGAGCCATGATGACAACACTACAATCCAGCCTGGGAAACCTCAGGAATGAAGGTGCCAGCAACGGGAATGCAAATAGGGAAGAGCATGACCTGCCAGGGGGGCCTGAGGGCTTGAGTGCAGCTCCCTGCAGAGACTAGAATACACTGGCTGTGCAAGGAGTCTGGTGTGGGGAGAGCAGCTTCTCCCAAGAGCCTGCCAGGGAAAATCTTTGTAATTGCTGATAGTCAGGCCCCAAGAAAGAAAATCACCACTGGTTTTTAACCAAGAGCCAAGCTCCTCAGGTGTCAGTATGATTGAAATCTTAATCATAGACATCTCTGTCTAATAATGAGAATCAATGATTTCTCCTAATTGTTCAAATCTTTCCGGAGATGGGGGTGGGGGAAGTGGGAAAACTTTTGAGGGCTTCATCACCTGGGAGAATTCCTATAAATCCCAACACTAGAATCTCTTTACGCCTTGAAAACTTACCAGGATTCTTGTGCCTTCTACGAAGAGTTCTAAAGGAAGACAATACCTTAAACTGTTTTTTTAAATACCTTCATTGTAATCAGTCCAGAAATCTGGAGCAATGCCCTTGGAATTGAAACTAGGATAAATAACTGAGGAGAGGGAAGAAACAGAGATAATTAAAATTAAATTAGCTGCCCAGGCACAGTGGCTCATGCCTATAATCCCAGCACTTTGAGAGGCTAAGCCAAGGCAGGAGGATTGCCTGAGCCCAAGAGTCGGAGACCAGCCTGGACAGCATAGTGAGACTCTGTCCCTACCAAAAATAAATAAATTTTTGTTTTTAAGTTAGCTGGGTGTTGTGGCATGTACCTGTGGTCCCAGCTACTCTGGAGGCTGAGGCGAGAGGATCACTTGAGCCCAGGAGTTTGAGGCTGCAGTGAGCTGTGATGACGCCACTGCAATCTAGCCTGGGAAACATAGTGAGACCCTGTCTCAAAAAAATAAATAAATACATAAATTAGCCATAATTTTCCTAAGACCAAACTTTGGGAGAAAAATTATTATTTCTTCATAATTACCTTTTCCAATAGTTCAAGATTTTATCCCAGCTTGCTGTTTTATTTTCATCACAATATTTTTCTCCAAGAAATGTACTCACAGCATGATTTCTTAAGACTTATGGTGTCTTCAAGCTCATATAACTTAAACCACTCATTTTTCAGGTGTTCTGTGGCATACCCCAACTCATACAGCCCAGTTATTGAAGGAAAGAGGCAGCCCCTCATTCTCCTGAACCCCCATCTGGGGCTCTTCTGACAGCACACAGGAGCTCTTCTCCACTGTTTGCTTTTTCAAATCTGTTGTAACTTAAAGTCTTAGAGGAGCTAAGCTTTAACTTCTTCAAAGAGTGTCATCTATGTCTAATAACAGAATCAGGTCTTCCGTTACTATCAGAGAGATCACTTTGAATTCCTACATCAAATCTTCGGTGTCCTTCAAAAAAGCAAGTTGTTAATAGTCATATTAGGATAAAAGAAACATTTTCAGGGGAAGGAGAGAGTTCAAAAACCTGCATTAAAAATGCTCACTCCATAGATCAGTAATCCTGGGGTCTAATAATTAATATAACCTACAAATGTTTAAATTTAACAAAGGAAATATCAACAGGTACATTCATTCGAGTTTTTATTGTATTGTGAAATTCAATAACAACTACTTGGAAATAATCAAAAATGTGTAAATCATGGCAATTGCCTCCAGGAATTTATAAGCCAATACAGAAAATACATATAAAAATATATGTAGTACAAGAGTAGAGTTTCCAAGAAGCAAAAGGAGTCTCTTGACTAAGAAAATGGAGCCCTTAAATAATGAGTGAGGTCTGGACAGGAGACATGTTGATGGATGGGTCATTTCAGATAAAGGGAAGAAAGAATCTGGTAGCAGGAAATTACAGGCAATGTTTAACAAAAGATGAGTATCCTTGATGACTAAGTGTAAGATACATAAAAGTGCACAGTAGAAGGAAAGAGTCCAGTTAATATTGAAGACACTTTGTAGAGGGTATTAAAGGCCAAGCTTTGGTGTTCTTTCCTTTTTACCTGATGTGGTCGTCACTGCAGGCTACACAAAGGGTACAATACATTCATAGAACCACTCATTCCATTTACAAAACCTTGCCTCAGTGGGGTTTGCATCCTGTGTGTAGTTTTGTTGCTTTATCGATTAGCTAGCAATTACCTCAGTATGTTTGGGTAGACAGGAATCAGAGAGTTGGCATCCTATCTTTTGGAGTCATTAAAAGTTGATTCTGGCTGGGCACTGTGGCTCACACCTACAATCCCAGCACTTTGGGAGACCGAGGCAGGTGGATTGCTTGAGCCCAGGAGCTCAAAACCCTATCTCTATTTTTAAAAATGATCCTTCGATCCTTTCTATGGTTTCCAATTATAAGTGTTCAGCAGCTTAGCTGCCAGTGAAGTTGGCCATCCTTACCTGGCAGAAAAACTTTCAGAATCAATAGATTGAGTTTCACTATTTAGTTGAGCTTCATTTTTATAACATTCCAAATAGTATTGTGGCTGTCACTTTCACAACTATAAACAATGAGAATACAATATTTCAAGTCCAGGATATCTAGAATCTCAGTCTAGAGTATCAGAAGGGACTGTTCTCTGTCTGAGGACCTCTATGACTCTATTGAAAAGACAAGCTTTCCTGGACATTTCTGGGATCCCATCCTGCTTGGGATTTATCTCTTCTTCAGGGAGCTGACAGTCAGAGAATAATCACTTTCGTGGGTCATGAAGGTCTGGTAAATACCTCAGTGTCTTATCACCAATTCTTTGCCATGTTCATGAAATCCATGAAATGACTCTGCTAAGCTATTGGCACCATGCATTCTCTCTGTAAGGAACCATAGGAAATTCACCCACATCTCATTCTCCCAGTATCAATCCCAACTCTACTTGAACATGGGCAGAATCTTTTGTCTTTCTTTAGATTTGGTCTTAGACTGTAAACCCCTGTGCTGGCCAAAAGATGATATAAAGTCTTCACCCATTATATGGTAATTCTAGTCATTTTCCTCCTCTCCAGTGGAGTGTTCTTACCTCTCCAGTATAGCGTGCTTCCAATGAAGCTAATATACATTTTTAAAATGAAAACAAAAACAAAACAAACAAAAGATACTTCTGAGGGGGGCTAAGCAAATGATAGTTTATACCCTTGCTAAAGAAAGCATTGACCAACTCCAGTTCAACTAGCATAAAACTATTTAAGCTATATCTCCACAGGAAAAGCAGCATTTTCTACTATGTTCTAATTGTTTTTAATCAAAGTACATTCCTCCTCATGAATATCTGCTTTCACCTGCTTAGTTATATATGATTTAACTTAAATGTTGGCTATTTCAGAATACCAGGTAGAATGCTTAAATTCTTCCTGCACCACCTGCATTACATATTAAATGTCTCTCATATCAATTAGTATGGTCCCAAATACTGAGCAGATTAGAAGCAAAAGCTTACATTATTTCTGGATCCTAATCTAGAGGGAAGATCTTATATTGATTCCTCTCCAAACTGATGCTAGAATAATCTAGCTAGTTATTTTCAACTCCAGGGTACAAAGTAATAGCAGTTCTCTTTATGGTTATGTGATGTGAACTATTGACAAAATTACACTGTAATTACTATATAGAGTCAAGGAAATTACATAGCAATTGTCCTATAATTATTGGATTTTGTATCTGATTTATAAACTGCCATATGAATTATGTGGTAATTAATACTGGGTCTTCCTGGTGTAATTTAGTTATTATTCATCCATTTCTTTAGGAAATTCTGCATTCACAGAGATCAGTGTGTTTAAGCCGTAACAATCAGTGTTTAAATCTCTAAGGCTTAGGTGTCTGACTCATGCATTCAATAATTCAAAAACTAGTGTAAAGCTATTTATGGTTTGATGAAATTAATCAAAGTGATCAAACACGGTTCTAATCCAAATTATAATATTTAGGAAACATATATGTTTTTCAATGTTTAGGAGGTGTGTGACACACACTTTATTTTTTTGCAAACTACTACCAGTTCCATGTCCGTTCCTACCAAGCTGATAAATGTGGAGTGTTACATACTAAAAAGCCAATAAGTAAAAGGAAATCTGACCAAGCACTGCCCAAAATGTTTTCATACAGTTATTCTCAATCTTGGCCACATATTGTAATCACCTGGAAACCTTTCAGTACTGATGTTTAGTTCTCTGGATCCTAACCCCAGAGTTTCTGATTTAATTGGTCTGGGGTGGAGCTGGGTCACTGGAAGGTCTAAAAGTCCCCCAGGTGGCTACAATGTATAGCCCCAACCATTTTTATTTGCAACTCAGGTTGGGCACCACTGATTTTGAAGCATCATTGGAAATTAGACCTAAAGTTTGCTGGATGTTTGCAATTTCCAAAACTCTAAAGTTAATTTTTGCTCATGTGTTTGGACAATAGAGTCAAGAATGCCAGTTTTCACACTCTTGGTAATGAAGCGTATGTGGCTTGCTCCACCTTGCTAAATGTGTTCTATCACCTACATTAACTTCATTATTCAATTTTTTAAATTTTATCAAAGAATACAGGAACATACTTGAAAACGTAAAATAGTTCTATGAGGCTTATAATGGAAATCAATAGTTCCCTGCTTTACTTTGCCCCAGTGTGAGGTTATAATCCCTAGAGATAATCAATATTAACTTTTCTATTTCTAAACAATATGCTTATACTGCTATGTCTTGATTTTACAATTTGATACCCTATCATCTGATTTTCTATCCATCCAACTCATCCCGCCGCTATGCACATACTTCAAATCCCTCTCCCAGCTTCCCAAAATACTTAAGCCACAAGTTGATTAAATCAATACTTAATGGTTATATAATTATGATGGTAAATATTTTTGACAGCTGAAACTTGTATATAATACAATTTGTAACCATCTCAAGGAGGGGAATATTTGGTCAATATTCCATGTGCCTATCGATAAATTTTTCTGTTTTAAGCATGCTGTACATATTAATTTCACCCTCAAGACAACCCTATGTGGTAGCACTATCATTATTTCCACTTTGCAAAAATAAAAATAAAAGTGAGTTAAATGTATCCGCCTGGTTAGTAAGTAATGAAAACCAGGTATTCAGTGTTCTTGAAGCAGAGCTCTAAACCATCACCCAAGACAGTAAAATGAGTGATAAGCAGTCAGTCAGTCTTTTGTGCCCCTGCCTGGGACTGCTCCAGCCTGGAGCAGTAGCTTTCTCACAGTCTACACAGTTATCTACTCAGAACATCCGCAATCATAGGACTTCCTCTCATCCCTGTCCTTTGAATCTCTTCTTTCCTGAACCTCACACTCTTCCTCATGCCTGATCCTTGTTTATTAAAACATCTTCCATAGTAAATTCCCTATATAAGGGAAAGGGAGGTAAAGTTTTGGGGGCATGAATATGTAAAATGTCTTTCCTTTGCCTGTGCAATTAATATATTTGGTCAGTGTATTTTCTCTTGTGGCTGAAACAAATTACCACAGACATAATGGCTTAAAATCTACATTTATTGGACAGTTCTTGAGATCAGACTCTAAAATATGTCTGCAAGGCTAAGTTCCTTCTGGGCGATCCAGGGAGAATTCATTTCCTTGCCCATTTTTGAGAATGCTTTGAGAAAGCACCTACATTCTTTGGCTTATGGCCCTTTCCTCTATCAACCTGTTTCTATTCCTCTTCTCCAGAGTTTGGAATTTCCATTTGGAAACCATTCATACTGTCAACAAAAGTTCCCTGAAAAGAAATTTGGAGGAAAGAGATTTTATTCCAGTAAATAATTTGCAAACAGGAGTTCTACACATTCTTCATGTAAAACCAAAGTGAGTTCCAGAGAACAAAGGGAAGGCTCAGGTTTTATAGCAAAAGTTCCCACCCAGGTTCCTAATCAGGTCCATTTATGCCAATGAAGAATTCAAACTTGTTTAGGTCTGATTGGTCAATATAGCTGAGCCCTGGCTGGTTGGTACAGCTGAGCTCTGAAAGTCCTAAAGATAAAAAGTTTCTGGTTTTCAGGGAACTCAGAGTATGTGTGTGATCCCTAGTCAGCAAATGACCACTTGGTTCTATTTTAAATTTAGGCCGTTATTCATTAGGATCAATCTTGAAGAACTTGAAGAACTGGTTCTTTCAGATTCACATTTTCTCAGTCCTCAGAATTTTGAAGACATTGATTTATTGTATTTTTACCATCCTGGGCTGCCCTGGAGGAGCATAGGGCCAATACGTTTCCTTATTTTGTAAATGTGACCTGATTTTTCACCTCTCAATGTAACTTTCAGAAACTTCAAGCTACAATGAATGTCTGGGTACAAGTCTTTTACATTAATTATAATGAGTACTTAGCCCTTAATATATGAAAACTCATGCTTTTAATTACAATTATAACAAAAATTGACAAGTGGTACCTAGTTAAACTAAAGAGTTTCTGCACAACATAAGATATTATCAACAACAACCTACAGAATGGGGGAAAATATTTGCAAACTGTACGTCTGACAGAGGTCTAATATCCAGAATCTATAAAGACATAAAACAATTGAACAAACAAAAAAAAAAACCCCATCAATAAATGGGAAAAAAACATGAACACTTCTCAAAAGAAGACATACAAGTAGCCAAAAACATATGGAAAAATGCTCCACATCACTAAGCATCAAAGAAATGCAAATCAAAACCATGAGATGCCATCTCATGAGAGTCAGAATAGCTATTATTAAAAAGCCAAAAAGCAACAGATGCTGGTGAG
This sequence comes from Trachypithecus francoisi, assembly GCF_009764315.1. Classification (NCBI taxonomy): domain Eukaryota; kingdom Metazoa; phylum Chordata; class Mammalia; order Primates; family Cercopithecidae; genus Trachypithecus; species Trachypithecus francoisi. The sequence goes on along the minus strand of NW_022681431.1, from coordinate 21,709,794 downwards.
ACTGTGGAGAAAAGGGAACATTTATGCACTGTTGATAGGAATGTAAATTAGTTCAGCCACCACGGAATGCAGTTTTGAGATTTCTCGAAGAACTAAGAGTTGAACTACCATTCAACCCAGCAATCCCATTACTGGGTATATACCCAAAGGAAAATAAATTGCTCTACCAAAAGGACACATGCACTTGTCTGTTCATTGCAGAGCTATTCACAATAGCAAAGACATGGAAATAACCCAGGTACCCATCAACAGTGGACTGAATAAAGAAAATGTGATATATATATACATATAGGTATATAATATGGAACACTACACAGCCATAAAAAAGGACAATATCATGTCCTTTGCAACAACATGGATGAAGCTGGAGGCCATCATCATTAGTGAATTAATGCAGAAGCAGAAAACCAAATACCACATGTTCTTACTTATAAGTGAGAGCTAAACAGTGGGTATTCGTGGACATAAAGATGGCAACAATAGACACTGGACCTCCCAGAGAGGGGAAGGAGAGAAGGGAGCTAGGGTTGAAAAACTAACTGTTGGATACTAAGCTCAGTACCTGAGTGAAGGGATCAATCATACCTCAAACCTCAGATTCATACAATATACTCAGGTAATAAGCCTGCACATGTATCCCCTGAATCTAAAATAAAAGTTGAAATTAATGAATAACAAAACCAAGAGAAAATGCATGCTTTTCCATTCTGAAAAGTTTTATTAAATTATTTCCCTGATGTCTCCCCCCATTGCCTCTTTTATTTCATTCTAAAATTCTCAAATTAAGAGTCAGGGCTCTTAAATTGAGTCTCCTCTCCAGTTTTACACCTTTTTGCTATTTCATTCTTTCTGGGAGATTTCTTCAACTTTAGCTTCTGACTTTTCACCTGATCTTCTTCTCATTTCTGCTGTATATTTTTGCATTCGGAGAGTTCTGCCCGGTTCGCTCATGTTGCTTTTTGTTTATTTGTTGTTGTTGGCTTTTGTTGTTGGTTTTTATTATTCTTGCTTTTGATAAGGCTATCTTATTGTTTTATGGATACAATATCTGCTTTTGTATAATAAGCATATGGATTATAGTTATTTTGTTGTTTTGTGTGTTTTGTTTTACTTTTAAATTTTCTATTGCTCTCTGTATTGTTTTGTATTGTCAAATTTGCTTTTTTATATCATGATCCCAGAGCGCAGCTCAAACTCCAGTCATTACCTCTGCATCCCAGCCTGTCATGAGGATGAAGTAAAAGAACAAATCCTACAACACTTCCCTTAAATGATATACACCTCTTCCATTTACATTCCATTGTTCAGAACTTAATAACATGATGTCCCCTAGTTGTAAATAAGGCTAAGAAATACCTTTTTTTTTTTTTTTTTTGAGATGGAGTCTCACTCTGTTGCCTAGGCTGGAGTGCAATGACGCAATCTTGGCTCACTGCAACCTCTGCCCCCTAGGTTCAAGCAATTCTCCTACCTCAGCCTCCTGAGTAGCTGGGTTTACAAGCGCATGCCACCACACCCGGCTAACTTTTGTATTTTTTGTAGAGACAGGTTTCACCATGTTGGCCAGGCTGGTCTCGAACTCCTGACTTCAAGTGATCCACCCACCTCAGCCTCCCAAAGTGCTCAGGTTACAGGCGTGAGCCACCGCGCCTGGCCACAAACTTTATTTTATAAGGCCATGTGCCCAGTTGAAAACTGGGGGTCTAGTTGTATTGTAGATGGGTAGGGTAAGGGAAAAACGAAAAAGAGATAATTGGGAACAACCAGTAAGTAGTCTCCACCTCAACTTTTATTAACTAATGTGAATTATTCCTCCAAAACCCAACTTCCACAGTAATACTGTAACTGATAGATAGGCTACTTGGTAGCCTATCTATGCCAACTCCACCTTAAAGTATTCACTGATGATCATATTGATGATTCTGAGCCTGTGAACAACTTCAGTTTGCAAAGATTCAATGTGTTTATGATACTGAACTTACTAAGGCAAGAACATAGACAAGAAGGGTTTTGTTTTGGGAAGAATGATTCAACAGGAAGGGCCTTCCATTTAACCCACCATAAACATTAGAGATGATGTAGACCGCAAGTTATTGAATAGGGGTTTAAACTTTGCAGAAATGGATTTTTCTCGCAGATAAAACTCTAGCAGTATATAGTCCAAGATCTAAGGATGACTTCATAACAATATTATGAACCTAGGGACCTATTAATCAGAATTTTTTTCCTAGCAGCTGTCAGGAATCTTCATTTTCACAAGTAACTTTAATAAGTAATTGTGAAGCTGCTGGTCTCCGGAAGAGTGAGAGTGAGAAAAGGAAGGCAGCGCATAACTGGAGCTACTACAAAGATGCTAATATACAAGAATTTGATTCATCATCTTCAGATTTGTTTCTCTAAGAATGTAGAAACACTTTTGTTTGGGCTATGTGTTTATTTATTTCTCAGGAAAATACCAGCACAGCCTTGAGAGAGCAAGTGCAAACAAGTTACATTGCCCCTAGGGTGCCATTTACCCTCTGCTAAAGCACTGGTCTCCAGACCACACTTTAAGAAACACTGCCTTAAAATAAAAGTATAGTCATTTAACCTAATCTCATTGAGAACTCTCTAGCCGGGCACAGTGACTCACGCCTGTAATCCCAGCACTTTGGGAGGCCAAGGAAGATGGATCACCTCAGGTCAGGAGTTCGAGACCAGCCTGGCCCACATGGTGAAACTAAGTCGCTACTAAAAACACAAAATTAGCCAGTCGTGGTGGCGGGCACCTGTAATCAGAGCCATGTGGGAGACTGAGGCAGGAGAATCACTTGAACCTGGGAGACAGAGGCTACAGTGAGCTGAGAGCACACTACTGCACCCCAGACTGGGCAACACAGTGAGACTCTGTCTCAAAAAGAAAGAAAGAAAGAAAACTCTCTTTAAACAATCTCACCATTGACACTACTGGATTACTGATTTCTTAATTTACTGTGGGTGGTGGAGTCCCAGGATGGAGGTGAGAGAGTGTCAAGTGACAAGAAGGGGGAAGAGGTAATACCGTAATTTAAAAATTTTTTGTGAGCACAAAGAAGAGTCCTTCAGCTAATTATTTTAAAATAAAGCCATTAAGTTCTCCTTTATATTCCTTCCCTGCAATGCTAGGGATCATTAAACCCCTAGGAACTTTTAACACAACAATGCACCAAGCAACCACACCTGTTTTCATCCCATTTGTGTTTCCATCACTTTCTGGGGAGGAAGAAAGCTGTCTAACCTGATGACTCTGAATGGGGCATTCAGCAAATGGTATTTTGCTTCACATCAGGTGATTTCTTCCTAAGAAATCATCCCTGTTATAACAGCAAGACAATTAGAGGAGCAGTGGGAAAGACTTGATTAATACTGCTTCTGATTTTTCCTATTTAACCAGAATGTGGATATTTATGCCAGAACAGTAAAGAAGTTTAGATCCCAAATGGGTGCACAGACACAGTGGTGGTATCCTTTTTTAAAATTATTTTTTCACAGATGGGGTGATGGAGTCTTGCTATGTTGCCCAGATTGGAGTGTAGTGACTATTCACAGGCGTGGTAATAGCTTACCACAGCCTTGAACTCCTGGGCTCAAGCAATCCTCCTGCCTTAGCCTCCTGAGTAGCTAGGACTACAGGCATGTACCACCATGCCCAGCTTTTGATATCTTTTAATATGTGTGGTAGTGTATGTGTGTGTACATTTTAATTGCTTACTATAAATCAAAAGTAATCGGATGTATATTTATACATAGTTTCCTCATTATTTTGCAGATCTGTTTATCAGAAGAGGATTAATTTTGTTTCATTGCAAGTGGGCATTACATGCATACCCAGAAAGAAGTTATTCGAACAACAGCAGTAACCTATAGACTTCCCTACTACTCAGCTTCAGTGCCCTCAATGCCAGAATCAGGGCCATAGAACCTCAGCTTGGAGAACTCCTTAGCACTCACACAAGTTAGAATGTATTAAATAAGGCTAAGCATTACTTGCCAAACATAATTCTAATTGTGAATATCCTTTACCATGCAATCTTTTCCTATTCATTGGGAAATATATTTTTTGATGTTCTGTGTAGTTAAAAAAGCAATACATACTATCATAAGACATTCCATAGGCAAGTTAGTATCAAAAGATTATTTGCTTTTTTAATATCCCTTTTTTCTCTGTGGCTTCAGTATTACATATTTAATTTGCAAAGAATTTCAAGCAATATAAAGAAAAAATACAAAAAAACCCTAGGAATGAATTCACTGGAACACCCATGTTTTTATTAATCTGATTCTTAATTATGAGCCAATGCATAGGTACCACATGTAGATTGTTTTAATGATTAGGTCTTGAACTTGGAAGTTAACATGTTTCTACCACCTGTGCTGTTTAGTACATCACCACCCACTGAGAACCATTTCCATTTAACTCGCTTTCCCTGATCATGTCCCTGATCTTTCTCTCTCAACCCTTATGTGCGTATGTACACACATGCACACACATACACATACACGTCCTCTAGTTTCCCAATTAAGCATTTTCTCCCACCCAGTCTCTGTAATCTCTTACCACCTGTAATTCTACAATACACGCACATCGACCCCTGAACATAGAACAGATAGATTCTGGGTAGGCCTTATGGAAAGCAGTCCCATTTCTGGATAATCACATCTTACTGTACATGCACAGGGATATTTACAGTTTTACACATAGTAATTTGTTGTGGAATATCACAATTATAGTCAAACAGATGCAAAAAGTGAAACACACAAACTACAAGATCCTGGCTTGTTTTAGTTATCTATCATTGTGCAACAATCATCCCAACACTTGCTTTTTAAAAAGTGACTTAATTTTCATGATCCTGTAAGTTGACGGGGTAGTTCGTCTGGCACTCTCTCTAGGGACTACTCATATTGCTGCATTCAGCTGGCAGGATGACTAACAGTCAGGCTCAGCTGAGATAACAGGGATGGTGCAGTTTCCCTCTTATGACCTTTCATTCTTGGTGTTGACATGGCAACAGCTCAGGGTGACATTCCAAGAGGGAAGCCCCAATAGGGGAATGTTTAACAAGTCCCTATTGGCCACATTTGTGATGTTCAATTAACCAAAGCAAGTTAGTGACCAGAGTCAAGGTGGGAGAGGAATATATGTAAGTGCTTGGATATTGGAAGGTGTGACTTACTGGAAGTCATTACTCTAACAACTTTCCATATGGCCCAATATCATACAGTCGTCCAAAGCTATCGGACATTGACTCTTCATATGAAGTATGAAGTATCTGAATACAAACAATCTAAAAACATTTTTTTGTATGTGTGTTCTGTAGGGAATGATTTACCTTGAAGACAGGCTCAATAAATGAAAAACATCCCTGGGTTATTCAAAACAATTGATAGCCTCTTTAACACAAGACATGCATACTTCCTACCATGAACAAAAATGAGAGAGAACAGGAGAAATGTGACTGAGTCACTTCAGGGTGGATTCCTTTCTCTTTTCAGCGGATATTTCCTGTGCATGTGGGCTCCTGTGACCATGTATCAAGAAGTCCAACTCAGTACAGACTGGTATTAGATTAGCAAGTGTCTTTCTTTAATTTTTTTCTCTATATCCAGTGTCCTTACCCTGGAGTGTGGAACAAGTTGTTATTGAGAAGGAGAACCTCTGAGGACAAGAAAAACAGGCTAATGAAGCTCCAGTTTTTCAGGAAAGAGGAAACTAACCCTGAGAGAATCAAGTAATCTAGTGGTATCTGGGGGAGCTCTTGAAGAAGCAGGTGGGCATCTTATTAGATGATGTCTGCCTGAGCTGTTCCTCAAGAGGTGTGTGTAAATTGCTTTGCACTTCTTGGTCCCTTTTGGTTGTTCCCTGAGGACCAAGGGAAGTTCCATGGTCTCACAAGTTACTTGAATTTCATTTAAAAAAAAAAAAAAAACCTCATAAATAGAACCAAACACCTTCATTTTTATGCACATGTGGACATTCCTTATAAAATTTTTAGTACTAACCCCAGGAGGGGAAGTTTTCCTTGACTAAATTTTTGAGGTTACCTCATTAACAGGCTCCCTGCCATGACCTTCTTTGCAACTCATACAGAACACTGCTGTAGTTGTTCTGTAAAACCAAAATCCTACAGCTCTAGAGAGGGGACACCAAGGAAAACTGCCATGAATACAGTTCAAAGTTCCAGGAAACTGCTGGAATGACCAAAACTTTCCTGCCTGCCAAATCTCAGATCCCAAACACAAGCCGCTAGAGCTAGGAGTTTGGTCTTAAAATCTGTTTTAATGGATTGGGCGATCTAATCTTATAATTAGATCCTATTCACTATTAATTATTAAAATAAAGTTAGGCTCCTTTAGGGGCATAAATGCCTTCTATTTTATGAGACTAAATCTCTGTATCAATAAGAAAACCAGATTGGAATGGAAAATTCTCAGGTGGTCCAGACCACCAGAGATAACTTGTTGGGCTTTGAGGTTTGGCATTATAGGAACTAAGGTGAATCAATCCAGCCAAATATTTTAGCCCTCCAATACCAGTTATGGTGTATGGAGCCAAAGCTAGATAATGCCCTGAGTGAAATCTAATCTATCCTTAAGCCTCATAATATTTACATATTGGAGTCCTTGCTGTCCATCCAAGCCTATCCCAGCCATGCCAAAGTATAGCTTCTAAAGACCTAAAAGCTATTGTCTCATACAATCTGGGCCCAGAAACAGCAACAAGCTCAGGCCACAGGTCTCCATTCTTACTTCCTACTCACTTGTAAATGCACTGTAATCTGGCTTCTGCCCTTATCACTTCTCCTTGGCAGCTCTCCCTAAATGAATTACAAAATTCGAAGATGGTCTTCATCTTCTTTGAGCTCTCAGTTGATCATTGTTCTCTTTTTCTTTTGGTTTTATAATCTGTTTTTTAATTAGCATATAATTTTTGTATTTGGTAATACAGAATATCATCTACCTCCCACTTCTTTTGTCCCAGTCTCCCTCTGATGCTTCTTTTCTGCGGAGCCCAACAGGAAGCCAGTCAACAAAAAACACCTGGGAATTGCAAAGTCCCAGCCCCAGCATCAGAAAGTAAAGCATAAAAGAATGAACTTGGAGGTGAGGTACATTAGCTTAACAACCCATAAAAAAAGCAAATTTGTGTTATGTTGGGCTTTTTAAGTATCTATTTGGTAGAAATCATAGATACAACAGTCTAGGCCAAGAATTTTCCTTGTGAATAATAGTGGACTTAAGTTTGTTTATAATCATAAAAATTCATACTTGATTCTTGTGTCTTGTCAGTTTTGACAAGTTCTATTTTTCAAAATATTAACTACTTGTTTTAAAATATTTATTTATAACCTTATAATATCTTCATATTATTTTTAATGACTCTCAAATATGTAGCAATGTCCTTTTTTTCATTCTTGACATTATCAGTTTTCTATTTTTTTCTTTTTATTTGGTCTTCCCAGAATTATACTGATTTATTGATGTTTTCAAGGAAGCAATTTATTCATTTGATTCTGATGGTACACTCTTTTGTATGATTTGGCCAATTTTATTAATTCCTGCCCTTATCTTTATTTTACTTTCTATGGGCTTAATTTATTGTTTTTTCTAACTTCTTGACATAAGGACATACATCATTTGTTTTTAGCTTTTCTATATACATACATACATACATACATACAAGCTATATACCTCCCTTAAACAGAATTTTAGCTATACCGCACACATTTTTATCTTTTACATATTCATCCTCTGTCAATTCAGAATATTTTCTCATTTTTATTGTGATTCTTGTTTGATCCAGGAATTACTTAAATGTTTACTTTATAATTTGAAAATATTTGAGACTTTTTCACTTATATTTTGCTATTGATGTCTAGCTTAATTTTTGCAGTTCTGTGTGTAACTGAAAAAATTGAAAATAGAAAAAATATTGTTGTGCAGTGTTCTACAATGTAAATTAAGCCAGTGTAATAGTAATCTGTTAAATTTCACAGCTTTACTGACATTTTGTTTTTCTACTTGGTTTATCAGTTATTGAGGGAAGTGTATTAAAATTTCCTATTGTCTCCTATAGTTATAAATTTATCCTTTTAGTTCTATCAAATTTTGCTTAATTCATCTTACCATATATATTATTACTGATACAAGTTTAGAATTATTACACATTTCTAGTGGAATGCTTCCTTTATTATCATGAAATGTTCCACTTTATATCTAGTAATGCTTTCAGCCTTACTGTTGTTTTTTCCAAGATAATATATCATTTTTCTCTGTCTGTTTTATGATCTTGTCTTTTGTTTTCAGCAGTTTCCGTGTGGTGTGTGTATGACTACCTGTGATTTTCTTTGCATTTATCCTGCTTGTATTTGTTGCTTGATGTCTTTAATTTTTGAGAAATTTAAGGCTGCTCTCTCTTCAAAGGTTGCTTCTGACTGATTTCTTTCTTTTTCTGGGACTTTACATGTATGTTAGAAGTTTTCACCTTGTCCCATATACCTCTTATGTCTTTTCTGTATTTTCTTTCTTTTATCTCTCCTACTTTTCAGTTGTCAACCTTTCAGCCATTGCTTTTGATGTGGCAAATGCTTTGAGGGGAGCATTAATATCATGTGCGATTCCTCTCTCAGGGCTTTCCTCCTATCTAGGATCTAGGGTTTACAAGTCCTTAATGTCTCAATGGCTCTCCACGATTTTCTAACTGATTAATTTTAATTTTTTCTGACTTTTCTAGTTCTTGGCAGGAAGGTTAGATGAAACAACATAGTTTGTCATTACTTGCAGCAGAATTCTCACAGTACTATTGTGTTATATTTTCATTATTTTCCAGATTTAAGTATTTTGAGTTTTCATCAAAATTTTTCTATGACATATAAGTTGTTTAGAAGAGTGTTCCTCAAAAATATAGAAATTAAGTCCATATGTATATGGTCAACTGACATCAACAAGAGTACTAAGACCATTGAAAGGGGAAAGAAAAGTCTTCTCGACAAATGCTACTAGGACAAGTGAATATTCACAACAAAAGAATGAAATGACATAAGTTGTTTACAAGAGTGTTTCTCAAAAATATAGAAATTAAGTCCACATGTATATGGTCAACTGACATCAACAAGAGTACTAAGAACATTGAAAGGGGAAAGAAAAATCTTCTCAACAAATGCTACTAGAACGAGTGAATATCCACAACAAAAGAATGAAATTAGACCCTTACTGCATACCATATACAAAAATTGGCTCAAAATGGATCAAAGACCTAAATATTAAGAGCTAAAACTATAAAACTCTCATAAATCTTCAAAAAAAAGTATAAATCTTCATACAGATTTGGCAATGGATTCTTAGATATGACACAAAAAGCATAAGCAACAAAAGAAAAAAATGAATTGGACTTCATTAAAATTAAACACTTTTATGTATCAAAGGATGCCATCAAAAGAATGAAAAGACAACCCACAGTATGGGAAAAATATTTGCAAATCATATATCTGTTAAGAGTTTAGCATCCAGAATATTTAAAGAACTCTTACAACAGCAAAAAGACAACCCAATTAAAAAATGGACAAAGATCTTGAATAGATATTTCTCCAAAGAAAATATACTCACAATGGACTGGGAGCAGTGGCTCATGGCTGTAATCCCAGCACTTTGGGAGGCTGAGACGGGTGGATCATGAGGTCAGGAGTTCAAGACCAGCCTGGCCAAGATGCTGAAACCCCATCTCTACTAAAAACACAAAAATTAGCCAGGCATGTGCCTGTAATCCCAGCTACTTGGGAGGCTGAGGCAAGAGAATTGTTTGAACCCAGAGGCAGAGGTTGCAGTGAGCTGAGATCATGCCACTACACTACAGCCTGGGTGACAGAGCAAGACTCTGTCCCAAAAAATAAAATAAAAATAAAAAATAAAACAATGAAAATATACTAACGATCAATAATCACATGAAAAAAATGATTCCCATCATTAGACATTAGAAAAATTCAAATCATAATCACAACGACATAGCAAATACTACTTTGTACCCACTAGGATGATTATATTTTTAATGTAAAATAATATTGACAGGGATGTGGAGAAATTGGAACCTACATACATCACTGGTGGGAATGTAAAATGGTGCAGTCACTTCAAAAAAAAACTTGTGGTAGCTTCTCAAAAAGTTAAACATAGAATTATCATGTGACCCAGCAATTCTGCTCTTAGGTATTTGCCTAAAAGAAATGAAAACATATGTTCACATTAAAACTGAATGTATGACTGTCCATAGAAGCATTATTTGTAATTGCTAAAAAGTAGAAACAACCCAAATGTTCATCAACTGATGAATGGATAAATAAAATATTGCATAGTCATACAATGGAATATTATTCTGCAACAAAAGAACAAATTACTGATACGTGCTAGTACCTGGATCAACCTTGAAAACATTATGCTAAGAGATAGAAGCCAGGCACAAAAGACCACACCTGGCATAATTCCATTCATGTGAATGTCTAAAATAGAAAAACCCATAGAGACAGAAAGTAGACTAGTGGCTTCCAGGGACTGCGGTTGGAGTGGAATGGAGAATACTTGTTAATGGGTATGGAGTCTCTTTGGTGGAGGTAATGAAAATGTTCTGTAATTAGATATTGATGAAGGCTGTGCAACTGTGAATGTATTGTAAGTCATTAAATTATACACTTTAGCATGGTTAAAATGGTGAATTTTATGGTATGTTAGTTTTACCTCAAAAACAAAAAAAAATTTAATAAATATATGGATTGGATTTTTGCTATAAATTAAAAAAAACTGTGATCAGAGAATGTGGTCTCTAGAATATTAAATCATTGAAATTTGCTGAGCCTTGCTTTGTGGTTTAACATATGGTCAATTTTTGGTTTTTTTTGTTTTTTGTTTTTTGTTTTTTTTGAGACGGAGTCTGGCTCTGTCGCCCAGGCTGGAGTGCAGTGGCCGGATCTCAGCTCACTGCAAGCTCCGCCTCCCGGGTTTACACCATTCTCCTGCCTCAGCCTCCGGAGTAGCTGGGACTACAGGCGCCCGCCACCTCGCCCGGCTAGTTTTTTGTATTTTTAGTAGAGACGGGGTAACATATGGTCAATTTTTATAAATATTTCATGTGTGCTTAGGAAGAATGCATGCTTTCTCATTATTACAAGCAGAGTTCTATATATGTCCAATGTATAAAGCATGTTAGTTTTATCATTGATGTATTTTATTTCTACACTAATAATTTGTTTCCTGGATCTATTAATAAGGGGAAAGACGTCAAAATTTCCTATTTGGGTGGTGTATTTGTTAATTTCTCCCTGAAGTTCTATCAAGTTTTGCTTCATATGTTATTGACTAGATTATTAGCTAGAAGTAAGTTTAGAACTATTATATTTTCCTAATAAACTTTTAATCATTATATAATAAACACCATTATACTTCTCATACTTTTTATCCAAAAGTCAGTTTTTCAGTAAACTCAGTTTCAGTTACCTTTGGTTTGGATTTGCCTATATTTTTTCTTTCCTTTATTTTCAACCTGATCATGGTTTATATGCTTTAGGTTGTCTTTAAAAGATTAGATGGCTGCATTTATTTTTGCTCTTAATCCAATTTGACAAACTGCATTTTAATCATCAAACTTGGTTCTTTTTAATTTACTGTGATCACAGATATATTTGGACTCGGTTTTATCTCACTTTTTGCTTTTGATTTTTTCTCTCTTTTTGTTCTCTTCACTTTCTTTGTATAGATTTTTCTTGTTTGAATAACTCTTTATTCCATATTTTTCTCTACCTGTTTGGAAATTATGCACTCTATTTCTATTGGCTTAAAAGTTACCTTTGAAATTTACCATCTATGTGTAACAAATCTAAAATCAGGAGTTTTTCTCTCTTATCCATTCAAGAATTCTGAGAACATTTTAAGTCTGATCACCTCAATTCTGGCTTATATACTATTGCTCCTCAGTATTTTAATTGTGTCTTTATTAGCCACAACAAGTTATTCATTATCATTATATAGACATTGCTCACTTATCTACATTTAAGAATTTATTTGCTCACAATTTTATTCTGCATCTTAGGCCTTTTCAAAACTATTTTACTTCCTCCTGAAGTACATGTTTCAGAAGTTTCTTTTGTGCAGATCTATTAGTGATTAACACTCAGTATGTAGTCAATATATAATTACGTGAAAATTCCTGTATATTACTCCAATTTTTGAGATAGGCAATTCTAGACCAATATTTTCTCTCTGAATTTAATATATATTTTCTTAACATATGCAATTATTCTGACTTCCATTTTTTCAGGTTTTCAAAAGGCCTATTCTAAGTCTTTTGGAGGGGAAAGAAGGTTATAATTTATCTTTTCTATATGGCTACATCTTAGATCTCTTTGTCACTGATGTTCTGCAGTTGCTCAACCTTATAACTAGGGGTAGATTTCTTTTCACTTTATTCTTCTTGGTAAACATTACCCTGCTTATGAGCCCTCAGAAATAATACCACACATCTACAGCCATCTGATCTTTGACAAACCTGACAAAAACAAGAAATGGGGGAAGGATTCCCTATATAATAAATGGTGCTGGGAAAATTGGCTAGCCATAAGTAGAAAGCTGAAACTGGATCCTTTCCTTAATCCTTATATGAAAATTAATTCAAGATGGATTAGAGACTTACATGTTAGACCTAACACCATAAAAACCCTAGAAGAAAACCTAGGTAATACCATTCATGACATAGGCATGGGCAAGGACTTCATGTCTAAAACACCAAAAGCAATGGCAACAAAAGCCAAAATTGACAAATGGGATCTAATTAAACTAAAGAGCTTCTGCACAGCAAAAGAAACTACCATCAGAGTGAACAGGCAACCTACAGAATGGGAGAACATTTTTGCAATCTACTCATCTGACAAAGGGCTAATATTCAGAACCTACAAAGAACTCAAACAAATTTACGAGAAAAAAACAACCCCATCAAAAAGTGGGGAAAGGATATGAACAGACATTTCTCAAAAGAAGACATCCATACAGCCAACAGACACATGAAAAAATGCTCGTCATCACTGGCCATCAGAGAAACGCAAATCAAAACCACAATGAGATACCATCTCACACCAGTTAGAATGGCAATCATTAAAAAGTCAGGAAACAACAGGTGCTGGAGAGGATGTGGAGAAATAGGAATACTTTTACACTGTTGGTGGGACTGTAAACTAGTTCAACCACTGTGGAAAACAGTATAGTGATTCCTCAAGGATCTAGAACTAGAAATACCATATGACCCAGCCATCACGTTACTGGGTATATACCCAAAGGATTATAAATCATGCTGCTATAAAGACACATGCACACGTATGTTTATTGCAGCACTATTCACAATAGCAAAGACTTGGAATCAACCCAAATGTCCATCGGTGACAGACTGGATTGAGAAAATGTGGCACATACACACCATGGAATACTATGCGGCCATAAAAAAGATGAGTTCGTGTCCTTTATAGAGACATGGATGCAGCTGGAAACCATCATTCTCAGCAAACTATCACAAGAACAGAAAACCAAACACCACATGATCTCACTCACAGGTGGGAATTGAACAATGAGATCACTTAGACATGGGAAGGGGAACATCACACACCAGGGCCTATTATGGGGGGGGGGGGCGGGACAGGGGAGGGATGGCATTGGGAGTTATAACTGATGTAAATGACGAGTTGATGGGTGCTGATGAGTTGATGGGTGCAGCACACCAACATGGCACATGTATACATACATACATAACCTGCACGTTGTGCACATGTACCCTAGAACTTAAAGTATAACAAAAAAAAAAAAAATAGGCCAAAAAAAAAAATTATCCTGTTTGTATCTGTGGCTTATATAGTATCGATTCCAGAAAATTCTCAAATTTATGCTTTCAAATATTGCCTCTCCTTCAACATTTTTATTTTTTCTTCCTAGGGCTTCAAATAGAAGTATGTTAGGCATTCTCATTCTCTTCTCCATATCTATTAACCTCTCTCACATTTTCCATTTCAGCTTTCTGTGTGACATTCTGAAAGTCTTTTTTTTTTTTTTTTTTGAGACGGAGTCTTGCTCTGCCGCCCAGGCTGGAGTGCAGTGGCCGGATCTCAGCTCACTGCAAGCTCCGCCTCCCGGGTTCACGCCATTCTCCTGTCTCAGCCTCCCGAGTAGCTGGGACTACAGGCGCCCGCCTCGTCGCCCGGCTAGTTTTTTGTATTTTTTAGTAGAGACGGGGTTTCACCGTATTAGCCAGGATGGTCTCGATCTCCTGACCTCGTGATCCGCCCGTCTCGGCCTCCCAAAGTGCTGGGATTACAGGCTTGAGCCACCGCGCCCGGCCTCTGAAAGTCTTAAGCTCTTTCAGTTCACTAATTCTTTCTTCAGCCACATCTACTCTGTTGTTTGTTCCATCCCTTAAGGTTTTTTTTTAATTGATTATTACACTTTATTTTAAATTTTTATCTCCTTTTTACATCTATATGATTATTTGTATATATTGTCATCATCTTTGCCTTTTTTTGCATTTAAAAAAAAATTCTTTAAACATTCATGCATAGAGTGGAAGACAAAATAATGCTTCCACCATCAATGATATCCTCATTCAAATCCCCCAGAAATTTTAAATATGCTACCTTACATGGCAAAAGAGACTTTGCAGATGTCACTAAGGATCTTGAAATTGGAGACTATCCTGTATTATCTGGTATTATCTATATTTATATTCCAATATAATCATGAGGGTTCTTATAAGAAGGTAAGAAAGCAAATTCAGAATAAAGAAATGTGACAAGGGAGTCAGAAGTTGTAGTCATACATTTAGAAAACGGAGGAGGGAGCCATAAATCAAGAAATGTAAGTAGTCTTTAGAAGCTAGAAGAGGCAAAGAAATATATTTTCCTCTAAAGCTTCCAGAAGGAATATATCCCATACAATATCTTAATTTTAGACTTCTGAAGTCTAGAACTGTAAGAGAATAGATTGGTGGTGTTTTAACTCACTAAGTTTTGCAGTAATATCTTATAGCAGCAACAGAAACCTAATATGTATAGTTATCTCACAGCCACATATAATAGTTTTATTATCTAAAATCCTTGAGGAATTAAATCTGTTGTTTCTCTCCCTCAAGATGATTTGTGAGCTCATGACGACTGTTTATTCAGGATTCTCTAGAGAAATACAACCAATGGGATACAATGGGGTATATCTGTGTCTGTGAACACACACACACATATAAGGAGTGTTATTATAGAAACTGGTTCACACAGTTTCTGCATTAGTCTGTTTTCACACTGCTATAAAGAACTGCCTGAGACTGGGTAATTTAAAAGGAAAGAGGTTTAATTGACTCACAGTTCTGCATGACTGGGACGGCTACAGGAAACTTACAATCATGGCAGAAGGCAAAGGAGAAGTAAGTTCATTATTCACACGGTGCCAGGAGAGAGAGAGAGAGAGAAGGGGAAGTTCTAGATACTTATCAAACAACCAGATCTCACGAAAACATACTCACTATCATGAGAATAGCATGGGGGAAAACCGCCCCCTTGATCCAATCACCTCTCACCAGCTCCCTCCCTTGACAGGTGGAGATTACAATTCAGATTACAATTCAAGATGAGATCTGGGGTGGGGACACAGCCAAAACATATTAGTTACAGATGCCAGAAAGTTCTACAATCTGCTGACTGCAAATTGAGAACCAGGAAAGCTAGTAGTGTAATTCAGTCCAAGTCTGAAGGCCTGAAAATCAGGAGGCCAGTGGTGTAGATCCCAATCTATGTATGAAAGCCCAAGAACCAGGAGCACTGGTGTCCAAGGGCAGGAGAAGATGGATTTCTCAGCTCAAGCCAATAAAAAATTTGCCTTTCCTCCACCTTTTTTGTTCTATTTGAGCTCCTAAAAGCTTGGATGATTCCTGCTCACATTAGTGAATGCAGATCTTCTTTACTTAGTCTACTGATTGACACGTCAATCTCTTCTGGAGGTATCCTCACAGATGTATCCAGATAAAATGTTTTACCAACTACCTGGGTATCTTTTAGACCAGTCAAGTTGGGCTAAGGGGATTAACAACTAAAATTACAATGGCTGATTTTAACTTGTGGAAAACCTGGAGTCTCCATTGAGAATATAATTTCTCTGGATAGTATTTCATTTTGCTTCTGCTAAAGCCAAGGGTTCTACCTATCTGAGATCATTCCAGTTCATTCTCAATTTCATGGGTTACATCTGGAAGTCTTGAGTTCCATTCTCTTATTTTGTCACCTGCCTGAAGAACTTTTTCTACAAGCATAAGGATACATTAACATTTCTCAGGGAAACATATTTACAAAGAAAAGCTATACACATTGTGCAAAAGCCCTGCGGGAGATCTTTTTAAATGTGTTCATTGTTCACCGTTTTCGTTTCAGCTTACATTGTTTTCTTCTTTTTCTTTTCTTTGAACCTTGAAGATTTCCTCACTTTATGACAGTCCAACTATGGAAGAAAACTTTTTTAATGAAAACTCTTATCTTTTTTAATTTGAAGGTACACTCTCGCAAAAAATATCTAACATGTCGAAATTACTGAAGCATAAGTTTCTACACCATCCTTCACAACATTTCCTTGACTTTCAAGACATGACACTTTCCTGGCTCTCCTTCTGCCTCTCTAGCCACTCTGACTGCACCTACTTTTCAAATTTATTCTTCTTTGTCTGGTAAAGAAGTTTTGGAATGTCTCAAGGATTTGTCATAGAGGATCTCATTTCTCCCAATATTCTTTTTCATGAATGATCTCATCCACTCAGCTACATCACATTTTCCCTCTTCCATGGAGATTAATATCCAGTATCAGTCTGTCAGGCAGAAAAAGCAAATAGTCAAAAGTACCCAAGAAAATATTTCAGGAATTGCTACACTTGAGACAGACATGCCACTCTCAAAAAATTCAACACAGACTATTTTCTACAGAGGATTTGAAAGATTACTGATTTCTTAGTTTATCTCCTGAAAGAATTGGCTATGAGTATTATAGGATAAAGCATTTAGAATAGGAATTAGACATTACATAATTAAAAGAGGGACTTATGTGAATTCTGGAAGTGGGCAATTGGAGGATTAAAAAAGAGTTATTGGCCAGGCATGGTGGCTCACACCCATAATCCTAGCACTTTGGGAGGCCGAGACGGGAGGATTATTTGAGGTCAGGAGTTTGAAACCAGCCTGGCCAACATGGTGAAACCCTGTCTCTACTAAAAATATAAAAATTAGCCAGGCGTGGTGGCAGGTGCCTATAATCCCAGCTATTCGGGAAGCTGAGGCAGGAGAATCGCTTGAACCCAGGAGGCGGAGGTCGAAGTGAGCCGAGTTCACGCCATTGCACTCCAACCTGGGCCATAGAGTGTGACTCCATCTAAAAAAAGAAAAAAAAAGTTATTAATTAGTTCTCCTTAAGCAATGGCATAGGTGAAAAAGAGCCTCCAAGGAAATCTGAGAAACCAAATAAATTAAGCTGCTAAAGTGACAGCAAAAGGGAGCTTGCCTCTGTGGGCCCACGACCCACAGAGAAAAGAATTCTGGAAAAAATAATTTCCAGGTTAATCAAATTGACAATAGAACAATTCAACACAACTTAGAACAGATTCAAATTTAGATTTCAGTTGAGAGATTATATATGAATGTCTTTCTCCTCCATTTGATATAAACGTCATAAAAACAAGGACTATTTATTCATTATTTCAACAACTATTTATTGAGTAGCTACTGTGACCCAAGTGCTTTTCTGAGCAGAGTACACAGCAGTGAAGAAAAGAGATAAAAAGTTCTTATACTCACATTAGTGGGTTGGAGTTGGGCAATGGACAAAATAATAATGTAATATACATATACAGTAAGCCTTCACTTGTGGTCATCAATAGGTTCTTGGAACTTGCAATATAATATCATAAAATGTATCATAAAAATACCATAAAATGTAACCAACTTTCTTTCAACAACATTATAATGATACAACTTTATACAGAACATTGAACAAAATGATGTTATTCCAGGCCCTCCTGGGTATCATTTTCAAAGCATGGCCAAAAACCTATAGCTTCTATGCCCTAAATGTATCTCATGTCTTCTGGCCATGGGCTTTATATAAGCTCAAATCAAACTGACACTTATCCCGCAGGATGCTAGATATTCCACAGTTTAAATTCCAGTTTCAAGACATTTCCTATATGAAAGACTACGAAAGTGTGGCACCCGAGAATTTAAATGACAATATTTGACAGAATTTTATAACTTCATTTTCTATAAATTCGAAGGACTAATGAGTCCCCTTATCAGTAGAAAATGTGAGTTTTCCCAGTCTGGTGAGAGAACTGTCTAGCCATGCCTTGCTCAAATACCCTAAAACAACACTGCCTGTGTGGCAGCTACCAACAAATGGATGGCAATCTTCCTTGTTCTCCACTCCTATCATATGTATGTTCCAGTCAGCTAAAACACAGACTCAGTGTGGTCTACACAAAATAATATTAAAATACTAGAAATTCCTGGACATGATAAAGAGGGAGAAAATGTACGGAAGGGGGCGGAGCAAGATGGCCGAATAGGAACAGCTCCAGTCTCCAACTCCCAGCGCGAGTAACACAGAAGACGGGTGATTTCTGCATTTTCAACTGAGGTACTGGGGTCATCTCTCTAGGGAGTGCCGGACAATCGGTGCGGGGCAGCTGCTGCAGCCTGACCAGCGTGAGCTGAAGCAGGGCGAGGCATCGCCTCACCTGGAAGCGCAAGGGGGAAGGAAATCCGTTTTCCTAGCCAGGGGAACTGAGACACATAACACCTGGAAAATCGCGTAACTCCCACCCCAATACTGCGCTTTAAGGAAACAGGCACACCAGGAGAATATATCCCACACCTGGCCGGGAGGGTCCCACGCCCACGGAGCCTCCCTCACTGCTAACACAGCCGTCTGCGGCGATCTATCCGCAAGGCAGCAGCCAGGCTGGGGGAGGGGCGCCCGCCATTGCTGAGGCTTAAGTAGGTAAACAAAGCCGCTGGGAAGCTCGAACTGGGTGGAGCTCACAGCAGCTCAAGGAAACCTGCCTGTCTCTGTAGACTCCACCTCTGGGTACAGCCCACAGCTGAGGTCCAATAGGGAAAGCAGCGGGGGCGGTGCAGAGGCGAACGACTCTGTCTGACAGCTTTGGGGAGAGCCGTGGATCTCCCAACGCGGAGGTTGAGATCCGAGAACGGACAGACTGCCTGCTCAGGTGGGTCCCTGACCCCTGAGTAGCCTAGCTGGGAGACATCCCCCACTAGGGGCAGTCTGACACCCCACACCTCACAGGGTGGAGTCATCCCTGAGAGGAAACTTCCAAAGGAAGAATCAGACAGGTACACTCGCTGCTCAGCAATATTCTATCTTTGGCAACCTCTGCTGCTGATACCCAGGCAAACAGGGTCTGGAGTGGACCTCAAGCAATCTCCAACAGACCAACAGACAGTCCTTCTGACTGTCAGACGGAAAACTATCAAACAGGAAGGACACCTATACCAAAACCCCATCAGTACGTCACCATCATCAAAGACCAGAGACAGATAAAACCACAAAGATGGGGAAAAAGCAGGGCAGAAAAGCTGGAAATTCAAAAAATAAGAGCGCATCTCCCCCTGCAAAGGAGCGCAGCCCATCGCCAGCAACGGATCAAAGCTGGTCAGAGAATGACTTTGACGAGATGAGAGAAGAAGGCTTCAGTCCATCAAACTTCTCAGAGCTAAAGGAGGAATTACGTACCCAGCGCAAAGAAACTAAAAATCTTGAAAAAAAAGTGGAAAAATTGACAGCTAGACTAATTAATGCAGAGAAGATCATAAACGAAATGACAGAGATGAAAACCATGACACGAGAAATACGTGACAAATGCACAAGCTTCGGTAACCGACTCGATCAACTGGAAGAAAGAGTATCAGCGATTGAGGATCAAATGAATGAAATGAAGCGAGAAGAGAAACCAAAAGAAAAAAGAAGAAAAAGAAATGAACAAAGCCTGCAAGAAGTATGGGATTATGTAAAAAGACCAAATCTACGTCTGATTGGGGTGCCTGAAAGTGAGGGGGAAAATGGAACCAAGTTGGAAAACACTCTTCAGGATATCATCCAGGAGAACTTCCCCAACCTAGTAGGGCAGGCCAACATTCAAATTCAGGAAATACAGAGAACGCCACAAAGATACTCCTCCAGAAGAGCAACTCCAAGACACATAATTGCCAGATTCACCAAAGTTGAAATGAAGGGAAAAATCTTAAGGGCAGCCAGAGAGAAAGGTCGGGTTACCCACAAAGGGAAGCCCATCAGACTAACAGCAGATCTCTCGGCAGAAACTCTACAAGCCAGAAGAGAGTGGGGGCCAATATTCAACGTTCTTAAGAAAAGAATTTTAAACCCAGAATTTCATATCCAGCCAAACTAAGTTTCATCAGTGAAGGAGAAATAAAATCCTTTACAGATAAGCAAATGCTTAGAGATTTTGTCACCACCAGGCCTGCCTTACAAGAGACCCTGAAGGAAGCCCTAAACATGGAAAGGAACAACCGGTACCAGCCATTGCAAAAACATGCCAAAATGTAAAGACCATCGAGGCTAGGAAGAAACTGCATCAACTAATGAGCAAAATAACCAGTTAATATCATAATGACAGGATCAAGTTCACACATAACAATATTAACCTTAAATGTCAATGGACTAAATGCTCCAATTAAAAGACACAGACTGGCAAACTGGATAAAGAGTCAAGACCCATCAGTCTGCTGTATTCAGGAGACCCATCTCACATGCAGAGACATACATAGGCTCAAAATAAAGGGATGGAGAAAGATCTACCAAGCAAATGGAGAACAAAAAAAAGCAGGGGTTGCAATCCTAGTCTCTGATAAAACAGACTTTAAACCATCAAAGATCAAAAGAGACAAAGAAGGCCATTACATCATGGTAAAGGGATCAATTCAACAGGAAGAGCTAACTCTCCTAAATATATATGCACCCAATACAGGAGCACCCAGATTCATAAAGCAAGTCCTTAGAGACCTACAAAGAGACTTAGACTCCCATACAATAATAATGGGAGATTTCAACACTCCACTGTCAACATTAGACAGATCAACGAGACAGAAAGTTAACAAGGATATCCAGGAATTGAACTCATCTCTGCACCAAGCAGACCTAATAGACATCTATAGAACTCTCCACCCCAAATCAACAGAATATACATTCTTCTCAGCACCACATCGCACTTATTCCAAAATTGACCACATAATTGGAAGTAAAGCACTCCTCAGCAAATGTACAAGAACTGAAATTATAACAAACTGTCTCTCAGACCACAGTGCAATCAAACTAGAACTCAGGACTAAGAAACTCAATCAAAACCGCTCAACTACATGGAAACTGAATAACCTGCTCCTGAATGACTACTGGGTACATAACGAAATGAAAGCAGAAATAAAGATGTTCTTTGAAACCATTGAGAACAAAGATACAACATACCAGAATCTCTGGGACACATTTAAAGCAGTGTGTAGAGGGAAATTTATAGCACTAAATGCCCACAAGAGAAAGCAGGAAAGATCTAAAATTGACACTTTAACATCACAATTAAAAGAACTAGAGAGGCAAGAGCAAACACATTCAAAAGCTAGCAGAAGGCAAGAAATAACTAAGATCAGAGCAGAACTGAAGGAGATAGAGTCACAAAAAACCCTCCAAAAAATCAATGAATCCAGGAGTTGGTTTTTTGAAAAGATCAACAAAATTGACAGACCACTAGCTAGACTAATAAAGAAGAAAAGAGAGAGGAATCAAATAGACGCAATAAAAAATGTTAAAGGGGATATCACCACCGACCCCACAGAAATACAAACAACCATCAGAGAATACTATAAATGCCTCTACGCAAATCGACTAGAAAATCTAGAAGAAATGGATAATTTCCTGGACACTTACACTCTCCCAAGACTGAACCAGGAAGAAGTTGAATCCCTGAATAGACCAATAACAGGCTCTGAAATTGAGGCAACAATTAATAGCCTACCCACGAAAAAAAGTCCAGGACCAGATGGATTCACAGCTGAATTCTACCAGAGGTACAAGGAGGAGCTGGTACCATTCCTTCTGAAACTATTCCAATCAATAGAAAAAGAGGAATCCTCCCTAACTCATTTTATGAGGCCAACATCATCCTGATACCAAAGCCTGGCAGAGACACAACAAAAAAAGAGAATTTTAGACCAATATCCCTGATGAACATCGATGCAAAAATTCTCAATAAAATACTGGCAAACCGGATTCAGCAGCACATCAAAAAGCTTATCCACCATGATCAAGTGGGCTTCATCCCTGGGATGCA
Organism: Trachypithecus francoisi; assembly: GCF_009764315.1. NCBI lineage: Eukaryota > Metazoa > Chordata > Mammalia > Primates > Cercopithecidae > Trachypithecus > Trachypithecus francoisi. Next base: position 21,687,371 of record NW_022681431.1, on the reverse strand, counting down.
AGGCTGGTTCAACATTCGCAAATCAATAAACGTAATCCAGCATATAAACAGAACCAAAGACAAGAACCACATGATTATCTCAATAGATGCAGAAAAGGCTTTTGACAAAATTCAACAGCCCTTTATGCTAAAAACGCTCAATAAATTCGGTATTGATGGAACGTACCTCAAAATAATAAGAGCTATTTACGACAAACCCACAGCTAATATCATACTGAATGGGCAAAAACTGGAAAAATTCCCTTTGAAAACTGGCACAAGACAGGGATGCCCTCTCTCACCACTCCTATTCAACATAGTGTTGGAAGTTCTGGCTAGGGCAATCAGGCAAGAGAAAGAAATCAAGGGTATCCAGTTAGGAAAAGAAGAAGTCAAATTGTCCCTGTTTGCAGATGACATGATTGTATATTTAGAAAAACCCATCGTCTCAGCCCAAAATCTCCTTAAGCTGATAAGCAACTTCAGCAAAGTCTCAGGATACAAAATTAATGTGCAAAAATCACAAGCATTCTTATACACCAGTAACAGACAAGCAGAGAGCCAAATCAGGAATGAACTTCCATTCACAATTGCTTCAAAGAGAATAAAATACCTAGGAATCCAGCTTACAAGGGATGTAAAGGACCTCTTCAAGGAGAACTACAAACCACTGCTCAGTGAAATCAAAGAGGACACAAACAAATGGAAGAACATACCATGCTCATGGATAGGAAGAATCAATATCGTGAAAATGGCCATACTGCCCAAGGTTATTTATAGATTCAATGCCATCCCCATCAAGCTACCAATGACTTTCTTCACAGAATTGGAAAAAACTGCTTTAAAGTTCATATGGAACCAAAAAAGAGCCCGCATTGCCAAGACAATCCTAGGTCAAAAGGACAAAGCTGGAAGCGTCACGCTACCTGACTTCAAACTATACTACAAGGCTACAGTAACCAAAACAGCATGGTACTGGTACCACAACAGAGAAACAGACCAGTGGAACAGAACAGAGTCCTCAGAAATAATACCACACATCTACAGCCATCTGATCTTTGACAAACCTGACAAAAACAAGAAATGGGGAAAGGATTCCCTATTTAATAAATGGTGCTGGGAAAATTGGCTAGCCACAAGTAGAAAGCTGAAACTGGATCCTTTCCTTACCCCTTATACGAAAATTAATTCAAGATGGATTAGAGACTTAAATGTTAGACCTAATACCATAAAAACCCTAGAAGAAAATCTAGGTAGTACCATTCAGGACATAGGCATGGGCAAGGACTTCATGTCTAAAACACCAAAAGCAACGGCAGCAAAAGCCAAAATTGACAAATGGGATCTCATTAAACTAAAGAGCTTTTGCACAGCAAAAGAAACTACCATCAGAGTGAACAGGCAACCTACAGAATGGGAGAAAATTTTTGCAACCTACTCATCTGACAAAGGGCTAATATCCAGAATCTACAAAGAACTCAAACAAATATACAAGAAAAAAACAAACAACCCCATCAAAAGTGGGCAAAGGATATGAACAGACATTTCTCAAAAGAAGACATCCATACAGCCAACAGACACATGAAAAAATGCTCGTCATCACTCGCCATCAGAGAAATGCAAATCAAAACCACAATGAGATACCATCTCACACCAGTTAGAATGGCAATCATTAAGAAGTCAGGAAACAATAGATGTTGGAGAGGATGTGGAGAAATAGGAACACTTTTACACTGTTGGTGGGATTGTAAACTAGTTCAACCATTATGGAAAACAGTATGGCGATTCCTCAAGGATCTAGAACTAGATGTACCATATGACCCAGCCATCCCACTACTGGGTATATACCCAAAGGATTATAAATTACTCTACTACAAAGACACATGCACACGTATGTTTATTGCGGCACTATTCACAATAGCAAAGACTTGGAATCAACCCAAATGTCCATCTGTGACAGACTGGATTAAGAAAATGTGGCACATATACACCATGGAATATTATGCAGCCATCAAAAAGGATGAGTTTGCGTCCTTTGTAGGGACATGGATGCAGCTGGAAACCATCATTCTTAGCAAACTATCACAAGAAGAGAAACCAAACACCGCATGTTCTCACTCATAGGTGGGAACTGAACAATGAGATCACTTGGACTCGGGAAGGGGAACATCACACACTGGGGCCTATCATGGGGAGGGGGGAGGAGGAGGGATTGCATTGGGGAGTTATACATGATATAAACGTTATGCACATGTACCCTAGAACTTAAAGTATAATAAAAAATAAAAAAAGAAAAAAAAAAAAAAAGAAAATGTACGGAAATGGATTTATCACAAGTGACTCGCTTACCCATCCTAGTAGGGTCGGCAGGCTCTCCTTTCATCGCAGCTTTTTTTTCCCATAGGTTATTGGGGTACAGGTGGTATTTCATTACATGAGTAAGTTCTTTAGTGGTGATCTGTGAGATTTTGGTCCACCCATCACCCAAGCAGTATCCACTCCACCCTATTTGTATTATTTTATCCCTCCCCCCCTCCCTCCCTTCACACCAAGTCCCCGGATTCCCTTGTATCATTCATGTGTATCATATATATATCATATATACATATATATGTGTGTATATATATACCAGAGTTTCTTTATCTAGTTGTTGATTGACGGGCATTCAGGTTGGTTCCGTGCTTCTAGAGCATTGGGCAGTGAGTCCCTTTTGCTCAGTAATACAACCAGACCTTTCAGAATTATTGCAGTGGTGAATTGTGCTGCTACAAACATGCAAGTGCAAGTATCTTTTTTGTATAATGACTTATTTTCCTCTGGGTAGATACCCAATAGTTGGGATTGCTGGATCAAACGACAGTTCTACTTTTAGTTCTTTAAGAATCTCCACACTGTTTTCCATAGTTGCTGTACTAGCTTACATTCTGTCCAGTAGTGTAGAAGTGTTCCCTGATCACTGCATCAATGCTAATAACATCTACTGTTTTTGACTTTTTTATTATGGCCATTCTTGCAGGAGTAAGGTAGTATCATACTGGTTTTGATTTGCATTTCCCTGATCATTAGTGATGTTCAGCATTTTTTCATATGTTTGCTGGCCATTTGTATATCTTCTTTTGAGAACTGTCTATTCACCTCAGTTTTGAGAAATACATAGTTGGGAAGCCCTGAGATTCTTGAAAAATGCTGTGTTGGCTTCACTCCATTGGCCACGGATAAGGTTGAGAGATACTGCCATTGTAATGAGCTCTCTTATTTCTATGGAGATGACGGAATTGAGGCCAGGCAGAGGATAAATATCACTACCTAACTGCCAGAAGTAGAGCAGTCATAGTCATCATACCAGGCAGCAAGGCTCATGGTAATCAGAATGGTTTGACACATGGTATTTTGGCAGTGGATAACTGATTACAAGGTCCCTAGAGTCCAAGTAAATGGCCTATCCTCTAACATCCTAATTGATTTCTAGAATTGAACTGAAACTGTAAACAAGGAAAATAGATGATTTGAGACCTTCATCTAATTCCAGAAGTAATCATTTCCCAGAGGCACATGAATAAAGAGAAGATTGCACCACAGAGGAAGTCCATGCAATATTATGTTTTGTAAATTGTCTGGTCTTCCCCAAAGGAAAGTGCCACCACTTCCTGGAATGACTATACCCAGGAGAAAAGGGAATGACTGAAACTGTGCCCCAAAGAGTTAAGAAAAAAAAAAAAAAACTAGTAGAAATTCTTGAGTTTGCAGGATGGCAGATAAGAAAAGAAACAACTTGCTGAAATCCTGAAACTTCTCTCCTTTGTAAGATAACAAACTGGCTGAAATCAGTTGAAACCACTATAGTTGCATAAGTTTGCACAAAACAAACTTGCTGACATCATAGCCTGAATTTCCATGCTTCATACCAGCTCCCTCCAAATTTACACATGAGACCAATGAGGAGGCATGAAGAGATGGCTGTACATGCCTGAGGACTTTCTAGACCTTTTTCCTTCCACCAATCACCTGCTAATCCCAGAATCCAGCCCCTAAACCTTTTCTAATAAAATGACTGCTGTGAAACCAGCACAGGGAGATAGATTTGAGCTTGACTTCTGTCTCCTTGTGAGTCGACTTGCAATAAAAAGCTTTTCTTTTCTCAAAAATGCGGTGTCATAGTACAGGCTAGTACATCGAGCAGTGAGCCCCTTTTGCTCAGTAATACAACCAGACCTTTCCGGGATTACTGGACACTGGTTCAGAGCTATTTTGTATCCCCAAGAATATCCTGATGTCTACCAGTGCTTATAGGTTGTATAATAAATTTTTGCCTCAGTCTGTTTCATAAAGGGCTCACTTAGTCTGCAAATCCTTTCTGTGGTTATTTTCCCTGAGAAAAGATAGTTGAACTATATATGCCCAGCAACCACTGGAACATCTACATGGGTTTCTACATGGGTTCCTGGCCTATGGCGTGATGACTAGTGTGCAGGCAGAGCCTAAAGGAGGCCTGTGAAGCCCCATATCCCTATGACAATAGTAAGCTGGAACCAAAACCACATTCCTGAGGAGCTGCAGAGATTACCGCTATCATCAAAAACTTGAAAGACGCAGAAATGATCATTCTTAGCATCCCCATTTGACTCTTGGGTTGGCTTTCACAAAAGACAGAAAGGTCTTGGCCGGACACAGTGGCTCACATCTGTAATCCCAGCACTTTGGGAGCCCAAGGTAGGCAGATCACTCGAGATTAGGAGTTCAAGACCACCCTGGCCAGCATGGTGAAACTCTGTCTCTACTGAAAAAAAAAAAAAAAAATTAGCCAGGCATGGTGGCAGGCACCTGTAAGTCCAGCTACACGGGAGGCTGAGGCAGGAGAATCGCTTCAATCTGGGAGGCAGAGGTTGCAGTGAGCTGAGATGGCACCACTACACTCCAGCCTGGGTGACAGAGCAAGACTCCATCTCAAAAAAAATATTAAAAATAATAAAAAGACAGAAAGGTCTTGAAGAAGAATGGTAAATTATCACAAACTCAATCAGAAAATTTATCTTTTATTCCAGATGTAGTCTCTTTTATATTTTTCTTTTTGAGATAGGGTCTCACTCTGTCACCCAGGCTGGAGCAGTGGTGTGATTATGGCTCACTGCAGTCTCAAACTACTGAATTCAAGTGATCCTCCTACCCCAGCCTCCCAAGCAGCTGGCACTATAGACAACATGTGCCACTACACTCAGCTAAGTTTTTAATTTGTATTTATGGAGTGGATTTTGCTATGTTGCCCAGGCTGGTCTTGAACTCCTGGCCTCATGAGATCCTTCCACATTGGCCTTCCAAAGTGCTGGGATTACAGGTAGGAACCAGTGCACTGGCCAGATGTAGTCTTTTTACTTGAGCAAATCAATACATACGGAAGCACCTGCCATGCAGTGCTCATCTTGAAAATGTTTTGTTTTCTAAAGTATGAAGCAGAAATTGTCAGAAGTGGTTTCCTTGCACTTTTCAGTCAGGAGTATAATTTCACTCTCTTGCTTCAGGGCCACATCAGCTATTCAATTTTTGGCTATAATTTTGTTCACAGGGACCTCGGTTGTCTTACCATCTCATAGAAAGTCATGCTGGACTGCTCCACTGATTACATAATACTAATAGAACCTGCTGAGCAAGAAGTTGCAGGCGGCCTAAATGCCTTGGTAAGACATAGTTGTAATAGAGGATGGGCAATAAACTCTAAGAAGATTCAACTCGGTGAACTTTCTGGAAATCCAGTAGTGTGGGCTGGATATCGTCTCCAAAGTGAATGACAAGTTGCTCTACCATATACCCCCTATCAGTACAAAAGAGGCCCAAAACAAACATATGAAAAAAATGCTCAACCTCACTAATAATCAGAGGAATGCAAATTAAAACCACAATGAGATACCATCTCACGCCAGTCAGAATGGCTTTTATTAAAAAGACAAAAAAATAGCAGATACTAGCAAGAAAAGGGAACACTTAGACACTACTAGTGCTAATGTAAATTAGTATAACCTATATAGAAAACAGTGTAGAGATTTCTCCAAGAACTAACAATAGAGCTACCATTTGATCCAGCAATCCCACTACTGGGTACTATCCAAAGGAAAATCAACTGTTATATCAAAAAGACACCTGCACTTGTATGTTTATCACAACACTATTCACAATAGCAAAGTCATGGAATCAACCCAAGTATCCATCAACAGTGGATTAGATAAAGAAAATACACCTTACATAATACACCATGGGATATGACACACCCATAAAAATTTAATCATGTCTTTTGTAGCAATATGGAGGGAACAGGAGGCCATTATCCTAAGTGAAAGAACTCAGAAAAAGAAAATCAAATATCGCACATTCTCACTTGTAAGTGGGAGCTAAACATTGCGTGCACGTGGACCTACAGAGGGAAATAATAGACACTGGGGACTCCAAAAGGGGATAAGGTGGGAGCAGGGTGAAGGTTGAAAAATTACTTATTGGGTACAATGTTTACTATTCAGTTGATGAATACACTCCCACTATGCAATATATCCATATAACAAACCTGCACATGTACCCCCTGAATCTATAAAAATGAAAGCATTTTTTAAAAAATTTAATACAGAAGAGGCCTGATATTTGAGTGAGCCAATTTTGAAATCAACAGACGGCACATTTGAGTATGTTGCTCTGATTCATTTATCAAGGATGAAACTTCTCACTGGAGTCCAGAATTAAAGAACATCTGTAGCTGGTATAGGCTGCAGTGCTAGTGGCTCTGGTACTAGGTCTTATTACCCAGAAGATTCAATGATACTTGTAATACCTATGACAAATTGGAATTCTGTGAGTAACGTTATTTTGTGAAAGGTCTTACATTGACTGTTTAGGCCGAAGTGACAACAATCTGGGAGTTAAAGATATTTAATCATGATAAAATTAAAGTTCTTTTCATACACATCCACAGATCCCTTTCATAAAATTGATCTCAATATGAAATAGGTTAATGTTTTTAAATTATTTCTGAACCATCCATGAGAAATCTCAATCGTTCAGAGGTGCCAAGACTTGAAGATTCAGTCTACATTAATCTCTAGAAATATTTAGCATAAAAAATGGTTTGGCGGGGCACGGTGGCTCACACCTGTAATCCTAACACTTTGGGAGACCAAGGCAGGTGGATCACTTGACGTCAGGAGTTCGAGACCAGCTTGACCAACATGGTGAAACCCCATCTCTACTAAAAATACAAAGATTAGCCAGGCATGGTGGCACATGCCTGTAATCTCAGCTACTCGGAAGGCTGAGACTAGAGAATCACTTGAACCTGGGAGGCAGAGGTTGCAGTGAGCCAAGACTGCACCATGCACTCCAGCCTGGGGGACAAGAACTAAACTTTATCTCAAAAAAAAAAAAAAAAAAGGCTTATTAGATAGTATGAAGACATACAAAAGTAAGAGACAAAAAATGAGTTGTTGTTTTTTTAAACAGCAGTGACCCATGAGCTATCAAAAAGAATCTTAGAAGAGTTTCTCTCCCATGTAAACAATCTTCTCAGCCAGGCACAGTGGCTCATGCCTGTAATCCCAGCACTTTGGGAGGCCGAGGCAGGCAGATCACCTGAGATCAGGAGTTCAAGACCAGCATGACCAGCATGGAGAAACCCCATTTCTACTAAAAATACAAAATTAGCCAGGTGTGGTGGCAGGCACTTGTAATCCCAGCTACTCAGGAAGCTAAGGCAGGAGAATCGCTTGAACACGGGAGGCAGAGGTTGCAGTTAGGCAAGAATGCGCTACTGCACTCCAGCCTGGGCAACAAGAGTGAAACTCTATCTCTAAATAAATAAATGCATAAAAACAATCTTCTCTAATTCTCATTCTATAATTAAGGTTTTTCTCTTGCACCCTGGGAGATTCTGTAACATCAACAGGCCAAAGCAAAAAAGCAAAGCCAAAAAAGTCTCTTAAAGTTTTGATGGTCTTTTTTTTTTCCAACTTTTATTTTAGATTTAGGGGGTACATATGCCCATTTGTTACCTGGGTATACTGCATGATGCTGAGGTTTGGGTTACAAATGATCCTGTCACCCAGGTACTGAGCATATTAACCAACTGTTTTTTAATACTCACCTCCGTCCCCACCATTAGGAGTCCCCAGTGTCTGTTGTTGCCATCTTTATGTTCATGAGTACCCAATGCTTAGCTCTCGGTTTTAAGTGAGGACATACAGTATTTTGTTTTCTGTTCCTGTGTTAATTCACTTAAGATAATGGCCTCCAGCTGCATTCATGTTCCTGCAAAGAACATGATTTCATTCTTTTCTGTGACTACCAAGCATTCCATTGTGCATGCACCCCATTTTCTTTATCCAATCCACTGTTGATGGGTACCTAGGTTGATTCCATGACTTTGCTATTTGATGGTCTTCTAAGAAAAAGACAATGAGAAGAAATTCCTTGAGAGATATAATATCTACAGTCTGTCTACAGTATTTCTCTGTAAAGTTCTCTTTAACCACAAGTGAGAATAAAATTACTTATCTTGAGACCAAGACTTAGCAGTCATGGTAAAATTATTTCTGTGTTTCTGAACACTGGTCAGTCTAGACTTCATCCCTTCTAGCTTCTTAACTCAAGTGTAGCTCAAAATCAAGTTTCAAACACAAAATGACATCCCTAAAATCAATGTTTTATTTTAACAACCAGAAAATACAATTTTCTAGAGTTTTTATATATGATTTCCATAATGGTAATAACAGCAAATAATAAGAGAAAAAGTAATTGTAATACTGGTAGTGTGTTTAATGAGATTTATTTAATGCGTAGGGCCTTAAATAAAGAAATAATAGGTGCACAGAGCACTTAAAGCAGAAGTAACTAAAATCTTATTGAAACCATTACTTTGCCCTTAAGGAATATTTTATTTCATGGTTGAAAAATCATACTTTCAAAGGAAATCAAGGAGAAACACTTAAAAAAAACTTTGGTTTCTTTTAAGGATGAGTAATATTTTACTTCTCTATTCATGAAAATACCAGAACTCTTCCCCTTTTATAAGGCTATATGTTATCTCAGTGATGGTAGAACGGACAGCTGGCTGGGTTTGAACCCTAGCTCTGCCCACTTCTGGTTGTGTGACTTCAGCCAATATTTAACTTTTCTAATCCCGTTTCCTCAACTGAAAGATGATCATAATAATATTATTATTATATTCACAAGACTATTTTGAGGATAATGTGTGCGATTTTATTCCTATTGCATCAATTAGATGCACAGAGTTTCATCTGGCAACTTTCATCTGGTCTTTTATATCTTAAAAGATATAAAAGTAGTATAGGAGAAAAATACAAAATTGTCTATTCCCTCTTTTTGAACCCTTTACTATGTTTTCCTATTCCAGGAGCATTTCTTACAATGTTGCAAACAAATCAGAATTTGTTCTTCATACCCAAACCTCTACTTTCTTTGTCATTTTAACCTTAATAAAATATGTATGTGATGATGGGGTGTGGTGGAGAAAAAGAGCACCCAACTCAGCAGCCAAGAAATCTGGATTTGAGTCCCAGCTCTGCCGCAGTCTTGAAACGAGGCCTTGAGCAAATCCCAGTCTTAGTGAGTAACGTGTTGCAGGGTATGTTCACTCCTTGGTAGTCATGTTCTCTACTCTTGGCAAACCCACACCAGAGTCTCTGAGCACTTGTTTAGAAGGTTGTGGACAATTCGAGAACTCTGGACAAGTGTTGCTCATTCTCACTTTCTTACAACTTACATCTATCTTGCTTATACACCAGCTACCCCCTTGCCAATCTGTTTGACTTTCCAACTTGTATTTTTTAATTTTTCAATTTTCAATATGATAATCATATACTAAACTGCTTATCAAGCTTCTAACACCAACTTTGGTGATAATAATAGTATTTATTGAGTCCCTACAAAGCACTAGGCATTGTGTTTTACAAACACGATTTCATTTCATTTCAATTAAGCCCCATAAAGAAGGTATATTTATTGTCTCCACTATATAGATAAGGAAACTGAGGCTTAGAGGGAATAAGTAAATGTACATTTTAAAATAGGTGCCTAATTGGCCACAGGAAAACTAGTGCTTTTGTTTGGCGTTTAGAGCCTGCTTGTTTGAATCAGGATCTAAATGAGGTCCACATTTTCCAATTGGTTGATGTCTCTTGAATTTGTAAGTGCCCTCTTTCTCTGTTTTTTTTCTCGTAATCTATTTTTAAGGAAACTAGGTCACTTGCCTTGTGCAATTTCCAATAGTCTGGATTCCACTGATTACATCTCCTTACTGTTTTTAAATATATTCCTTCATCCTTTGAATTTCCTGTATTGCCAGGCAGTTGTAGGGAATTGATCAGACTTAGGCTTGATTTTTTAGCAAGACTACTTTAGAAGCAGTGGTGTGCTCTTCAGTTAGTGGTATGTAATGGCTGGTTATTTCTCTTTTTGTAATGTTAACTGCATTATGTTCAGTGCCTAGATCCAGCAGTTTGTCAGGAGAGGCCATATGATAATATTCTAATTGCATCATTCTTGTTTTATTAGCAGATATATTTCTATAAAGATTGTTTATCTATATCTATTATTCAATTATCCAATGATACAGTTCATGGGAATGTCAAAATAAATATTGATCCTTTCCCTTTATGTATCAGTTTTCAAAGTGACAAGTGAATTCATTAGCATTCTTCTGTGGTGAGCAGATGTGTTTGTTTTCTCAGAACTGTTATAAATAGTTTCATGGTAAATTCATGGATTTCATTATATGTGTATTTAAATTTATTACAGTTATCCTTGTTGATGTTCATGTGTTATATATTTGGCTAAACTCAAGTTGTCTCCTGAAACCTTCTGATAAAACCTTAGTGGTTTTTGTTCTCAATGACACCAGCAAGGAAAGAATCCGCCGATCACACAATCACTTTTAATTTACTCTACTCTATACACAATAGTTATAAGAATGACAGTACCAAAACTATTGCTGGTAATATGAGTATGATGATCACTTTAAGATTTTTGTTTGTTTGTTTTGGGCGGTTCTTTTTGTTCCTCCATTTGCTACTAGAAATGTAGAACCAAGCTGCTGTTTTAAGGTCTTTTGAAAGAGCTCAAATTCTAACTCAGGCAGTGGGACAGACGAGTTGACTCCAAACCATGGTAACCAAAGGTATCTATAATCCACTAGACAAGGCCTGCAATTCCTCACCCATTTGGGACAAGTGATCAGAGCTTTTAGACAGCACGACAGCACAACCTATGAGATCCCTGCTGCTTCTAACTTTATACAACCCTAAAACCACAAAACCACAAATACAGCTCCTGCAAAAGGTGTGCGGATCTATGCTGTGGAAGACTTAACATTTAAAATAAGTTGTTTACTTGAATTCTATAAATAAGCTCTTAGCACCAAAGATTTCTCAGATATGATGAAGTTTCACATCTCCCTAAGAAACAAATTGATCCACGCAAAAATGCCAAGCTTCAGAGAAGCTATTGAGAATTCTCCCAGCAAAGAATGAACCCTGATATTCCTCTCTTCCTTCTCAGGACAGTCTGACTTCTATGGACATCTAATGATAATTCCAAGGACTTCCCTGCCATCTATTTCCACTAATAAAGAAAAAGCAATATTGTGCTTTTAAATTGATTAAGCAGTGTCACATTGTTTTGAACCAGTTTATACTCTACCAGAAGTGGATGAGAGATCCTGTTGTGTTTCTCCACAATTTTACGAAAGCTTGGTACAGAGAAACCTTCTATTAACTTTTGTCAATCTGGTAGAGATGAAATGAAGTCTCATTGCGATTTCAATTTGCATTTCACTGAATACTAACAAGGTTGAGCATCTTTTATTTTCTTTTCTTTTCAATTTTTTTTTTTTTTCTTTTTTTGAGACAGGGTCTGGCTCTGTCTCCCAGCCTGGAGTGCAGTGGCACGATCTCGGTTAACTGTAACCTCCACCTCCCAGGTTCCAGCAATTCTCCAGTCTCAGCTTCCTGAGTAGCTGGGACTACAGGCATGCACCACCACCCAGATAATTTTTGTATTTTTATAGAGACAAGGTTTCACCGTGTTGGCCAGCCTGTCTCAACTCCTGACCTCAGGTGATCCATGTGCCTTGGCCACCCAAAGTGCTGGGATTACAGGCATGAACCACCACGTCTAGATAATTTTTGTATTTTTATAGAGACAAGGTTTCACCGTGTTGGCCAGCCTGTCTCAACTCCTGACCTCAGGTGATCCGTGTGCCTTGGCCAGCCAAAGTACTGGGATTACAGGCATGAACCACCACGCCTGGTCTAAGCATCTTTTCATCTGTTATGGGTTATAGATTCCTTCTTTGAAATTTATATTCATGATTTTCACCCATCTTTAAATTGAGTTGTTTAATTTTTGCCTAATGATTCCTAGGAGGTCTTTATACGTTCAGGCTACTAAATATTTGTTGATTACATTTTTTTGGCAGATAGCTTTTCTCAGTTTATGGTTTGTCTTTTTACTCTCTTTATGGTGTCTTCCAATGAACAGAAGTTCTTATTTTTTAATGCAGTTGAATGTATTAACCTTTTCCTTTACATTTGTCCTTTTTTATTAATCTTGTGGAAAAAGTCATTCACAACCAGACCTCATATAGATATTCCCCTGTATTTTCTTCTCAAATGTTTATGGTTTTGACTTTCTTAACGTTCATATTTATCCTTAATTTAATAGGAACGTAGTATTACATATAGTTTGAAGTAGAGATGCAATTTCATTTTTGTTCATATGAATAATGATTTCCTTGTTGTCTGCAATGCAGCTTCTGTTGTATATCAAGTTTCCATATAATTATGGCTCTGTTTCTGTTTCTGTTGTCCTGTGGGTCTTCTTGTCCATCTCTGCACCCAGTGCTACAAGGTCTTAACTACTCTAGCTTTCCAATAAGTCTTGATATCCGGTAGGGCAAGCTCCCCACACAACCCACACATATCTTATTTCACTTTTCCAAAAGTGTCTTGGCTCTTTCTGGCCCTTTTCTATCTATATAAATTTTATAATCATATTTTCAAACTCCATAAAAATACTTGAGACTGTTTTTGAAACTTACTGAATCTCTAGTTTAATCTGGAAATAACTGACATCTTTATAATATTAAACCTTTCCATCCAAAAAATTATCCTATACAATCCCGAAAACACTAAACAATACCTTATTTATTATCTATTCATAGATATATTCTTGTTAAAAGTAGAAATAATGTCTGTGAGCCTGGGAGAAGAGGCATGTGATGGGTTGTCTGAAGAGAAAGCAAGAAGAGGCTTCTATGGTAATCATTTATGTCTTATTCAGGGTGGTGGGAATATGGATGTTTATTTTATTATCATTCTTCAAACTGGACATATATAGTTTATATACCCTTTTGTTCACATGGCATGTTTCATAAGACAAAATGTAAGACATGCAATAAAGGAGATATTTGTCAAGTCAATTGATTTAGAACAATTGATTTGAATTTTTCTTCCCATCATATAAACTTGGACATAATGAACTGTTATTTCCAAACAATATTTCCAAGAATAACTATGTCCTTCTATGTATCATGGTGAAAGTCTTTGTTTAAAAAAAATGATCGTTTCATTCTATCATAAAGACACATGCACACATATGTTCACTGCAGCACCATGTGTAATAGCAATGACTTGAAGTCAACCTAAATGCCCATGAATGGTACACTGGATAAAGAAAATGTGGCACATATACACCATGGAATACTATGCAGCCACAGAAAAGCATAAGATCGTGTCCTTTGCAGGAAAATGGATGGACCTGGAGGCTATCATCCTTAGCAAACTAACATAGGAACAGAAAACCGAATCCCACATGTTCTCGCTTATAAGTGGAAGCTAAATGATGAAAACACACGGACACAAAGAGGGAAACAAGACACTGGATCCTACCTGTAGGGGGAGGGTGGGAGGAGTAAAATGAGCAGAAAAAACAACTACTGGGTACTAGGCTTAATACTGCGGTGACAAAATAATCTGTACAATGAACCCACGTGACACGAAATTAATTACCTATATAACTAACCTGCACATGTACCCTTGAACCTAAAATTTAAAAAAAAAATTTTTTAATGATTTTTTTATTTTTAAATTTACTAGCATTCTTGAATATACTGTTTCTTTATGAGCTGTGGTCATTCCTTTTGCTCTACATGCAGGGTACTATAGTTCAAATGGAACTATAGTTCAAATTCATCTTTTTTGCAAAATATACGTATAATTTACCATATGGGGAATAGAAAATATAAGAAGACAAATATTAACATTCTTGCATACAAAAAGAATATATAAAGTAAAATGAAGTAAGACAAGAGCTCAAATAACTATACTGTCTGATTAAAAGAGTAGATGTAATAATGATAAGCACAAAATGACAAGGGAATTCCACAGCAGATGAGTTGACATGTGACTGAAGGAGGCAGAAGACTGGGGATAGTCACAAATCATCACCTCATGGTTTAAACACATGCAAGAAAATGTGCGTTTCAGTCTTTTTACTCATATTCTAGGTTTCTGTCTGGCTGAAAGAGGCTAACAACTGGATTCATGATCATTGAGCCCATTCTCTTCTGGGCTCCATATTGTGTCAGTTTGGGGTTTTCAAAACCAAAAAGAATTTCACCTCTATTCCAACCCTCCCGTGACAAAGTTGGGAATTATTTACTATATCTGCAATTATTAAGACTACATAATCTTAAGATTTGCAGATCCTAATTCTGCAAAGTGGGCAAAGAGACTGCTCTCTGCAATGTTTTTACCTGCCCAAAATCCTGCAGTGAACCCTGCATAATTTACATTTACCTCAGAGAACAAGCCTGAAAAGAAGCCAGTGCTAATTGACTCGAATCGACCATGTCAGTTGGCTGCTTTGGTTTCGTAGAAACCTGTTCATACCTCCAATAACTTCTCTGAGGAGAACACATTTTAAAACTTATGATCTGATATTGTGATGCCTATTTCCTGCTGTCCGTTCCCTCCCAGCCCCCTCTCCTGGACTCTAAACAATTGTTTGACTAAACTTTTCTACTTTCAATTACTTTCACTGGTTCTATGTTTGCATAACTTGTTAATATCCTGCAGTCAATAGAAGGTGTGTTCAGTTGCCAAAGGAGCTTAAAATATTCCTAAGAGATATGGACATGAAGGCAGAAAGAGCATGCATGCTATACAAGGGGGCTTACACAGCTAATGTCATTTTTCTCACTTCAGATCCCTGAGCCAAAACCTTCCATGGGACACTCTGAGCAATCATTGACATTTCCAAAATGGCAACACTAATAATATGAAGAGTTCTTCATGTCTGAAGGTGCTGGTGATTTTTAAGCATGAGCACAGATTGAAGGCTGTATTCTTGGCCTGCCGGAGCTGTATTTGCACTTATTAATGCAAGAGTTTGTAATAATTAAATTCAGGCCCACTAGCACTTGCTGCCATGAGAACCTTGTCTCCCAAATGTGTACAGAAGGAAAGCCCAATTGCTCACTGAAAGGATTAGTAGCTTCCCATACTATCCTGAATCCTGGGCACTGTTTCAACCTTCTCCAATTATGTGAATTTATAATAAGAAGTGGTCTGAGAGGTTGGCAGAGTAGGTATGAAAGTAAGAGCTGATTAAAATTTATCCTGCCTCTTTGAAACAGTTCTTTCTTTAGAATATTTTCGTATCCTAAGTAATAAATTTTATGAGATTGCAATTTATGGGAATCACATCACCTCACTGTGTACCTTAAGGTTATAGCTTTAAGAAATTATTTTCTAGGAAATTTAGTACAGACTGCAAAGTAGGCACATGGAGCTAGGCCATTACAACACCCTTGTGATGGTTAATTGCACGTGTCAACTTGACTGGGCCATGAGGTATCTAGATACTTGGTTAACATTATTCTAGGTGAGTCTATGAGGGTGTTTCTGGATAAGGTTAATATCTGAATTCATAGACTAAGTGAAGTAGACTGCCCTCCTCAATATGGGTGGGCCTCTTCCAATCTAATAAAAGTCCAAATAAAACAAAAAGTCAAAGTAAGAGAAAATTCTTTCTCTGTCTGCCTGTTTTCAAGCTAAGCTATCAGTCTTCTCCTGCTTTCAGACTTGGACTCAGACTGGAACTAACATCATCACCTCACCTGGTTTTCAGGCACTTGGACCCAGACTGGAACTATACTAACAGCTCTCCTGGATCTCTAGCTTGCCAACTGCAGATCTTGGGAATTCTCTGCCTCCATGACCATGTGAGCCAATTTCCTATTTTACATATTGTCTATTGGTTCTTTTTCTCTGTAGAACCCAGACTAATACAGCTGCTGTTGTTTGAATGCATGCCCCAAAAGTTCATGTGTTGGAGATTTAATTGCCAACGTAATAGTACTAAGAGGTGGGGCCTCTAAGTTGTGATTAGGTCACACGGGCCTCACTCTCATGAATGGATGAATGCCATTATTGCAGGAGTAAGTTCATTATTGTGGGATTAGTTTCCTGACAAAGTGATGAGTTCAGCCTGACCTTCTCTCTGTCTCATGTCCTTGCTTCTGTCTCTCTCTCACCTTCTGGCAGGGGGATGACCCTTGCCAGATGCCAATGCCATGCTCTTGGACCTTCCAGCCTCCAGAACTGTAAGCCAAATACATTTATGTTCGTTAAATATTACCCATTCTGTGATATTCTGTTAAAGCAACAGAAAACGGCCTGAAATGATAGCCCTTATTCCCACTATTTTTGAATACAGACTCCCTTTCTGATAGTGCAGACTTTCACATGTCCACTCAGCAACAGGAGATCATAACTTTCAAACTCTAAATAACCACTGATTTCTTTCTTGGAAACAGGGTTTGACTCTGTCACTCAGGCTGGAGTGCAGTGGCACGATCTTGGCTCGCCACAACCTCCGCCTCCTGGGTCCAAGCAATTCTCCTGCCTCAACCTCCTGAGTAGCTGGGATTACAGGCATGTGCCACCACACCTGGCTGATTTTTGTATTTTTAGTTGATTCAGGGTTTCGCCATGTTGGCCAGGCTGGTCTCAAACTCCTGGCCTCAAGTGATCTGCCCACCTTAGCCTCCCAAAATGCTGGGATTACAGGCATGAGCCACCACTCCCAGCCTTGATTTCTTATTTAGAAAAAAATAATATTTTTGCCTTGATAGCTGCTACTGGGTAACATATGTACTCTAGTATAAAGAATTGGAAACAACCTCATTCAGTTGCCTAGTCTCACAGGATCATTGGTGCAAACAAAATAGGTAGCCCTCAATCTTATAAAAGCAAATCTCTTGAGTGTTTAAGAGCTTAATTTTTATGTTAATTTTCCCATTTAATTTGCACAAGTCTTGATCTTGCCTAGTCTAATCCACTTCTACAAATCATGAAGAAGTTGAGCACTTATGGTCACCTATAAGTGACAGGGCTAGGCCCTCTCAGCGAGCTTACCACCAAGGACAGTTTGGACAAGTGGTAGATCAACATCCTCATGTATAAGAATATTATGAAACAAAAACAAAAATGAGGGAAGGGCTTTAAGTTTTATACAGGGAAGCCCTGTTTAAATCACAGTTAATTTAGAGCACGCTTTTAAATCCATAAAATAGCATTAGTAACACTTCTCTTTCTCCTCAAATGAAGATTAAATATTTACAAACAAAATATTTGCATAAATTTAAAATATGTGTAACCATAGAAGTCTTTTAAAAATAAAATCAGCACTCTGGGTGGGGTGGCTCATGTCTGTAATTCCAGCACTTTGGAAGGCCAAGGTGGGTGGATTACCTGAGGTCAGAAGTTCGAGATCAGCCTGACCAACATGGTAAAACCTCTTCTCTACTAAAAATACAAAAATTAGTAGAGAAGGGCATGGTGGTGCGCATCTGTAATCCCAGCTACTCAAGAGGCTGAGGCAGGAGAATCACTTTAATCTGGGAGGCAGAGGTTGTAGTGAGCTGAGATCACGCCACTACACTCCAACCTAGGCAAGAGTGAAACTCTGGCTCTAAATAAATAAATAAATGAAAATAAAATCAGTAAAAACAGATCTACATTATAAAGTGGATTGGTTTAATTGGTCATGTAGCCTTGCCCTTCTTTTTGCCTCAAATGTATGTCAATGTACCCCCTGCTATACCTGGGAGGTCTTTGTTTTTTATACTGTAATGTTCTCTCTCGAATACATCACCCAAAGCACAAGAAACAAAGAAAAAAAAAGATAGATTGAGCTTTATTAAAATTTAAAAGCCTTCATGCTAGAAATAATATCCTTAAGAAAGTGCAAAATCCAACCTCAGAATGGGAGAAAATATTTGCAAACCTTTTACATAAGGAACTTTATCCAGAACATGTAAAGAACTCTTACAACTCAGCAATAAAAAGATAATCCAATTTTAAAATAGACAATCTAAACAAACACTTCTCAAAAGCAAACATACAAATGAATAAGCGCATGAAAAGATGCTTGGCATCATTAGCCATTAGAGGAATGTAAATGAAAACCACAGAGCAGTGTCACTTGATGCCCACAAAAATGGCTAGGACAAAGAAGACAGACAGTAACAAGCATTAGGCCGGGTGCCGTGGCTCACGCCTGTAATCCCAGCACTTTGGGAGGCTGAGGCGGGTGCATTACTTGAGGTCAGGAGTTCAAAACCACCCTGGCCGGCATGGTGAAACCCCATCTCTGCTAAAAATACAAAAATTAGCCAGACGTGATGGTGCACCTCTGGTGCTACTCGGGAGGCTGAGGCATAGAATCGCTTGAACCCAGCAGGAGGAGGTTACAGTGAGCCGCGATCGCGCCACTACACTCCAGCCTGGGTGACAGAGTGAGACTCCATCTCAAAAAAGAAAAACAAAAAGAAAAAAAAACCATGGGTGAGATGTGAAGAAACTGGAACCCTCATGAATTACTGACAAAAATGAAATGCAGTACAGTTACTTTGATAAACAGTTTGGCAGTTCTCAAAATGCTAGAGTTACTATTTGAACCAGTAATTTCACTCCTAGGCATATACCCAATAGATATGGAAACACATGTCCCTACAAAAACTTGTACATAAATATTTATAGTAGAATCATTATATTTTTATTTTTACTTTGTATTATTATTATTATTTTGTAGAAACAGGGGTATTGCTATGTTGCCCAGGCTGGTCTCAAACTTCTGGTCTTAAGCAATCCTCCCACCTCAGGCTCCCAAAGTGCTGAGATTACAGGTGTGAGCCACCATGCCTGCCCCAGAGTAGCATTTTTATGATAGCCAAAAAGTGTAAACAAACCAAGTGTCCACCAACTGATAAATGGATAAATAAAATGTTTATCCATCATATAGAATATTTGGCAATACAAAGAATGAAGTATCAATATGTGCTGCAGCATGAATGAACCCTGAAAACATTATGCTAAGTAAAAGAAATCAGTCAGAAAAGACTGCATATTAAATTTTTTTATTTATATGAAATGTCTAGAATAGGCAAATCTATAGAGACAGAAAATAGATTAGCAGTTGCCAAGGGCTGAGGAGTAACTGCTACCAGATACAAGTAGCAAATGAAAATGTTCTAGAATTGCTGGATAATGGTTGCCCAACTCTGTGAGTATACTAAAAACCAACTAATTGTATACTTTAAATGGTTGCACTGTATATGCTATGTGATGTGGTTTGGCTGTGTCCTCACCTCAATCTCATCTTGAATTGTAGCTCCCACAATTCCCATGGGTCAATGGGAGGGACCCAGGGAGAAGTAATTGAATCATGAGGGCAGGTCTTTCCCATGCTGTTCTCATGATAGTGAATAAGTCTCATGAGAGCTGATGGTTTTATAAAGGGGAGTTCCCCTGTACAAGTTCTCTTCTCTTCCCTGCCACCATCCATGTAAGACATGAGTTTGCTTCTCCTTGCCGTCCGCCATGATTGTGAGGCCTCCCCAGCCATGTGGAACTGTGATTCCATTAAACCTCTTCTCTTTATAAATTACCCAGGCTTGGGTATGTCTCTATTAGCAGCATGAGAACAGGCTAATACACTATGTGATTTATATCTCAATATTAAACGTGTGGGGTTTTTTTTGGTTTTTTTTTTGTTGCTTTTTGGTCAATTCTGAAGCAGGAACTCCATTACTCTGTGTGTACTCACTTGAGTTGTGAGTTGGAAAAGTATCACAGTGAGGGCCACAGTATTTTTAAGGCAGCATTTGTGGAAGTTTGTAGCACTGCATACACTTCTGATATCTCTAACTCATTTTCCCTCCTTAACATTCACTCAGAAAAGTTCAGAATCATTTATACATTAGCAGATAAAGGAATCCACCCAGGAATACTTGAAATCCCTTACTTGAAGCCATGCCAGGTCTGAGAAGGAAGACATTTGCACTCTGTGGCAGTGAATTCTCCGTGTCCCCTAGCATATACCAGCATGTCCCCTAGTGTATACTGGCAGCCTTGGAGCAGTCATAGTCATTGCCAACCCTCCATGATTGTGATAGCTGCACTCTTTCAGTACAGTGCTTCCCCCATCCACCCCAGTGTCTGACTTGCGACTGTTCTCTGGTTCTCAAATTAGAAATGTTTACTGGGTAAGCCTCTTATGGGATATTATAAAAATACATTTTCCGTGAATGTGCTACTCTGAATTCTCACCCAAAAGTCAGAATTAAAATGTCTCCACATTACTTGAATCAATCCTAAGTAGTCAGGTAAGTACTTAACGAGGCACATTAAACCCAATGACATTTGAGTGTCAATGCACTTGCCCTGAGAGTCAAGAATCCCAAGATCTTTTGCCATTACCCCCACAGACTCAATTTCTTTTTCGGTAGGCATTACCCCATCGCCCCTGTACCTTACAAGGATTACTACTGAGAGAATAAATTGAATTATCATTTTTACTTAGCATATTGAACACTTTCGCAAAGCGGGTGAAATTATTACAAGACTGGATCTTTGAAAAATATTTAAGTAGGGGAGAAAAGATTGATGTTCATGTCTAGGTAGCAACATTTGATTTTACCTAAATTTAGGAAATAGTTTCAGTAGTTTCTCCACCTGCCGTCACAGTCACACATAAGATAGGTCAAGTCTGGGTAATGGTTGAAGTAAACCATCCCAGAAAGACTGTGTCATGGAAAGTGTGTGTGTACCCTTCATCCTGAAAGCTAGAGGAGGGCACAGTAGGCTGTGCAGAAATAGAACTTGGGCAAAGCAGCTTTTGGAAATGAGACAGGACAAGCAAAGGAAATGAAACCAGCTTTGCAAAAATTATAGTAGAAAGAAAATTATGACCGTGAAATAGATCTGATCTAATCTACCCCCATCTTGTCTTTAACCTCTAAACTGCCTAATTCCTGGA
Organism: Trachypithecus francoisi; assembly: GCF_009764315.1. NCBI lineage: Eukaryota > Metazoa > Chordata > Mammalia > Primates > Cercopithecidae > Trachypithecus > Trachypithecus francoisi. The sequence goes on along the minus strand of NW_022681431.1, from coordinate 21,666,020 downwards.
CTTGGACCAAGTTAACTTTGGGGGACATTTAGTTTATAGTTTAAACAATAGCCCTTCCCTAAAACTAAACTGTTTATAAAGCTAATGAGACACCACCAGGTTAGGAGGATGAGGAGCCTGAATTATGCTAAGGTATAGACTTAAATAATTACCAGCCATTACTCTGGAGGCCACAAGGTTTGCAGCTTCCCCAGTTACTCCTGCAGATAACATCACAATTGCAGAACCTATGACAGGCCACTTGAAATGTCTTTCTGGGGCTTTGCATTTCTAATGATGAATGGCCCCAACCAGGACTCAAAAACCTGTCTTGTGGCCCCACCCAGAAGCAGATTCAGTGCACGACAACCATTTTCCACAACCCCATGATTGCACTTCCAACCAATCAGCAGCACCAATTCCCTAGCCAACTCCCTCCCCAAACTATCTTTGAAAAACTCTAGCCTCCAAATTTTGGAGGAAGTTGATCTGAGTAATAATAAAACTCCAGTCTTCCATTTAGCCAGCTCTACATGTGTAAAACTCTTTCTCTATTGCAATTCCCCTGTCTTGATAAATCTGCTCGGTCTGGGAAGTAGGCAAGAGGAACCCAATGGGCGGTTGCAGAAACCAAGTGCCGGGGGTCTTGCTGATGAATCCTGGCAAGGCAGAGTAGTCACTGACAACAGGCTCAAATGGAAGTTAATAAAACACAGAATATACACTGGCCATTTACATTTATTGCACATTAAACCTCTTTGCATACAAAAGATAATGACAGATGCAAAAACAAGAATGCTGAACAGTGCAAGCCTGACAGTAGGGAATGGGAGAGGTGCCAGCTCCCCAGATTAAATCAAACAGGCAGCTCCCTGCAAGACCACAGGGACTGGGGAGGGAGAGGAGGCAGGGCTTCTGGGGCTACTCTGAAATTGGTGTTTTCCTCAACCAGGAAGTTAAATCTATCGTGGTAAATCTATGGGTGCAGTGGAGAGTGGGGCAGCCCCCAGGAGTGGAATGCAAGCTACTTAGTCCTCAAATAAACCTGAGATGGTCCATGTAGCTTGATTTGGCAGTTTATGGACCAACCTCTGCAAAAATCTTCAAGCTGGGTTAGGTTGTCTATTAGATGGAAAGTTGCTTGAAACCCCAAAAAAGGTAGCAGCAGGTCTGGTAGACTGCAGTAGTAGCAGGTGAGAGTCCACCTCTAAGGGGTGTATGTTTCTAAGCAGTCCAGCCTTCTCCACAGAGAACCAGCTGTTAGGTTTTTCATGTAGGTCCTTTGTAATACCTCTCAGTTTCCACCTAGAAAGAGCTGTGGACTGACTGCCTGACTTACTGACAGCCCAGAAGCCCTTCTTTAGGCAAACTTCCTCAAGCTCTCTTACTGAAGTCCCAACACCAGCTATTCTGAAGAAGCATTGATTTTCACAATAGAACACATTCAAGATGTGTTTGTGATATTGAGCAGTAGATGCGACTGAGCCACTCTGAGATCCTCCCTTTTTCTCCAACTATAAACTCCCCCATGATGCTCTCCAAGGTGCAGCAGCTGCTATGGACAGTCTGGAGCCAGGACAAAAGGGAAAAAACTGCAAACAGCCCTCAGGCAAACCTCTCAGCAGTCTCTTTCAGCAGCTGTACTAGAAAAGCATCCATGCAGGTATTAACATGGAGAGCCCTGTTAGCTCAGTATATTCCAGTATACTGGGAATCTGGGGGCTCTACTTTCTTGCCCAGCTGTCATCTCCCTGAAGTGATGCCTGCTGGAGACCAGAATTGCTGGTCTCAGACATTCTTCTTAGATCGCTTGTAAGATTTTGCACAGCTGGGAGCAGAGCTGCAGCCTCCTTAGCACAGCTGAAGAGAACAAAAGCTTCCAGGGGCTGGAAGATAATGAGCGCCCCCTTCCCTCTCACCCCTCTCCTCACTGGCCCCATCGCCCCTTTTCCTCTGACAAGTGGAAAATCACCCAGAAGCTTCTCTTGCCACCGGGCCTTTATTTATTTATTTCTTCACAGGGCGATGGTGTTGCTTCCCTTACTTTTCAGAAGCTAAAATGCTTTGGCAGCCAAGAATGAAAGTGTTTGTCTTAATTCTGCCCTCTCGGCATGTGCCCTTGCAGAAAATGGCTTGCTGTTTCCTCTGCCGCTGCCACAGTTGTGGTGGCAAAGATAAACAGCCCATCAGTGCCGAGCTGAAAAGAAATATAGAAAAGGGGATGGGAGTAGTTTAATTACTTTGAATAGCTTTTTGTGTTCTGTGTGATTGCTTCCTATGATACAGTAGTTTCTCATTCTCCATGCAAGCTCGTGTTTCTATTCATCAGAATAAGATTGAAGCAGGAAATTGGCTTTCAAGAGTGGGAGAGAGAGAATGAGGGGACTGAGAGGTTGGCTGTTTCAGTTAGAGGAAAGTGAGTTGTGGAGGGTTCCACATGGCTGAGCTGAACCAGGAGCTGGGCCGGCTCAGGAAGGCCTGACAGCTTCCTTGTCCAGCCCTGGGGAACGGGTATGGCTTGGTCACAGTGAAAGTGAAACCCATTGAGGCAAAGATGGAGTCTCACGAAGACTAGGAAGTGATCCGAGCAGGGTTGAGCAAGGTCCTCAAGTTAAGTCACCATGATTCTGGGGCTGCCCTCTTCCTACCTGAAAAAGTGGGGGTAGAGGAGAGGAGGGTAGAATTGTGTGTGTGTGTGTGTGTGTGTGTGTCAGCAATTCTTTTCTAATGTATCCATTTTAGGATAGATTCTAGATTTTAGGCTCTGGACTGAAACCCAGGAGAATACTGTTCCTTCCTTCTATATTATCCATCCTTACATACTTTTCATTTCTGTAAATTGAGAACTTACCATTCATAATACTCTCAAAGTCACCTTCATGTATGACATAACTATATGATCACAAGACATACTACCAGGCCATTTGTCTCTAAGAATCAAGTGTTCTTATTACATCCAATCAATGCGACTGACTCCAGTTCATGCATTTTTCCATACAAATTAAATTGCCTTCTAAAATAAAAATAGCTTGAATACACTAAAGAAGTTTGCTATTAGAGAAAGTCCTGTGATAAATCATTGTGTAATACAAATAATATATGTGTCTGTAAATTCTAGTGTTTTGTATTGGGTTTTCTTAAATTAGAATAAATCTGTAGTAGGGACATTTGAATTAACAACTGAGATTTACAAACCTATCCAGAAAATTGAGGGTCCATTGTGTGCAGAGTATTTCTAGACAACAGGGTGGAAGGAATTAATGGCATCTCTAGCCATGAGCTTACAAAAGAAGAGAGATGGAACCTTTACACAGAGCAGGCAAGTCAAGCAGCTACATGAGGCAAGCCTGCAGATGCATTTTGCAATCTACAAAGTAACATAAAAATGATAACATCTACCATTGTTATTGCAAGATGCTCATAAATGTGGATAAAGAAGTTTAGAGAATAAATTCTTTTAGGCTCCAATGCTTCAGATGAAAATAATAGGACACCAAGCCCTGAAATAACATCTTATATACTCTAAATGCAAAAGGTATAAATGTTTGACTCAAATTCAAAATCCCAAACAGTACTGGCAAATGGGAAGAACATATCAAGACAGCTAAAATCGGTGGAGAATTGGAGGGGGTTCACCAGGAGAAACTTCTCTGGGACAGTATAACCCAGAAATATTGTGTTTCGGATCAAGAAGAAATGTGCCTAGGAAGGTACTACAGTAAGAAGAAAAGGAGAAACACAGAAAAGAGATTTAAAAGCTATGAAACAAAACAAAATGAGAAAAAACTGGGAGGTGAAATATAAGGTGGAACCAGGAAAAGCCAGCCTTCTGTAGCCCTTTCCTTTTCTCTGTTTTCTGCATTCCCCTTCCTTGAGTGCTCTTGTCTTGTCATATGGATGGTCATTTTCAAACCCCATGCATTCCTTTGGGAAGAAAAGACATCATCAAAATGATGGCACTGTCTCCTCTATGCAAAAGATAAGTCCAGACCAGACCAACACCAGAAAGCAATGGAAAGTGAAAAGAAAAGATCTAATCTTCCTCCTAGACTGATCATGATTCCTGGAGATCTACAACATTTTCAACATTTACCTTTTTTTTTTTTGAGAGAAAGGATCTCACTCTGTTGCCTAGGCTGGAATACAGTGGTGTGACCATAGCTCACTACAGCTGCAAATTCCTGGGTTCAAGCAATGCTAAGGCAATGCTCCTACCTCAGCCTCCTGAGTAGCTGGGACTACAGGCACATGCCACCACACCTGGCTAATATATATGTATATATTTTGGTACAGATGGGGTCTCACTATGTTACGTTGCCCAGGCTGGTCTCAAACTCCTGGCCTCGAGTGATTCTCCCACCTTAGCCTCCCAAAGTGCTGAGATTACAGGAGGGAGCCACCACACGCAGCCCTTACATTTACTCTTTGTTTGATTTTAATAAGAAAAGGATAGAGGATAAAAGCATTTAAGAATCTGAAATCCTGGGGATCTCCGCTGGGAATGGTACATCCAGTTTGACTGTTGTCCTTAGGCTATCAAGGCCATGGTAGTGAAACCAGAGTAGGAAGTCTTGATGTAGGGGCCATATGGTGGGTTAATGGAATTGAGGAGAGGAGCAAGTAGCAGAGAAGTCAAATGGGGACTGCCAGAAGCGCAGATCATAAAGGTCACCATGGTGGACATGGTGAGCCACAGGCAGGTAGGAAGTAGCACCAAGACACTGGGTCTCTGGCAAGAGTGACCAAGAACACGTTCACCAGAATGAAAGACACAATGGGGAATGAGGGATCACTGGAGAAACAACAGCCTACTTCAAGATTCTAATCGCAATACTTTTTGTGAATGGGAACTTTTGACCACATGAGGATAACAAAAAAATAGTTAGCAGTTTGACCTTTAGCAAGTCCTTGGAAAGAATATCTATCTGAGAGTACAGTTCTAATCCAAGTCTCTTTTTAACTAGCAATATGATCTTGGGCAAATCAACTTAATTCTTTGAGCTTGACTTTCTTCGTTCTACAATAACAGTGGCCTGTAGCATTCTCTAATCCCATAATTGTTTTCCCCATCTACTTTAGGTTACTCTAGACTAGTGCAGTCTAGTCTAGATGAAGGAAACAAACATAAAGAACAGGGCCTGGATAAGAAAATCCCCATATAGTGTTCTCCTAGTGGGATATTCTGCAGAGAATGTTACACAAAACAACAGGAAGTCCAAGGTCTGAAGGTATCAGCTGCCTGTAAATGTCAAGACCAGATTGGGAATATCGTCTTAAACTACAAAAGCTTCAATAAAATGAATAAGGTTTTGATTTATTCTGTTTTGATTTATTCACCAAATCTCAAAATACTAGTATGAGAGGTCACCCTTTGAAACTTTATAGAGGAAGTTGTTCACCCAAAGGGTAATAAACTTAACAAATGCATTATACCAGCAGGTGGTACAGAGAGGATATAAATGTATAAATGGGTTCAAACATGACTTCGGAAAGTTTTATGAATGGCTAAGTCATTACAAAGTCAAATATTACAGAACAATGGAATTATTTAAGAGTGACATCTGGGAAAACAATAAGGCTGTCCCTCATCCTTCAGGGCCTTCTAAGTCAAATCAGAAAAAATCTCCTCCATGTTCTACTGCTAAAAGTACAGTAAATCTTTGCTTTATTAAAATGAAGGGAACATCACAGTAAGGAAAGGAAGAAGAGATTGTGGATTAAGAGCTTCCAACAGGTAAAGCCATAACAGCACTGAAGTTAGGGACTTGGTTTATGCTGTGGTTTGAGTTTGTCCCCACCCACGCCCATGTTGAAATTTGATCACCAATATGACACTGTTGAGAGGCAGGGCCTGCTGGGACATGTTTGGGTCATGAAGACAGATCCCTCATGAATGGCTTTGAGCCATTCTTGCAGTAGTTGAGTGAGTTCTTGCTCTCACAAAGCTGGATTAGTTCCTGCCGGAGTGTTCCTTCAGAAGTAGGTTCTTATAAAAGCAGAATCCCCCTATGATTTTGCTTCTTTACACATGTCTGCTTCTCATTTGACCTTCTCCCCCATGTTATGGAGCAACACAAAAGCCCTCAACAGAAGCCAAGCAGATTCTGGCACCATGCTTCTCATACTTTCCTAGCCTGCAAGAACCATGAGCTAAATAAACCTCTTTTCTTTATAAATTACCCAGTCTCAGGTATTCCATTATAGCAACACAAAATGGACTAAGACAGTCCAGCAATGTCTTAATGTACTCTGCTTGTATCTTTGAGAGAGGATTGTCATGTAATTAATTCTAACTTGGATAATATCAATCCAGATTGTATTAGGTATTGGCACTAAAAGAGATTCTAAGAGGGAAAATACTCGTGTTAGTCCAAATTATTATTTATTTTAGTAGTGGCTGTTGAATGCAAGCTCCATGAACTATCTCCTGCAGTTTGCCTTCATGAACTGGGGCTCATCAAACCTTTGGTGCCATTGCATCATCACACCACACAAACCACTTGTACATAGTACTTCAGCCCAAACCTGCCCTGCTGGGAAACAACTCAACCCTCCGTTCCTGAGATATATGTTACAGTCTCATCTTAGGCCTCTGTAGAAGTATGTGTTCTTAGGTTGAAACATGTTAATGGGTGTTCTGCCTAGGTAAGGATTGTAGAAATGGGCCCTGAGTGCATTTACTTTTCTCCTCGCATTTGTAATCAGCCTGTCATTTCATTATCTGAATTCCATGTTGGCTGTTTGGGATCATTAAGCAAAACCTAGCTATCGCTGCATATTACTCAGTACGTTTGCTCTAATAAGCTTTCGTAAATAAAACCCAAAGAGATGAAAAAGGCCAGTGTCTGATTACATGCAACCAATTTGGTCTCATTAGGTTCTTATAAGGAGAAAAAGTAAATATAATCTTTATAAACCATACAGCTATAACAGAGGTGCCTGGCAAAATTCATTAGTTAAGATAATAAGAGTGAAGACCATTTAAACGTGCATAACAGTTTGGTTTATGAAGCTGTTAAGTACTATTTCATCCATTATAAACTTTTACAAAACTCACAGATAAAGATGTAATCAGGCAGAGGAAATCATATATTCTTACATGATTCCCTAAGGTTTTGGCTTAATAGACTGCTATTAAAACAATGATAAAAACTAATGCTTATCTTGAATTTTTCTTTCAAAGAACCCTGAGTGACACATAAAGCATTAATTTATTTTCCCTAGATGCTCAAAGCTTAGAAAAAGTTTATTCAACCTATTTTACAGAGGATACTACAGAGGCTCAAAGAGATAAAATGATAAGCTAAAGAAACTACAGTAAAATTAACAAAGGAACAGAGAGGATACCCTAAGGTCATTGCTTCTGAAGTCAATGTAAAGTCAGAATTTTCATTAAAAACAAACAAATGAAAAAAGACTGGATGCCTCTTTTTATTGCTTTGCTTTAAGCATAATATCTTGATTTGATTCTTGGGTGGCAAGAATCAAACATTGAATTTTTAGACTTGGGTACTGATTCTCAACTGCAGTATTTATTTGGGAATAAAAAATAAAACAAATACCTAGAGATGGCAGAACTTGGAGTTAGACAACCTGGTTTTAGAAACTGACTCTGCTTCTCCCTCTATGACCTTGAACAAATCACTGAATGGACCCAGTGCCTTCCTATGTGCAACAGCGATAGCAATGCTAAGAGAGGAAATAAGATGCTTCATATCGAGGGTGGGGGAACTTTGCAAACTTTAAATTGCTATCCAAATATTACCTATTTTTCTTGTATTTTTTCTGTCTATTCATTATATACTATGATGTTTCGAGAATTAGCTTCTATCTCCTGAACCTATCACTTTCTTTTCCCATACACATCCTTTTAATATTGTCCATAAGGCTTTGCCTGATGAGTCGGTACAATGTTCCATCTCAGCAGTGGGGAAGCTGAGGCACTCTGGAGTGGTTCTTCTTCCATCACCTCAACCTCACTACCTCTAACTAGATGTCAGAATATAATTCTCATATTTGGCCCAAACCTGTCAACCCGGGGGAACCCAGTTTTCTGGACTGCCAGAAAGAATGAAATGGGAGAAGCAACTGTCGGCTCTCTTCCCACGCTCCCATTTCTGTCAGTTTGCCATCTCCCCAGCACACACTGCCACTCAGCTCCTGCAGTTTTTGTTTCTATTACTAACCAGTGCCTCTCCCAGAGTCCAAAGCACAGACTATTCCCCAGTCCGTCTTCCAATATCACCCATCACTATGTGAATGTCAGTTATAGCAGGGAAAGGAAGAATAGGGAGGGTTGAGGGAAGGAGAATGGGGCGAAGCAAGTATCATCTTAGGCAGCTGAGCTTCAAATGAATCATCCCAGAGCTAAATTGCACATACACTGCAAAGGGCCTAAGAGAACCACTGATTTTAAACAAAACGTATAAGGTTAAACAACATATAATGTCCACTGGGTGGCATGGAGGAGGTGTGCCCAGGTAGGGTGTGCAGTGCATATTAGGAGATGGAGGGGGACGGGAGGGAGAGGGAGTTGGATTTTTTTTTTTCTCTCTCTTTTTCCTCCATTTTAAATAGCAGTGATGTAGCTAGCCAAAGTACAGCGCTTCTTACAATAGATACAACAGTGCCACCTACAGCTAAGAAGGGATCGTCCTTCAAGCCAGCCAGAGGCCAGGACTGAAACTGATTACTTCGCACTGCCTTAATGAAGCTTCCCCAGCTGGGGCTGGATGGCTGTTCCACTGTACAGTCTGCAGACAAGACTTGGAGTAACTGCTTGCAGAGTCCAGGGATATATAGGCTGTTAGTCGGTCCACTGCAGCTCCTCTTGAACTGAGTCCCAAAACATAAAGGATCTTCTATATGATAGCCCCCAAACTTACCCCACCCCCATCAAAATGCAAATTTTCTTGGGTTTTCCTCCCTGTATCCTACTATTTGCATGTTAAGATAATTCTTGCAAATTTTATGCATTTTGCTCAGAGGCATCTAATTAGACAGATTAGCTCGCAGACTCAGTAACCTTCTATTTTATTCTTCTGAAAAGAAGGTTATGTCAGTTAGGAATCTCTCACTCCTAATAGGCATCAGGCACACAGTGAGTTTGTGTATGAGCAAGAGCTCACAGGTCTCTGTGTGTACACAGTACATAAACAAGTGCATTTTCTTATGTATATTTCTGTGTGTTTGCATTTAAGGGCCTTCACATGCATTTGTATTAAAAGTCCTGCGTTAGTCAGGCACAGTGGCTTATGCCTGTAATCCCAGCACTTTGGGAGGCCGAAGCAGATGGATCACTTAGGGTCAGGAGTTTGAGACCAGCCTGGCCAACATGACAAAACCCCGTCTCTGCTAAAAATACAAAAATTAGCTGGGTAAGGTGGTGCGTGCCTGTAGTCCCAGCTACTCAGGAGGCTGAGGCAGGAGAATCACTTGAACCCGGGGGGACAGAGGCTGCAATGTGCTAAGATTAAGCCACTGCACTCCAGCACTCCAGCCTGAGTAACAGAGCAAGATGTCTTGAAAAAAAGAAAAAAGAAAAAAAAAAATCCTGCATTGGTTCATAAGCACCAGTGCAATCAAAGTACACTTTTCCATGAGAAAAAGGGAAATAAAAGGTTGGCTCACAAAGGTCCAAGAAGTAGGAACATCTGATTGGCATAAGAGCTGAACAAAGGAAATGAAAGAGAAAAAACACATACACATTTCCTCCTTTGTTCTGAAAGTGAATTTTGATTCTTGTTGGCATGTCACCAGTCTGCAATTCGGAAAGAAAACTCACTTATAAGGGAAAGATAAACTAGAGACGTGACGCTAACAAGCTCTCAAATTGACTAAAGCATTGTGGGTTGCCATGGAAAGAGATCTTTTAAACTGTGAGGGTCATTATTCCCTGCCTCTAAAAATCCACCAGGTGTGCTAGTCTAAGATCTAATTAGACAAGCAAGATTCCTCAGAGCAGCAGCTGGGATGACTTCCTGATACTTTTTCTTCCTTGAAGAGTCTGCCAATTCCCAAGAGTCATCCAGATGTGTGTTTAAGTCAACTACTGCATAAAGCTCCCTGAAATCAACACCACCTCTCCAGCACGCAGGAGTCAGTAAAGCTTTTAGGTCAGAGGGCACAAATTCAAATACCTGCCTGTGTCATTTGACTGAGGCCAGTTAGGATGGTTGCAAGCTGAAGAGCTCTTGCCTGTTTAAAAAGAGCAGCCATTACTCAGTGCCAGCCAGCTGCTGCCTTGAGGAAATGCAGACCCTCTATTGTTAGATTTTCTTCAAGAGCAGCCAGAAATCTAAATGTGTCTGTGAAATCTCCTGATTTTTAAATGTTGGAAGCAAGTCAGAAAAATGGAAAACCTTATGGTAGGCCAAACAAATCTTGGCCAGTGGCCTAATTTGACCTGGAAAATGCCAGGGCAGCCCCTGATTTGGGTCATTTGCAGCCTAGAAAATCTATATTCAAACCATGCCCAAGTATTCTGCCTCCACTGATTATTTACGGAAGAAACTTTCACACTTCCGTGCCTTTTTTCATCCTGTTTCACCTGCCTGGGTTGCTCTTTCCTTCCATCTCTGCCTGTCAAAATCCAATATCAAGGGCCAACTCAAATGTCAATTTATTTGTGAAGTCTGCCAGAATCACTGCAGTCAAAATTAATCACTCTGGTAATGCTACGTTTTTATCTCTATTCTTGAATGTAGCATTCTACCTCCTAGTAGGGGTAAGCAGTGTTTGTGAGTCCCAGTTGTGAGCCCTTGAGAACTAGTAATGTGTCAAATACATATCCTTTCTCTCTGTCCAGAGCTAGTGTTGACAGTTGGTTTGAATTTACATGGGCAAGATACTAAATACGAAATAGTGCATGCAGCTCATTGGCATGACTCATGGCAGCTCAAAAACAATTAATTCAAACCCAGCCTTACATGAACATGCCAGGTAATCAGATGACAATACGGTACTGTGCTTCCAAAATCAGGGCTACGTAATGGTGATTAAATCAATGGGTATTTGATTAAGATTAGTATCTCTGCCAGACCCCATGGATCTAGTAAGTAAAACTAGATTGCTATTATGATGATGCTATAATTAGACTTCCTAAAGAACAGGGTTTTTTTTTTTTCATGTTTTATCCTATGTGCCCATCACACATTCTGACACAGTAAAAGATTTCAGTAAAACATCTGTGATGTTTGGTCATCATTATCAAAAGAAGTCTATAATAAGCACCTAACTCCATGCAAAGAACAGCACACTCTGCGGTGGTTACATGGTGCAATGGTCTTGGGGAGTTGCAGTCTAGTTGAAAAGCAAAACATATTGATGTGAGAAAAAAAGAGTTGCACTATCAGTGCATGGTGAATTCCAGAAGGTATTATGGAGTTCCAGTCAGGTGACATGCCCTCTGCTCACTTCTGGGGATTCACAAAGAACAAGAAGCAGTGTCTACTCTCAGGGAGACCTAGTATCCTCTATGGGAGTTTGAAATAGAAAAATTACTGGGGGTTGAGCACTCAGAAAAAGTAAGATATGAAATCACAGGAAGGAGGAACCTAGTCAGGTCTAGATAGAAACTGATGATCTACTGTTGTAACATTAGAGTTATTTCCCTGGGAAAGAAAAAATAGGGGAAGGATACTGAATAAATTGTGCTAAAGGGAAAATATTCTAAAACGTTGCTGCTCCTAGGTGACAGCAGCCCTGTGAGATCTAGGGATCTAAAAACCCCTAAACCTCAACCATGGGATCACACCCACGTTAAGAATGATACAGAAGCTGCCAGGAAGTAGAGAGTCAGAGGGTGGTGAGGTCTGAGAAAGGAAGGAGAGCTCTCCCTGGACAGATGCCCTGGAGATGTTCACAGCTCTCACTACTCTGGGGGACACTGGCGCTGAATGGAATAAAGATAGTGAGACAAACCCCTTGCTACACCCTGGCACGCTCCTGGCCTCTGGTCTCCCAAACAATGCTTCCTATAGAAACTCCCAATGCTGTCACGGATCACCTCTGTCTATGCAAAAGCCTCAAAACCCATTGGTGAAGCTAGGCACAGTGGCTCAAGCCTATATTCTCAGCACTTTGGAAGGCCAATGCAGGCAGATCATTTGAGTTCAGGAGTTCGAGGCCATCCTGGGCAACATGGCAAAACCCTATCTCTACAAAAAATACAAAATTGGTCAGACCTGGTGGCGCGTGCCTGTAGTACCAGCTACTAGGGAGGCTGAAGTGGTAGAATAGCTTGAGTCCAGGACATTGAGGCTGCAGTGAGCCATGATTGCACCACTGGACTTCAGGCTGGGCTGAGTTTTCTTTTGAGATCCTATCTCAAAAAAAACAAGCAAACAAACAAACAAAAACATGAGTGAAGCTTCCCTGTTATGGGTAGAGAGAGGACAACAGCCATGATCACTGTTTACACTTCCTTTGCCCATATTGAAATTGGGCAGAGAAAGTCTTGACAAAAAGAAAAGAATGGTCCTGGTTTTAGGATAAGCCTTTCCCTTTTAAGTGGAAAAGTTGATGTCATGAAATCTGTTGTGACCACTTTGCCCACCAAGCAGAACAATCCACCTATGATATGTGTCAGTTTATAATTTATAATTGACCAGTAAAATGGAGGACATCTAGGGAAAGAAAAAAAAATAGAGAGGAAAAGAAGGAGGGAGGAAAGGAAAAGATCAGTGTGACAGGGAATTAAAACAAGAAGGGTTTATTGAGAGAATCTGAGTTGGGCCTGGAGCTTAAGATCAGGGGTTGCTAGAGATAAGCACAGGAAGATGAGGAAAAGAAGAAAAAAAACTAAAGAAAATCAAAACCCTGCTTCTCAAGCCCATGCTCTGCCAATAATTTATTCTTTAGAAATAAAAAAGGCAGACAGATCAGAAGATGGGAGAAAAACAATCAACGCAAAAGTGGAGGTGTCAACCTGAACAGATTTCAAACTGAAACAAAGAATTTATATGATTAGCTGAAGTTACACAGAGATGTATAAACATCTTGGGCAAAACGATACCAAGCAAAACTCTAGCACTTCATGGTGCCTTATGTGTGGTTTAGTCTTTTGATATCTATTTTATATTCTGCCAGCAAAAATTTTGTCATATCTTATGTGTTTTGCCAAGTTCTTTATTTGGGATTCTTCCTGATTTAAATATTTTTAGCTGCAGTGGTTTTTTAATCATGAGGGTATTGTTTCAAAAGGAATTATTTTATGTGCATCCAAAAGCAAAATTGAAGACCAATTCAAATTCATCTGAGATCATCCTATAAGTAAAGGACACTGTGGAAAAACACAGAAAGCTGACCTTGAGAACTGTCATATCTCAGATTTCTATTATAAAAACACAGTTAGTGGGTGGCCTTTGCTGATGCCTCCTGACGATGTTGATTGAAGATGGCAAATTGCAACATCATCTGTGTTCATCAGAAAATAAGGCCCATTCACTCTTCCCACCCTGAAATCCAGCCTCTTTGCAAGCAGCCAGCTTTCTAAGTGGCCTACAATTTGGATAAGAGGCGCATGAATGGATGACTTTCTAGAAAGAAATACAATGTCTTGCCATGTCATTGTTTCTCTAAGGAAGCAGTACCACCCCTGATTTGGGGCTTAGTGGCTCAGAACTAGCACCTGGAAGAAAAAAGAATTAAAACTTCCAGACAGATGTAATTGAGAGCTTTCCCTTGGTGGGTATCTTCCTCTGAAGCTCTGTCTGTGACGGAAGCGAAGGGAAGGGGGTAAATGCATCTGTTCATGGAGACAATCGCTAAGGGGTAATTTTCTGCTTGTCCCCAAGCCCTACAGTCCTTTACCCCCCAAAATATTATGTAGAAAAAGAGGGTCAAGCTCTTTATGGCAAGGCAAACATATACACAACTATTAGGGCATAGGGCAGCACCCCCTAAAGCCTTGGCTCTAGGGACACCTTAGTTTTTCAAACCCACATACAGACATTGGGTTGCTTTTTCATAAAGTACTTCATTCGTCATATTTAAGTTGATCCAATAAAGGCATTGTTCAGAGCGGAAATGTGTAGTACAACCAACACAGTCCTTTTTCACAGCTAACCAATTATGGGCTAAAAGAACAATGCGAAGCCTCTTTTCCAATTGTTCGTAGGAGTGTGTTCATTCCAAGCCATTACCGCATGTGTCTGTCAGAGGGAATCTCTGCATCAGGCTGTAATGAGGCACATTAGCTTTTTTTCCGCAACAGAGCGTTCCATGGCCTGACTCTATGACAGCTCAGAGATTATGGTTCAGGGAGCAGCTTCAAATCTAGCTCTCTTTCTTTCTAGAAAATCCAACGAGGCTGCAGTTATCAGGGCAGCCCTTAAAACCACAGGCAAGGAAGGAGGAAGAGTCTATCAGCACTTTGGGAGGCCAACACAGGTGGATCACTTGAGCTCAGGAGTTCGAGATCAGCCTGGGCAACGTGGTAAAATCCTGTCTCTACAAAAAAATATACAAAATTAGTCACACCTGGTGGTGCATGCCTGTAGTCCCAGCTACTAGGGAGGCTGAAGTAGTTCTGGGGACACAGCTCTAGAATGATGTAGACAGGCGCCGCTGCCTGCAGTAGAAGGATAGAAGTTCCTGAGAGCTGGTGACAGTTGCCTCAAGGAAAGTGTGTAGTACCATGGGGAGGGGACAAACAGGGAAGTAGAGGATCTCAACCTACCACATCTCTCTCCAACATTGATTGTCCCTCTGCCTTAAAGTCAAGCAGCAAGCCTTTCCTTAACAAAAGACATCATTTGCATTTTGCTGTTCCCTCTTGGGTCATTTTCTGTCTGCCTCTCTAGATCCAGACTCTTCTGTTCTCTTCCAGATTCTTATCCTGATAGCCTGACCTGGATGGTTTCATCCATTTCCTAAGATGGTAGCTTCCTGACTGGGCTCCTGGGTTCATAGGGAAAGAGGGATGAAGCCAGGCAAAAAATCAGAGCAATGGAGCAATGAAGGTGTTTGCTTAACCTGGCTCCTACCCTCTGCTCCTTTAGGCTGGTTCTGACCCCAGCCTAAAGGGGACTGTTCCTTGGAGGTGGCTTTCTCCACACAAACCTTTCTCCTAGGTTTACTGCTCCTAGGGACCCTTCTTTCCCACTCAATCCTAAGGATCTAATAATAATATCCTATCCTCTTCCCTCACCACTCCTGCTCCAGGTTACTGCACTAATACTTGTAAATAAATCATCCTGTTTAGAGGACACGATCTGTTTCCTATTGGGACCCTGACTGAAATTCTCTTTTCCCCCTTCTACCTCCTTATAGATTAGAAAACTAAACCTCAGAGAAGTCAAATTGCTACTTTTCTTTAAATTTACAGCTAAAAAGTAGCAGAACCAGGATCTAAACCCAAGCAGCCTTGTTCCAGAAACTTCTTAGAGCCCCTGAACTATGCTGCCTCAATAACATGAGGCTAGAAATGCAATTTTGCTTCTCCACACCCATCAAAATCCTCTCCATCCCAGTCAGTAGGAGTAAAGCTGCCCTCCTCTACAACTTTCTCCTTGACCCCTCCAGCTCCATGATCAGCTCATTCTTGTGGAGCATAGTGTCTGTGCCACCCCCGGTACACATACCAAATGCTACTTCATCCTATCCTTTAATTATCCATGTGCATATTCTTGTTTCTTCAATGGATAGAAAACCTCCAGTAGGACAGACATTGTGGCTTCCATGTAACTCCCATTGTCCTTAGCCTATAGTAAATACAGTGGCCTGAGTTAGTCAGCAGAACAATGATTGAGAAGGAATTTCCATGGCTATATTATCTGTCAAGAAAAGCAACCACTCCAGTAATTCATTGACTGTTCTTAAATTTAGATTGTTTAAAAAATGAGCAGTGGAGGCCAGGCATGGCGGCTCACACCTGTAATCCCAGCACTTTGGGAGGCCAAGGTGGGTGGATCACCTGAGGTCAGGAGTTTGAGACCAGCCTGGCCAACATGGTGAAACCCTATTTCTACTAAAATTACAAAAATTAGCCAGGAGTGGTGGTGGGCCCTTGTAGTCCCAGCTTGGGAGGCTGAGACAGGAGAACTGCTTGAGTCCTGAAGGCGGAGGTTGCAGTGAGCCGAGATTGCGCCATTGCACTCCAGCCTGGGCTGCAGAGTGAGACTCTGTCTGAAAAAAAAAAAAAAAAAAAAAAAAAAGAGCAGTGGAAGAGAAAAGTGAAAGATGCTAAACAAGTAACAGTCACCTGGAAGCAATGACAGGTGGCCCTCAGTATCCATGGTTCCACATCGATGGATTCAGCCAAATATGAGTTGAAAATATTTGAAAAATAATAATAATTAAAACTAACAATACAACAATCAAAAGAATACAAGTGAAAAAAATACAGTATAACAACTGTTTACATAGCATATACATTGTATTAGGTATCATAAGTTATCTAGACATGATTTATAGTATACAAGAGGATGTGTGTAGGTTATATGCAAACACTATGCCATTTTATATCAGAGACTTGAGCATCTGTGGATTTTGGTATCCATGGGAGTCCTGGAATCAATCTCCTGACAATACTGAGAGACAACTGTATTTATAATCTCAGAATTGCTTATGGGGAAGCTACAATAAAAGTTGAGATTGAATACAACTGTATTATTTGCATATGTTTCTCGAAGTTTGTGTTGTTGGTCATTTTTCACCTCCTTTTTAACAAGCAGAAATGCAGAGTTTCAGAGTGGCTGCTACATACATTAACATAAGTAGATTTATGATGTGGTGAAGAACGTTGCTATGATGTCCCAGCCCTGTGCCCTTAACAAGAAGAATAGAACTGTTACTAGCCATGTACTTTCTCCCACTGGAATCTCTTCAAGAAAAATTACAGAGACAACTGTAGAACATTTCCTTTAACAGCAAAGCTTGCTCAAGATTCCTGTAAAACTCTCGTACTGTGTTAGCAGTTGCTAAAGAACCACCAGTACAACTCAATGGCTGGAAGAGAACTTCTGGAGCTTAACTGCTTGGGTTCATATCCTGGCTCTTCTACTTGTCAGCTGTAAGTCTTGGAAAACTTAGTAATGTAATCTATCTGGGGCTCAGTTTTCTCATCTATAAGATGGGAATACTAATAGTACTTACCTGCCTCATGTTGTGAGGATTAAATGAAGTAAGCATAAGCGTCTAGGAAAGGGCTTGATATTTACATAGCACTCAGTGTTACTTATTATTGCTGAATAAGCAACCAGCAGATGATGATTACGACCCCTGAGGACTCTTGCTAGGACTTCCTAACACCTAGAAGTTTCCAGGAAAGACAAGGTAATGCTCTCTAGTGTTTATAAAGACTGTACCTGAAGGTGTTAGAAAGCTCCACAGGCCTGGTCCCATTCTTGTAAACAGCATACTGCCACAGTTTTGTTGTTGTTGTTGTTGTTGTAAGTCTTGGTCTCCCTCTGGTGCCCAGGCTGGAGTGCAGTAGCGTGATCTCAGCTCACTGCAACCTCGGCTTCACGGGTTCAAGAGATTCTCCTACCTCAGCCTCCCAAGTATCTGGGACTACAGGTGCATGCCACCACGCGGCTAATTTTTTTGTACTTTTAGTAGAGATGGGGTTTCACCATGTTGGCCAGGCTGGTCTTGAACTCCTGACCTCAAATGATCCACCCACCTCAGTCTCCCAAAGTGGTGGGATTACAGGTGTGAGCCACCACTCCCGGCCTGCCAAAGTATTTTCATGCATAATTGGGAGAAGGCCTGAAGAGGATCTTTCCAGTGTAATATACTATTTTACAACTGGGGAAACTGAGGCATCAAAGGCATAGGGAGACTAATTTATACATGAATATTTACGTGGCTCCCAAAATGTGCCCAGTTGTGTACACAAACCAGTGGTGAATGCAAATAAACTATAGGCTGCCAATCTAATGTGACCCAATACATCAAGGTAGAGCCCAAGACTCTCAACCCCAGGTTGCTGCCACACCCCAGTAGCACTTATAGACCAAGTAGCAGCTCTGTTTTTAAGAACAAGCTAAACACCTCTTGAGAGGAGAATGGGTTGCTTTCCATCACAAGACTACAACAACATCGAGGACACTGCAAATTCATTTCCTAATTCATGCAACCTTCATTCATTCTTCTATTACCGCCATTCAGGTAACTGCCATTCAGCCACTTACCACATATGTGTTGGACGTCAGTGGAATGGGAAGAATACCATGACAGCAAAGCAAATAAAGAGCTTTTTTCCTTGGTAGGACTCTTCCTTCTTTATAATCTTACCTTTTTATTACCTTATTAAGCATGGCATGCACAGAGGGCCTGCAAAAGAAAAGAAAGAAACAATTTGAGTGTCGGTTTGGCAGCAACTCTCCCTCCCGGGAGAACTGAGCTCATACACGTAGTTTATTACCTTCTCGTGCTCCTGAACACGGCTTAAAGCCATATAATATCTTTTGGTGGGTTAAATGAGAAGCAGCTCTCTCTAGTCTGTCAATCAAATCAATTTCCCCCTTGAATAAAGGAAGTTAGCATCTTACCCCCTCTGGCTGCCGAGGAAAGTAAGTTTCTTCTTGCTCTCTGCCAGGGATTCTACGACAGGAGGAGAGAGAATGTGTCCTGGTGGTCTAGGTGGCTGGCACCCGGCATGAGGGGGCCACTAGAATGAGGAAAGGTCTGTTTGCACTCCCACAGTGGCACTCTCACTTGGCTGCTAGTAGAAAAATCGCAGCAACTCTAGCATTTTCTTCACAGTCATAGCTTGGCCAAGGCAAAAATAGTGACACTTCACTGGAGTGATCAAGACAGAATCCAGATCACAATGGATTGAAGAGTGAGAGGATAGTGAAGGAGGGAGGAAAGAAAAGAGAGCTACAACGAGGGTAAAAAGATCTATCTTTTCTTGGAAAGATAGATTGGAAAAAGCCATTCGCCATATGCTGAAGAAATATGTGGTCATCTTCAACGTAATTCATATCAAGAAAGATTAATTAAGCCACTGCTATGTGTAAGGTATTTGACTAGATCCTGGGGAGAAGGGACACAGACAAACAGGAGTGCTTGCTGTCTCTCTGTGGTGGTGCCTGGGTATTCCCTCCTTTAAGTCTTTGCTTAGATTTCACCTTCCCCATGAGGTCCACTCTGACCACCTTCTCAATATTGCAACTCACCCTCGGCACTCCTGTAACCCTTACCCCTACTATACCCTTTTTAAATTCCATAGCACATCTCCTTCCGATAAACTTTATATTTACTTGCTTTTTTATGTTGACGACTTACTGTTGATCTCCACACAGTATAAGAATCTTTGTGAGTTCTATTCCCTGATGTATTTCTTTTTTCTTTTTCTAAGACAGAGTCTCACTTTGTTAACCAGGTTGGAGTGCAGTGGCACGATCTCGGATCACTGCAGCCTCCGCCTCCCGGGTTCAAGCCATTCTTCTGCCTCAGCCTCCCAAGTAGGTGGGACTACAGGTGCCCATGACTACACTCAGCTAATTTTTGTATTTTTAGTAGAGACGGGGTTTCACTGTGTTGACCAGGCTGGTCTTGAACTCCTGACCTCAGGTGATCTGCCCACCTCGGCCTCCCAAAGTGCTGGGATTACAGGTCTGAGCCACCATGCCCGGCCTCCCTGATGCATTTCAAGTGCCTAGAACAGTGCCTAGCCTATCATAAACACTCAGTAAATAGTCAATGAATCAATAAATTAATGTTTCTCCCAGAGTCTGAATACATTTTCTACTATCTACTGAAGAATCTGCTGGAATTACTGAGAAATTTCAAGAAAAATAGGTATCTCTCTGATAAACAAGGAGTGAAGGCAGAAAACCACTTGAGGCCTTGAATGAGTGGATATATCCTTACATCTCAGTGATCTTGCAGTGCAGCTGAATTTCCACAAATCACTATCCTGCTGTTTTTCTTCACAGATTATTCCTCAATCAGTGTTCAGTATCCATTACCTTGGCTCTGATATTTCATTCTTGAGCCTAATGCAATACCTTTTCTTATTTTGTGTAAGGACACTCAGGACATGATGCAGAGAACTTATGCATTAAGGATATGTTAAAGACATTTCATCAATTCTGTTGCATGTCAACAAGCATGTATTTCTTTTTTTTCTTTTTTCTTTTTTATTTTATGAGACGGAGTTTCGCTCTGTCACCTAGGCTGGAGTGCAATGGTGCAATCTTGGCTCACTGCAAACTCCACCTCCTGGGTTCAAGTGATTCTCCCATCTCAGCCTCCCGAGTAGCTGGGATTACTGGCAGCCGCCATCATGCCTGGCTAATTTTTGTATTTTTGTAGAGATAGGGTTTCACCATGTTGGCCAGGCTGGTCTTGAACTCCTGACCTCAAGTGATCCACTCGCCTTGGCCTCCCAAAGTGCTGGGATTATAGGCATGAGCCACCGCGCCTAGCCAACAACCATGTATTTCAAAGGTATGTTGCAGCTTTCAACATATTACACAGCTTAATCATCAACAGATTCCCACAGTCTGGCCCGTCATGATGCCATAAATACCTGCCTCTCTCCCAGGAAAACAAACTGGGCTTTGAACGAGAGGTAGATCCCACTCTAGCCCAGGCACACTCCTTAACTAGCATCAATTCCAAATCACTTCCTTCCAACACCTCCTATGTGGAACTCTCTGAACTGGCACATTGCAGCTCAATGACAAGCTCTAGAACACCCAAGCAGAGATGATGACAGGGAGCCAGATATTCACACTTTTTTGATAAAAGTCTGAACTTTCTAGATAAGAAAAACCTCACTCCGGGTCACAAAGTCAGTAAATGGCAGTGAGATGAGATTATGCCTCCTACTTTGCTGGAGCGCCTTTCCCAGATAACCCCCACAACATAATGCTGCACCAGCCTTTCATGTTCAATGACTCTTCTCCCTGGCTCCTCCTTTCCTTTGAGATGAAATTACCCCCAATGTGATTTACTCCAGGGCAAATAGTGGCCAATAGCTGATGCCCCTTATTCTCTTCTCTAATTTCTATTAAAAAAAAAAATAGACCTCCATAGTCTTTATTACTAACTTACTAGAAAAAAACAGCATCATTCTCTTGCTGATAAGAACCACCATGGTTAGGTCCTGAAGCCATAAAGACATACCTGCTTCAAAAACATGACTTCCTATGTCCGAAAGAAAAAGGCTATGATGTGAATTAATACTAACTGTCATTCTCTGCATTGAAAAAGTCTCATTAAAAGCCAAGTACATCTGCTCCATGGCTCAGCAGTGATAACATTACCCCTTGGGCTTGACCTAGCTATTGGAACTACGAAATCTTATACCAACATCCACTAAAGCTAACTAAAATCCTTTTTCCTCACTCTTTAACTCCTGCCTTCTCCTTTCTCACATATACAGGTATATCAGTTAGCTTTTGCCATGAAAGAAACCACTCTAAACTTAGTGGCTTAAAACAACAGCCATTTAGGTCATGATTCTGCTTTGGGCAATTCTGGAATGGGCTCAGCTGACCTCAGCTGGCCTCACATATGTGTCTGAAGACAGTGGCTCAGCTTCTAGATATTAGTTCATTGCCAGCTGGGCCACTAGAGGAACTGACCACTTGCCTCTTAGTATGCTATAGGCTCACATGTCTTGGTCACGTGAGGACCTAGGATTTCACTATGCATGCAAGCACTTTTCTAGTCTGTGAGTCTGTTAGTGTCCATTAGGCAAAACAAATCACAAGTCTAGTTCAAAAGTTGAGGAAGACTCAAAAAAAAAAAAAAAAGAAGAAGTTGTTGACCAGATGCAGTGGCTCATGCTTGTAATCCCAGCACTTTGGGAGGCTGAGGCAAGAGGATTCCTTGAGACTAGGAGTTTAAGACCAACCTAGGCAATATAGAAAGACCCCATCTCAAAAACAGTTTAAAAATTAGTCAGGCACAGTGGCACACACCTGTAGTCCCAGCTACTTGAAAGGCTGAGATGGGAGGATCATTTGAGCCCAGGAGATAAATGCTGCAGTGAGCTATGGCTGTGCCAATGCACTCCAGCCTGGGTGACAGAGCAAGACTGTCTTTATAAAGAAGGAGAAGGAAGAAGAAGCTACAATGTCTCATTGTAAAGGCATGAATATAAACACAGGGAGGGAAAGAAATTGTGGCCATTTATTTTTGCAAGTTTCCATCAGAAAGGGATTGTGAGATGTGTAAGTGCTAATATAGGGAGAACAGTAGGGATGTTTAGCAATCGCTGAATCATCTAGTCACATCTAGTCTCCTCAAGAGAATACTGGGTTAGGGTACCTACTGCATTCATTCATTTATTCAATACATATTTATTGAGCACCTACTATGTCCCATGCACTATTCTAGACACTGGTGATATAAAAGAAACAGACAATCCCTGTTTTTGTTTTTTTCCCAGTTTTTTTTTTTTAATTTCAACAGATTTTTGGGAAACAGGTGGTGTGTGGTAACATGAATAAGTTCTTTAGTGGTGATTTCTGAGATTTTGGTACACCCATCACCTGAGCAGTGTACACTGTACCCTATGTATATAGTCTTTTATCCCTCACTCCCCTCCCACCCTTTCCCCCAAGTCTCCAAAATCTATTGTATCATTCTTATGCCTTTAGATCCTCATAGTTTTGTTCCTACTTATGAGTGAGAACATACGATGTAGTTTTCCATTCCTGAGTTACTTCACTTAGAATAATGGTCTCCAATTCCATCCAGGTTGTTGTGAATGCCATTATTTTGTTCCTTTTTATGGCTGAGTAGTATTCCATGGTGTGTGTGTGTATATGTATATATATATAATATATATATATATATACACACACATATATATACACACATATATATACACACATATATACACACACATATATATACACACATATATACACACATATATATACATATATATATACACACACACACACACACACATATCTATATACCACAACTTTTTATCCACTCATTAGTTGACAGGCATTTGGGCTGGGGCTGGTTCCGTAGATTTGCTATTGTAAATTGTGCTGCAATAAACATGCATGCACAAGTATCTTTTTTGTATAATGACTTCTTTTCCTCTGGGTACATACCCAGTAGTGGGATTGCTGGATCAAATGGTAGTTCTACTTTTAGTTTCATAAGGAATCTCCACACTGTTTTCCATAGTGGTTGTACTAGTTTACATTCCCACCAGCAGTGTAAAAGTGTTCTCTTTTCACCACATCCACGCCAACATCTATTATTGATCATGGCCATTCTTGCAGGGGTAAGGTGGTATCACACTGTGGTTTTGATGTGCATTTCCCTGATCATTAGTGATCTTGAGCATTTTTTCATATGTTTGTTGGCCACTTGTATATCTTCATTTGAGAATGGTCTATTCATGTCCTTACTCCACTTTTTGATGGGATTGTTTTTTTCTTGCTGATTTTGTTTGAGTTCCTTGTATATTCTGGATATGAGTCCTTTGTTGGATATACAGATTATGAAGATCTTCTCCCACTCTGTGGGTTGTCTGTTCACTCTGCTGATTATTTCTTTTGCTGTGCAGAAGCTTTTTAGCTTAATTAAGTACCATCTATTTATCTTCGTTTTTTTGCATTTGCTTTTGGGTTCTTCGTCATGAAGTCTTTGCCTAAGCCAATGTCCAGAAGGATTTTTCTGATGTTATCTTCTAGAATTATTATGGTTTCAGGTCTTAGATTTAAGTCCTTGCTCCATCTTGAGTTGATTTTTGCATAAGATGAGAGATGAGGATCCAGTTTCATTCTTCCACTTGTGGCTTGCCAATTACCCCAGCACCATTTGTTAAATAAAGTGTCCTTTCCCCACTTTATGTTTTTGTTTGCTGACAATCCCTGTTCTTATTATGCTTACAATCTAGTGAGGACAGAGACAATAAATAAGTAAACGTATAATAGATCGGACTAGTAAGTGCTATGGAGGAGGAAGGAGCAGCAAATCCTTCTGGGAGTCTTGCTATTCAGTCACTTTAGAACCCGCCTCCCTCTCCTCCCTTCACCGAGTGGACCATGGAATGCATGGTGGCTGGTGAACTGGCACTGGTGAGAGGAAAAATGTAGGATTGGAAAGCAGTCACCCACCAGGTGAATTGATGCCAAAGCTAGACAGATGGTTCAGCATGATGGACATTTATCACAGGGCAGAGCCAGACCCAACCTTTCAAGAAACAGGGACCTCCGATGAGTGAGACAACAGTGGGATGCAACCTCAGGAGGGGTGTGAATCACCGCACTGGAGGGAGGGGTTTGTGTCTGCAGCCTGCTCTGTATTTGGGAGCTGGTTTTCACCAAAAGACATGTTTAAGCACCAATAAATGTCTATCTTTCCAAAGCTCAAACCTTACTCCCCTCAGCTTCCATCTTTCCCCACATTCCAGTGCTCCCTGAGTCCTTTTATCTAAGGGTTAAAGTAAAGTGAAATACACTGGGAAATGGGAATTTCCATCCTCTTGTCAATTAAGTCCAGACAAATGTCTTTCTCTTGGCCTTCCCAGATCCTCCACTATTCTACAAGGCCAGCTGTGTTTCTTTGCCTCCCTGACTGTCTCCCACTTCTAATAAAAGGGCCCCTGAAGCCAGCTGCAGTTTCTGAGTGGGTAAGAAATATCACTAACAGGAGGAACAGCCATGAACCACAACGCTTAAAACCATCTTTTCTGTCTCCCACCCCAGGTGTGACATGCATGTTCCTGGCCCTAGAGGTGGACAGTTCAGCTTTCAAAGGGCAGACTAAGTTTTTACAAGAGGCACTAGAACATTCTGGTCGCGAATATGGGCCTGGAAAAAAAACTAAGGGGTATTAGGCTTAATACTTGGGTGATAAAATAATCTGTACAACGAACCCCCATGACATATGTTTACCTATGTAACAAAACTGCACATGTACCCCTGAACTTAAAATAAAAGTTAAAAAAAAAGAAAAGAAAAAGAATATGGGCCTGGGAGTCAAGGAGTCTTCTTAACTTAGGCTCTGCCTGCACAACCTTGGATAAATGTTTTTTATCATCACTAAGCCTCAGTATTACATTCCTAAAATGGTAACAGCAATGCTTATAGAGTTTTCAAGTGGATTAAATGAAAAATGACATATAAGGGCTTTGGGCATCATGTCTGACACAGTGTAAGAAATGGGAGATAATGTTATTAGCATTAATTTATTTTATTGAAGAGGGAGGCTGGAATCAGGCTGTTTCTGCAGAGAATGCCAAGAAACAAGAAGTTGCCCAGCCTGCGAATATTGACTGACAGGTGCAAGCAGTGTCAGAGTGGGTTTGCTGGCAGGTGGTCAGGGAGTGAGGTCTATCTTCTTGCTGTTAAGTTCATTTAAAAATAATATAAAAGAACATGTGGTGCCATGATGGCATACATGATCCTGAGAGCCAGAGCCTTCCTCTGGTTGCCCTGAAGACACCCCTGTAACCAGAACAGGAGACCGGCAGGTGGCAGAGGAAGGGGCTCCACAGTTTCCACAGCAGGACGGCACAGTACCCAAGGTCTTCTCATCCTCTCTCCTTCCAGCCTTCTCTGATTCTCTCCAGGTGGGCAGAAATGCCACCACCCATTCAAGCAAATATCTCAAGATCCTTTTAAAAACCAGCTCACAAAATGATCCTCCGGGATTTACCTCTGATGGTCAAATTAGATAGTTTGAAGCTTAAACAAAAATGCTAAAAGATCATGAGGGCAGAGAACTAGAGAAATAAAGAAGTCAAGGCTGGGAGCTGTGGCTTGCAGCTATAATCTCAGCACTTTGAGAGGCCAACGCAGGAGGACTGCTTGAGGCCTAGAGTTGGAGACCAGCCTGGGCAACATAGCAAGACCTCCATCTCTACAAAATAAAAATTTAAAAATTAGCCAGGGCACAGGTGGCACAGGTCTGTAGTCTTAGCTACTCAGGAGGCTGCAGTGGAAGG
Source organism: Trachypithecus francoisi (assembly GCF_009764315.1). Lineage (NCBI taxonomy): Eukaryota > Metazoa > Chordata > Mammalia > Primates > Cercopithecidae > Trachypithecus > Trachypithecus francoisi. Next base: position 21,640,159 of record NW_022681431.1, on the reverse strand, counting down.
ACTGCTTGAGCCCAGGAGTTCCAGGTTATAGCAGGCTATGATAGCACCACTGCACTCCAATCTAGGCAACAGAACAAGACCCTGTCTCAAAAAAAAAAAAAAAGGAAGAAGAAGTCATGATGCATGATGCTAAGTTCAGGGACATTTGCTTTCCTGAGGCCTCCTTTACCCTAATTCATGTTGTTGGAGGGAGCTCCGTAAGGACGTATGAGGCTAGCCAGCTTCCACTCCCACACTGCCACCAAGATGCTCAGTGGCAGCGGGCCTCATGCCCTCTCATCTTTAAAAGTGAAAACTTTTTCTTGGTCAACATTTCTCAAATTGGACTTCTAACCACCTACTGCAGAAACACCTGGGGAAGTTGCTTTCAAACACACAATGTTGGACTCACCGAGACCGCATCTGAGAGAATGGGTATGAGAGATCTGTGTTTGTAAGTCTCTTCACAGTCTAGTTTGAGAACCACTAACCTAGGAGATTTCCGAGACACAAAACTACTCGTTCTAACTAGCTATGCTACTCAGGGAAGACATTAGTAAGATGTGTGTCTCCTTTCCGGGCATATGCAATCTAAAAGAGACTCCTCCAAGTCAGCAACAGTGAGCATGATACTCTAGCTAACATTGGAGGTGTCCTTAGAACTCACAGTTCTGTCTCCCTGCTGTTCTCTCCCAGCCAGGACCTCCCCTGGGTCACAGCTAACTCACAAAAGCTGGCAAGCCCTGGCTGTCATCTTCACTACATAATTCAAGTCCAGCTCTTAGTAAATATTGACTGCATATGTGTGCACACACACACAAAGCTGAGGTGCATGGAGAGGTCATCTTGTGTCAGTCCCTTTCATATATTACTTTACTAATCATCAAAACAATCCCAAAAGGTAGGTACTATTTTGTCACCATTGTAACCATGACAGCACATAAGGTTCAGTCATTTGTCCACAGTCATCCAGCTAACCAATGGCAAAACCAGGATTTGATCCCAGGCAATAAGATGCCAGAGTGGGTGTTTTTATGTTCCCCTACATAACTTTGTCTCCAGTGGTAGAATTTTAGGCATCAGTTTTAAGGGAGACTCATAAACCCCTGCATTTCATCTGTGATATAAGGAGAATTGAATTCATAGGTCTCAACTACTCTTTCCAACCTTGAAAGTCAAGTAAACTTAACAAAATTGGGTGTACCTACTGCCTAAGGCAATGGATTTCTATGAGGTGAAAGCAATCTGGAAAAGTATAGATACATTTTGGGTGGTCACATTGCCTGGGGGACAAAGGTATATAGAACCCAAGGTGGCTAAAGGGTCTACAACTCCAAAAAGGCCCACGCCCAGGAGAACTGTCCTCTGTAATGCAACAAGAGCCTCATGGAGAAACTCACATAGGCAATGGAAATATAGTGGTCAGTTAATGAGTTCTAATAGTGCTGTCCCAAGACAATGAGGACTACTGGGCATTCAGAGCCTTGTCGGTCCCTCTCCAGCTCAATTTCAACAGTCTGAGCATTCCTGCTAAGTGATTTGGTGTATGAGAATTCCGGCAATTTCAGAAGAGGTTATGTCTAATAGGAAAAAAATTTTAAAAAGCAGACTGGCATTTGGGTGTCACCCCAACTTTACCTGAACTGTATCAAAGGTGTTATTATTCATTATATAGAAGATTCAGAGCAAAACAAAGTTTATCTGCAATTGTGTAAACCTGATCTATGTGGGGAACTGGAGCATGAAAGATTGCAACAGCATAAACAAAGACAGGATAAAAATGTGCTCCTATATGAGTCTGTCCCCAGTAATGGCTATATTAATCACCATTATCATTATAGTTACCCTCCTCGGCATCATCACAATCAATTCAGCAACTGTTTCCCTTGGTGATGTCTCCTTATTACAACATGGTATTAATTGTATCCGAGCTGATTTTCTGCTCCTACTGCTTAACAGCTGTGTGGGAGTAAATATCCCTCAGTCAAACACCAGCTCAGATTGCCAGGACTCAGGAAATTGATCCAGATGTGAACAGCAGGAACAGAGGACAGCTGCAGAAGAGAATACGCCAGTGTCTGTGCTAAACTTAGTCATCAGCGTCCAGTTATAGAGATTCTAAGACTTCCTTTCAAATACAATGAGCCATCAAAGAGTTAACAGCTTGAGTTTTGCTTTTGTTAGTTTCATCTAGGTCAGGAGCATTCATCCTAAGAAACTTTTGTCTAGCTCTTTCAAAAAAAAGAAAAGAAAGAAAGAAACACAACCACCACCAAGAGAATAACCACACAGATTCCCTAAACATGTGATTAAAAACTATAACTATCCCAAATTTCTATTGTGGTTATTGGGGAACAAAGCTGTCTCAGCACTTTCTTTTATTTTTAAGTACACTTCAAAGCACTTCAGTTTGTGACTTCCACAAATTAGAGCTCTCACACTTTTCTCCCTAAACAGACCAAGGCAATTGCATTCTACAGCAACAGCTATTTTTGTCCCTCCCTTTTGAGTCTCCAACTGGCTGGCAAAAGTGCCAGAAGACCTGTTGATTTGTATATCTTCATTTTTTGTTTTTTGTTTTTTTGAGACAGAGTTTCACTCTTGTTGCCCAGGCTGGAGTGGAATGGCACAACCTCAGCTCACTGCAATGTCTGCCTCCCAGGTTCAAGGGATTCACCTGACTCAGCTTCCCAAGTAGCTGGGATTACAGGTGCCCACCACTACACCTGGCTAATTTTTTGTTGTTTTTGTTTTGTTTTGTTTTGTTTTTGAGACGGAGTCTCACTCTGTCACCCAGGCTGGAGTGCAGTGGCCAGATCTCAGCTCACTGCAGGCTGCGCCTCCCGGGTTCATGCCATTCTCCTGCCTCAGCCTCCCGAGTAGCTGGGATGGACTATAGGCGCCCACCACCACGCCCAGTTAGTTTTTTGTATTTTTTTAGTAGAGACGGGGTTTCACCGTGTTAGCCAGGATGGTCTCGATCTCCTGACCTTGTGATCCGCCCGTCTCAGCCTCCCAAAGTGCTGGGATTACAGGCTTGAGCCACCACGCCCGGCCAGTTTTTTGTATTTTTAGTAAAGACGGGGTTTCACCATTTTGGTCAGGCTGGCCTCAGGTGGTCCACCCACCTCAGCCTCCCAAAGTGCTGAGATTATAAGCACGAGCCACTGTGCCTGGCCAATTTGTACATCTTTTGTTGCTTTTTATCAGTTTCACTGCCTCCTGGCATCACAAACTGTGTTAATTTGGGGTGACTTTGTTTTAAAGATCTAGCACTGAGCTAAGATTCAGGACACTTAGCTACTCTTCTTTTAAGTTTTCTTTCCCTTTTAATTGACACATAGTCATTGTTCTTATTTATGGAATAGAATATGATCCTATACATGTAGACATTGTACAATGATCAAATCAGGGTAATTACATCACCTCAAACCTTAATCAGTTCTTTGTGGTAAGAATATTTAAAGTTGTCTCTTCTGTTAACTATCCTTCTTAATGCCTTGTTTGTCCATTTGGGTCTGAAGAGGACCTGTGAGCCATTGTTTCTTCATCTATTAAAAATGGGAATAATGGCTGATCTTTGCACTGCTCCCTGGATGAGGAGTCTTGAGGTGCAGAGGAGAGATCATGGGGCTTAGCGCAGAGAAACAAGCCCTCTCATGTCCTCTAGGAAGATATGTAAGGCAAGAAAAGCTTCCTGGGAAGTCAGGTGCCATGCATGCCAGGGGCCTCAGGAAGGTATCCTTTGCCCTACTATACCCATGCTAAGAAACTGCCCTTGGTAAGGTAGGAATAATGGGCTCACAGACTTCTACATATGAATGTAGTTTGCTTCAATATATGTAATAATGAAAAGTTGCAACCAGCCTAAATAGCAATGCCATTAATTAAGTAAATTATAGTACATCTATTCAATGAAATATTATGCAACCATGAAATTAAGATTTTTGAAGATTTTTAAAGTCAACATAGAAATGTCAAGATAAGTTTCTAAAAAGTTAAAAAGCATTCTAATCCAAACATTGTCAAATTTTGGCACATTCATACATACAGGTTGTTATTGTGTATACTTCTTCGTGTATGTAAAATGTATGTGTGTATAGAGGGAGAGAGAGAGGAAGATTGAAGGAGAGATTGAAGGCAGAGAAAGAGAGGGAGAGAAATATACCAAAAATATTAGCAATTGTTTATCAGGCTCTTATGTTCTGATGTTTGTTTACATCTTCCAAATTTTCTCATAAAAATATTTGCTACTTTTATAATCAATAAAATGAATATTGTTTTTAAAACAAATTTGTGTGTGAAACTATTAAAATCAAATTTGAAAATCATTTTATGATAGGGCAAAATGCCTATCTTAAAAAATTAGAATAAATTCCTATGATTGCAACTCTGTCCAAAAGTTATGGCTGAGAAGAAGTAAATATATTCAAATATTAATGATACAGAAGGGCATGATCCCTTTAAATGATACAGAAGGGGGAAAGGGAAGCGCTGAGAAGGGAACGGCATGGTCCCTTTAAATGATATGGAGGGGCTCCACCCCTGGGCCTGTGCCCACAGACCTCAGTGAGGACAGGCATTTTTGTTTTTTCTGCCCAAATGTTGCATTTCCCAAGACCACCCTGCCTGCCACACCCCCATCCTGTGCCTATAAAACCCCGAGACCCTAGCAGGCAGAGACCCAGGCGGCTGGACATCCAGAGGAGCACATCAGCGGAGGAACACACGGGCAGTTGGACTTGGAGATGAACACACCTGCATAAGAGCACACCAGCACACCAGCAGGCCATCAACCAGTGGAACAAGGCAGAGTTTGGCAAGGACCGTCGGAGGAGAGCCCGGGCTGCTGAGCAGCCCGACTCCAAGGGAAAACCATATCCCTTCTGGCTCCCCCATCTGCTGAGAGCTACTTCCACTCAATAAAATCTTGCACCCATTCTCCAAGCCCATGTGTGATCTGATTCTTCCAGTACACCAAGGAAAGAACCCCAGGATACAGAAAGTCCTCTCTCCTTGCGATAAGGCAGGGGTCTGATTGAGCTGACTAACAGAAGCTGCCTATGGATGGCTAAACTAAAAGAGCACCCCGTTAAACACGCCCACTGAGGCTTCAGCTGTAGACATTCACCCCTAGACACTGCCGTGGGGTCGGAGGCCCACAGCCTGCCTGCCTGTATGCTCCCCTAGAGGTCTGAGCAGCAGGGCACTGAAGAAGCAAGCCACGCTCCCATCACACGCCCTGCAAGGGGGACAAGGAAACTTTTCCCATTTCATTAACATTGATTATTTCTGAATGATAGAATCGGGGTGATCATCTTTCCTCTTCTGAATTAGAACAAAACAACAAAAATAGTTTTTGTTTCTTTCTTTTTTTTTTTTGAAACGGAGTCTTACTCTTGTCACCCAGGCTGGAGTACAGTGGCAGGATCTCGGCTCACTGCAATCTCTGCCGCCCAGGTTCAAGCAATTCTCCTGCCTCAGCCTCCTGAGTAGCTGGAATTACAGGCGCACATCACCACGCCGGTTAATTTTTGTATTTTTAGTAGAGATGGGATTTCACCTTGTTGGTCAGGCTGGTCTCGAACTCCTGACCTAGTGATCTGCCCACCTCGACCTCCCAAAGTGCTGGGATTACAAGCATGAGCCACCGCACCCTGCCAAAAATAGTTTCTCAAAAGTTAAAACATAGGAGTGTTGATATGGGCAAAAATTAGCATTTTTTTAAAGTTAAAATATTTTAAAATGTAATATTTAAAAGATTTTAAAGATTAAAAAAACCTTTTGTGTATCCAGTTACGTGAATTCCCTTCTCACAGATGAAATACATATATTCTACTACATAGAGTGGAAAGGGACTTTCCTTATTCTGCACATAGCATTATGTAGCTAAGCAAAATAACTCTATGGTCCCAGAGAATAACCAGGCCAACTATTACCCAAATGCATATCCCATCAGCCTGCACTTGGAGCCTCCATTCCCATGTATATCAGGGAACCTATAGGCTAGTGCTGCTCTCTGCTTCCATGCTGGAAGAGATTTGTTGAGACTGAGGAATAAGAAATGGATTATTAAAAAGCTTTTTTCTCAAGATCCAGCATCAACGACTCCAAAGCAGTTTATAATAGCCTCTTAATATTTCTTCTTGCCAATGGTGTGGAAAGTCAAGCTGTGAATAATTAAACATATAATTCCAAATGAGACAAACATCACTTATTGGCTTTGAGAAACGTTGCAGAATGGAACAGCCATTTTTAAGAAATAAATTCTTAAAAAATAATTGAATCCTGAGGACATGTGAGTCATTTCTCACACACTGTAAAATGCACTAGTTTTTCCAACCCATAATTCATGACATATATTTGTACCTAAATGGCAAATCTTAGACTAATGAGCATAACATATTCATCTTTGTCAAATACATATTTTTGAAAGGAAGAGATTGCAATTATTAAAATTGAATTTTAACATTAATAAGCATCTTTAGTTTTTTTTCTGTATAGAAATGTGGCAGATTTTTTTTAAAGTCTTTGGGTTTTCGCCCTTGTCTTGACTGTAACAAGGAATGTGGACTCACTCATTTCCTATTTTTTAACCCCAGCTCTTCCCTTGCCTCCTTTGTGGTCTTGTTGGTCTCCCTCTCTTCCTGAGGATGAAAAAGACAGATCACTCCATATGTGACTATAGAAGCTATCTACCAGAAGCATATGTGTTTAATCAACTTTAATACCCCTGCAGTCCAGAAGAAGTGAAATATTCAGAACTGGGAATAATTATAATTTCTATTACATTAGCAAGGTTTGCTGGCATGCCAGAGGGGCGGGGCCCTCACCATCACTCTGCTGAGGCTGGTTGGCAGCTTAGGAGAGAGTAGGCAGTGGCTGAGATGCACACAACACCAAGCCTCCCTTGCTCTCAGTTGTGCCCTCTCTAACTTCCCCCGCACCTTGAGGTCATAGCATCCACTGTGATTAACGAAGAAACTGACTGAACTTTCTCATTTTCCTCAAAGTGTCCTTAATATTACTCTTCATTAAGAGGAGCAAATCAAGATCTGTTGATTTTACAAGCCAGAGAAAAATTAGTGGGCTTATGGGCGTTCCAGATAAGGAAGTTCCCAGGAACCTAAGCTGTATTCCCATCAGAAAGGCCAGCAGCTACGTACTGAGCCAGGCTGAGATCCCTAGCTCCACACTCTCTCATAACAGGAATGCTGGGTGCCCTGGCTCCCACACAGTTCTCTTTCCAAGGGAAATGTTCGAAGGAGAGCCCGAGAGTGCTGGCAAAGATACGGAAGACCTGAGTTCTTATCTGGCCTCTCTTACTAACCACACAAGCTCTGTGAGCTATTTGATTTCTCTGAGTTTTGATTTGCTCTTTTGTATGATGGGAAGAAAAATGTCTGTCATTTCTACCCTTGGTATTGTTGTGTAGCTCAAAGAAGATGATGTTTGTGAAGGTCTTTTGTCCACCATAAAGCATGAGGATAATAACTAAGAAGTGGTATAAAGGAGTTTTGGAGTTGCCAAAAACGAAACATATCCAATCTGGACAGGGTAGGGGAAAATGTACCCTCTCTTACACTGCAGAAACAAAAATAAAGAGCTGTAAATTTTGCAATTTCATCCGACAAAGGTCTGAAATCCAGAATCTATAAGAAACTTGAACAAATTAACAAGCAAAAAACAAAAAAAATCCCATTAAAAACCAGGCAAAGGACATGCACAGATACTTTTCCAAAGAAGACATACATGCAGCTAACAAGCATATGAAAAAATGCTCAATATCTAATCATCAGAGAAATGCAAATCAAAAAACTGCAATAAGATACCATCTCACACCAGTCAGAATGGCTATTATTAAAAAGTTAAATAACAAGTGCTGCAAGGCTGCAGAGAAAAGGGAATGTTTATACACTGCTGGCAGGAATGTAAATTAGTTCCACCATTGTGGAAAGCAGTGTGGTGATTTCTCAAGGAACTTAAAACAGAATTACCATTTGACCCAGCAATCCCATTATTGAGTATACACCCAAAGGAATATAAATTGTTCTACCATAAAGACACATGCACATGTATGTAAATAGCAGCACTATTCCAATAGCAAAGATATGGAATCAACCTAAATGCCCATCAATGGTAGACTGGATAAAGAAAACGTGGTACATACATACCATGGAATACTACACAGCCATAAAAAAAGAATGAGATCATGTCCTTTGCAGTAAAATGGATGGAGCTGGAAGCCATTTTCCTATGTAAACACACACAAGAACAGAAAACCAAATGCAGAATGTTCTCACTTACAAGTGGGAGCTAAACATTGAGAACACATGGACACAAACAAGGGAACAACAGACACTAGAGTCTAATTGAGGGTGGAGGATGGGAGGAGAGACAGGATGAAAAACTATGTATTGCATACTATGCTTATACCTGGGTGATAAAACAATCTGTACACCAAACCCCTGTGATATGCAATTTATCCACATAACAAACCTGCAAATGTACCCCTGAGCCTAAAACAAGTTTTTAAAAAAAATGTAATTTAACAATATTTGCCAAAGCCTTCCAAATATGTATACCCTTTGACCCAAAAGATATACTACATTGCCATTATTTAATTTTTAGTCACAGTGCATCAGCTGTGAAGAAATTATTTTGGTTAAAGCCATTTTCTGTTCTTCAAACTTAGTGATATCACCCACATCCATTCTTGTTAGGTAATTCGAGCACTAAGAATGTTGTCAATGACACCTGTAACACAGTAACTTCACATAAAATTAAAATAAATTGCATACTTCTTAAAAGTATTTATGCTTTTTCATTCACTTGTACATATATAATAATAAAATGATCACCTGTGAATTTATGTGCATATGTGCTCATGTGCATATGAAGAGGTTAGAAAATAGAATGGCAAGAGATCGAGGGTTAGATATGGGAGACAGAAAAAGCTTTTTATTTTTAATTTGAAGAGCTGTAGTTCTGAATTTGTTTTACAATGAATACATTTGCTTTTGTATATTTTTAAAAGCTGATTTTAATTTAGAATATAATACAAATCATTGTGTGATTAATAATCCATCCAATATTAACAATAACCACCACAAGGATGCAGAAAAGGTATTGAAAAGGGTGTGAGCTGGAAGAGTGGGTGTCATTTAGTAGTGACAGAGGGAGGGCATTCCAGTCCAAAGAAACAGTAGTGGTTAAGGTTTCAAATCAAGAAATAAAATAACATGCACAAGGTAGGATCAGTCAAAAACCTCTGATGGGGAAGAAGTTATGAATAATAACATCAGATAGAGGGGATGGAGGCAGACAGAGAGGACCTTATATGTTGTCCTGCCAGCAATGGGGGCCATTGGCAGTTGTGAAGCCTGAATGCTCAATTTTGAAGTCTTTATATTTAGGATACAGGCAGATCTATTTGGATGTTAATGTATGGTGCCAGGTATATAGGAATTTATGAGTAATGAACAGAAAGGACTATGGGAGCTATCTGGGCTACCCTTGGAAGGAGAAGATGACAGCTCTGCTCCCCATTTCAGTGATTTACTAGATAGATGATTATCAAACAGCTTAAAACAAGTTATTATTTCTCATTATTTTGAAATCTGGACTGGGCTCAGCTGGGTAGTTCTTCTGGTTCATGTAGTATCTGCCAGGGCTGAAATGCCAAGATGGCTGCATCACTCATATATCCGCTGTCTCTCTTAGGCTAGTGTCAGCAGCTAGGAGCTGACCAGATGTCAAGAACTGTGAAGGATCTGGTCAATAGCCTACTTACAAGTTAACAAATTAGTCTGTCACATTCATGGATGCTGGGAGAAGTCCTATGTGAGAGACAAAGAACTTTATTATGTATTATTTTATTTATTATTTATTATTTTTATTATTCATGGCACAGGAGTCAGCATGAGTTGTATGTTTGCATGAGTTCTCCTTGCCCCTCCTCCCCACCTCCCACCTATTTATGTCTCATGAGAGCAACAAAGAGTGGCCCAAGCAGATGCTGCTCACACAGTGCGATTGTCCCTCTGCTGAGGAGCTCTGAGCTTAGGAGGCTCCCAATCCTGTAAGGGAGCTTCTAGCAAAGATGCCCAACCTTCCTCCCAGGAGGAGACTTTCTCTTTATTGCCCTGATCAGGAAACAAATCTGCCCTCTGTTCAGAGGGAGACCCTATCTCTATCTTCCAAGGATGTTTGCTATACAAACTACTAGTTTGTATACAAACTTGCTATTTCCCCCTACCCTGGACATCTCTCTTCCTCTATATGACCTCTCCATGTGGTGGCATTATGGTCACAGCCCAACAGTCTCAACACAGCTAGACATTCCATATAGTGGCTGGTTTCCAAGCAGACGGAGTTGGAAGGTGCCAGACCTGGCACCACATCACTCCACAGCATGCTATGGGTCAAAGCTCATTTCAAACTAGCCCAGGTTCAAGGAGAGGGGAAATACACTTCACCTCTCAATGTGAGAAGCAACATATGCTGCTGGGAGGGAAAAAGTTGATCACAGCTGTGTGTGGGGCACATTTACCATACTGTCTACCAAGTAGAAGCAGTGGTTTCTACATCATGGGATGTAAGCATTAAGTTTATTTAAAATATTTTTTTATTTTAATTTTAAAGAAAAGTGGTCAATGAGAACAGAAAGGCTGGGTAAGAAATATGACAGTACTCAAAGTATACCTGAAATGGAAAAAGTTTAAGAATTACTCCTGGCCAAGAACAGTGACTTATTTCTATAATCCCAGCACTTTGGCAGGCCAAGGTGGGTGGATTACTTGAGTCCAGGAGTTCAAGACCAGCCTGCGTGACATGGTGAAACCCCATCTCTACAAAAAATACAGAATACATTAGCTGGGATTGGTGGTGTGTGCCTGTAGTCCCAGTTACAAGGAAGGCTGAGGTGGGAAGACCACTTGAGGGCAGGAGGTCGAGGTTGCAGTAAGCCAAGATCATGCCACTGCACACCAGCCTGGCTGACAGAGTGAGACCCTGTTTCAAAAAAAAAATACTCCTTACAGAACCCCAGAAATACATAAGTACAGTGGTTACCAATCCTAACCTGAGTACAGATACTCAAGATCTGCCCAAGAAAATATGACTAAGAGATCTTTGATGGGGCAAAGGAAGGTGCATGTTTAAATATACTGTGCCACAGGTTAATCTCTTGCATGTTGATGGCTAAGAATCCTCTCGCATTGGTGTCTTCCTTCATAGAGATTTTGCCCCATCTATAGAAACTATAGTTTTGCTTGTATTTCCATTTTACATTTTTGCAGTTTCTATTGCTTCCATGCCAATATAGAGCACACTTTATAGGGTCCCCTAGCTGGGGCTCAACAATCCCTAAAGGGTGTCTCCCTGGGAATTCTAAAAGAGTCTTGATAAAACTGTGAGCTAAGAACTGGTATGTACTAGTGCTTCCCAAACTGAACCAAGCATCAGAAGCATCTGTGTGGCTTTTAAAATTGCATATTCCCAGCCAAGTGTGGTGACTCAGCCCTGTAATCCCAGCACTTTGGGTGGCTGAGGTGGATGGATTGCTTTGAGCTCAGGAGTTCAAGACCAGCCTGGCCAACATGGTGAAACCCCATCTTCACAAAAAATACAACAATTTAGCCAGGCATGGAGGCCTACGCCTATAGGCCTAGCTACCCAGGAGGCTGAAGTGGGAGGATGGCTTGAGCCCGGGAGGTGGAAGTTGCAGTGAGCCAAGATGGTGCCACTGCATTCCAGCCTGGGTAAAAGAGTAAAACCCTGTCTCAAACTAATAATAATAATAAATAAATAAATAAATAAAATTGTTAAAATGTATATTTCCCAATGTCTCACACCTATAATCCCAGCACTCTGAGAGGCCAAAGCAGGAGCATTACTTGAGCACAAGAGTTGGAGACCAGCCTGAGCAACATAAAGAGACCCCATCTCTACAAAATTAAAAGTTAAAAAATCAGCATGTTGGCACACGTCTGTGGTCCCAGCTACTCGGGAGGCTGAGGCAGAAGGATGGCTTGAACCCAGGAGTTCCATGAATTCAAGGCTGCAGTGAGTTATGATCACACCACTGCATGGTCAACAGACTAAATCACTGTCAAAAACAAAAAAAATTGCATAATCCCATATCCAATCCAGATCCATTGAGATAAAGTCCAGAAATCGGCATGCTTCCAGATCATTCTCATGAAACTAGTCTGGCTTATTCTAAACATCCCATCCTAGAAACTTCTAATTTAGCTGGTTTCTGTCCAAATGCTTTGTCACTATCGCTGGAACGCTCCTCTCCTCCCCACTGTCACCAATTACAGCTACGGTTTCCTACCCTTCAGTTCTAAACTGTCTTAGAGAGGCAGCACCTTAGGAGAAAACTATTGCTTTGGATATCAGTGAAATGAGGAAACACACCGCTTTTCAATAAACAAAACAACTGCCATGATTGTTAGCTCTTTGTTGGATGGATAAAGAAAAGCAATACAAGATTCCAGGAGGCATTAAACAGCCACATATTTAAAATTTGAGATTGTATAGCCCATCCCAGAGGAACTCAAAAAACTCTATTGAGTCCCCCTCCAACATTTCAGAGTTGCCCCTCAAGGCTGTTTTCAAATACAAAACCATCCAGGTAAAAAGGTAAAGTCTAACTACTTATCCTAAACCAGTGGTCATTACTGTCACCTTTTGAGCAAACATTTTTATTTATCAAATACATTTCTAAGTGAAACAAGAAAATCTTTTCAGAATATTTATAAATCACATCTATGTGTGCCATGAAGAAATGACAGGCTAAGATAAAGATCACAAACTGATCTCCCGCAGGCTGACTGTAATTCTTAGATGTGTTTTGTTTGGTCACCACGGGCTTTTTTAAAATTGTGCTAATATCTTAAAATTCCACATAAAAATTTGTATTTCTGGTATCTCCCAAAAAAGGCCTGGGGCCAGGCACAGCAGCTCACATCTGTAATCCCAGCACTTTGGGAGGCCAAGGCAGGTGGATCACTTGAGGTCAGGAGTTCAAGACCAGAATGGTCAACATAGTGAAACCCCATCTCTACCAAAAATACAATAATTAGTCAGGTGTGGTGGCAGGCGTCTGTAGTCCCAGCTACTCGGGAGGCTGAGGCAGAAGAATCGCTTGAACCCGGGAAGCACAGGTTGCAGTGAGGCAAGATTGTGCCACTGCACTCCGGCCTGGGTGACAGAACGAGACTCCATCTCAAAAAAAAAAAAAAAAAAGTCAGGAGTCCTGGGATCCCTGGACTCACTCCTGATGGCCACAGTCATCTCAGCTGAACAGAATCTTTCTCTGTTAGATGTGGCATGTGCTTTCCAATTTGCCACATCTCCTACCCTCCATCTGGCCTTGTTTGAGGCTTGTTAACTTCTTAGTCCCTAAGGCATTTCAGTATGCCTTCTTTGCTAAGCAGTGGGGTCTCTGCAGAAATCCATACACAAAAAGACTGAGAACGTATTCAAAGAGAAGCGAACAACATGAAGAGTATCAAGACTAAGGGAAGGTTGAGGGCAAAGAAGAAACTAAAGTCAGCAGAAAGTCATCAGGACTAAAAGTCACTAGACCAGTTGCTACAAGATCCAGGTTCTAATCCCAGCTCTACCACTCAGCTAAGAAGTAACTCTAGCCATGTCACAGAATGTCTCTGTGCTTCTGAGTCCTCCTCTATGACCTGAAAAAGGAAGTAAACTGATGTCTTAGGATCCGGTGTAAGACAGGGGTCATCAAACTACTGCCCACAGGTCAAATCTAGCCAACTGCCAGTTTTTGCACTGCCCACTCATTTATATAGTGTCTATAAGGCATTTCATGATACAACAGCAGATTTGAATACCAGCAATAGAGATTGTATGGCCCACAAAGCCAAAACTATGTATCTATTTTCAGGAAAAATGTGTTGACCCCTGGTCTAAAACATCATTCTAAGCTGCTCCATTAAAATATAAAACCCTGCCAGATAATTCCTCATTTTTATTTATATAAAACATTTTTTTTTGAGATGGATTCTTTCTCTGTCACCCAGGCTGGAATGCAGTGGCACAATCTTGGCTCACTGAAACCTCCACCTCCTGAGTTCAAGCAATTCTCTCACCTCAGCCTCCCTGAGTAGCTGGAATTACAGGTGCCTGTGACAATGCCCAGCTAATTTTTGTATTTTTAGTAGAAACGGGGTTTCACCATGTTGGCCACGCTGGTCTCAAACTCCTGACCTCAAGTGATCCACCAGTCTCGGCCTCCCAAAGTGCTGGGATTACAGGTGTGAGCCACCATGCCTGGCTATATTTATATAAAACATTCTTTCTAAAACAATTTGTAGACTCAGGTGACTATTTCAGGGGCAAGGTATTTTAAGTGTGATCAAAACATTTACACAGGCCTTTTTTCCATGAAATAGTAATAACAGTCACTATGATTTACTGAACACATACTGTGTTCCTGGCACTTCATGTGTATTCTCTCATTAATATTCTCTGCAATCCATTGAGGTTTGATTATCTCCCCTTTTTAGGTAAGTAGACCAAAGCTTAGGAAATTTAAATAATATTCCCAAAGTCAAACAGCTTATAAGTGGCCAAATGAAAATTTAAACCTAGGTCTGTCTGACTCTAAAATCCAATTCATTATAAATGCCATCATTTATTAATCTAACACCTATACCCAGGGAGGCTCAGGCTAAAGATAAATTGGGAATAATACCATACTCTGCTGTATCCAAAATATTTTTTCTCTTTAACCCCATCTCATCCCTAATTCTAAAACTCTATATATAACAGATTCACCTGATTTTCTCTCCCCTTAAATCTCATCCTTCCCCATGAGAAACATTGTCATGGAAGTTGAGGATGCCCAGTGATTCTCAATTTGATGTTGGGGTGTTTAGTCCTCGAAAATAAAGCCCCACCAGCCACTGAGATGTGCTCAGCCAGTAGCGGGTTCACCTGTGCTACATTAATGTGGCCTTTGAACATTATCTCTCTCATCACCAGGAAATGAAGGCAAAAGAAATTATTTTAAAGAAAATTCTCTCTTCTACCATGAGTTTGACATTCTTCTTAGTGGCTGTTAATTTTCACCTGTAATATTCTCACCTTTGTCTTGGCAGTATTATTTAGTTAAATCCAAAGTGTCTGGAATGGAAAGAAACTTATCAAGCAGTACACTTGTGCCTTTAAGCAACAGAAACCCCATAAATCAAAGAAAGCGGTAAGTAGAAAAAGAATTGAGACAGAGAGATGGGTGAAGAGGAGGCCATCCTTTCTAGAAATAGAAAGAAATGAGCAACAGACATCCCATGGAATAAGGAGACAGATGAATAGAGGGAAGAAGAAAAGAAAAAGGGGACCACCAAATGGAAGAGACAAAGAGAAAGAGAACAAAGAGAAAAGAAATAAAAGACAGATAGTCATTGTTCCCAGAGGAGAAAGAACATATCCATCCCCCACATTTCCCCAGTCCTTTTCCCATCTTAACCCATCTGCAACGTTCCAATTTGAATCCAAATCAGGTCTGAGGTTTGGGATTCACTAGTAAACTAGCTCTGATTCCCTAATCCCAGCACCGGATGTTTTGGGGTGTTGGGATTTGGAGGTAATTAATTCAGCCACCTGTAACATTCGTTCAGATGTTGCTACCTTTTCATCTCAGTACAAAGTTAACTGCAGATGCTGAGCAGTTGCTCTCCCCACCCATGACTGCAACAGCTCTGAACAACTATGTCTCATTCTTCCTAGCAACCTTGTTAGCCCCGTTGTCCTTTATTTCCAAGCGCAGATATTTAACTTTTTGTAGAGATCCTAGAGAGAATGTATAGTTTTCTATACTCTTTAAACTTGTTTATTTGTGACCTCTTTATTGTGCTGGCTGTGTGCTGATCTTATTATAAAAAAAAATACACAAAGAAAAACCTATATTTAGTAAAGAGAGTATGATTTCAGTTTCTCGAATATAAGCGCTCATTGCTTTGTGAACCAAAGCAGATTTAAAATAATTTTCGAAAGGGAATTGAGGGCCAGCCTGGTAGCACCCCCTCACCTTGTCTTCACAAAGATGTAGATACCTGCTATTTGAGAAACTGACCTCTCTGGGGGCCCTCTCAGCTTTTTTCTGTCACATCCAAAGTGGGTTATTTATAGGTATTCACCCTGCAAAATTGTGATGATAATCATTAAGGAATTTAAAAATATTGAACTATTTACCTCTCAGTATTAATCAAAAGTTTTAACAGAATATAAAGAGAAGTACATTTGAAAGGCATCAAGTAAAATCATTCCTCATAATATTTGCTGAGCATATGATAGGACCTCCCCTGCCAGACTAACACAGAAAGACCTTTGTGGGCCAGGAAAGTGCTCCACCTTTTTTTTTTTTTTTTTTTTGAGACAGAGTCTTGCTCTTGTTGCCCAGGCTAGAGTACAGTGGCACGATCTGGGCTCACTGCAACCTCCGCCTCCCAGGTTCAAACAATTCTCCTGCCTCAGCCTCCAGAGTGGCTGGGATTACAGGTACCTGCCACCATGCCCCGCTAATTTTTTGTATTTTAGTAGAGACGGGGTTTCAACATGTTGGCCAGTCTGGTCTGGAACTCCTGACCTCAGGTGATCCACCCACCTCATCCTCCCAAAGTGCTGGGATTATAGGCGTGAGCCACCCACCATGCCCGGTCAGTGCTCTACCATTTTTATCACATTTGGTAGCCTTCCCCTCACCCCACCCCACCCCACCCAACCTTTTATGGCATATGCCCTAGTTAAGAGAATTGAGATCAAAGTTAAGCAAACTTGCAGAAGACCTGGAATGAAAACCCATGTCTCTGACTTGAAACCCATTTTTCCTCCCACTCTATCACATTGCCTCCCACCTTGAGAAAAAAAATGATTTCTCCCAACAACAGAGATGCCTTCTAGTTCATAAAGTAAGTGCCTTTCTGATCAACAGTTTTAAGGCAGTTTTAAGAATCCCAATATACCTCCTCCCATCTTTGAAAAACAAGGCCATAATGTAAACCATTTGATCAAACATAGAATTTGTAATATCCCTTTAGAAGCTGAAGGACATTAAAAATGGTGCCAGCTAATAAGCATGCTGAGATTGTTATCTGCATTTCAAAGGATCTCTTGGGAGAAGGAAAAAGGTTGGTCATGCACAATTATCTTGTAGAGCAGTTAAAGTTTTTAACCACTCCAATATGTTGGTGGTAAGATTTAATCTTAATGGAAGGATACCTTTATCAACCATTGGGATTTATCATGCACACAAAGCAATTTAGGCATGCATGGTTCCTGCCTTTCTAAGGATCTTTCTAAAATGGAATTCCTCTCCATGGATACTCATTTGCATTGGTGGAATTTCTTGCTAAGAAAACAAAGCATCTTTCAAAATCCCAGGTTGTTACCAACTTGTCATATCAGAAAGATAATACAATTTCAGCAGAATATTCCCTCTCCAGTCAAAAGTTAATGAGATAATAAGCTCAGTTTAATTTCCTGGTAAGGGCACCATTTTCAAATCACAAAAGCCCCTGGTGATTCTGGCATTGCTCACTGCCTTCATTCTTGGCGCCTTCATTTTTGGTGCCCTTCATTTTCAGAAAGAAAACTGAAAGGTACAAATTTCAGTTTCAACACAACCTTTCCCCAATCTGAATTTCATAATTTTACCCTTTTTTTTTTTTTTACATTTCTGGCCCAAGTATCTACCCTCCTCGTTAAAGAAAATGTGGGTAGATATAGATAGATACAGATACAGATATAGACATAGATCTCTCTCTCCCTCTCTCTCTCACTGTGTGTGTGTGTGTGTGTGTGTGTGTGTGTGTGTGTGTGTAGAGACAGAGAGAGAGAAGAAACATGCAATGGCCTGGACATGAATACCTAGCTGAGTAAGAGTCTGTTTCAGGGCTGGGCGCAGTGGCTCACGCCTGTAATGCCCACACTTCGGGAGGTCGAGGTGGGTGGATCACCTAAGGTCAGGAGTTCAAGACCGGTCTGACCAACATGGAGAAACCCCATCTCTACTAAAAATACAAAATTAGGCAGGCGTGGTGGTGCATGCCTGTAATCCCAGCTACTCAGGAGGCTGAGGCAGGAGAATCACCTGAACCCAGGAGGCGGAGGTTGTGGTGAGCCAAGATCGCACCATTGGGCAACAAGAGTAAAACTCTGTCTCAAAAAAAAAAAGAAAAAAGAAAAAAGAGTCTGTCTCAGGGCATTCAACCTAGAATGGAAAATTGACTCAACCCTCCCAACCATTCAGTGCAGGAAAAGAAGTGTAGACTCGTCAGAACCCCAGGCAAGGAGCATTTAATCCTGCTTGGAGGAATCAGAAAAGGCTTCTTAGAAGAGATATATTTGAGCTGAACCTTCAAAGATGAATAAGAATACAGAGGGTAGAGGAAGTAAACTACAGATACTCCCTAAACTCTTTAAATGTGTCAGGGACTTAGGATGTATGGCAGGAAAGCAAGAGTGGACAACTATATTGTGGTCTGATGAGAAACTTGAATCCTATGTAAAGACTTTGTACTTTATCCTGTGGTTCAAAACAGTAACCACAGATTTTTCAATGGCAAGGGAGGAACAGCTTCAAGTTTGTATCTTGAGAAAAAAAACTGGTGGTAAGAGTAATGTTTACAGTAAAGCAACAAAAAAGTGAAGCCTGATAAATTTGTCAAGGGACATTTCAGAGACAGGATTGGAGATGGGAGAACCTAACCCAGGATAATGGGGATAGAAAGGAGAGGAAGGGGTACACACCTTTCTAAGACACCTTTCTTCTGCCTAGTAGAAGGGCAGATGTCCTGTGAGCACTTCCATTCTCTAACCCTCCGGCCTTTAAACTCTAAACTGTTTCTCCACCTTCATGCACACTTTGAGAGCCAAAAACAAGAATCCCTGTGTTCATCTGAATCTGTTTTTTTTTTCTTTTTTTTTCTTTTTTTTTTTTTTGCTTAAAAATGAAGAGTGGCAGATAACAATATCTCATCAGCTCAATCCTGAAAACACCAGCTGGTGGCCTCTTTAGGATGACCTGGACAAGCAACAGAGAGCGTGAATAACTGCATTTGGTGTTGATTAAGTCTGAATTCCAAGTTCCTTAAGCTCAACAGCCAGCTGGAATGCTGTTACCTTCCAGCAGATACACACGTCCATCTTCATTTGAACTGAGAGGCAGAAGCTCACGTCTTTCATCAGAATAATGAGCAAAGATACCCTCAATCATGAAATCTGCAAATTTTTTGTGATGGCATCACTTCCTTTTTTAAAAAAACAAAATATCTTATTTCCATAGGTTATTGGGGTACAGGTGGTGTTTGGTTACATGAGTATGTTTTTTAGTGGTGATTTGTGAGACTTTGGTGCACCCATCTCCCAAGCAGTATACACTACACCCAATTTGTAGTCTTCTATCCCTCAGCCCCTTCCCACCCTTTCCCCCTGAGTCCCCAAAGTCCACCATGTCATTCTTAGTGTGATGGCATCTCTTCCTATTCATCTCATCTGTATCAGTTCCTCATTCTGTTTATCATGTCAGAAGGGACTGAGTGACATGAATACCTTTCCTCCTGACAATTTCTCCCAATTCAGGTTTAAGTCAATTTTCTGAATTTAATTTGGCAAAGTCTTCAGGACATGAGTATTTTAGGACAGAGGTCTCCAAGCAATATAATGGAATCTAGTAACATACCTCAAAGTCTTTCTAAGTTACTCCTCTTCCTTGTGGTTCCTAAGGGATCTCTCTTGGAAGGTGAGCACAGTCTGATAAAGGAATTATTCCTGCTCTGCCCTTTTATATCACAAGACCTTAACTGTATTTTTTGTCACAGATTTATTGAGATATAACACACTTACCATAAAATTTACCCTTTAGAAGTATACAATTCAATGGTCTTAAGTATTTTCACAGAATCATGCAACCATTATCACTATCTAATTTTAGAACATTTTTATCACCCCAAAAAGAAAGCCCACACCCATTAGCAATTATTCTTTTTCTCCCCTTCGACCCGAACCTCTGACAACCATCATCTATTTTCTGTCTCTTTGGATTTACCTATTCTGGACATTTCATGTAAATGAAATCATACAATATGTGGCCTTTGGTGTCGGGCTTCTCTCACTTAGCATACTTTATTTAAGGTTCATCCATTTCTTAACACATATCAGTGTTTCATTGCTTTTTATTGCCAGATAATATTCCATTTTATGGATATACCACATTTCTTGGCCCATTTATCAGCTGGTAGGAATTTGGATTGTTTCCACCTTGGCTGTTTTGAATAACAGTACCATGAACACTCATATAAAAGTTTCTGTTTGGAAATATTGTTACAGAAAAACCAAACTCTAAAATATTTTAAAGAGGTTTATTTTGAGCCCATGTGAGTGACTTTTGCCAGGGAAAACAGTCTCTAGAAGTCCTGAGAAAGTGCACCTGCGGCTATCAGATTACAGTTTGGTTTAATACAGTGTAGGGAGGCAGTAGTTACAGGCAAAGACACAGATCAATACGTGGAAGGTATACATGAGTTTGGCCCAAAAAGATGGGGTATCTTGAGGGGGAGCTTACAGGTTATAAGTGGATTCCAAGATTCTTTAATTTTCAATTGGTTAAAGAAGCAAGGCTCTCTGTAAAACTTGGAATCAGAAGCAGAATATTTTAAGTTCAGAGAAGGAGGCTATGTAGCAAGATTACTGGCCTACGGGTGTGACTTAATCCCTGTCTTACATGGCCCTAGGTCTTATTTATAATTTTGTACCTTATTGCCACAAAGGGTCAGTTTTGTTCGAATTAGGATTTCTTTAACATTAATGTGTGTGTGTGTGTGTCTGTGTATGTAGCAAGGAGAAAGAAAGAAGATCTATGTGTTAATATAGCTAAGGTTCTGGCCTTGTAGTCTGTTGTTGTGCCTAAACTCCACAAGAAAGGGATAGGCCAAGTGTGGCAGCAAGGCAGGAGGACTGCTTGAGCTCAGGAGTTCAAAACCAGCCTGGGTAATAGAGGAGACCCCAGTCACTACAAAAAAAAAAAAAAATCAAAAAATTAGCCTTGCATAATGGCACACACTTGTGGTTCCAGCAGCTCAGGAGGCTGAGATGGGAGGATCGCTTGAGCCTAAGAGGCTGAGGATTGCTTGAGCCTAAGAGGCTGAGGCTCTAGTTAGCCATGTGCTGGGCAACAGAGCAAGGACCTGTCTCCAAAAAAAAAAAAATGGGGCAGGGGGATAAAATGATATATGCCTGACCTCCCTTCCAATCATAGCCAGTAATTCGGTTTTTAGGGTTTTTCTGGGGTCCCCTTGGCCAAAAGGGAGTCCATTCAGTCAGTGAGGGACTTGGGATTTTATTTTTAGTTTCAAATATGTTTTCCCTTCTCTTGGGTATATATCTAGGAGTAGAATTGCTGGGTCAAATAGTAACTCTATATTTAACATTTTGAAAAACTGCCAAACTGTTTTTCAAAGTGGCTGTATCATTTTACATTCTTATCAGCAATGTATGAGGCTTCTAATTTCTGCTTATCCTCACCAACACTTATGATTATCCATCATTTTTATTTCAGTCACCCTACTGGGTATGAAGTGATGTTACATTGTAGGTTGCATATACATTTTCCTACTGACGATGTTTGGCATCTTTTTAAGTGCTTATTAGCCATTTGTATATCTTCTTTGGAGAAATGTCTGTTCAAATCTTTTTCCCTTTTTTTTTTTTTTTTTTTTTTGAGACAAGGTCTCACTATGTTGCCCAGGCTGGAGTGCAGTGGTGCAATCTCAGCTCACTACAATCTGCACCTCCCAGGTTCAAGCAATTCTTGGGCCTCAGCCCTCCTGAGAAGCTGGGATTACAGGCATGCACCACCACACCTGGCTAATATTTGTATTTTTTGTAGAGCCAGGGTTTCACAATGCTGGCCAGGCTGGTCTCAAACTCCTGACCTCAAGTGATGCACCCATCTCAGCCTCCCAAAATGCTGGGATTACAGGCATGAGCCACCAAACCCAGCCTCCATTTTCTAAATGAGTTATTTGTTTCTTATTGTTGAATGGTAAGAATTCTTTATATATTCAAGATACAAGTTCCTTATCATATCATATATCAGATATATGATTTACAAATATTTTCCCCATTCTGTGGGCTAATTTTACTATCTTAATAATATTGTTTGCAGCACAAAATTTTTAATTTTGATGAAATTCAATGTATTTTTTATTTTGTTGCTTGTGTTTTTTGTGTCACATCCAAGAAACCATTGCCTAATCCAAGGTCACAATATAGGTTACCCCCTATATTTATTTTCTTCCAAGAGTTTTATAATTTTAGATTCATTCTGAATTAAATTTTTTTAACAGATGGTCGTACTCTGTTGCCCAGGCTGGAGTACAGTGGCACAATCATAGTTCACTGCAGTCTTGAACTCCTGGTCTCAAGCAATCCTTCTGTCTCAGCCTCCCAAGTAGCTGGGACTACAGGTATGCATCACCATGCATGGCTACTTTTTTCTTTATTTTTTGTAAAGACAGGGTCTTGCTATGTTGTAAAGCCTGACCTTGAACTCCTGGCCTCAGCAGTCCTTCCCACTAGGCCTCCCAAAGCACTGTAATTACAGGCATCGGCCACCACTCCCGATCTCAGTTAATTTTTGTATATAGTGTGAGGTAGGGGCCAGGACCTTAGCTATATTAATACACAGACCTTCTTCCTTTCTCCTTGATATACACACAGACACACAAAAAGAAACACATACATCCATATTTCTCTCTCTGTCCTCCTCATCTTCCCTCTCTCCTCTGAAGGCAGCATACCTTGGTTGAAATCCCAGCTTTAGCCGTTAAAAGCTGAGCAAATTACTTTTACCATTCTGGGCTGGCCTCTGTTTCCTCAGCTATAAGTTGAGAATAAACATACCTGTCTCACAGTATTGCCAGAAGGTTAAATGAAAAGCCCCTCTCTGCTTTCCATCCAAAATTTCATTGTAGTTTCTCCTCACAAAAATATTGAAGGACTATTGTTCTAAACCAGCAATTATCAGACCTGATTATACCACACAATCACCTGCCAAGCTTGTTAAAACGCAGATTGCTGACACCCACAGAGTTTCTTATTCAGAAGATTTGAGGTGGGGCTTGAGTATTTGCATTTCTAAGAAATTCCTAGAAATGCAGGTGATAGCTTTTCTAGGAATTTCTATCAGGTGATAGCACTGAACGCACTTTGAAAACCACTGGGAATACAAAAGGAATGTGTGTGGTGGAGAGGGGAACACTCCAACACACACAGAGCCATAGGAGAAGAGCAAAAGCCCAAGGCTATAATAAATTTCCTGATATGAACCACAAGGCAAGAGGCGAAATTAAAATAAAAACTATCTTGTATATTTCAATGATATGTTTTATGTCTTTACTGACGAAGGGTAACAAGAGATGGACTAAGAAAATTATATATCACAAATCCCCAGATAATATATGTAACTTAATGATTATCTTTAACTTCTCTTTGTAGGAAGTGGTATATAGTGCTGGTGAAATTACTCTTTAATTATTTATGTCAGAGGACTTCGAACCAGAGCAACTCCATGTTAAGTGAGGGCTAGGAAAACGAGGCTGAGACTTGCTGGGCTGCATTCCCAGAAAATTAAACATTCCTAGCCTCTAGATGTTGATGGTTATGGAAACAAATTAATAATGTATACTAAAACAGACCCAGACTTGGGAGTATCCA
This sequence comes from Trachypithecus francoisi, assembly GCF_009764315.1. Taxonomy (NCBI): domain Eukaryota; kingdom Metazoa; phylum Chordata; class Mammalia; order Primates; family Cercopithecidae; genus Trachypithecus; species Trachypithecus francoisi. The sequence goes on along the minus strand of NW_022681431.1, from coordinate 21,616,432 downwards.
GATATCCCAATACCTGGAGAACAAAGGCATTCCTAATTTTGCTTTAAAGATAATATCGATCCTTGCAAAACATAGTAATTAAGAACATTAATCCTTTATCACAAACCCTTGTAGCAGAATACATCTCCTCATATATATGAGTATCATACCTAGGGAGGATGCGTTCCTCCTCTTACTTTCGGGAAGATCCCACTCTGTCAATGGAGCAGCTGCCTTTTCACCACTTTACTTTCTTAATAATTTGCTTTTGCTTTGAACTGCGGACTGGCCCTGAATTCTTTCTTGTGTGAAATCCAAGAACCCTCTCTTGGGGTCTGGATCAGGACCGCTTTCCTGTAACATGTAAGGCAGAATTGGAATACTTGATTGGGACCAAGCTAATATGACCCCTGCCTCAGCCCCTAGTCTATCCTGACACAGATGAGAATCCACACTGAGCTCAGTACTGATTAACTCATATTCTGAGACAATTGTCCAACCCAGGATCTCTCCTCTCCCTTTCTTGGTCTACCCTGTACCTGCCAGTATCTGCCAGTATCTCATCTTTGAATTCTTGCCTCACCTTTTAGATCCTATCATTGCTCCTGCTTCTGACTGTCAATCAAGAAAAAAATGACGAGACAAGTCTCAGGCATTTTAGGAGACATATTTGCCAAAGTTAAGGACACGCCCAAGAGACAAGTCTATGCCTTTCTCTGAAGACGATTTTGAGGGCTCCAAATTTAAAGGGGAAAGGGCAGGAAATAGAGAAGTACACAATTTTCATGTAAGGGGGGGGCAGGAAAAAATAGTTATTCACGCCTTTAGCTTAGCGAATCTGCATTTTTTACATAAGATGACACAAACAAATGTTGCAGAGGAAAAATGCAGAGAATTCGCATTTTACATAAGACAAAAAATAGACCAAATGGGGCAGGGAAACAATCAGATATGCATTTGTGTCTGGTGGGCCGGGTGACTGCACCTGTAAAGATAAGCTATCAATTTACGTTGCCATGGTGAAACTTTAACAGATCACTAGGAATTTTCTTGTGGGCAAAATATGAGGGAGGTGTGTAGCTTTTCATTTCGTAGCCATCTTATTTAGGAACCAAAAGGGGAAGGCAGCTTTGCATGACTCAGTTTCGAGCTTGACTTTTCCCTTTAGCTAAGTGAGCTTGAGGTCTCAAGATTTAATTTCCTTTCACATGACTTAAACTTGCTGTTTGTTCTTGGTTTCCTTGGTGTATAAAACATTTCATTTCCTGTGGGCATGAACTTGTTGCATCCTTCCAGCATCAAGCATCCCCTGCCACTAGAAAGATTTTAGGTTGCTAAAGAAGTTGATGTGCTGGGCATGGTGGCCCTTGCCTGCAATCCGACCACTTTGGGAGGTCAAGGTGAGCGGATCACCTGAGGTCAGGAGTTCGAGATTGGCCTGGCCAACATGGCAAAGTTCTATCTCTATTAAAAATACAAAAATTAGCTAGACGTGGTGGTGCACGCCTGTAGTCCCCACTACTTGGAGGCTAAGGCAGGAGAATCGCTTGAACTCGAGAGGCAGAGGTTGCAGTGAGCCAAGATCAGCCCACTGCACTCCAGCCTGGGTGACAGAGTGATATTCTGTCTCATTAAAAAAAAAAAAAAAAGGCCGGGCGCGGTGGCTCAAGCCTGTAATCCCAGCACTTTGGGAGGCCGAGACGGGCGGATCACGAGGTCAGGAGATCGAGACCATCCTGGCTAACCTGGTGAAACCCCGTCTCTACTAAAAAATAAAAATAAAAAAAATTAGCCGGGCGAGGTGGCGGGTACCTGTAGTCCCAGCTACTTGGGAGGCTGAGGCAGGAGAATGGCGTAAACCCGGGAGGTGGAGCTTGCAGTGAGCTGAGATCCGGCCACTGCACTCCAGCCTGGGCGACAGAGTGAGACTCTGTCTCAAAAAAAAAAAAAAAAAAAAAAGAATGTGTTCATGATTTCTTAAGTGAAAAAAGGGATTACTTAACAATTAACAATTGTATAACATAATGCCATATTACAAAAATGAATGTGTATATACACAGAAATAGGCCTAAAAGTCATATATTACATTTGGAGAGTTATCAGAGTAATTTTATGTTTCAAAAGTTATTTGCATTTCTTATTTTCTAACTTTTTTTTTGCATTGAACTTCTGCTAGTTGTATACTTAAGATAATTAAATATCATAATATGCATCTAAATGTAAAAACAACCAATAATCTGGTTGAAAATGGCAAAGGACATTAACAGTTAACAGTAAAGAAAATATAAATGGCCCTTAAACATATGAGAAGATGCTCACTTTATTCATCATAAGAAAGTTGAGGAAATAATCTAAAATTTTGACAATGCATTATATTGGCAAAAGTTTTGGGGAAACACATACCATGCAACAAGGAGTGCAAATTTGCCCAACTACTATGGAGGACAATTGGCAAGAATTATCAAAATAACAAATGCATTTATCCTTTGACCCGGCAATCTCATTTTTGGGAACTTGTCCTAGATATACTGGCATAAGTACTTAACTAAATGATGTATGTATAAGATTCCCCCCAGCATTGTGTATAATAATAACTTAGAACAACCCTGATGCCCTTCAATAGAGAATAAGTTAAATAATTAATAGCACATTAATATAACAGTATACTATGTAGTGTAATGTAGAATGAAGAAGATCTCAATACACTGTTAAGACTTCCAAGATACATTGTTAAGTAAAAAAAGCAAGGTCCAAAAGACTGTAGTATGTATGCTACCTTTTGTGTAAGATATAGGGGATACTATGAGCTGAATATTTGTGTTCCCCCAAAATTCAGATGTTGAAATCTCATGAATGAGATGAATAGCCTCATAAAAGAGGTGTAAGGAAGCTGTCTCCCTCCCTTTTGCCTTTACATCCTTTCCACTATGCGAGGACGCAGTATTCAAGGCACCATCTTGGAAGCAAAGACCACGCCCTCACCAGACACTGCACCTACCAGCACCTTGATCTTGGACTTTCCAGCCTCCATAACTGTGAGCAATAAGTGTATCTGTTTATAAATCACCCAGTGTGTGGTATTTTGTTATGGCAACACAAATGGACTAAGACAAAAATTGGTACTGTGAGTGCTGTGCTATTATGATGAATATCTAAAAATGTGGCAGCATCTTTGGAACTGGATAATGAGTAGAGGCCGAACCATAAACAGCTATTCTGGTGAGGGCTCAGAAGAAGAGGAGAGTTACAGGGAGTGCCTAAATCTTCTCAGAGATTACTTAAGTGGTCATGATAAGAATGTTGATAGAAATATGGACAGTAGGCCAGGTGCAGTGGCTCATGCCCATAATCTCAGCACTTTGGGAAGCTAAGGTGGGTGGGTCACTTGAGGTCAGGAGTTTGAGACCAGCCTGGCCAACATGGTGAAACCCCATCTCTACCAAAAATACAAAAATTAGCTGGGCGTGGTGGCAGGTGCATGTAATCCCAGCTACTCAGGAGGCTGAGGCAGGAGAATCACTTGAACCTGGGAGGTGGAGGTTGCAGTGAGCAGAGATCGTACCACTGCACTCCAGCCTGGGTGACAGAGTGAGACTCAGTCTCAAAAAAGAAAGGAAGGAAGAAAGGAAGGAATGAAGGAAAGGAGGGAGGCAGGGAGGGAGGACAATTAGGATGAGGTCTTACACAGAAACGTGTAACAGAAATAGTCTTTCTTAGAGGAAAGACTACCTCTGTTATAAAGTTGCAAAGAACTGGGTTGAATTGTATCCACGTCCTAATGCCTTGTGGAAGGCAGAACTTGTGAGCAAAGAACTAGGATATTTGGTGGAAAAAAATTCTAAGCAAAGTATTGGAGGAGTTATCTGGCTTCACTTGACTGCTAAGAGTAAAATGCAAGAAGAAAATGAATTAAAGACAGAATTTACAATTTTTTTAAAAAAAGAAGAACTTAAAGATGTGGAAAATTTTCAGCCTGGCCAGACTGTGAGGAATAACAAAGTATGTTTGGAAGTGAATACCAAGGGCATGGCCAAGCTACTGTTTGATAAGGAATTAGTATGGACAGAAAAAAGACAGATGCTATTCATCAACACAATGGAAGAATGACCCTGAAGGCATTTCAGAGATTATAAGTACTGCCACTTCCATCACAGGCTCAGAGTTCCAGGGCCTTGAGAACAGAATGGTTTCAAATGAAGGACCCGGGCTCCTGCGGGGACCTTGAGTTTCACTGTCCAGAGCTTTCTCAAGTCTCTGCTCCCCACATTCTGGTGAAGTACCCCTTGGCTGCCCCAGCTGTGGCTCAAGCAAAGCCAACTGTGGCTTCAGCTGTCACTCCAGAGGACACAAAAGGTAAGCTCTGGTAGCATCCATGTAGTGCTAACTCTGCAAGCATGCAGAGTACAGAAGCTATGGAGACGTAAGTACCTCTACCTAGATTTCAAAGAATGCCTCCAAGAGTCTTGAGGCCCAGTCAGAGAACTGCCACAGAGGCAGGGCCCCCATAGAGTCTGAGCCATGGCAATGCCTAGCAAAACTATGGGGTTGAAACCACCCCAGAGATCCCCTAGTAGAGCTGTACTTAGTGGAGCCATGAGGGCAGGATGTCCTGCAAGACTCCAGTCCTATATAACTACCAGCACGTAGTGCCAGTGTGGGAGAGCTGCAGGCACCCAACTCCAACCCCTGAGAGCTGGTGAGTGAGCTAAACTCAGCAAAGCCATGGTGGCAGAGCTGCCTGGGGCCTCAGGCACCCAACCCCTGCCCCAGTGTGTCCAGAAGGCAGGGCATGGAGTCAAAGAAGATGAATCTCCTTCAAGGTTTAGTGTTGTTTGCCCTGCTGTATGTTGGACTTACTTGGGGCCAGTTACTCCTTTCTTCTTTCCAGTTTATTCCTTTTGCTATCCTATACCTGTACCACAATTGTATTTTGGAAACATAACTTGTTTAATTTTATAGGTTCACAGCTGGAAAGATAATTTGTCTCAGGATGAATCCGATCTTAAGTCTCCTATATCTAATTTAGATAAAAATTTTTGAGTTGATGCTAGAATGAGTTAATTGAGGCTATTGGGATAGAATGAATATATTCTACGTGTGAGGACAGGAATTTGAGGGGTCAGGGGTAGAATGCTATTGTCTGAATGTGTCCCCCAAAATTCATACATTAAAACTTAATCACCCATGTGACAGCATTAAGAGGTGGGGCCTTTAGGATGGGATTAAGTCCTGAGGGCAGAGCCCTCATGAATGGGATTAATGACCTTATTAAAACAAATGCAAGAGAGTTGCTTCCTTCCCTTTTGTGCTTCTATCTTTTCCATCATGTGAGGGCACAGGGTACAAGACACCATCTGGGAAGCAAAGACTAGGCCCTCACCAGACACTGAACCAATGAGCAGCCTGATCTTGGACTTCTCAGCCTTCATAACTATGAGAAATACATTTATCTGTTTACAATTACCCAGTGTGTGGTATTTTGTTATACCAGCATGTTTTAGTCCATTTTGTGTTGCTATAAAGGAATATCTGAGGCTAGATAACTTATAAGAAAAAGAAGTTTATTTGGCTCACAATTCTCCAAGCTTACAAGAAGCATGGCACTGGCATCTGCTTCTGGTAAGGATTTCAGGAAGCTTCCAGTTATGATGGAAGGCAACAGAGGAGCAGGCATGTCACATGGCAAGAAAGAGAGCAAGAGAGAGAGAAGGAGATATGTCACACTCTTTCAAACAACCAGCTCTCAGGTAAACTAATAGGGTGAGAACACACTCATTACTGCAGGGAAGGCACCAAGTTATTTATGAAGGATAGGCCCCCATGACCCCAACACCTCCCACCAGGCCCCATCTCCAACACTGGCTATCAAATTTCAACATGAAATTTGGAGAGGTCACACATATAAACTGTATCACAGCACAAACAGACCAATATAAAATCCTAACCTCCAAGGTGATGGTATTAGAAGGTAGGGCCTTTAAAAGGTAATTAGGTCACAAAGGCTTTATTCTCATAAATGAGATTAGTGTCCTTATAAAAGAGCCCTAAGAAGACTTGCTCATTCCTTCCCTACCACAATGTGAGGACACAGCAAAAAGGTGCTCTTTATGAAACAGAAAGCTGTCGCTAGACCCTGAATCTGCTGGTGCCTTGATCTTCCCAGCTGCCACAACTGTGAGCAATAAATGTCTGTTGTTTGTAAATTACCCAGTCTAAGGTCTTTTGTTACAGCACTCCAAATAGACTAAGGCAGCCTATATAGATTAATGTGTGCATATAATTCCTTAAACGTGGAGAGAAAGCCTTGAAGAAAACCATAGGCTCCACGTTAAATTTGCTGATTGAACAGAAAACCCTAAAGCCATCTGGAAACACCTAGGCACTTGAAAAATCTGGGGAGAACGTTTCTCAGCCATTCCCAAGAATTGATGGGTTTATTATTCTATTGCTTTCCCACAACTTTCCCAGGTTGATGTGTCCTAAGGAAATAGCTGTATATACCTGCAAAATATAATGCGGGATGCCACAGAAAAGAGAGTGATTTTTTGCATTTCCTGAGGTATGGTGGGTAGTATGAAAAAGTAATCTGATGTCACGAGGCCACAATTTATCAGCTGTGGAACCTGTTTTAATCTGATTCCACTTTTGTAAAATGGAGAAAATGGTAATACCTGCATTATCCAATTCACAGGAATGTTATCAGGATCAAAGTGATACTATCTGTGACAGCATTTTGTAAACTGTAAAAGGCTATACTAATGACAAGCTTTGTAGTTATTTTTAAAAGTGACCTCTGACAACTAGACCTTATAAGGGTCATTATTTCTCAGAAAACCAAATATCATATCATTTCCTTTGCCCTTTTCCTCACTGTCATCAAGAAAGTGTAGATTTGGACAAAGGCAAGAAAAGCATAGTATTGGCTGCTGTGACATTCACCATTACTTTATGAATCTTTACATCCAAACCTAGTATTTCTTTCTCTTTTTCATTTTATTCCTCCAGTGTCACCAAAGCTAGTATTTAAGGGACATTTGTTATGCTATTTGTCATGGGTTGAATCTTGTCCTCCAAAAAGATATATTGAAGTCCTAACCCCCAGTACCTCAGAATGCAACTTATTTGGAAATAGGACCATTGCAGATGTAATTCGTTAAAACAAGGTCATACTTGAGGAGGGTGGGTCCTCAAGTATAATCCAACAGGACTGCTGTCCATGTAAGAAGACAGTGTGAAGATACAAGGGAAGCATGCCACATGAAGATGGAGGCAGAGATTGGAGCTATGCAGCTGCAAGTCAAGGAACACCAAAGATCAATGGCCACCATCAAAGCTAGGAAGAGGCAAGGAAGGATTCTATTTAGACTCTCAGAGGGAGCATGGCCTTACTGACACCTGATTTTGAACTTGCAGCATCCAGGACTGTGAAAGAATGCACATCTATTGTTGTTAGCCACCCAGTTTATGGTACTTTGTTATGGCAGCCGTGGAAAACTAATACAGGCACTCACTCATTTCTTTCTTTCCATTTGATCGACATAGTCCAAAGTAAATAAAAGTGCCTAGATCCCTATGCAAACTCCACCCATATCAGCAGAAGTCTCTCTACCTGTGGACCTCAGAGTTACTCCAGAGTCTTCAACTCCAAGCATGGTCTATAGATGCATAACCACTACTGTGGGGGTTGAATGGTCAGTGAAATTAATTTACACTAAAATGTGTTCTCATACCACAGATTAGGCTTTCACTAAACAATGGTGAAACCAGGGCACATAAAATATAGAAAGTTTTCCCTAGCTATCATTGTGCATTTGAGATATCTAGAAGCTTTTATGAAATATCAGAAAGTGTTTTCCCATGATATATGCAAATAACCATTGATGTTGGGGGGAAGAGTTGTATTTTAATGAAAGAGACACTTGAAGTCAGAAAATCCCACAATCACTATTTCTATGAAAGTAATTATCTGTCTCAGATCTTATTCTGAAAAAAAGAATAAAACAAGTTACCGATGCTCCTCACTACTTCACGCTTTTGAACGTGTGTGTGTTTGATAAAATTAATAATGCAGGTAAAGTTCTTGAATCCTTTTTAAAATAAAAGGGATTATTTTTTCAGGGCATCCTGATTCTGACATTTACTGAATTATATAGAAAGCTACACCTTTTTAAAACAATAAATGAAAATATTTTCCAATATATTGAGTTTAAAAAGTCAAGTTACAAACAATACTGTAGTATAATCATATTGCTATTTTTAAAGACAAATAGGTATTTTTCTGTGAATAGAAAAAAATTGTAAGAATACCAAATAACCTAGTGTCTAAGATATTTAAGAATTCTTATCCTTGGATAATAGAATTGTAGGAGAGACTTACTGTTTTCTTTCTGTTTGTCTACATTTGCTAAGCTACATATAAAGAGCATCTGTTCTTGCAAATAAAATAAAGCATTTTTTAAACTATAAAATACAATCATCGCAGACAGGAGGCAGGACTAGATTGCAGCTCTGACTTGGTCAGACAGAGCAGCATGCAGAGGCTCGCATTGTAAGTTTTACCTCCAGATCAACTGCAAGAACAAACCATGAATCCTGAGAGGACCCACAGACCCTGTGAAGGAAGCAGACTGCTCCTACAGGACCTGGGAAACACCCCAAATACTGTGAGTGCCCCAACTGTGGAAGTGGAAAAAGGAGTTCCTCCTCTCCTGAACACAACCCCCACTGGGGAAACTGAAGGTCTGTCTGTGGGAGAAGTTTCCGACCTCACCTGGAGCTGAGTCAATCTAGAGAGCTGAACGAAATACAGGGGTAGAGGAAGGAGCAGGAAAGACCTTGGGAGCTCCATGGGTCCCCAAGCAGCCCATTCCTGCCTGGCACCACAGGGATCCTTGGAAAGGGCAGCCAGAGGAGTGGGGGAAAATGCCACAGGGAGAAGGAAATCTCCAGCTGAACTTTGTAAAAATTTGAACTGGATGAGAAGTCTCCTGGCTAGAACTCGGGGGAAGGCATGAAACTGGTGTGCAGACTCCATAGGTGGGGGAAGAACCCAGCCCTTTTTTTTCACAGCTGGGTGGTGGGTAGCCTGGGACAAGTTCTCAGGCCCTGCTCACCCACTGCCTGGAAACATACTCGAGGCTATTAGTGTGAGCACCGTGGGAGTGAGACTAGCCCTTTGGTTTGTGTGGGAGCTGGGTGATGCCCATGACCACCAGCTTTCCCCCACTTCCCTGACAACCTGCATGACTCCACAGAGGCAGCCACAATCCTCCTACATTCACAACTCCATCGATGTGGGAACATCAACCCCATCCCCCACAGCAGCCAAAGCAAGACCTGCCCAAGGAGAATCTGAGTTCAGATATGCCTAGCCCTGCCCCCACCTGATGGGCCTTCCCTAACCACCCTGGTAGCTGAAGACAAAGGGCATATAATCTTGGGAGTTCTAGGGCCCCAACTACCACTGGTTCCTCTCTATACTATCACAGCTGATGCTCTCTGGAAAGCACCACCTCCCAGCAGGAGGCCAACCAGCACAAAAACAGAACATTAAACCACCAAAGCTAAGAACCCTCACAAAGTACATTTCACCCCTCTGCAACCCCCACTGAAATAGGCACTGGTATCCACAGCTGAGAGACCCATAGATGGTTCATATCACAGGACTCTGTGCAGACAAACCCTAGTACCAGCTCGGAGCCAGGTAGACTTGCTGGGGGGCTCAACCCAGAAGGGAGATAACAATCACTGCAGCTTGGCTCACAGGAAGCCACATCCATAGAGAAAGGGAGAGAGTACTATATCAAGGGAACACCCTGTGGGACTAAAGAATCTGAACAACAGCCTTCAGCCCTAGACCTTCTCTCTGACAGAGCCTACTCAAATGAGAAGAAACCAGAAAACTAACTCTGGTAATTTGACAAAACAAGGCTCTTTAACACCCCCCAAAAATCACACTACTTCACCAGCAATGGATCCAAACCAAGAAGAAATCCCCCTGATTTACCTGAAAAAGAATTCAGGATGTTAGTTATTAAGCTAATCAGGGAGGCACCAGAGAAAGGCGAAATCCAATGCATGGAAATCCAAAAAATGATACAAGAAGTGAAGGGGTAAATATTCACGGAAATAGATAACATAAGTAAAAAAATCAAAATTTCAGGAAACATTGGACACACTTTAGAAATGCAAAATGCTCTGGAAAGCCTCACCAATAGAACTGAACAAGTAGAAGAAATAAATTCAGAGCTCAAAGACAAGATCTTCAAATTAACCCAATCCAAAAAAGACACAGGAAAAAAGAAAAAGAAAATGTGAACAAAGACTCCAAGAAATCTTGAATTATGTTAAACGACCAAACCTAAGAATAAGCGATGTTCCTGAGAAAGAAAAGAAATATAAAAGTTTGGAAAACATATTTGTGGGAGTAATTGAGGAAAACTTTCCCAGCCTTGCTAGAGATCTAGACATCCAAATACAACAGTACAAAGAACACCTGCAAAATGTATCACAAAATACATAGGCACATCGTCATCAGGTTATCCAAAGTTAAGATGAAGGAAAGAACCTTAAGGGCTGTGAACAAAAGCACCAGGTAACCTATAAAGGTACACCTATCAGATTAACAGCAGATTTCTCAGTAGAAACCCTACAAGCTAGAAGGGATTGGGGCCCTATCTTTAGCCTCCTCAAACAAAACAATTATCAGTCAACAATTTTGTATCAAGTGAAACTAAGCATCATATATGAAGGAAAGATGCAATCTTTTTCAGACAAACTAATGCTGAGAGAATTCGCCGCTACCAATCCACCACTACAAGAACTGCTAAAAGGAGCTCTAAATCTTGAAACAAATCCTGGAAACACATCAAAACAGAACCTCTTTAAAGCATAAATCTCACAGGACCTATAAAACAAAAATACAAGTTAAAAAACAAAAACAAAGGTACAGAAGCAACAAATAACATGATGAATGCGACGGCACCTCATAATTCAATACTAACATTGAATGTAAATGGCTTAATGCTCCACTTAAAAGATATTGAATGGCAGAATGGATAAGAACTCACCAAGAAACTATCTGCTGTCTTCAGGAGACTCACCTAACACATAAGGACTCAATAAACTTAATATAAAGGGGTGAAAAAAGGCATTTCATGCAAATGAACATCAAAAGTGAGCCGGGGTAGATATTCGCCTATCAGACAAAACAAACTTTAAAGCAAGAGCAGTTTAAAAAGACAAAGAGGGACATTATATAATAGGAAAAGGCTTTGTCCAACAGGAAAATATCACAGTCCTAAACATATATGCACCTAACACTGGAGCTCCCGAATTTATAAAACAATTACTAATAGACCTAAGAAATGACGTAATAGACAAATAGACAGCAACACAATAATAGTGGGGGACTTCAATACTCCACTGACAGCATTAGACAGGTCATCAAGACAGAAAGTCAATAAAGAAACAATGGAGTTAAACTATATGTTGGAACAAATGGACTTAACAGTTAAATACAGAATATCTCACCCAACAACTGCAGAATACACATTCTATTCAACAGCACATGGAACTTTCTCCAGATAGACCATATAATAGGCCCGAAAATGAGCCTCAATAAATTTAAGAAAATTGAAATTATATCAAGCACTCTCTCAGACCACAGTGGAATAAAACTGGAAATCAACTCCAAAAGGAATGTTCAACACCATGCAAATACGTGGAAATTAAATAACCTGCTCCTGGATGAGCATTGGGTCAAAAATGAAATCAAGATGGAAATTTAAAAGCTCTTCAAACTGAACAACGATAATGATACACCCTATCAAAACCTCTGGGATACAGCAAAAGTGATGCTAAGAGGAAAGTTCATAGCCCTAAATGCCTACATGAAAAAGACTGAAAGTGCAAAATCTGACTTTCTAAGGTCACACCTCAAGGAACTAGAGAAACAAGAGCAAACCAGACCTAACCTAAGCAGAAAAAGGAACTAATCAAGATCTGAGCAGAAGTAAATGAAATTGAAACAAACAAAAAAAAATACAAAAGCTAAATGAAACAAAAAGCTGGTTCTTTGAAAAGATAAATAAAATTGATGGACCATTAGCAAGATTAACCAAGAAAAGAAGAGAGAAAATCCAAACAACCTCATTAAGAAACGAAATGGGAGATATTACAACTGATGCCACTGAAATACAAAAGATTATTCAAGGCTACTATGAACACCTTTACACACATAACTAGAAAATCTAGAAGAGATGGGTAAATTCCTGGAAAAAATACAACTCTCCTAGCTTAAATTAGGAAGAATTAGATACCTGAAACAGACCAATAACAAGCAGCAAGACTGAAATGGTAATTTTAAAATTACCAACCAAAAAAAAAAAGTCCAGGATCAGACAGATTCACAGCAGAATTCTACCAGACATTAAAAGAAGAATCGGTACCAATCCTTTTGACACCATTCCATGAGACAGAGAAAGAGGGAAACCTCCCTAAATCTCTGAAGCCAGCATCACCCTATACCAAAACCAGGAAAGGGCATAACCAAAAAAGAAAACTACAGACCGATATCCTTGATGAACATAGATGCTAAAATCCTTAACAAAATACTAGCTAACCAACAATATATCAAAAAGATAACCCATCATGATCAAGTAGGTTTCATACCAGGGATGCAGGGATGATTTAACATAGGCAAGTCTATCAATGTGACACACACATAAAAAGAATTAAAAACAAAAATCACATGATCATCTCAATAGATGCAGAAAAAGCATTCGACAAAATCCAACATCTTTATGATTAAAACTCTCGCAAAAATCGGCATACAAAGGACATACCTCAGTGTAATAAAAACCATCTGTGACAAACCCACGGCCAACATAATACTGAACAGGGAAAAGTTGAAAGCATTCCCACTGAGAACTGGAACAAGACAAGGATGTCCATTCTCACCACTCCTCTTCAACACAGTACTGGAAGTCCTAGCTAGAACAATAAGACAAGAGAAAGAAATAAAGGGCATCCAAATCAGTAAAGAGGAAGTCAAACTGTCACTGTTTGCTGACGATAACCTCAAAAACCCTAAAGACTCACCCAGAAAGCTCCTAGAACTGAAAAAAGAACTCAGCAAATTTTCTGGATACAAGATTAATGTACACAAATCAGTAGCTCTTCTATATACCAACAGCGACCAAGTGGAGAATGAAATCAAGAACTCAACCACTTTTATAATAGCTGCAAAAAAAAATAAAATACTTAGAAACATACCTAACCAAGGAGGGGTAATACCTCTACAAGGAAAACTACAAAAAACTGCTGAAATAAATTAGAAACAACACAAACAAATGGAAACATATCCTATGTTCATGGATGGGTAGAATCAATGTTGTGAAAATGATCATACTGCCAAAAGCAATCTAAAATTTCAACACAATCCCCATCAAGAAACCACCATCATTCTTCACAGAATTATAAAAAACAGTTATAAAATTCATATGGAACCAAAACAGACCCTACATAGCCAAAGCAAAACTAAGCAAAAAGAACAAATCCGGAGGCATCACACTACCTGATTTCAAACTATACTATAAAGCCATAGTCAACATAGTACAATAGCATGGTACTGGTATAAAAATAGCCACATAGACCAATGGAACAGAATAGAGAACCCAGAAATAAACCCAAATGCTTACAGCCAACTGATCTTCAACAAAGCAAACAAAAACATAAGATGGGGAAAGGACACCCTTTTCAACAAATGGAGCTGGGATAACTGGCTAGCCACATGTGGGAAAACGAAACTGGATCCTCATCTCTCACCTTATACAAAACTCAACTCAAGATGGATTAAGGACTTAAATCTAAGACCTGAGAGTATACAAATTCCAGAAGATAATATTGGAAAACTCCTTCTAGACATTGGCTTAGGCACGGATTTCATGACCAAGAACCCAAAAGCAAATGTATAAAAGCAAAGATAAATTGTTGGGACTAAAGAGCTCTTTCACTGCAAAAGGAACAGTCAGGAGAGTAAACAGACAACCCACAGAGTGGAAGAAAATCTTCATAATCTATACATCTGACAAAGGACTAATATTCAGAATCTACAACAAACTGAAAAATCAGTAAGAAAAAAATCCCATCCAAAAGTGGGCTAAGGACATGAACAGACAATTCTCAAAAGAAGATATACAAACGGCCAATGAACACTAAAAAATTCTCAACATCACTAATGATCAGGGAAATGCAAATCAAAATCACAGTGCGATACCATCTAACTCCTGCAAGAATGGCCATCATCAAAAAATAAAAAAAAAAAACAGGCCGGGCGCGGTGGCTCAAGCCTGTAATCCCAGCACTTTGGGAGGCCGAGACGGGCGGATCACAAGGTCAGGAGATCGAGACCATCCTGGCTAATACGGTGAAACCCTGTCTCTACTTAAAAAAAAAATACAAAAAACTAGCCGGGCGACGAGGCGGGCGCCTGTAGTCCCAGCTACTCGGGAGGCTGAGGCAGGAGAATGGCGTGAACCCGGGAGGCGGAGCTTGCAGTGAGCTGAGATCCGGCCACTGCACTCCAGCCTGGGTGGAAGAGCGAGACTCCGTCTCAAAAAAAAAAAAAAAAAAAAACAGTAGATGCTGCCATGAATGCAGTCATCAGGGAACATTTCTACACTGCTGGTTGGAATGTAAACTAGTACAGCCATTATGGAAAACAGTGTGGAGATTCCTTAAAGAACCAAAAGTTGAACTACCATTTGATCCAGCAATCCCACTTCTGGGTATCTATCCAGAGGAAAAGAAGACATTATATGAAAAAGACACTTGCATATGCACGTTTGTAGCAGCAAAATTCGCCATTGCAAAACCATGGAACCAACCCAAATGTCCATCAATCAACAAGTGGATAAAGAAACTCTGGTATATACATACAATGGGATACTATGCAGCCATAAAAAGGAATGAATTAATGGCATTTGCAGTGACCCGGATGAGATTGGAGACTGTTATTCTAAGTGAAGTAACTCGGGAAGGGAAAACCAAACGTTGTGTGTTCTCACTGAAATGTGGGAGCTGAGCTATGAGAACACAAAGGCATAAGAATGATACAATGGACTTTGGGGATTTACAGGGATGGATGGGAGTTGGACAAGAGATAAAAGACTACAAACAGGGTGCAGTATATACTGCTCGGGTGATGGGTGCACCAAAATCTCACAAATCACCACTGAAGAACTTAGTTATGTAACCAAATCCCACGTGTACCCAATAACGTATGGAGAAATAAAGATAAAAATAAATAAATACAAGAATGTCTCAACTCCTCAATTATGCCAGTGTTTTAAAAATATGTATCTGCTTTTATTATCAACTGTCAGATTTTACCAAATAGTAAACCACAAATACGTTTAAAGTATCTATTTTCATAAAATAATATATTCTTGGGAAGTTAGTTAAATAATATTGAAAAAATGATTTACCAAATGGTAAACCACAAATATGTTTAAAGAATCTATTCTTATAGAATAAGATATTGTCAGGAAGTTAATTGAGTAATTTTTTTTAAAAAAATAGATTTTACCAAATGGTAAACTACAAATATGTTTAATTAGTCTATTCTCATAGAATCAGAAATTCTCAGGAAGTTAATTGAGTAAATATTGAAGAAAAAAAAGAAAATAAAATGTAGGACAGACCAGGAAAGATGCCGTTTGGTCCAGGCCACACTGAAACCCAACTTAAGAAGAAATAATGAAAGGAATAGGCAGTGTAGAAGGCAGCTGGGAGAGACCAGCTCCAGAAGTGCAAAATCCTAAGTGGGGTGCAGAAGGAATGTCACTAAGAAATATGTTACAATTTTTAGCATTTGAAGGTTTTTAAAAATAGGACTTGAATGAAATAACTGTGGAAATTATGGTTACCAAATTGTAAATGTTATAAACACTGACACAGTAAAAATAGTAGTTGAGAGGTGGGGAAGGGAAAAGAGGTGGGGAGAGGTGTGCAGAGTGTTAATTTCTTCATCTTTATAATAAGGAGTCATTCAGTACTGTCAAAAATGGAGACATGGAGTTATAAAACACACACAAAGATTTCAGTTTCTTAATATCTTCCTAGTCTTTTCTCATAACCTTAAAACAATCTTTCAAAAACCAATAACTCTTGAGGTGAAGAAACGTTTATATAAGTTCAACAATTCCTATAAATTCACTTGTTTCTTTTTCTTCCTAATTTCATATAAAACCAAAGTTAATACTAAAAGGAACATATTGATCTGATTCTATTTTATGAAATTACTGCTTGCCCTGTATCCACATGTACAGTGTATATAAATAGAATAATGAACACCAAATGCTACTGCTGAAAATTTCTGGGTGGTGGAATTGAGGGTGCAGGAATTTTTGTTCTTCGCTATGCTTCTATAAGTTTGCAAGACAAAAAACATCAAAAGTAAAAAATATAGATATACTCAATCAATTTTATCCTTTCAATAAGGATTGAGTTAACTTATTTTCTGAATAGTGTTAACCCAGTAGAAGGGGAGATTTGAGTAGTGGCATCCTCCTCACATAAGAATCATTCTTTTGGCCAATGCAGTGGCTCATGTCTGCAATCCCAGCACTCTGAGAGGCCTAGGAGGGTAGATTTCTTGAGGTCAGGAGTTTGAGACCAGACTGGCCAACATAGTGAAACCCTGTCTCTATTAAAAATACAAAAATTAGCTAAGCATGGTAGCAGGAGCCTGTAATCCCAGTTACTTGGGAGGCTGAGGCAGGAGAATTGCTTGAACTCCAGAGGCGGAAGTAGAGGCTGCAGTGAGCAGAGTGCACCACTGCACTACAGCCTGGACCTGGATGACACAACGAGACTCTGTCTCAAAAAAAAAAAAAAAAAAAAAAAAATCATTCTTTTTATTGCAGTGAATTTGAGGCATTGGGCCTTCTTCTTAGCATGTCACACCTATTGCCTGATTGGTGCAGAGTACTCAGTCTCCCAAAAGATCCGGAGGAGGCCAGAAGAGGGCCCTACTGCTGCATCGCTTCATGTTTTAAAACTGCTTCTTGGTATTCACAGCCTCATGGAATTCAGTGGCTGGTTATATTATAAATTGGAAATTGGCCTAAAAGATGTACAATCAGGAATAAGAAAAAGGATGCTCTTAGAGAGGCAAGAATAAAGCTTATTAAGGAAAGAAGACATTGAAAATATCTTAAATGTCAGCATCTACGAGTCAATAACGTCAATCAGTATCATGACAAGAAAATATATTTTGCTACTGGAACCTAGTATAATAATTTTTTTTTTATCCTTCCACTTACAGGAAGTTTGGTCCTTTTTTTATGTTTAGAGACAGAGTTTCGCCATGTTGCCCAGGCTGGTCTCAAACTCCTGGCCTCAAGCAATTCACCCGCCTCTGCCTCCCAAAGCGCTGGGATCACAGGCATGGGCCACCACACCCAGCTAAGAAAGGTCAGTTCTTAAGTGAACAACAAACATGGCTATCTTCTTTCTATCTCCAAAAGAGGAATCTCTTTTGACATAAATCTTTTGACAAATTATGCCTACATTTCCAAATTATAATGGTCAATGATTACAATTAAAATGAAAATCTAGGTCTTCAATTTTAAGGAAGCTGTTTGTCTTCACACATATGGAACACTGTAAGTTCTCAGAATAGAACTTTCTCTTCTACACTAGCAATTCCTTTTTTGTTGTTGTTGTTGTTGTTGTCCTTTTGAGAGAGAGAGAGAGAGAGAGAGGCAGGGTCTTGCTCTGTACCCAGGCTAGGGGGAAATGGTGCAATCATAGCTCATTGTAACCTGAACTCTTGGTCTCAAAAATTCTTCCCACATCAGCCATCCGAGTAGCTGGGACTATAGGTAAGTGCCACTATGCCTGGCTAATTTTTTCACTTTATTTTTTATTTTTTGGAAACACAGGGTCTCACTATGTTGCCCTGGTTGGTCTCAAACTCCTGGGCTCAAGCAGTCCTCCTGCCTGGCCTTCTAGATTAGTCTGTTCTCACACTATTATAAAGAAATACCTGAGACTGGGTAATTTATAAAGGAAAGATATTTAATTGACTCACAGTTCTGCATGGTTGGGGAGGCCTCAGGAAACTTACAATCATGGCAGAAGGCTAAGGGGAAAGCAAGCTTGGACCTTCTCACATGGCGGCAGGAGAGAGTGTGAGTGCAGAAAAAACTACAATTTACAAAACCATCACATTCAGTCATGAGAACAGCATGGGGGAACCACCCCCAAAATCCAATCACTTCCCTTCTTTGACAGGTAGGGATTACAGGTCCCTCCCTCCACATGCGGGGATTACAATTCAAGACGAGATTTGGGTGGGAACACAGAGCCAAACCATATCACCTCCTACAGCACTGGGATTACAAGTGTGAGCCACCACATCCAGCCAGTAATTCCCTTTAACTATTTTTGCAAAGCTTTATATTCTATGTACCAAAACATCGAACAAGGAAGGCAGCAACAGCCAGTAACTGAATATTCAGTAAGCTCACTTCCCATGTAAGATGTCCCTTTGCTCTTCCTGCATCTTCCGCCATGATTGTAAGGACTCCGCAGCCATGTGAAACTACGAGTCAATTAAACCTCTTTCCTTTATAAATTTCCCAGTCTTGGATATGTTTTTATTAGCAGCATGAGAACAGATTTATACAGGAAAGTGGTACCGGTGGAGTAGAGTGCTGCTGTAAAGATAACCAAAAACGTGGAAGTGACTTTGAAACCAGGTAACAGGCAGAGGTTGGAACAGTTTGGAGGGTTCAGAAGAAGACAGGAAAATGCAGAAAAGTTTTGAAACTTCCTAGAGACTTGGAGGGCTCAGAAGACAGTAAGATGTGGGAAAGTTTGAAACTTCCTAGAGACTTGTTGAATGACTTTCACCAAAATGCTGATAGTAATATGGACAATAAAGTCCAGGCTGAGGTAGTCTCACATGCAGATGAGGAACTTGTTGGGAACTGGAGTAAAGGTCACTCTTGCTATGCAAAGAGACTGGCATCATTTTGCCCCTGTCCTAGAGAGCTGTGGAACTCTGAACTTGAAAGAGAAGATTTAGGGTATATGGTGGAAAAATTTCTAAGTGGCAAAGGGTTCAAGGGAAAGCAGAGCATAAAAATTTGGAACATTTGCAGCCTGACCATGAAGTAGAAAAGAAAAACCCATTTTCTGGGGAGAAATTCAAGGGGGCTATAGAAATATGCATAAGTAACAAGAAGCCAAATGTTAATCACCAAGACAATAAGGAAAATGTCTCTAAGGCATGTCAGAGACCTTCACACAGCCCCTCCCATCACAGGCCTGAAGACCTAGAAGGGAAAAATGGTTTCTTGGGCTGGGTCCAGGGCCTCTCTGCTCTATGCTGCCTTGGGACATGGTGCCCTGTGTCCCAGCTGCTTTAGCTCCAGCTGTAGCTAAAAGGGGCCAACATAGAGCTCTGGGAGTTGCTTCAGAGGGTGCAAGCCCCAGGCCTTGGCAGCTTTCACATAGTATGGAGCCAGTGGGTGCAGAGAAGTCAAGAATTGAGGTTTGAAAACCTCCGCCTAGATTTCAGAGATGTATGAAAAGGCATGGATGTCCAGGCAGAAGATTGCTGCAGGGGTGGAGCCCTCACAGAGAACCTCTGCTAGGGCAGTACAGAATGGAAAGGTGGGGTCAGAGGCCCCACACAGAGTGCCTATGGGGGAATGCCTAGTGGAGCTGCGAGAAGAGGGCCATCGTTCTGATTCACCCATATCTTGCACCATGCACCTGGAAAAGCCTCAGACACTCAACACCAGCCTGTGAAAGCAGCCAGAAGATGGGGCTGTACCCTCAAAGCCACAGGGGTGGTGCTGCCCAAGGCTTTGGGAGCCCACCTCTTGTATCAGCGAAAACTGGATGTGAGACATGGAGTCAAAGGAAATCATTTTGGAGTTTTAAGATTTAATGACTGCCCTATTGGATTTCAGACTTAATGGGGACTGTAACCCTTTTCCTTTGGCCATTTTCTCCCATTTAAAATAGATGTATTTACCCAATGCCTGTACCCACATTGTATCTAGGAAGTAACTAATTTGCTTTTGATTTTACAGGCTGATAGTCAGAAGGGACTTGCCTTGTCTCAGATGAGAGTTTGGACTGTGGACTTTTGAGTTAATGCTGAAATGAGTTAAGACTTTGGGGGGCTGTTGGGAAGGCATGATTGGTTTTGAAATGTGAGGACATGAGATTTGGGAGGGACCAGGGATGCAATGATATGGTTTGGCTGTGTCCCCACCCAAATCTCATCTTAACTTGTAGCTCCCATAATTCCCATGTGTTGTGGGAGGGAACCGGTGGGAGGTAATTGAATCATGGGGGCAGGTTTTTCCCATGCTGTTCTCATGATAGTGAATAAGTCTCAGGAGATCTGATGGTTTTACAAAGAGGAGTTTCCCTGCACATGTTTCTTTTGCCTGGTGCCATGTAAGATGTCCTTTGCTCTTCCTTCATCTTCTGTCATGATGTGGCCTCCCCAGCCATGTGGAATGGTGAGAGCAAGTTCACTGTAAAAGCAAGTTCGGTTTGCACTTCTTCTCCCCAAATCTACCCCAATGCATATCAGGGTTGGGATTCCAGCCTAGAACCCAGTACAAGGGCATTCCCCTCAAAGTGTTTGAAAACCACCACTTAAGTACTGCTATTTAAATGTGTTAAATGTTTAATATTCCCAGGTGAAATTAACGGAGCAGTCTCTGTCCCTGGTCTCCTGGAACAGGATAGGGAAGAATATTAGGTATGAGTTCAAAAATTCTGTGAGTCCTTTAGAGTTGTCTGGTAAGTACAAGGGTCTGAGCAAATCAATCATTAAATACTGTCTGGGCACAGTGGCTCATGTCTATAACCCCAGCACTTTGGGAGGCGAAGACAGGCAGATCACTTGAGATCAGGGGTTCAAGACCAGCCTGGTCAACATCGTGAAACCCCATCTCTACTAAAAATACAAAAATTAGCCAGGTGTGGTGGTGGGCACCTGTAATCTTAGATACTGGAGAGGCTGAGGCAGGAGAATCACTTGAACCCAGAAGGCGGAGGTTGCAGTGAGCCAAGTTAACACCACTGCACTCCAGCCTGGGCAACAGAGCAAGACTCTGTCTAAAAAAAATAAAATAAAATCATTAAATACCACAGAATCAAGAGGGTGGAAAGAGCCCAGGATTGGGAGTCACATGTCCCTGGGTTCCTAACCTCTCTGCCAATTCTGTGCTCTTTTGGCTAAATGGCTTCACCCTTATGAGTCTGAGTTTTTGCATTTGTCAAAATAAACCCTTACTGTGCCTTCTAACTCTAATTTATAAATTCTGACCTAACTAATTAGCCCAGTAAAGCATTGAAGATATTTCTGGTAGAGAAGCAGACTGATTTAGTAAAGATGCTAGAAAAGTGGATCCTGAGAGAGACAGAGTCAGTGCCGCCATGGCTGAGGAGGAACAGCAGGATGCCAAGGGCATGCAACAGTCCTAAGCACAACTGCAGAGAAGCCCACGCAGGATATGAAACATCCCAAGAAATGAGGAGCCCAGATAAGACTTTTGGTTCACATTAGCATTCAAAACAAATATTTTTCTGTAGACTTTATTAATAACGCAGTCACCTCAGGGTTGGAGGTCTGCCCTTTATTCATCTGAGGAGGACTCTGACTTCTCCAGAATATGTAATAGAATCCCTTTGCAGCTACAGCTCTGCCCCAGTGCTCTCTGTTAGAGGTGAAATGAGGAGAAATATGGGCAGAATCCAAGTTTTGGAGAAATCTAAGATCACAGAAGTAATATTTTTTAATTGCTTTTAGTGTGAAAAGAATAAAAGATTTCCTAAAGCAGGCATTTGACCACCCTATATCCACCATACCCATGTTTTCCTCATCTTTATCCATAAAACCATGCACACACATGTGCATATATACTCACATGCACACACTCTACTGCCTCAATACTGTCTCTCTTGAAGACGCATATTTACCTTCTCAAAAATGTATGCATCAGGGTGGGGCTTGGTAGCTCATACCTGTAATCCCAGTGATTTGGGAAGCAGAGGTGGGAGGATTGCTTGAGCCCTGGAGTTGGACAGCAGCCTGGGCACCATAACAATACCCCAATCTCTACAAAAAGAAGTTCTTTTTTAATTATCTAGGAGCAGTGACATGCCCCTGTAGTCCCAACTACTTGGAAGGCTGAAACAGAAGGATCCCTTGAGATCAGGAGGTTGAGGCTGCAATGAGCTATGATCTCACCATTGCACTGCAGGGGCAACACGGTAAGATTCTGTCTCAAAAAAAAATGAATTGTGTATCAGATTCCATTGTATATTTCAGAAAAATCCATATGAAAGGACAACCTCTGCTCCCTCATACACTTTTGTTATTAGGTCAACGTGAGAATAAAGAGTGGACCTGGAAATGTTAGGACAAAATAGCCCCGACCTAGCCAGTTAACCATGAAACCTTTGCTCACCAGAATCTCTGCCAGGCAGATGATATAAGGATTTGTTAGTCAATGACAAAAAGGGCATCCACATGCACAGTTCTAATATGATCGACTGAACCCTAGCACTCCCATATCTGAAATAAGTAGCGAATGAGCTTAACTAGTGGAATTTTTTTATAAAGAAAACTGAAATTCTGTACATAAAGGGTTCCAAGCATTTATTGTTCATATTAGATCTTTTTTCAAGACTCCAAAGATAAAATAGCTCAGAGTCAAAGAGAGTATATTAAACTTCGCGTTAGCCTGAGGCCCTCCTTCTTCCTTTATCATTTATTTGTACTTGTCATCATTTTGAAAAAGAATTTGTTGCTGAGTAAAAAAGTGTACACAGAACCAGCCAACCCTGTGTCACACAATGTTTGAGAGTAAATTATCTGCCTGTCTCTGGTTTTTTAAGCTAAATTTAGAGCACACTGCAGACCTTCACAGCAGTGAGCAAGACAGATTGGAAGTCTCATTTTTGCACCAATCTCTTCTTTAAATTCTTGGATCTGCAAGATCTTAGAGACTCCCTCTGCCAGGATTTGGTGCCCCTAATTCCCACAGGGTTTTAATCCTGAGTTTTCTTTCTCCTTTCAGCTATCAGCATCTCATGATTCTTTAGCTACAAAGTTCCACTCAACTCTGACTCCACATATCCCAGCTCCTAGCAGACTATCTTGATGAGTGCTCCTTTTGAACCATCTGCACTTGCCCAGGCCAAAACTGGGTGTGTTGGCATCAAAAAAAAGAAACTTCGAGGCTCAACTGGACTCACCTCCAACATTCAACCACTCCCTCTCTCTTGGACTTCAACCCTGACAGATATGGTTTGGCTCTGTGCCCCCGCCACCCGCCACCCAAATCTCATATCAAACTGTAATCCCCATGTGTTGGAAGAGGGGCCTGATAAGAGGTGATTGAATCAGATCCGGTTGTTTAAAAGTGTGTAGCACTTCCCCTATCCCTCACTCTCTCCTGCCGCATAGTAAGATATGCCTGCTTCCCCTTCACCTTCCACCATGATTGTAAGTTTCCTGAGACCCCCCAGCCATGCTTCCTGAACAGCCTGTAGAACTGTGAGTCCATTAAACCTTTTTTCTTTATACATGACCCAGTCTCAGGTAGTTCTTCATAGCAATGTGAAACGAACTAACACACTGGCTTAGGCTTTAGTTTCCTTATCTGAAAAATGGGGATTATATCTACTCTGCCTACACCTGTGAGTTTGTTGTATTAATCAAATATAACAAAATGATGAATGTGAATGTACTTTAAAATCTTAAAAAATAAATGTACATGAATATAATAATTCTAAAACTTGGACTTTATTTTTAGAATTTTTAATTTGTAACATTGCATAATAGAAAAAAACTTTTCTGTCAGAAAAAAAAGTTTTGTCACTAATTTGCGTGTGATTTAGGATAAGTTCTTTGACTTCTCTGAACCTCAGTGTCTTCATCTGTGACCTTAATTGGTACTCCTTTCTTTGAAAGTAACAGAAGTCCTCTTTAAATTAAGGAAAATAGGCCAGGCACAGTGGCTCATGTCTGTAATCCTAACACTTTGGGAGGCTGAGGCAGGTGGATCACTGGAGGTCAAGAGTTTGAGACCAGTCTGGCCAACATGGTGAAACCCTCTCTCTACTAAAAATACAAATATTAGCCGGGATTGGTGGCACACGCTTGTAATCCCAGATACTTGGGAGGTTGAGGCAGGAGAATCGCTGGAACCCGGAAGGTGGAGGTTGCAGTAAGCCAAGATCACTTCACTGAACTCCAGCCAGGGCGATAGAGTGAGACTCTGTCTCAAAATAAATAAATAAACTGAAGAAAATGAGGTGTGACATAAGAGAACATTGGGCTATTTTACAGAACTCAAGGACAGGAAGTGCAGTCCAGCCTGATGAGCAAAGAGGACCTGGAAATACAATATCCTTAGGAACCCAGGCAACCTGTTACTTTATATCCTGGAGACCTTGATATGGTGTGGAAGTTTGTCCTCTCTAAATCTCATGTTGAAATGTGGTCTCCAATGTTGGAAGTGGCGCCTGGAGGAGGTGTCTGGATCATGGGTACAGATCCCTCATCGGTGGCTTAGCACTATCTCCTTGGTGATGAGTGATTTCTCACTCTGAGTTCACACGAGATCTGGTTGTTTAAAAGCGTGTGGGAACACCCCCTTCTCTGTCTTGTTCCCTCTTGCCTGGTGACATGCCTGCTCTCGCTTTGGCTTCGCCATGAGTAGAAGCTCCCTGGGGCCTCCCCAGAAGCCAAGCAGATGCAGTGCCATGCTTCCTATACAGCCAGCAGAACTGTGAGCCAATTAAACCTCTTTCCTTCATAAATTACCCAGCCTCAGGTATTTCTTTATGGCAATGCCAGAACAGCCTAATACAGACCTCATTGGTTATCATGTATGTGTCTTTTTACGAGCTAGATTTCTTAACATCTCCATGCATATGGCATAAAATAGCTGTCACCATTCCAATTAATTGGAATCCAGTTGTTCTGTCCCAGGAAAGAACAGCTGACTGGCCCAACATGGGTCCAGGGTCTCAGATGGAGAGCAGTATCATAGTGAAACATGGCCTCTGGGGCTTGCCACTATGAACGAAAAGCAATTTTCAGAGACAAAGGGCATGGGTTTAACAGAAATCTGAAATGTGTTATAGTGAATACTGCGCCCCATCATACAACACCCTGTTCAGAAATGAATGATTTATTTGCTCTGATTCTGTGGGTGCTCCCTGCAGACAGCCCTCAGTTGACATCACTCTCTGGCAATTGTCCTTGAAGAAAAAGAGCCACCTGACTTTGTCCAAGGTCACATCCCTTCCCAGAGGCAGCACACCTCCAATGACTACCTGATTTTCAGGCCCCTCTCCCACTCTGAGAGGAAAAGCCATCCCAACTCCAGTGATGGCTGCAATCTTTGTAGTAACGACATTGCAGCCAACTTCTTCCTCTATCAATGTCTGCTTCCTTCCCTTTCCCCACAGGTACTAAACCCTCAGACACTCTCTAATAAAGCTCCCACCTTCCAGTCTCCATTTCAGGTCTGCTTCCTGGAGAATCCAGCCTGCAACATGTGTGCATGGCATATGTGACTCAGAGATGCAATCTTAGGATGATAACGCCTGTCACACAATGCATTCAACTCAAAGATGTTCAATGAATATTAGTTTATTTTCCTCCTGTCAGCTTGCCCAGAGGACAATTTCATAGAAAAGCAAGTCACTAAAGTCTCCAGGATCAGAACCCTTTTCTGTATGACTCTCTGATTTAAGACTAGAAATTACAATTACAGGATCAATTTCCTTCTATCAGATAGCAAGAGCCAAGCAGAGCATCAGCAGCTGGGCCAAAATGAGGGCACTCATTGCTATCTGATGGAATTCTTGGATGGTCTAATTCCTGAGGCCAAAATGAGGCAAAGGAGACTTTGCCTGTCAGTAACATTGGGCCCTGCTCCTCCTGCCGTTTACGTTATCCCACCAGGCCTTGAGAGCAGGGACCGACTGAGATCATCACACACGGTTTTTGGAAGGTTAATCAGCAAGAATGCATCAAGTGCCCACTCTGTGCCAGACTCACATATTAGGTAGATAGATGAGGTTAGGCTTTATAAAAATGTAGTCACTCTGTGGCACCCGCCTGGGATCCCAACTATTCAGGAGACTGGGGCAGGAAGATCACTAGAGCCCAGGAGTCCAAGGCTGCGGTGAGCCATTATCATACCATTGCACTCCAGCCTGGGTGACAGAGTAAGACCAAGACTTTTAAATGTATATATAATCAGCAAGATAAGACACAGTAAGGATAGATAAGTGTCCAAAATTGGGGGAAAAACACACACACACACACAAATAGAGGCATTTAGAAAAGGACAACATCTTGTCTTACTGAGGATATAAGGGAACAGTTCATGGAGAGATACCATCTGGGACTTGAAGAATAGAATGGATTAATGGATTTAGAGCTTTTGATAGCCAGAGAAGATAAAGAGGCATCGCTGAAACAGAGAGTTACGCCTATAGAAAGGGACAATGTCAGGGCCTCCAGGTTGTTCAATTCCGTGTGCTGGAAACTCCTGGGGCATAATATAGAACAAGGGCCCTGGAGTGGTTCAGGCTGCAGCCCAGGACAAAGTATGTTTGAGGAAGAGTGAATGGTAGGACGTGTTGATGATTTAAGTAGTCAGGTGGTCCTCAGGCTCTGACGGGAGGCTGGTGAGAAGAGATGCCTCAGGCCCCTAGACCTCACTTGGTTCTCATTTAGGAAGGACAGTGTAGCGTGGCACCAGAATTTGAGTTCTGGCATCTAGAAGCATATTAGGCCAGATCATTTTCTTCAAGCATTTCAGAAAGAAAAGAAATAGAGAAAGTGTAGTTGTCCTCTAGACCTTCAAGAATTCAAAGATCAAAGCCAGAAATGACTTGTTAAGAAGATTAGATAAATGCTTTGAGCAAAACAGTGGCTAGGCACTGAGCTAAGTGTTTCAATAGCACAAGATTAATATTTACAACAACTATGAGGTAGCTGCTAAACTCTTCCCTTTTACATATGGGAAAATCAAGGCACAGGAATGTCAAGTAAGTCTTCCATGATCAAAGAGCTAGTAAGAAATGGAGCCAGAGCTCAAACCTATATGGCCATCTCCAGGGTCTGTGCTGAAAGCCTCTTCATTTTATACCATTATTGTTCCAGCTTCAAGGTGAGAGTACTGTAGCATAAGAAGTAAAATAAGGCCTTATGTTTCGTGTTGCCTTAACGTCTGATGAAATTCTTTTCTGAGATGAGGTCTCATTATGTTGCCAGATTGGTCTTGAACTCCTGGGCTTAAGCAATCCTCCCACTTCAGTGTCCCAAGTAGCTGAGATTACAAGCACACATAAAATTATTGTATGTCAAAATTCTTCAATGGCCTAACTACAAGTTCCCCTCCCAACTATGCTCCCATGAATGAGACCCTCTGGTCCAACAATGCTCCTTATGATAGGAACCAGTCACAGTTCACGCCTATCCCAGACTAGCAAGTTTCTGTTCTCTGCAAGTCCACCAAATTCTTTAAACAAGCCAATCACTTCCTCTGGTAGGAACCAGTGGGCACCCCTCCCTCTTGGTACTACAAAGTCCTCCTCCCTCCGCCCTCATTTGTTCACTCTGCTCCTGAGTGCAAGCACTGGGGCCCTGCCTGGCACAGTGTCCCTTCCCCAAGGCTATGATTATATGTGGCTGCTAAATTGCTGTCATTCCATCGCCCAGTCCTGAGCGTCATGTGCTGGGCCATCCTCCTGGGGACAGGAATTCCCCTCCACCCTCCGCAACTGGATGAATAGGAGACTAAAGCAAGCCAAGCCAGAAATGAGAAGCAACACCAAATGGAGAGTAGCCAATGAGATGCCATAATGGAATGTGGGAAAAGAACAAGGGTGAAAACAGAGAAGACCAAAATAATGACCACACATGACTTAGAAGAGAGAGACACAGGATGCATACAAGAAGTTCCATCAACTTTTTGAAGCTGGAATAAAGAAAAACATTCAAATGAGGCAGGAATGAGTAATTGACGATCATAACTGTGATTATAAGGCATAATTACAATTAGCTGCACAAGAGTGTTAATCATAAAAATAATTACATGTCAGCTTTCCTCCTAAAGAAGAGAGAACATAATTAAGTGGCCCAAAGGGGGCAAAGAAAACACAGCTCTGGGTGTTACAGGTAGGGGGTAAAGGGCTGATGTTTTCAGTGGTAAAACTCTCAGTGCTTTAAATGAATCAACCAATTTCTTCTACAAAAAAACAAGGAAGGAGATAAGAACAAACTGGTTTAAGATTTTTCTTCCAAAAAAACCAAACCAAAACTTGAGGTCTGAGGTAGAACAGTGTGGTAATTAAAAGCCAGGCAGCCTGGGAGGCCAAGGCAGGTGGATCACCTGAGATCAAGAGTTCGAGACTAACCTGGCCAATATGGAAAAATCCTGTCTCTACTAAAAATACAAAAATTAGCTGGGCGTGGTGGTGCACACCTGTAATCCCAGCTACTTGGGAGGTTGAGGCACAAGAATCGCTTGAACCTGGGAGGCAGAGGTTGAAGTGAGCCAAGATCATGCCATCATACTCTAGCCTGGGCTACAGAGTAAGACTCTGTCTAAAAAAATAAATAAATAAATAAAAATAAAAAAAAGCCAGACAGGCCTCACTTCAACTTTATTTTTATTTTGCTAGTTACCAGCTCCATGATACTAGACAAGTCATTTAACCTCTCTCTAAGCCTCAGTTTCCTCAATAGTAAAATAATAATTATAATGCCTCTCTGAGTTGTTGTGAGAAAATAAAGCTTGTAAGACACTTATGTCAGTGCCTTACACGGAGTAAGTTCTAATAAGGGTTACTATACAATAAAGAAAGGAAGAAAGGAAAGATAGAAGAGAGAAAAAGTCCAGCATGTCTTGCTACATTTTTCAGCTTTGGTGCCTATATGAATTCAAGAAGAACAAGGCTCCTAACACTTCCTATACTGTACCTCAAGAGTTTCTTGTCTTTTCTAGAAGAACTCCTACCTTTGATCTCCATGAAGGCTTATGCTTTTAAGGTGTGAGATTGGGTGTGGACTTATAACCTGTTTTCTTAGGGGCTGTGAATGAAAGCAGGTCAAGCTAGAGACACTTACCTCCTAACCCAGTAGTTTTTTTCCCTCCCTAGATGCTGTCTTTCAAGCTGTTCCCCATCCCATTTATTCACCCACTCATTGATTCATTTATTTTCTTTGTTTTTTGCAATAAAGACAATACATGTGTTGCATGCCAACTATGTGTACTACAATGTATAAGATAAACATGTGTTTACCATATGTTAACATGATAACCTTCCTGTTATCACTAGATCTCTGTCATACTCTTTTTTAAAAATGTTTTTTTTTTTTTTTTGACCGGGCGCGGTGGCTCAAGCCTGTAATCCCAGCACTTTGGGAGGCCGAGACGGGCGGATCACGAGGTCAGGAGATTAAGACCATCCTGGCTAACACAATGAAACCCCGTCTCTACCAAAAAAATACAAAAAACTAGCCAGGCGAGGTGGCGGGCGCCTATAGTCCCAGCTACTCAGGAGGCTGAGGCAGGAGAATGGCGTAAACCTGGGAGGCGGAGTTTGCAGTGAGCTGAGATCCGGCCACTGCACTCCAGC
This sequence comes from Trachypithecus francoisi, assembly GCF_009764315.1. Classification (NCBI taxonomy): domain Eukaryota; kingdom Metazoa; phylum Chordata; class Mammalia; order Primates; family Cercopithecidae; genus Trachypithecus; species Trachypithecus francoisi. The sequence continues at coordinate 21,586,744 of NW_022681431.1, read as the reverse complement.
CTGGGCGACAGAGCAAGACTCCATCTCCAAAAAAAAAAAAAAAAAAAAGTTTTTTTGTTTTTTTTTTTTAGAGATAGGGTCTCACTATGTTGCCCAGGCTGGTCTTGAACTCCTGGTCTCATGCATTCCTTCAGCCTCAGCCTCCCAAAGTGATGGGAATACCTACATGAGCTCCCATGCCTAGCCTCTGTCATATTCTTGATCCTTGCTAATATTATACCTTTGCTCGTTTGTCATTGCTATGAGAACACAGCCAAGCAAGCCTTCAGGAGGATGGAAAACACATAGAGCAATCACCCAAACCAAGCCCATTCTATTAGGTAGATGTAAAAGTACTTGCAGTTTTTGCCATTACTTTTTTTTTTTGTTTTGTTTTTGTTTTTGTTTTTGTTTTTATTTTTTTTTTTTATTATTATACTTTAAGTTCTAGAGTACATGTGCATGACGTTTATATCATGTATAACTCCCCAATGCAATCCCTCCCTCCTCCCCCCTCCCCATGATAGGCCCCAGTGTGTGATGTTCCCCTTCCCGAGTCCAAGTGATCTCATTGTTCAGTTCCCACCTATGAGTGAGAACATGCGGTGTTTGGTTTTCTCTTCTTGTGATAGTTTGCTAAGAATGATGGTTTCCAGCTGCATCCATGTCCCTACAAAGGATGCAAACTCATCCTTTTTGATGGCTGCATAGTATTCCATGGTGTATATGTGCCACATTTTCTTAATCCAGTCTGTCACAGATGGACATTTGGGTTGATTCCAAGTCTTTGCTATTGTGAATAGTGCCGCAATAAACATACGTGTGCATGTGTCTTTGTAGTAGAGTAATTTATAATCCTTTGGGTATATACCCAGAAGTGGGATGGCTGGGTCATATGGTACATCTAGTTCTAGATCCTTGAGGAATCGCCATACTGTTTTCCATAATGGTTGAACTAGTTTACAATCCCACCAAAAGTGTAAAAGTGTTCCTATTTCTCCACATCCTCTCCAACACCTGTTGTTCCTGACTTCTTAATGATTGCCATTCTAACTGGTGTGAGATGGTATCTCATTGTAGTTTTGATTTGCATTTCTCTGATGGCGAGTGATGATGAGCATTTTTTCATGTGTCTGTTGGCTGTATGGATGTCTTCTTTTGAGAAATGTCTGTTCATATCCTTTGCCCACTTTTTGATGGGGTTGTTTGTTTTTTTCTTGTATATTTGTTTGAGTTCTTTGTAGATTCTGGATATTAGCCCTTTGTCAGATGAGTAGGTTGCAAAAATTTTTTCCCACTCTGTAGGTTGCCTGTTCACTCTGATGGTAGTTTCTTTAGCTGTGCAAAAGCTCTTTAGTTTAATTAGATCCCATGTGTCAATTTTTGCTTTTGCTGCCGTTGCTTTTGGTGTTTTAGACATGAAGTCCTTGCCCATGCCTATGTCCTGAATGGTACTACCTAGATTTTCTTCTAGGGTTTTTATGGTATTAGGTCTAACATTTAAGTCTCTAATCCATCTTGAATTAATTTTCGTATAAGGGGTAAGGAATGGATCCAGTTTCAGCTTTCTACTTATGGCTAGCCAATTTTCCCAGCACCATTTATTAAATAGGGAATCCTTTCCCCATTTCTTGTTTCTCTCAGGTTTGTCAAAGATCAGATGGCTGTAGATGTGTGGTATTATTTCTGAGGACTCTGTTCTGTTCCATTGGTCTATATCTCTGTTGTGGTACCAGTACCACGCTGTTTTGGTTACTGTAGCCTTGTAGTATAGTTTGAAGTCAGGTAGCGTGACGCCTCCAGCTTTGTCCTTTTGACTTAGGATTGTCTTGGCAATGCGGGCTCTTTTTTGGTTCCATATGAACTTTAAAGCCGTTTTTTCCAATTCTGTGAAGAAAGTCATTGGTAGCTTGATGGGGATGGCATTGAATCTATAAATCACCTTGGGCAGTATGGCCATTTTCACGATATTGATTCTTCCTATCCATGAGCATGGTATGTTCTTCCATTTGTTTGTGTCCTCTTTGATTTCACTGAGCAGTGGTTTGTAGTTCTCCTTGAAGAGGTCCTTTACATCCCTTGTAAGCTGGATTCCTAGGTATTTTATTCTCTTTGAAGCAATTGTGAATGGAAGTTCATTCCTGATTTGGCTCTCTGTTTGTCTGTTACTGGTGTATAAGAATGCTTGTGATTTTTGCACATTAATTTTGTATCCTGAGACTTTGCTGAAGTTGCTTATCAGCTTAAGGAGATTTTGGGCTGAGACGATGGGGTTTTCTAAATATACAATCATGTCATCTGCAAACAGGGACAATTTGACTTCTTCTTTTCCTAACTGGATACCCTTGATTTCTTTCTCTTGCCTGATTGCCCTAGCCAGAACTTCCAACACTATGTTGAATAGGAGTGGTGAGAGAGGGCATCCCTGTCTTGTGCCAGTTTTCAAAGGGAATTTTTCCAGTTTTTGCCCATTCAGTATGATATTAGCTGTGGGTTTGTCATAAATAGCTCTTATTATTTTGAGGTACGTTCCATCAATACCAAATTATTGAGCGTTTTTAGCATAAAGGGCTGTTGAATTTTGTCAAAAGCCTTTTCTGCATCTATTGAGATAATTATGTGGTTCTTGTCTTTGGTTCTGTTTATATGCTGGATTACGTTTATTGATTTGTGAATGTTGAACCAGCCTTGCATCCCAGGGATGAAGCCCACTTGATCATGGTGGATAAGCTTTTTGATGTGCTGCTGAATCCGGTTTGCCAGTATTTTATTGAGGATTTTTGCATCGATGTTCATCAGGGATATTGGTCTAAAATTCTCTTTTTTTGTTGTGTCTCTGCCAGGCTTTGGTATCAGGATGATGTTGGCCTCATAAAAAGAGTTAGGGAGGATTCCCTCTTTTTCTATTGATTGAAATAGTTTCAGAAGGAATGGTACCAGCTCCTCCTTGTACCTCTGGTAGAATTCAGCTGTGAATCCATCTGGTCCTGGACTTTTTTTGGTGGGTAGGCTATTAATTGTTGCCTCAATTTCAGAGCCTGCTATTGGTCTATTCAGGGATTCAACTTCTTCCTGGTTTAGTCTTGGAAGAGTGTAAGTGTCCAGGAAATTATCCATTTCTTCTAGATTTTCTAGTTGATTTGCGTAGAGGCATTTATAGTATTCTCTGATGGTTGTTTGTATTTCTGTGGGGTCGGTGGTGATATCCCCTTTATCATTTTTTATTGCGTCTATTTGATTCTTCTCTCTTTTCTTCTTTATTAGTCTAGCTAGCGGTCTGTCAATTTTGTTTATCTTTTCAAAAAACCAACTCCTGGATTCATTGATTTTTTGGAGGGTTTTTTGTGACTCTATCTCCTTCAGTTCTGCCCTGATCTTAGTTACTTCTTGCCTTCTGCTAGCTTTTGAATGTGTTTGCTCTTGCCTCTCTAGTTCTTTTAATTGTGATGTTAGAGTGTCAATTTTAGATATCTCCTGCTTTCTCTTGTGGGCATTTAGTGCTATAAATTTCCCTCTACACACTGCTTTAAATGTGTCCCAGAGATTCTGGTATGTTGTATCTTTGTTCTCATTGGTTTCAAAGAACATCTTTATTTCTGCTTTCATTTCGTTATGTACGCAGTAGTCATTCAGGAGCAGGTTGTTCAGTTTCCATGTAGTTGAGCGGTTTTGATTGAGTTTCTTAGTCCTGAGTTCTAGTTTGATTGCACTGTGGTCTGAGAGACAGTTTGTTATAATTTCAGTTCTTGTACATTTGCTGAGGAGTGCTTTACTTCCAATTATGTGGTCAATTTTGGAATAAGTGCGATGTGGTGCTGAGAAGAATGTATATTCTGTTGATTTGGGGTGGAGAGTTCTATAGATGTCTATTAGGTCCGCTTGGTGCAGAGATGAGTTCAATTCCTGGATATCCTTGTTAACTTTCTGTCTCGTTGATCTGTCTAATGTTGACAGTGGAGTGTTGAAGTCTCCCATTATTATTGTATGGGAGTCTAAGTCTCTTTGTAGGTCTCTAAGGACTTGCTTTATGAATCTGGGTGCTCCTGTATTGGGTGCATATATATTTAGGAGAGTTAGCTCTTCCTGTTGAATTGATCCCTTTACCATTATGTAATGGCCTTCTTTGTCTCTTTTGATCTTTGATGGTTTAAAGTCTGTTTTATCAGAGACTAGGATTGCAACCCCTGCTTTTTTTGTTCTCCATTTGCTTGGTAGATCTTCCTCCATCCCTTTATTTTGAGCCTATGTATGTCTCTGCATGTGAGATGGGTCTCCTGAATACAGCAGACTGATGGGTCTTGACTCTTTATCCAGTTTGCCAGTCTGTGTCTTTTAATTGGAGCATTTAGTCCATTTACATTTAAGGTTAATATTGTTATGTGTGAACTTGATCCTGTCATTATGATAGTAACTGGTTATTTTGCTCGTTAGTTGATGCAGTTTCTTCCTAGCCTCGATGGTCTTTACATTTTGGCATGTTTTTGCAATGGCTGGTACCGGTTGTTCCTTTCCATGTTTAGGGCTTCCTTCAGGGTCTCTTGTAAGGCAGGCCTGGTGGTGACAAAATCTCTAAGCATTTGCTTATCTGTAAAGGATTTTATTTCTCCTTCACTGATGAAACTTAGTTTGGCTGGATATGAAATTCTCGGTTGAAAATTCTTTTCTTTAAGAACGTTGAATATTGGCCCCCACTCTCTTCTGGCTTGTAGAGTTTCTGCCGAGAGGTCTGCTGTTATTCTGATGGGCTTCCCTTTGTGGGTAACCCGACCTTTCTCTCTGGCTGCCCTTAAGATTTTTTCCTTCATTTCAACTTTGGTGAATCTGGCAATTATGTGTCTTGGAGTTGCTCTTCTGGAGGAGTATCTTTGTGGCGTTCTCTGTATTTCCTGAATTTGAATGTTGGCCTGCCCTACTAGGTTGGGGAAGTTCTCCTGGATGATATCCTGAAGAGTGTTTTCCAACTTGGTTCCATTTTCCCCCTCACTTTCAGGCACCCCAATCAGACGTAGATTTGGTCTTTTTACATAATCCCATACTTCTTGAAGGCTTTGTTCATTTCTTTTTCTTCTTTTTTCTTTTGGTTTTCTCTTCTCGCTTCATTTCATTCATTTGATCCTCAATCGCTGATACTCTTTCTTCCAGTTGATCGAGTCGGTTACCGAAGCTTGTGCATTTGTCACGTATTTCTCGTGTCATGGTTTTCATCTCTGTCATTTCGTTTATGATCTTCTCTGCATTAATTAGTCTAGCTGTCAATTCTTCCACTTTTTTTCAAGATTTTTAGTTTCTTTGCGCTGGGTACGTAATTCCTCCTTTAGCTCTGAGAGGTTTGATGGACTGAAGCCTTCTTCTCTCATCTCGTCAAAGTCATTCTCTGACCAGCTTTGATCCGTTGCTGGCGATGGGCTGCACTCCTTTGCAGGGGGAGATGCGCTCTTATTTTTTGAATTTCCAGCTTTTCTGCCCTGCTTCTTCCCCATCTTTGTGGTTTTATCTGTCTCTGGACTTTGATGATGGTGACGTACTGATGGGGTTTTGGTATAGGTGTCCTTCCTGTTTGATAGTTTTCCGTCTGACAGTCAGAAGGACTGTCTGTTGGTCTGTTAGAGATTGCTTGAGGTCCACTCCAGACCCTGTTTGCCTGGGTATCAGCAGCAGAGGTTGCCGAAGATAGAATATTGCTGAACAGCGAGTGTACCTGTCTGATTCTTTCTTTGGAAGTTTCCTCTCAGGGGTGATGCCACCCTGTGAGGTGTGGGGTATCAGACTGCCCCTAGTGGGGGATGTCTCCCAGCTAGGCTACTCAGGGGTCAGGGACCCACCTGAGCAGGCAGTCTGTCCGTTCTCAGATCTCAACCTCCGTGTTAGGAGATCCACGGCTCTCCCCAAAGCTGTCAGACAGAGTCGTTCGGGTCTGCAGCGGCCCCGCTCTTTCCCCTAATGGACTGCCGCTGTGCGCTGTCCGCAGAGGTAGAGTCTACAGAGACAGGCAGGCTTCCTTGAGCTGCTGTGAGCTCCACCCAGTTCAAGCTTCCCAGCGGCTTTGTTTACCTACTTAAGCCTCAGCAATGGCGGGCGCCCCTCCCCCAGCCTCGCTGCTGCCTTGCGGATAGATCGCCGCAGACGGCTGTGTTAGCAGTGAGGGAGGCTCCGTGGGTGTGGGACCCTCCCGGCCAGGTGTGGGATATATTCTCCTGGTGTGCCTGTTTCCTTAAAGCGCAGTATTGGGGTGGGAGTTACCCGATTTTCCAGGTGTTGTGTGTCTCAGTTCCCCTGGCTAGGAAAAGGGATTTCCTTCCCCCTTGCGCTTCCAGGTGAGGCGATGCCTCGCCCTGCTTCAGCTCACGCTGGTCAGGCTGCAGCAGCTGCCCCGCACCGATTGTCCGGCACTCCCTAGAGAGATGACCCCAGTACCTCAGTTGAAAATGCAGAAATCACCGGTCTTCTGTGTCGCTGGCGCTGGGAGTTGGAGACTGGAGCTGTTCCTATTCGGCCATCTTGCTCCCAGAGCTTTGCCATTACTTTTAATGACAAAAGCCACAATTACTTTTGCACCTACCTAGTAGATCAGGAAACAGCTGGTTGGCCCCCAGACACACGAGCCAGCTCAGATCAGCAGAATCTTAGTCAATCATCTTAGTCAAATACACAAGCAATAAATACACATCTTGTTGGATACCATAGAGGTTTTACAGTTTTGTTTTACGTAGAATTATTGTAGCAATAAACAGCAGGTAAAATTTATAATAATTAGTTAGAAACCTAAGCCTGTCATCCACACCATGGGAATAAAACTAGAGGAAGAGAAGGTATTTATGGGCATAGGTGTCTCTCTGAAGAGAGTTGTACTGTGTGCCTAACCCCCAAGCCAAGGAAGGGGGACCTTAGCAGGACCACCCAGAGAAGCGCAGTCTAGCGGATATGGACAAGAGACTGCTGGCTAGCTATTGACAGGTAAGCTAAAGGAGAAAGACTACAATGACACCCACCTGCAAGCCAAGAATTTGCTCAGGCAAAAGAGGCATGAGAGTCTTCCATGCACTAGAGCTGGTTTGTTCAACCTTGGCACCACTGACATTTTGAGGTAGACCATTCTTTGTTGTGGGGGGCTGTCCTGTATATTTAGTAGCATCCCTGGCTTCCACCTACTAGATGCCAATTCCACTTCCCAGTTGTGAGAGACAAAATCATTGAGAACTACTGCACTGAAGGTATTGCCAAATTCCTGAAGTCTCGGCAAAAAGTGACCAGCTGCAATACAGATGCTATTAGCTGCAACAGGGGAACAGCTAGTGCAGGATCTCCAGTAATGGAGAGGTAAGGCATCTCCAAAGAACTAAATGGAATATCATGAGAGAGAAAGATTCTCTTTTTAACATCTGCCAAGCTTAGAGAGCTTGAAGCCAGCTTCCAACAGTGTCTGTTAAGTAACATTCTGTTCCTCTCGTCCCTCCATCTGGCCTCTCATCTCCAACCTGGAAGGGTCAGAAATAACAGCTAGTCAGAGCAGGAAATACAGGAGGAGCCAACCACACCCTCCTTCTTTGCTCCAGGCCTCCCAGCACCTGGCTAGGGCTGGAGAAGGTGGGAGAAGTCTCCACTGTGAGTTAGAATTGGCATACTGGTTATTATAAGGCAGTCGACCTTCTATTTTCTGAATCTAGGCTGTGTTTATCATTTAAGGTAATTGTTAGATTTCATACTACATAAGAACCACCAGAAAATTCAGAAGAATGTCTGAGATTTTATTCAGCAGCAGGAAAACTAGATGCGGTGAATAGATTTAAAGGGGCAGTAGGAGTTGTGGATGGTGAAGGCAATGAGAGTGAGGTGGTGAATCCCACCAGCAGAGTTTAATGAAGCCTGATGGTGACCCCAACGCCAAGCTCTGCTACTCAACAGCTGTGGGACCTTGAGCACATCATGTATCCTAGTTGAGCTTCAGTTTGCTCATCTATTAAAGAAAACAACACTCAGCCGGGCGCAGTGGCGCATGCCTATAATCCCAGCACTTTGGGAGGACAAGGCAAGAGGATCGCTTAAGGCCAGGAATTCAAGGCTGGCCTGGGCAGCATGGTGAGACCTTGTCTCTATAAAAAAAAAATTAAGGAATTAGCTGGGCATAGTGGCATGATCCTGTGGTCCCAAATACAAAGAAGGCTGAGGCAGGAGGATTACTTGAGCCCAGGAGGTTGAAGCTGCAGTGGGCCATGATTGTGCCACTGCATTCCAGCCTGGGCAACAGAGCAAGACGTTGAGGGAAGGGAGGAAGGGAGGGAGGGAAAAGAAAAAAGCCAGGCGCGGTAGCTCCTGCCTGTAATCCCAGCACTTTGGGAGGCCGAGGTGGGCAGATCATTTGAGGTCAGGAGTTAGAGACCAGCCTAACCAATATCGTGAAACCCCATCTCTACTAAAAATACAAAAAAATTAGCCAGGCATGGTGGCACATGCCTGTAGTCCCAGCTGCTCAGGAGGGTGAGGCAGGAGAATTGCTTGAACCCGGGAGACAGAAGTTGCAGTGAGCCAAGATCATGCCACTGCACTCCAGCCTGGGAGACAGAGCCAGACTCTGTCTCAAAAAAAAAAAAAAAAGGAAGGAAAGAAAAAAAATAAATAAAAAAAACAAAACTGCTCTATCCTGAATCTTCTGTGCAGTGGTAATTACAAAGCATCTGCATGGCTAAGGAGAAGATGGCAGAGTAGGTGGAACTAAAACTCCGTACATTTTGCTTCCACAAATCAATAAAACTGAAGGAAACAAGCCTCCTCAGACAGAAAAATGGGGACGAGGAACCCCTGGGAGCTGGGAGTATCATCACTGTCATAATCATCTTAATCTTCCTCCTCTCCATCTTTCTCATCTACAAACACCCAGAGTGGGACAGCTCCTGACAAGGTGACCAAAAGCTCCCATTCTTCCAAAGAACCCAAAGAGGCAGTGACAGATGTGCCAACAGCTGGGAAGAGTTGCTCACCTGCCCTGGATGAAGGATCCCAGGCCTCCAGAGCTGAAGAAGCCCATGGGATGATGTATGCCAAGCTGAACACCCAAACCTTAAGTGAGGGCCCTTCCAGCCAGCAAGAGGCTTCCAAGAAGCCTCTGAACCCTGCGTGTACTCAGCCATGAAGACATAGCCAGGAGAAGCCCTGGAGCCTAGGAAGAAAGAACTTCTGACGAGGGAATAGGGGATGGGGTAGAGGCTGCGTGGGGAACTCAGCAAATGGAGACCCCTTTCAAAATCCAGTATAGGTTGTTTCCTTTTTCTAAAAACTTATTTTTTAAAATGAGCAGTAAGATTTACATAAAGTAAAACGTATAGATCTTAAGTGTACAACTCAGTGATATGTATCTCTACATCTATCTCTCTATCATCATGATCATCTATCTATGATCTATTACCTATTATTATCACCTATCTTTCTATTATCTATCAATCTCTATCCACCTAGCATCTATCTACCTATTTTCTATCTATCTATCTATCTATCTATCTATCTTCATCATAATCAATTATCTATCCATCCAACTCGCCTAGATCCAAATAAAATACATATAAATAAAAAATATACCATGTTTCCAGTACTCCAAGAAGTTCCCTTGTGACTTTCTTCAGTCAATTTCTACTTCTCTCTTTTCTGATTTCTACCATGGACAAGTTCTGTCTGTTCTTGAACTTTATACCAATGTAATTATACCACAAGTAAAAATAAATAAATAATAAAGGGGCAGTAGGATTTTTTTAAGTTGCTTTATGGTTAATTCCCATTGAGCTCCATAGTTCAAAAGACCAGACATCCATGCTTCCTTGCAAAACTTCCCATCATCATAAGATCATGCCCTAGGCTCCATTTCTGGCACACTGCACTATTTCTCCTACACCCAGAATTTGCTTCTCCCTTGCAATACAACCCCCCATAGCCTCAACACATACACAACAGCACCGACCAGCACAACCACCAACAATAACAAAGGCTACACACAACAAAGCTGGATGCTGGCTCTGCTTGCTCCCTCTCCATGCTATGGTCCAGGCCTGTCCTGTGGGCAGTGGCTTCATTTGAATCCCTCCCTTGCTCTGCTCCTTGCAGGGAGGTTGACCAACAGGCCACAAGTCATCAATCAGCTAGACAGGCCCCTGTGCCCCCACCTCAGGCTCCCAGGGGGTGAGCACTGTGAATCACAGAAGTGTCCTCCTCTGGGAGCCAGGGTGACAACGTACTGTAATTTATCTCACGTGAAATGAGCTGAATTATTTGAATAGGCTCAAGGAAAGCAGTCCATTAATTCTCAGAGATAGCTCTTGACTCTTAAGGATTTTATTCTGTGCCCCCATAACTGACATCCCGCCTCTGTCTCTTTCTCAGATACTAATGGCTGCTTAACTTGCACTCCCCCAATAGCCTGATGCTAAAACAAGGTATCAGACCACACTTCATCCAGAGAGAATGAAAGGGTCTCACTTGGCCTTTTAGTGTTTGTAGTAGATCCATAAACTTTTTTGGTAACACTCACCCCAGCTACTGTCCACCCTGTTTCAAAAGATCACTTCACTTTGATACTAAAAGCACAATCCATAAAAGGAAAAATTGACAAGTTGAACCTCATTAAAATAAAAAAAAAACCTTTACTCTGGAAAAAAAAAAAAAAACAGCTGTGAAGAGAATGACGAATCAAGCTGCAGGGTGGGAGAAAATATTTGCAAATGACATAGTCAACGAAGAGCCCATATCTAAAATACATAAAGAATTCTCAAAACTCAACAATTAAAAAAACAAAATCCAATTATAAAATGGTAAAATGCATGAATACACATTTCACTGAAGAGGATATACAGATGGCAGATGAGCACATGAAAACACATTCAACAACATTAGCCATGAGGGAAATGCAAATTAAAACCACAATGATCAATCACTACATACCTATCTGAATCACTAAAGTGAGAAACAGAAAATCCCCAACGCTGACAAAGATGCAGAGAAACTGGATGCCTCATGTATGCCCAGTGGTAATGTAAAATGATATGGCCCCTCCTGAAAACAGTTTGGCAGCTTCTTATACAACTAAACATGTACTTACTATATGACACAACATTGCACTCCTAGACATTTATCCCAGAGAAATGAAAACTTTTGGCCATACACACACAATCTGTACATAAATGTTTACAGCAGCTTTATTTGTAATAGCCAGAAACTGGAAACAACCAAAATTTCCTTCAACAGGCGAATGGTTACACGATGAGAAACCCCCGTCATGCAATATTACACAGCACTGAAAAGGAATGAACTATTGACGCATGCAACAACTTGGATGCATCTCAAGAGCATTAGACTGAGTAAAAAAACTATCAATCTCAAAAGGTGAAATACTCTACCATTAAATTTGCATAGCATTCTTGGTGGTCGTTGTTGTTGTTGTTGTTGTTGTTGTTGTTGTTGAGACAAGGTCTCACTCTGTGGCCCAGGCTGAAATGCAGTGGCATGATCTTGACTCACTGCAGCCTCCACCTCCTGGGCTCAAGTCATCCTCCCACCTCAGCCTCCTGAATAGCTGGCACTACAGGCATGAACCACCACTCCGGGCTAAATTTTTTATTTTTTGTAGAGATAAGGGCTCACTATGCTGCCCAGGCTGGTTTCAAACTCCTGGGCTCAAGTGATCCTCCTACCTCGGCCTCCCAAAGTGCTGGGATTACAGGCCTGAGTGCATAACATTCTTAAAATGACAATATTATAGATACAGAAAGCAGATGACTGGTTGCTGGAGTGAGGAGTGGAAGTAGGCATAAGTGTGGTGATAAAGGAGTAGCATAAGGGTGTCTTGTGATAACAGAACAATCCATATCTTGATTGTGATGGGTGGTGGTTACACAAATCTATGTGCTAAAATTGCACAGAACTATACACATATATACACACAAATGAATGCATGTAAAAGTAATGACATTTGAACAAGCTCTGTGGATTTTATCAGTGTCAACTTTCTGGTTTTGATATTGTACTGTAGCTGTGCAAGATGGTACCATTAGGGAAAATGGGTCTTCCTTGCACATGTTTTTCTTTCTTTCTTTCTTTCTTTTTTTTGCAATTTCCTGTGACTCTGTAATAATTAATTTTAAAAGATTTTTTTAAAAATTTTAAATTCTTATGTTAAAAATACTCTTATTTCTAATCATTTATTATCTAATCACATTTATTTACTATTATCAAGGTATAACTTGTATCCAGTTAAAAATTTTCTTCTCTAGAACCTAATAATTTATTTTATTTTTATTTTAGTTTCAGGGGTACATGTTCAGGTTTGTTATACAGGTAAACTACATGTTGTGGGGGTTTGGTGCATAGATAATTCTGTCACTCTGATAATAAGCATAGTATCTGATAGATATAATCTTATTCCTTCTATGTCTTTGAGCACCCTGGTATCTTGGGGTAAATTACATGAAGAAGGGCCTTGAAGCCAGGAGGTAAGTGTTATTAATGTATTTAGTTGTGCTTCTTCCTTCTGTAGTGTCTGAAGGATAAGCAACCTCATCCCATAAGAAGGCACAGAAAGGTTCTCTGTACTGAGTCACGGATAACGAAAATACGGTCAACATAAATGTAAATTCTGCTTTCTTTCAAAAAGAAGAAGAAAAAAGGGCTTCTCCCACAATGACATGCCCAGCATCAGAAAAGAAGCAAGAAGATGATACATGAAGTGTGATTTCAATGAGGCTGGTTCTAGAGCCTATCTACGTGAGTTCAAACCCCAGTTCTACCACGTTCCAGCTTTGGGATCAAGGGCATGTTGCTTAACATCTCTGGCCTTAGTCTAATCATCTTTAACGTGAGAATAAAAACACCCCCTACCCCATATGTTTGTCATAAGGATTGATGATGGACACTTGGAAAGACACAGCCAGAGCCTGTGTACATGCTCCACAACAGGGCCTAAGCCCACTGCAACAAAAAGAAAAATGCCAAGTGGCAAACACTGGCACTCCTACTGATAGACCCCTTTTGCTGTGGATCCTACCCAGATTCCCTCAGTGTGATGCCCAAAAGTCTCCCATGTGCTAGACTTTTCCCTCTCGTCCCTTTCTTAAAACTTACTCTTGGCTGGGCACAGTGGCTCACACCTGTAATCTCAGCGCTGGGCCAAGGTGGGCAGATCACGAGGTCAGGAGTTTGAGACCAGCCTGACCAACAAGGTGAAACCCCGTCTCTACTAAAAATACAAACATTAGCCAGGTGTGGTGGCGCATGCCTATAATCCCACCTGCTTGGTAGGCTGAGGCAGGAGAATCGCTTGAACCTGGGAGACAGAGGTTGCAGTGAGCCAAGATTGCGCCACTGCACTCCAGCCTGGGCAACAGAGCAAGACTCTATCACAAAATAAAGAAAAACAAAAAAAACTTACTCTTCATTGAATCTCTTTCCTCTTGCCATAAATGGGTGATGACTGGAGAAGCTGGGTGGGCAGTACAATTGGTACAGGGTGTGAAAGCACACAGGGAAGCTGAGGAGGTAATTTCAGTTCTGACTCTTCCATGTCCAGCCGTGTGATCCAGCAAGGTCATCCTACCTCCCAGGATAGCTTCCTCATGGGTGAAATCAGAGGACCAGACTAGATCAAAAATAGCCCATGCCTGCAATGGGCCAGAGAATTAACATGTTCTACTTTGAGAGCTCTGTGGTCTCCTCACAACTTCTCAACTCTATCATCAGAGCAGGACAGCAGTCACAGACAATGCAATGAGTGTGTCTGTGTTCTAATAAAACTTTTCTTACAAAAACAGGCACTAAGCCACACTTGGCCTGTACAGAGCTTATTATTGTACAAATAAACTATATATACATAAAAAATACATATAGTATACTATAAATATATAAATATACTATATGTTATGTACTATAGTTATAATTAATCTGGATAACTAATTTAATTCATAGTTAATGAAGTAGGTATGAAGTGTGATAGATTAAATAGATAATATATTTATAATTCTATAATTACATAGAATTATATATTTCTATAAATTAAGTTCTATAATTTATATGTCCACCACCTAAACCCACAACCATGGTACCGTAACCAATCTCCCTGGGCAGTGACCCAGGGCTGACTTTTAGTCTGTCCTGAGGTCACTTTAACCTCTTCCAGGGAGATGCAGCCATAGGCTGACATAGTCATTCAGCTGCCTCCATGCAGAACTGTACCTGCACTAGCCCAGCCAGACAAGGAAGAGCTACTTATAACATGCTCTAGGTCCCTTCTAGAGGAGGCTCCCTTTGGCAATAATAATAAATTGGTGGTTTTCATCTCTGTAGTAGAGTACTTCAGAACTTATATCATTTCCTTAGTGATCTATATTAGAAAACAACCCAGAAACCAAGAAACCATACAATGGCATGGCTTGTAAATGTTGTGCCCACTCATCCCAGAGTGAAGAAATCTCTCTTGCCATCTCCCCAATCAATTTAATTCATTTGACAGAAATCATTTTCTCCACCATTGACATGACCATTTATTTAAACATCTTTTATACTGATTTATCTCTAGAGGAATGGAAACTTGTGAATTCTTTTTTTTTTTTTTTTTTTTTGAGACGGAGTCTCGCTCTGTCGCCCGGGTTGGAGTGCAGTGGCCGGATCTCAGCTCACTGCAAGCTCCGCCTCCCGGGTTTATGCCATTCTCCTGCCTCAGTCTCCCGAGTGGCTGGGACTACAGGCGCCCACCACCTCGCCCGGCTAGTTTTTTTGTATTTTTTTAGTAGAGATGGAGTTTCACCATGTTAGCCAGGATGGTCTCGATCTCCTGACCTCGTGATCCGCCCGTCTCGGCCTCCCAAAGTGCTGGGATTACAGGCTTGAGCCACCGCGCCCGGCCGGAAACTTGTTAATTCTTAAAGGTACCATTTCGTATAATGTGCCCCCTGTTCTGCAGCCAATTATATCCAGTGCCATGGCTTCCTCTGGATATCAATAACTATCAGCCACTCAGTGGACTGCTGCTTGCAGCTTCCTTTCTGAGCTGTCATTAGAAGATCTCTGAGTTGGGGCTGACTCACAGCAGTTGCTGTTAACTGCTGTGGCCACCTTCGTGCATCTTTTGAGTGCAAGTCTACCTCCTGGCGTCACTCTGATGCCTTTCCTGAGGCTCCCCCTGCATTCCATCCATAACATCAACACTATGATTTTTTAATTAGCTCTATGAAACATACATTTGAGACCAAATCCCAAAAGGAACTGGGTCTCATAGAATAAAGTAACCTGGATGCCCATCTGGAGGAATCATCGGAATCCTAATTTCTAGCATGACCATAGTCAGGCAGCCAGCTGAACCTTCTGCCACTGGCATCTCCCTACACTTCCACAGGCCCTGCTAAGCTGCTGTGTGGAAAGGGGCTTTTCCAGTCCCAGTTTTCTACCTTCCTCTTGAGTTAAGGAGAACAGAAAGGGGACCACCTGACCAAACCCTGACTAAGGGTAAATGATCAGACCTTTAGGGATAAGTTTGCCAGTGATTGTGGTTCCAGCTGTCTTATTAGGGATTTCTAAGGCACTCTCAAGATTCAAAACCAACAACTCTTAGAGGTTCTCAGTGTCCAAGCAAGGGTTAAATATATCCATACAACTCAATATCAGCCCAAGGCCACAGATAGCCCAAATAGCCTCTGCAGGCACCTACTCTTTAAGGAGAAATCACATTAAGCTCTGGTTCTTCCCTCTACTCTTAACAGAGTCCCCCCACTTAGGAAAACTCCACAGAGGTCTTCATTAGCAATGACTCAGGAAATACTTCCTGCTCTATATCCCTGAAGCTGAAAAATGATGCAAAAATCTTAGAAAGACACCAATGGAAAATTTCAAAGGAGTAATCTTTATCCCATGAATACTACCCAGTTCCTGAAGAGCAAGCAGTCTGTTGCAGGAAAGACAGCTGTATTCTAGACAGAGAGAGAGAGAGAGAGAGAGAGAGATACATACATACATAGGCAGGCAGACAGATGACAGATGGGCATACAGACATAGACACAGATATGTTACCAGAAAGCAGTCCCAATCCAGACCCCAAGAGAAGGTTCCTGGACTTCACACAAGAAAGAATTTGGGGTGAGTCCATAGAGTGAAAAAGCAAGTTTATTAAGAAAGTAAAGGAATAAAGAATGGCTACTCCATAGGCAGAAGTGACATGGGCCACTCAACTGAGTATACTTACAGTTATTTCTTGATTATATGCTAAACAAGAGGTGGATTATTCATGAGTTTTCCAAAAAAGGAGTAGGGATTTTCCAGAACTGAGGATTCTTCCCCATGTTAGACTATATAGGGTAACTTCTGGACATTGCCATGACATTTGTAGACTGTCTTTGGGACATTTGGGAGCATCTTCTAGCATGCTAATATATTATAATTAGTGCATAATGAGCAGTGAGGATGACCAGAGGTCACTTTCATCACCAGCTTAGTTTTGGCCAGCTTCTGTACTGCATCCTGGTTTATCAGCAAGGCCTTTGTGACCTGTATCTTATGTCAGCCTCCTATCTCCTCCTGTGGCCAGGAATGCCTAACCTCCTGGGAGTGCAGCCCAGTAGGTCTCAGCCTCATTTTATCCAGCCCCTATTCAAGATGGAATCACTTTGGTTCAAATGCCTCTGACAGACATAGATATAGATGTTAATATAGACAAATACAATCCTTATGAAACACCTGAAGACAACGTATAAATGATTTCAGATCAAACAGAAAATATGGTATCAACATCTAGTTCCCAAGGGGACTGAGAAAAAGAAAAACAGCCTCTTCTCTATGTCTTAATGTATAATTACAAAAAATTCCATACAGCCTGCATCAATTAAGCTCCTTCTATGTACCTGGCACCATGCTAAGAGATTAATGAACATAGTTCCTGCCTTAAAAGCTTCTCAATCTAGCTGAGGAGAAAGCCACACCAACAAATAACCATAATATAAAGCAGACTATAAAAAGTGCTACAATAAAGATACAAAAGGGCAGAAAAATAATGGGGCTGTTTGCTTTGTTTTTTCAAGGACCACAAATTTTAAAAATGTACCAAGGCATCCAGCAAGGGCAAGGGCTAATTGGCAATCTTCAGAGGTTAGCAACAACAAATGAAATGAAAACACGACTCTCATTCCCCAAAATAAAACACACTGAATTATGGCCACAGATACCTTCTCAGTTCTCCTAAAAATGATCTCAATGTCTCTTCTGCATTTACGACCTGAAAAACTCTGTAACAATAAACCAAAGTCTGGAGAACAAACCAAAATAAAGAATAGAATTACCATCTTTTCCCTCATCATGGCCTTATCTCTACCTCAGCCTCCCAGTTCATTAAAGGTGTCATTCCTTGCTTTGCATAACACAAAGACTTGCCTATGGGCCAATTTGAAATGACTCAGGATAATAGCCTTCTGAAAACACTTAAAAGTATTTACTTCCCACATCTATGTATCCCATAAACATGTGTTAAACACTTGCTGAGAGCCTTACACAGTGCGAGATTCCAGGATCAAGAGAACAAGATGTGGTCTCATCCTTGATGAACAAGACAGTCCAGAGATGATGGAAAGGGAGGAAAGAACGAATCCATCAACAAATAAGGACATTTGAAAGTAGTAAATGGCCAGGTGGTACTGTGGCTCACACCTGTAACCCCAGCACTTTGGGAAGCTGAGGAAAGAGGATCCCTTGAGTTCAGGAGTTCGAAACCAACCTGGGGAACAGAGTAAGACTCCTCTACAAAAAAAAAGTTAAAAAATGAGTACATGCACGTAGTCTCAGCAATTTAGGAGGCTGAGGCAGGAGGATTGCTTGAACCCAGAAGTTTGAGGCTGCAGTAAGCTGAGATCACATCATTACACTCCAGTCTAGGCAACAAAGAGGGACCCCGTCGAAAAAAAAAAGTAGGCCGGGTGCAGTGGCTCATGCCTGTAATCCCAGCACTTTGGGAGGCCGAAGCGGATGGATCACCTGAAGTCGGGAGTTCGAGACAAGCCTGACCAACATGGAGAAACACTGTCTCTACTAAAAATACAAAAACAAAAAAAATCAGCTGGGCATGGTGGCACATGCCTGTAATCCCAGCTATTTGGGAGGCTGAGACAGGAGAATCGCTTAAACCCAGGAGGCAGAGGTTGCAGTGAGCGGAGATCGTGCCATTGCACTCCAGCCAGGACAACAAGAGTGAAACTAAGTCTCAAAAAAAAAAAAAAGAGTAATAATGCTCTACTGATTTTATGTCCAGGGTATTAGAGGAGCATCCACACACTGTTTCGTATGCATAGCAGCAAAGAAAGAAGCCAGAAAATCAAATATTTTAGAAAGAGTCAAGTCATCTAGTATATGAAGTCTGGCTTCTAAGAGATCTCTTATTCCTAGCCGCTTCCCTCTCCAATTCATCTTGCATTCTAGCACTAGGTCAATACTCATAAAGTTTACTTCTAATTGTATTAATCCTCTGCTCAAAGAGTTCTAATGCCTCTCCTCTTAACTATCCAGTGAAGTTCAGGCTCCTTAGCAATGCGCCCAAGCATTCCAAAATTTAGCCTCAGCCTGCCACTCCAGCTTTGCCTTTTTATTCAGTAAATATCAATTAAATGTCAAGCATGGGAGACACTGGGAAAATCAAGAGATCAGAAATTAGTCAAGATTCCTAATTTCTTTGTAGAAGGGAGACAAATTAAGCAAGCAAACGGAAAATTTCCAATGGAGTCAAGTGCTATGAAGAAAATAAAGCCGGGCTAGAGAATGACGCGTGTGGGAGACCACTCTACCATGGGTGATTAGGAAGAGCATCTGAGCACGAGACATTTAAACGGAGCCCTGAATAACGAGAAGCAAGCCACATGACCCTCTAGGGGATGACTACGTCAAGCAAAGGAACCAGCCAAGGCAAAGGCCCGATGGAACTATGAAGAGCAGGGTGGGTAGAGCGTCAGGAATAAGGGAGAGAATGGTGTGAGACGAGGTTGGAGAGTCTGGACCACGTAGGCCTTATAGCCCATGGATTTTTAACCCCGCGTATGACGAGAAACCATTAGCAGGTTTTAAGAAAGGCAGCAGGTGGTGGATCCTGTGCCTGGCCAGCCTCGCCCGGCCTTCCCTCAGACCCACCTGACCGCCATGCGTCCCTCCTCCTCCCCACCTCGTGGCCGGCAGCAGGCCTCCAGCTTTGGCTCCGTGGACTGGCTCTCCCAGAGCAGCTGCCCATGGCTGACCCACAGCCGCAGGCCTACTGATGTCTCCCCGGGGAGCCTCCCTGGACCGAGCCAGACATCCAGCACGTGGGAGCCCCCTCAGGCCGTCAGCATCAAGGAGGCTCGGTCCTCAAATCTGCCTGCGCCGTAAAGGGCTGTGGCTGGCTTAAGAAGCCAAACCCCTGGCGGGCCCCCTGTGTCCACACAGCCTTCACCACCAAGCAGGTCGGCACCATGGAGGGCGTCTTCCGGCACCACCAGTATCTGGGCGCTCTGGAGTGGAAGAGGCTGGCCAGGGAGATGAAGCTCTCGGAGGTCCAGACAAAAACCTGGTTTCAAAATCGCCAGATGAAACACAAACAGTACATGCGGGGCTCCCAGCTGAAGAGCCCCTTCTCGGGGTCTCTCCACGCGCCCCCGGCTTTCCACTCACCATCTTCTGGCCTTGCCAATGGCCTGCAGCTGCTGTGCCCTTGGGCACCCCTGCCCGTCCCTGGGCTCTGATGCTGTCCCCTGGCTCCCTTCTGTGGTCTCTGCCAAGTGGAAGAAGAGGTCCTGGCCTCTGCGGGGGCTTCCTGCTACAGGCAGCCTCTGGCGTACCACCCCCCAAGCCCAGGAAGTGGCGTGCGTACGCTGGGACCAGCCCTGTCCACCGGACCCTGGGGCCTGTGTACTCGGCCGGAGACGGGGGGATGCATTTTGAGGATGCACCTCTGACTCCGTTTCCCAAGCACGCGGTCTGTGAGGATCGCACCTGGCGCCTACCTGGAGGACTCAGCTATTCTGTTCTGTTTACATCGTGGCGGCACCTCTCACCCTGACCCACGCAAAGCTTCTGGAGCTTTCTGGAGAATATATTTATTAAAGCCACCTCTTCACTGTAAGTTACCAAAAGGGTCCGTTTAGGAAGTAAATGAAGGGTAGTGAACAGAGTCAAACGCAGAAGTGGGCTTGTTATGGGTAAGGCTTTCAGCATATGATAAAAGGATAATTTGTTTTTTTAAAAATGTTGGAAAGACTGGTTTTCCAGTTGGAAAAAGTAAAGTTTGTAAGCTTTGTGTGTAAAACAGAAAACCATGAAGGATTGGAAGGGAATGCAAGTGTAGTGTTTATAACCTTGGGGTTCGAATCCCTCTTGACAAGGACTCCAAAGCTGAAAAGCAGGAAGGAACAAAGGTGAAAATTAAGGCGGAGTGCTGGGCCCTGCGTTGCGCTCTAGGCCATGAGGGAGCCCGGACTGTGCCCGCAGCCTGCTGGGGGCTGCTCTTCTCGGGTCAGGGAAAGTGGGGCAGCCGGGACCTGCGGCTGTGCCTGGACTGAAGCCGTCTCACATGTCTCCACTCTTCAGCATGTGCCCACCTGTCCCGCTCCTCGCAGCAGCCTCAGGACAAAACAGAATGACTCAAGGACAGCACTTCCTGCAGAAAGTCTCGAAGTGCCTAGAATGGGAGGCACAGGAGCCCCTCCCCGGGAGGACTCTCCCTCACTGATGGAGCATTTTTGGTGCAGACTCCTCACAGCACGAACCGAACCTTAGACAAGCACACATCCGTCCACGTCGCCCCAGAGTGCCCAGGAGGCAGGCAGCGCAAGGCGCCCAGACAGACGGGTTCAGCCTGCAGGACTGAGAGGCGACCTGTGAAACCGACCCAGGCATCCCAACAGGAACAAAACCATGGTCGTGTCCACAGCAAGTTCCACTTTCCCGTTACTCATTTCTGCCTTGTTGGAAGTGTTAACAACCAGAAAAAAAGAAAAGGAAAGAAAGGAAGCAAGCTAATGTGATATTCAGCCTAAATGGGTCAGTTTGGCTACCCTAAGAAGAAGAGATTGGACTGGGACAAAGGGCGAGGTGGGGAACTCAGTTGGAAGCCCCTGCAGATTTCAAGTGAGATGTGAAGGTGGCCTGGACCAGAGTGACAGCAAGAGAGATGGAAAGAGATGAACGGAGGCATGATATGCAAGAGGGGTAGGATTCTACAGAATCTACTCTAGGATCACATGTGGGAGGCAAAGGAAAAAGAAGAATGAAGACTTCAGAGATTACTTCAAGATGTGTGGCTGGAGCAAGCAGGCAGATAGTGATGTTAGTTACCTAGTTCCCATCATAGCTTTTTCTCTGCCCCAAAACACTCCAACCCCTTCTAACACTTCTAGCCCCCAAATACTCTAGAGTCAAACTAGATAAATTGTCACCTCTCGAGCACAACTTACATGTGCTTCATTGTTCATTTCCCTTATTCCTGCATTTTTTGGAACTCCAGACATAATTGAAGACTCAAAACGAGTGTTATATTTCCTGAACCTGTCTGCTGAAATTGCCTCTTCTATTCACAAGCAATACCTCTTTATACCTCAATTAGCCACCTTATATTAATTTACTGTGCCATATGCAATGGTCTGAATGTGTCCCCCAAAAATCGTATGTTGAAACTTAATCATCAATTTGAGAGAGAGGTGGGGCCTTTAGGAGGTGATTAAGTCATGAAGGTGGGAACTCTTACAAAGGAACTTTATGATGGGTGCAATGGCTCAAACCTGTAATCTCAGCTACTGGAGAGGCTGAGGTGAGATTATCACTTGAGCCCAGGAGTTCCAGACCAGCCTAAGCTACATAGTGAGAGCCTCTGTCTCTACAAAATAAAATAAATGAGCCAGGCATGGCAGCACATACCTATAGTCTCAGTTACCTGGGAGGCTGAGGATGGCTCAAACCCAGGAGTTCGAGGCCGGAGCAAGCTATTATTGCACCACTGCACTCCAGCCTGGACAGCACAGCAAGACCCTGTCTCTCAAAAATAAAAGGGGCTGGGCATGGTGGCTAATGCCTGTAATCCCAGCACTTTGGGATGCCAAGGCAGGCTGATCACTTGAGGTCAGGAGCTCAAGACCAGCCTGGCCAACATGGTAAAACTATGTCTCAACTAAAAATAAAAAAAAAAATAGCTGGGCGTGGTGGCACACACCTGTAATCCCAGCTACTTGGGAAGTTGAGACAGGAGATCACTTGAACCCGGCACGTGGAGATTGCAGTGAGCCTAGATCACACCACCACACTCCAGCCTGAGCAACAGAGTGAGACTCCATCTCAAAAAACAAAGCAAAATAAAATAAAATAAAAGGGCTTGAGGAAGTGGGCTCACCCTTTTCCGTCCCTTCCACCACATGAGGTAAAAGGCACCATCTTGGAAGCAGAGCAACCCAACCCTCAGCAGACATAGAATCTACCAGTGCCTTCATCTTGGACTTCCCAGCCTCCAAAACTATGAGAAATGAATTTCTCTGGCTTATAAATTACCCAGCCTGTAGCATTTTGTTATAGCAACACAGATAAACTAAACATGTATGCCACTCACACCCATAAACCCTAAACCTCATCTGTGACCAGGCTTTGTAACTCCCAGTAATCCTTGTAACTTTGTAACTTTGTAACTTTGACCTTTGTAACTACCAGGAATCTTTGCGTCCACAAATATGTGTAGCCGAGGATAGAGATGGTGCAGATACTATTGACCCCTAAGCTTTGTTTAGTTCCTTGGCCCTATACTGCCTTAGGCTAATTCTTTTTTTTTTTTTTTTTTTGAGATGGAGTCTCGCTCTGTCGCCTAGGCTGGAGTGCAGTGGCCGGATCTCCACTCACTGCAAGCTCCGCCTCCCGGGTTCATGCCATTCTCCTGCCTCAGCCTCCTGAGTAGCTGGGACTACAGGCACCCGCCACCACGCCCGGCTAGTTTTTTGTATTTTTTAGTAGAGATGGAGTTTCACCATGTTAGCCAGGATGGTCTCGATCTCCTGACCTCGTGATCCACCCGTCTCGGCCTCCCAAAGTTCTGGGATTACAGGCTTGAGCCACCGTGCCTGGCCACCTTAGGCTAATTCTTATGGAGAGTTTGGAGGTTGTTTCATTTTCTAGGTGAGGGGATCAATTTTGAATAACTTGTCTAGGTGACACAAGGGAGCCTGGATTAGAACTTGTATCCTACGGGTCTGACAATAGCAGAGAGAGTCACATAAATAACATATATTTCTTCTTTAAATCTCTACAACCAGCCTGCACAGGACCTTATTTCATCAAGTCTAAAATGCCAATTCTAAGACCCAATATTATTTAATGGAACACTGTTTAAAAAAGTGAAGTCAGTTAAACTTTTGACATATGCTAAAACACAACCATCATCAGGGTAGCCTGATTTCAGAGATGTTAAATGTCAGAGAATAGAAAGGGTGCATTAAAATCCCTACTTTATAAGTGAGAAAACGGAGGCTTAGACAGAATAAGTAACGGCCCCACCTCAGACATGAGGTAAGTGGCAGAATATCTTTTTTTTTTTTTTAATTATACTTTAAGTTCTAGGGTACATGTGCACAACGTGCAGGCTTGTTACATATGTATACATTTGCCATGTTGGTGTGCTGCACCCATTAATTCATCATTTACATTAGGTATCTCTTCTAATGCTATCCCTCCCTCCACCACCACAATAGGACCCAGTGTGTGATGTTCCCCTTCCTGTGTCCAAGTGATCTCATTGTTCATTTCTCACCTATGAGTGAGAACATGCGGTGCTTGGTTTTCTGTTCTTGAGATAATTTGCTGAGAATGATGGTTTCCAGCTTCATCCATGTCCCTACAAAGGACACGAACTCATCGTTTTTTATGGCTGCATAGTATTCCATGGTGTGTATGTGCCACATTTTTTTAATCCAGTCTGTCACTGATGGACATTTGGGTTGATTCCAAGTTGTTGCTGTTGTGAATAGTGTCACAATAAACATACATGTGCATGTGTCTTTATAGCAGCATGACTTACAATCCTTTGAGTATATCCCCAGGAATGGGATGGCTGGGTCAAATGGTATTTCTAGTTCTAGATCCTTGAGGAATCGCCACAATGTTCTCCACAATGGTTGAACTAGTTTACAGTCCCACCAACAGTGTAAAAGTGTTCCTATTTCTCCACATCCTCTCCAGCACCTGTTGTTTCCTGACTTTTTAATGATTGCCATTCTCACTGGTGTGAGATGGTATCTCATTGTGGTTTTGATTTGCATTTCTCTGATGGCGAGTGATGATGAGCATTTTTTCAGTGCCTGTTGGCTGTGTGAATGTCTTCTTTTGAGAAGTGTCAGTTCATATCCTTTGCCCACTTTTTGATGGGGTAGTTTGTTTTTTTCTTGTAAATTGATTGAGTTCTTTATAGGTTCTGGATATTAGCCCTTTGTCAGATGAGTAGATCCAAAAATGTTCTCCCATTCTGTAGGTTGCCTGTTTACTCTGATGGTAGTCTCTTAAATAAATCTAAGTTTAATTAGATTCCATTTGTCAATTTTGGCTTTTGTTGCCGTTGCTTTTGGTGTTTTAGGCATGAAGTCCTTGCCCATGCCTATGTCGTGAATGGTATTACCTAGGTTTTCTTCTAGGGTATTTTTATGGTATTAGGTCTAACATTTAAGTCTCTAATCCATCTTGAATTAATTTTCGTATAAGGAGTAAGGAAAGGATCCAGTTTCAGCTTTTTATTTATGGCTAGCCAATTTTCCCAGCACCATTTATTAAATAGGGAATCCTTTCCCCATTTCTTGTTTTTGTCAGGTTTGTCAAAGATCAGATGGCTGTAGATGTGTGGTATTATTTCTGAGGGATCTGTTCTGTTCCATTGGTCTATATCTCTATTTTGGTACCAGTACCATGCTGTTTTGGTTACTGTAGCCTTGTAGTATAGTTTGAAGTCAGGTAGCGTGATGCTTCCAGCTTTGTTCTTTTGGCTTAGGATTGTCTTGGCAATGCGGGGTCTTTTTTGGTTCCATATGAACTTTAAAGCAGTTTTTTCCAATTCTTTGAAGAAACTCATTGGTAGCTTAATGGGGATGGCATTGAATCTATAAATTACCTTGGGCAGTATGGCCATTTTCACAATACTGATTCTTCCTATCCATGAGAATGGTATGTTCTTCCATTTGTTTGTGTCCTCTTTTATTTCACTGAGCAGTGGTTTGTAGTTCTCCTTGAAGAGGTCCTTTACATCCCTTGTAAGTTGGATTCCTAGGTATTTTATTCTCTTTGAAGCAATTGTGAATGGAAGTTCATTCATCATTTGGCTCTCTGTCTGTTACTGGTGTATAAGAATGCTTGTGATTTTTGCACATTGATTTTGTATCCTGAGACTCTGCTGAAGTTGCTTATCAGCTTAAGGAGATTTTGGGCTGAGACAATGGGGTTTTCTAAATATACAATCATGTCATCTGCAAACAGGGACAATTTGACTTCTTCTTCTCCTAATTGAATATGCTTTATTTCTTTCTCTTGCCTGATTGCCCTAGCCAGAACTTCTAACACTATGTTGAATAGGAGTGGCGAGAGTGGGCATCCCTGTCTTGTGCCAGTTTTCAAAGGGAATGCTACCAGTTTTTGCCCATTCAGCATGATATTGGCTGTGGGTTTGTCATAAATAGCTCTTATTATTTTGAGATATGTTCCATCAATACCGAATTTATTGAGAGATTTTAGCATGAAGGGCTGTTGAATTTTGTCGAAGGCCTTTTCGGCATCTATTGAGATAATCATGTGTTTTTTGTCTTTGGTTCTGTTTATATGCTGGACTACGTTTATTGATTTGCATATGTTGAACCAGCCTTGTGTCCCAGGGATGAAACCCATTTGATCATGGTGGATAAGCTTTTTGATGTGCTGCTGGATTTGGTTTGCCGGTATTTTATTGAGGATTTTTGCATTGATGTTCATCAGGGATATTGGTCTAAAATTCTCTTTTTTTGTTGCATCTCTGTCAGGCTTTGGTATCAGGATGATGTTGGCTTCATAAAATGAGTTAGCGAGGATTCCCTCTTTTTCTGTTGATTGGAATAGTTTCAGAAGGAATGGTACCAACTCCTCCTTGTACCTCTGGTAGAATTCAGCTATGAATCTGTCTGGTCCTGGACTTTTTTTGGTTGGTAGGCTATTAATTATTGCCTCAATTTCAGAGCCTGCTATTGGTCTATTCAGAGATTCAACTTCTTCCTGGTTTAGTCTTGGAAGAGTGTAAGTGTCCAGGAAATTATCCATTTCTTCTAGATTTTCTAGTTGATTTGTGTAGAGGTGTTTATAGTATTCTCTGATGGTAGTTTGTATTTCTGTGGGGTCCGTGGTGCTATCCCCTTTATCATTTTTTATTGTGTCTATTTGATTCTTCTCTCTTTTCTTCTTTATTAGTCTTGCTAGTGGTCTATCAATTTTGTTGATCTTTTCAAAAAACCAGCTCCTGGATTCATTGATTTTTTTGGAGGGTTTTTTGTGTCTCTAGCTCCTTCAGTTCTGCTCTGATCTTAGTTATTTCTTGCCTTCTGCTAGCTTTTGAATGTGTTTGTTCTTGCTTCTCTAGTTCTTTTAATTGTGATGTTAGGGTGTCAATTTTAGATCTTTCCTGCTTTCTCTTGTGGGCATTTAGTGCTATAAATTTCCCTCTACACACTGCTTTAAATGTGTCCCAGAGATTCTGGTATGTTGTATCTTTGTTCTCATTGGTTTCAAAGAACATCTTTATTTCTGCCTTCATTTCGTTATATACCCAGTAGTCATTCAGGAGCAGGTTGTTCAGTTTCCAAGTAGTTGAGCGGTTTTGATTGAGTGTCTTAGTCCTGAGTTCTAGTTTGATTGCACTGTGGTCTGAGAGACAGTTTGTTATAATTTCCGTTCTTTTACATTTGCTGAGGAGTGCTTTACTTCAACTATGTGGTCAATTTTGGAATAAGTGCGATGTGGTGCTGAGAAGAATGTATATTCTGTTGATTTGGGGTGGAGAGTTCTGTAGATGTCTATTAGATCTGCTTGGTGCAGAATTGAGTTCAATTCCTAGATATCCTTGTTAACTTTCTGTCTCGTTGATCTGTCTAATGTTGACAGTGGGGTGTTAAAGTCTCCCATTATTATTGTATGGGAGTCTAAGTCTCTTTGTACGTCTCTAAGGACTTGCTTTATGAATCTGGGTGCTCCTGTATTGGGTGCATATATATTTAGGATAGTTAGCTCTTCCTGATGAATTGATCCCTTTACCTTTATGTAATGGCCTTCTTTGTCTCTTTTGATCTTTGATGGTTTAAAGTCTGTTTTATCAGAGACTAAGATTGCAACCCCTGCTGGTTTTTGTTTTCCATTTGCTTGGTAGATCTTCCTCCATCCCTTTACTTTGAGCCTATGTGTGTCTCTGCATGTGAGATGGGTCTCCTGAATACAGCAAACTGATGGGTCTTGACTCTTTATCCAATTTACCAGTCTGTGTCTTTTAATTGGAGCATTTAGTCCATTTACATTTAAGGTTAATATTGTTATGTGTGAACTTGATCCTGTCATTATGATATTAGCTGGTTATTTTGCTCGCTAGTTGATGCAGTTTCTTCCTAGCATCGATGGACTTTACATTTTGACATGTTTTTGCAATGGCTGGTACCTGTTGTTCCTTTCCATGTTTAGTGCTTCCTTCAGGATCTCTTCTAGGGCAGGCCTGGTGGTGACAAAATCTGTAAGCATTTGCTTGTCTGTAAAGGATTTTATTTCTCCTTCACTTATGACACTTAGTTTGGCTGAATATGAAATTCTGGGTTGAAAATTCTTTTCTTTAAGAATGTTGAACATTGTCCCCCACTCTCTTCTGGCTTGTAGAGTTTCTGCCGAGAGATCTGCTGTTAGTCTGATGGGCTTCCCTTTGTGTGTAACCCGACCTTTCTCTCTGGCTGCCCTTAACATTTTTTCCTTCCTTTCAACTTTGGTGAATCTGACAATTATGTGTCTTGGAGTTGCTCTTCTCGAGGAGTATCTTCGTGGCATTCTCTGTATTTCCTGAATTTGAATGTTGGCATCGTGGCAGAATATCTTGACTCCAAGAACTCACGTGTCTTGGCTCCAAGAACTGTACTTGCTCCGTATTAGCAGTGCCTACCCTTTCTGTATCTTGGATTTTTCAGAAGAGGCACAACTATAGCAGGACATCATAAAGAAATAAAGATCAAATATGGAGCCCAAGCTGAAACCTTGTTCTATACTAATGCACTTAGCAGAAGCCCACAACTTACTGGCCTTTCCTGAAATCAGGGGAAAATGTCTGGCTGAGTTGCTGCTCAGTGGGTGGCACTGTCCAGAATTGTCAGGGATAATGGTAATTTATGTTTCCTTCCACACCTGCTCTCTTCCCAGCCTTTAGTCATCTGCTAACACAGCTTCTCTCCAGGGGAGGACGAGGGAGGGGCTGAAACGAGGGGAAGGAAGCAGCTCTTGTTCACCGCAGCTCAGCTAAATTGCATTTGCCCTCTTTTGCATAGAGCAATAAAGTGTTATGGAAAATGCAGCATGGATTTTTAATTTTCTCCTTGTCACTGGCTGCTGTAATCACATAATTAACCAAGTGGTAGAGATAGTCATTTATAGCAAATGAGCAAAACAATCACAGAGGTTAGTCACCTAGGGACCAAAAAGGTTACGTTTGCCTCTCAAAAAGGTGTGCATGGACAGACAGAGTCCCCAAGCCTTGGCTGTGTGGGACCCGACACCTAAAGAATGCAGCATTAAAGTAAAGAAAGGGCAATGTGTTTGTCCTTTAAGACAATGAATTGCTAACTGCACAGTGGTTTGGAAGGCCATGAAATGGACGGGGTGGGGATGGGAACCCCCCAGGGCCAGAGGTCAGCAACTTTGCAGACGCTCCAGCCCTCCCCTCCATCCCAAGGGATGCTTTCTTAGTAAATGACTTTGTTCGTGCTCCTCCTTCTGCCCGAAATGTCCTTCCAGCCTGCTGGACTCCAGTTCTTCATTCAAAGACAGCCCAAATGTCTCCTTTCTGGAGCCTTCCCTGCCCGACCACTTCACCATGGCCCATAGCCCCCATTTCTACCACTAGAGTAATAAACAACTACAGATCCACACACATACACATACTGCCTCCAGCACCAACACCACCAAATGACTGGGCAGAAACTAACAAAACCTGTTAAGGCCCAGGAAGAGTTTTGCCTGCCTGACTCCCCAGATAAAAAGTCCTCCCTCGACCCTATGAGTATGGCAATTAAAGACAGTGCAAATACCCACCACCTAGGATCCAGGAATGAGAAGAATGAGAACAAAATCAGTGATCTTGAGAGGAATTTTGACCTATACTAGTAAAGCTCCTCTGCCCACCATCACTTCAAATTAGTTTTGCTGTAGAAGCCTGAAATTCCAGCTTGCGTGTTAAACATTGCCTTCTCCATGGGATACTCCCTTTTAAAATGCAACATTCATGGGAAAGCTACCATGTGACTTATTGTGCCCCAAACCTTAATACAAATTAGCATAATATCTTATATCTTTCTTCCCTAAAAGGTGAAGCCCAGACAGCAGAGAAATTTTTCACCTGAGCAGAGAGGAATCAACAGAGAGGAAAGTGGTAAGAAAAAGGCACTAAATAACATGCCAAATAATAAGTATTTATTGAGTAGATACTTCAGACCAGAACTTATTTATTCTTCTACTACAGCTTTGTAAAATAGGTTTTTGTGTTTTTTGTTTTTTGGGGTGTATTTTGGAGAAAAGGGTCTCACTCTGTCACCCAGATTGTGCAGTGGCACAATCTCAGCTCACTGCAGCCTCCACCTGTCGAATTCAAGTGAGTCTCTTGCCTCAGCCTCCCAAGTAGCTGGGATTACAGACACCTGCCACCATGCCCAGCTAATTTTAGTAATTTTTGTAGAGACAGGGTTTCACCACGTTGGGCAGACTGGTCTTGAACTCCTGACCTCAAGTAATCCTCCCGCCTCAAACCTCTCAAAGTGTTGGGATTACGGACATGAACCACCATTCCTGGCCTACAAAATAGGTATTAGTAGTAGTGGTATTTTCATTTCATGGATGACAAAGAAAGCTTAAACAATTTGCTCAAAGTTTAAGTGGAGTTACTAGAATTCAACCTTGAGCCTGTTTGCAGCAAAATCCATGCCCTTTCCCTACGAGGGTGCAAAGTATGGAACTGTTTTCTTCTTCCACCCTCCCCTCAATGCTTTTACCTTGTTCTCTCCGTCAAATCTGCTCAAAGGAAAGAGTCAAATGATGTGTCATTTATACCTTAGAGATGAGACCATGAACAGCTCAAGGAGAAAAGACAAACCATTCCCTTAAAAATCTCATAAATTATGGTAAAATATTCTTTTTTTTAGGTACTTTTAGTTTTTGTTTGTTTGTTGTAGATTTAGGGGATACAAATGCAGGGAGGGCTTGTTTGTTTATTTGTTTGTTTTTGAGACAAGGTCTCACCTGTCACCCAGGCTGGAGTGCAATGGTGCAATCATGGCTCACTGCAGCCTCAAACTCCTAGGCTCAAACAATCTTGCCTAAGCCTCCCAAGCAGCTGGGACCACAGTATAAGTTCCATGAGGCAGAGACTGTGTCCTCTTACCCACTGTATCCCCAGAAGCTGGAAAGACAGTATGTGCTTAATAAATATTTGTGGAACAAATAAAATTTACAAATAGGGGCCGGGCGCAGTGGCTCACGCCTGTAATCCCAGCACTTTAGGAGGCTGAGGTGGGTGGATCACAAGGTCAGGAGATCGAGACCATCCTAGCTAACACAGTGAAACCCCGTCTCTACTAAAAATACAAAAAATTAGCCAGGCATGGTGTTGCGTGCCTGTAGTCCCAGCTACTCGGGAGGCTGAGGCAGGAGAATGGCATGAGCCTGGGAGGCAGAGCTTGCAGTGAGCCAAGATCACACCACTGCACTCCAGCCTGGGCGACAGAGCGAGACTCTGTCTCAAAAAAAAAAAAAAAAAAAAAAAATTACAAATAGGAAATGGAAGCACAAATGAGTTAAATAACACATTAACACATTCAATGCTACTTCACCATAAGAGGCAGAGCTAGGAATTGAACGGAACAAACCTGACTAACTCTCTAACCACACACACTCTTTCTGCTATCCCATAGTGGAAATAGGTTCAACCCCAACCTCCTTGTTGCCCAATCCAACATTTTGTGTTTTTTTGGTTTTTTGTGGCTTGCCCAGGCTGGGGTGCAGTGGCTATTTACATGTGTGATCCCACTACTGATCAGCGTGGGAGTTCTCACCTGCTCCGTTTTCACCTTGAGCCAGTTCACCCTTCCTTAGGCAACCTGGTGGCCCCCCACTCCCAGGAGATCACCATATTGATGTCAAACTTAGTATGGGCACCCATTAGGCATAGTGCACTATAGCCCAGAACTCCTGGGCTCAAGTCATCCTCCTGCCTCAGCCTCCCGAGTAGCTGAAACTATAAGCATGGGCCACCATGCCCGTCCCAATCCAACATGATTTAAAAGGAGCTTAACTCCCTCACCCAGGGCTTTGTGGATGGATGTATCACTGCCTGCTGACAGAGGGATCATGTTAGCTCAGAATGTCCTGCACAGAAAACCTTCTCTCTCTTGCAAGCACACTTCAGCTCCATGTATTGTGAATGCCAACCAAGAAAATCAAATAATGGATGATTCTGAAGGCCCATACATGTGAAAGTTTGGGAGCAGCTGGTTTAGAGCACTGGTTCTCAAAGTGTGGTCCCAGACCACCAGCATCAGCATCACCTGGGAGCTTGTTAGAAATGCACATTCTTGAAACCCACCCTGATTCTACTGAATCAGAAACCCTGGGGTGAAGCCGGGTGCAGTGACTCTTGCCTGTAATCCTAGCACTTTGGGAAGCCATGGCGGGTGGATCCTGAGGTCAGGAGATCTTGACCTCAGACCTCAGACCTGATCAAGACCAGCCTGGCCAACATGGTGAAACCCCATCTCTACAAAAATACAAAAATTAGCCAGGCATGATGGCAGATGCCTGAAATCCTGGCTATTCAGGAGGCTGAGGCAGGAGAATCACTTGAACCCAGGAGGTGGAAGTTGCAGTGAGCTGAGATTGCATCTTTGCACTCCAGCCTGGGTGTGACTGAGTGAGAATCCATCTAAAAAAAAAAGAAACTCTGGGGTGGGTCCTGACCATCTGTGTTTTAATCAGTCTTCCAGGTTGATATGGTTTGGGTCTGTGTCCCTACCCAAATCTCATGTTGAATTGTAATCCCCAGTGTTGTGAAAGGGACCTGGTGGGAGGTGATTGACTCATAGGGGCAGTTTTCCCCCTTGCTGTTCTCATGATAGTGAGTGAGTTGTCACAAGATCTGGTTGTTTAAAAATGTGTAGCACTTACCCCTTCATTCTCTCTCCTGCTGCCATGTGAAGATGTGCTTGCATCCCCTTCACCTTTGCGCCATAATTGTAAGTTTCCTGAGGCCTCCCTAACCAGGCCTCCTGTACAGCCTGCAGAACTGTGAGTCAATTATACCTCATCTCTTTATAAATTACCCAGTTTCAGGTAGTTCTTTATAGCAGTGAGAGAATGTACTAATACACAGGTGATTGGATATCCACCAAAATTTGAGAACCACCGAGTAGTCTAGTAGACAAAAGAAAGAAGAGTAATGGCAAATGCAGTTATTCCTGAATACCTATTTCCTCCCATTGAGACTCCACGAATAGTTAGGGCCAGGAGAGAGTCATGCAGACCCTCATGTCATGCAAACTCTCATGTCTCATGTCAGCCTGACAAAGTCTAAGTTTCCCTCATCTGTCATTCCCTTTCTTCCAGCATGCTGAGCCACAGTCCAGAGGCCTCAGCAAAATGGAATGCAGTAAATTCAAATGATACTTTTGACCACCCTGGGTTTTAATTTCCTGGGTATGTCCTTTGGGGAAGCTTCACCTAGCCTAGAACAAGTTCAAAATCTCCTCCCAAAAAAGAAAAGAAGCTATTGCTTTCTCCCTACCCCACCCTCTTGGCTTGAGATTATTTTTTCCATTCTAGCCTGCTGGCTTTAATTAGGAGGAGTGAAGGCAATGTGCAGACTGTAGACAGCAGGCGGTCGTAGCACAAAATTGTGTTAGAGAAACAGCTTTGGATAATCGGAGGTCACCATGTCCCTGTGTCTGCAGTCCCCTCCCTCTCTCTGGCTTCTTTTCCCCATCTTGTTTATCTTACATTTACCCCTTATTACTTACAAGGGAGTCACCAGCTCAGAGTCCTGTTGCTATGGACTTAGGAGGGGGTCCATCTTTACAAAAGGTTGAGGGCTGGGGGAGGGAAGTCAGAATGAATGGAACCATATTATATGTGCAGCTATGTATTATATATATCAGCTATAATTAGGCATCTTATAAATGGCCATTAGACAAATACATTACAATAATAAAATTAGGAATGTTTAATTGCATTCTGATTCTGGATCACAGAGGGTAATTTTTTTGAATCCAAGAGGAATCTGCTGTATTAAAATGTGCATTAAATGCATATGACTAAGTGAAGAAAGTGAGTCTGAAAAGTCTGTGTACTGTATGATTCCAGCTATATCACTTTCTGAAAAAGGAAAAGCTATGGAGACAGTAAAAAGCTCAGTGGTTTCCCAGGGTTAGGGGAGAGGGAGAATGAATAGGCAGAGCACAGAGGATTTTTAGGACAGTGAAACTACCCCGTATGATACTACAGTGATGGATAGATATTACTGTACATTTGTCAAAGCCCATAGAATGAATGACACCAAGAGCAAGCCCTTATGTGAACTATGGACTCTGAGCAATAATAATAGTTAGGTTCATCCCTGTAACAGGCACCATTCTGGTGAAGGATGGTGATAGTAGGGGAGGTTGTGGGTGTGTGACGACTATGGGAACTCTCAATACTTTGCACTCAATTTTGCTATGAACCTACAACAGCCCTAAAAAATGAAGTCTTGGCCAGGCACGGTGGCTCACACCTGTAATCTAAATATTTTGGGAGGCTGAGGTGGGAGGATCACTTGAGGCCAGGAGTTGGAGACCAGCCTAAGCAACGTGGCAAGACCCTATCCCTACAAAAAATTTTTAAAATCACAGGCATAGTAGTGCACACCTGTAGTCCTAGTTTCCCAGGACAACGAAGCAGGAGGATTCCCAAGAGACCAAAGCAGGCGTTTGAAGTTATAGTGACCCCCACGATCATACCACTGCATTCCAGCCTGAGCGACAAAGCAAGACCCTGTCTCTCAAAGAAAAAAAAGGGGGGTGCTTTTTTTTTAAAGAGCATTAAACTCGGACTGAAAAGATATGATATGAACTGTAATCCCTATCACAGTCTTGGTCACCTGCCAGCAGTCACACTTGGGCAAGTTACTTGGCTTCTGTGGCCCTTGGGGATCCTATCTATAAAATGAGGATGATAATATCTCCCACATGGAAATGTGGCATTGGTTAAAATGAAGTAATACATAGAGACACATAGTCCATATTTCTTTAATTAATAATAGAAAAATAGCATATAGAATTTGGGGCAGTGACTGGGGACAAGGATTCTTGACTGCTGTTCTGAAGCAGATAGGGCTAACCCAGACCACACCACCCATGCTACCTACTTGAGATATAAGCTCGCTCTTTCACCCTTGAAAATTGTCTACCCCATGGCCTGCTGGAAACCTGAAAGTCAAATGGTAAATGACTCATGGGAAGAGAACATTTGTTTTTAGGGCCAAACTATATTGTACTATAAATATTTCCAAGGGAAAAAATAAATAACAACAGTTTTAGCATAGACTGAGTTACATAATCTACTTAGAAACAGAGTCCTAAGAGAACAAAACACAGCAGTGTCAGTTTTTCTAAAAGGATTGATAGAAACTGAAAATACCTAGAAGAATAAGGCACTGCCTGGGAAGACAGGTTTCATTTGGAAGGCCAGAATGAGTTGTCATATGAGAATTTCTCTTTTCTTTTCTTTTTTTTTTTTTTTCTGAGACAGGGTCTCACTCTGTTGCCCAAGCTTGAGTGCAGTGGCACAATCGTGGCTCACCGCAGCCTCAAACTCCTGAGTTCAAGTGATCCTCCTACCTCAGCCTGCTGAGTAGCTGGGACTAGAGGTGTGTGTTACCACACCCAGCTAATTTTTTTTTTTAGTATTTTGTAGAGGTGAGGTGTCACTATGTTGCTTAGACTGGGCTTGAACCTCCAGGCTCAAGAGATCTGCCTGCCTCAGCCTCCCAAGGTGTTAGGGTTACAGGTGTGAGTCATCGCACTCGGCCAGATGAAAATTTTTTAAGACAGGGGTAGCTAACTAAGAGAGAGAATTTATCAAAAAGCAAGCAACAAATATACGCTGAGCAGCTATGATATGCCAACTGCTCTTCAAGGTATTCAGAGTACATTACTGACCAAAGGAGTTCATAGAACTTCCATTCTGGTGGAGGGAGACAGATAATGAAATATTAACATACTGATTAGGTAAGTTATGCATTAAAAGGTAACACATTCCATGGCGCAGTGACTCACGCCTGTAATTCCAACACTTTGTGAGGCCGAGGTGGGCAGATCACTTGAAGTCAGGAGTTCAAGACCAGCCTGGCCAACATGGTGAAACCCTATTTCTACTAAAAATACAAAAGAAAAAAAATACCCAGGCGTGGTGATGTGCGCCTGTAATCCCACCTACTGGGGAGGCTGAGGCAGGAGATTTGCTTGAACCCAGGAAGCAGAAGTTGCAGTGAGCCCAGATTGCAGCACTGCATTCCAGCCTGGGCAACAGAGCGAGAGGCTGAAAAAAAAAAAAATGGAAGGAAGGAGGAAGCAAGGAAGGAAGGAAGGGGAAAGGGAAAGGAAGGAGAAGAAAGGAAAGGAAAGGAAGAAAGAGAAAGAAAAGGTGAGGCACGGTAGGGGTGGGGATAGGAGGGGAGATTACGTCTTAAATAGAATGGTCAGGGAAATGCTAACCAACAAGATAGCATCTGAGCACAGTGGAAGGAGTGAGGGAGGGAGCCAAGCAGATGTCTTGGAGAAATTTCTAGGCGAAGGGTACAGCTACAGCAAAGGATCCAGGGTAGGAGCATACAAACACATCCAAAGCTGCTCCAGGAAGAACAGGGAGCTGAGTATGCAAGGAAAATTGAATGGAAGGAAGGAGGAACTAGGGTTTAAGGGTTCGATCGTGTAGGGCCTTGCGGGCCACTCTAAGGACCTGGTTTCACCCTTGAAATAGGGAACTCTTGCCAGGTTGGGAGCCAGAGGAGTGGCACGACCTGGATTATGATTTACACAGATCACTCTGGCTGTGGTGCTAAGAACAGATGCTAGTCTGTGGGGACAGGGGTGGAAGAAGCAGGAGAGCTTCTCAGAAGCCTTTGTAGTGATCCAGGCAAGAGCTGACAGTAGATGAATCATGGTGACCATGGTGGAGGTGTGGTCTTCAGACACCGTGTGTCTGGAGGCTGAGGGTAGAACCCCAAGGTCCTCTGGAAGTGTATATCCCAGGACCTCCTGAAGCAGTGAATGTCCAGGTGTTGGTCCTGAGCGACTTAAAGGATGAAATTGCTATCACATTAGCTAGGGAAGTAGGGAAGGCTGCCACTGAAGGAGGTTTGGAGAAGATCAGGGGTTTGCAGGAAAGTGGCATAGGAGGAGGAGTGGGAGTAGATGGCATGCTGAAAGCACAGACCACACATCTCATGTACGACCTGGGACCCTGCCCTGAGGATGAGCCTGCCCTGGGGAATGTGTTATTTATCAATGTCATTGGCCTGAAATTGTTCAGGCCATGTTTAGCAAGAGTCATTCTGAAGCATTTCCTAGGCCCTCAGTTTCCCCATGCAATGGAACAAATCCAAAAGAAATTGAGATTAAAGGAAGCATATGTGTATTTTGTTACTTCTTTTTTTTTTTTTTTTTTTTGAGACAGGGTCTCACTCTGTCACCCAGGTTGGAATGAAGAGGTGTGATCACAGCACACTGCAGCCTCAAAAACTCCTGGGATCACAGCTCAAGGGATCCTCCCACCTCAGCCTCCCAAGTAGCTGGGACTATAGGCATGAACCACTACGCCCAGCTAATTTGTAAATTTTTTGTGGAGATGGGGGTCTCACTTTGTTGCCCAAGCTGATCTTGAACTCCTGGACTCGAGCGATCCTCCTGCCTGAGCCTTCCATAGTGTTGGGATTATAGACATGAGCCACCATGTCTGGTTGGTTACTCTTTATGAGGGTCATCCATCCTATGTCCACCCAACCACATTTGCTACCCCTCCAGAGAACAGCCATAGTTACCAGAAAACACAGTCAGTTAGATGAGGAATTACCCTATCAATCCCCCTAGAGAACAAGCTAATTCACTCCTGCAGATTCCTCCTTACATCTACCACCCACTTGTCCTCACCCACTCAAAACATGTTCTAGGGAGAAGATCTAATAAGCCAACTTCCAGAAAGGTGTAAATGAGTAGGGAAAAAAATGAAAATACTTCCTCCCCCTGGGATATTTGAATTTTAAAGTATCCAAAACCCTAAACGAAGAGGCAAAATAATGGAATATAATTCATCAGCTTAAGGGAGTTTAAGGACCAATGGTCTTGGATTCACATTACTCAGCAGCTACTTCCTGAGAAAATAGTGGGACTCCAGGAACAATTCAAAATGGCTTCCTTGACTGTCCCACCTTTATCTGCCCTGTAAGGTCTTCTGCAGGTGCATACACTTCCTGCTTGTCTGCACCTCATTCCTTTGTGTGGAACACCCTTTGCTCCCTCCCTGCTAGTCCCTGTGTCAGGGACTCTTTCTGTGACTCTGCTAAAATAGATAGATAGCTAAACAAATTATGTCCTTATCCTTGCTCCTACACTGTGAGTCAACTCCAATATGCCAAACTATACAGATGGCCAAGATCTAATCGGTGCCAGTGGTTCACGCCTATAATCCTAGCATTTTGGAAGGCCGAGGCAGGAGGATTACTTGAGCCCAGGAGTTTGAGATCAGCCCAGGCAATATGTCAAGACCCTGTCTCTGCAAAAAAATTAAAAATTTGCCGAGCAATCTGTGGTCCCAACTACTCAGGAGGCTGAGATGGGAGGATCACCTGAGCCTTGAGGATACAGTGAGCTGTGATCCTGCCACTGCACTCCAACCTGGACAACAGAGTGAGACCTTATCTCAAAAAAAAAAAAAAAAACCAACAACAACAACAAAAAGTCATCATCTTGCTGTGCTCAAGTATGGGGCTTGACCTAACTTCCCTGTGACCCTATGACCCAATTTCCCTATGGCCAGAGAAATAAAGTAAGAGGCAGTAAAGGTAGATGTCTAATGAGACCATTTTCCAGGTCATTTTAACAAAAACTCAAACAGATGTGATATGCCTGTGCCTGTGTGATTGTGTGCACCCACGTGTGTTTGTGTGTGTGTTGCCTGCACATCAGCCTCCAAAGCCCTTAAACCCAGTGGTCGCCGAGGAGTCTGCCAAGCAACAGTAGCGCAGGTGAAGCATGAAGGGAACCCCTCACACAGGGCCAGCAAGAGGGCCCCAGGGATCTCTCAGACACCAGTCACTCACTCAGCGTGAAGCTGACAGCCACCTCCAGCAACAATTACAGCTCCTCCACAATTTTCAGAGGCTGTAATGTTAAATCAATCAATCAGATGCGCCACTCGCTGAAGCTCAGGCTGCCAACTCACTTAAGGGGTGCGCAGGAAGCAATCACTGCATAAGCTGCTTCTCCCGGCTGTCTTATTTCACTCCCGTCCACTTTGTGAAGCCATTACAAATCCGTTCTTAGGAAAGTTTTTTCTCCCTTGTGGCTTTGCACCACACTTGGCAAATCAGCAACTCCCAGACAAGCCACAAACATTCTGAAATGCACCTGCACAGAAATACACATGCACACACAAACAAGCAAGCATCCTCCAGCAGACACACAGAAAGACGTGCACATCCTAGGGCAGGACCACCAGCTTCCACACAGCCTTTCTGACCAGTCACAGGGCTCAGGATCCCAGGGGGAGACTTGAGGAGTCACAGTGTCAGAAGAGAAGATCCACCACCAATGTCCCCTCTTACAAGCATACTGGCCAGGGTGGAAGAAAAGAACAATGTTTTTTTTGTTTTGTTTTGTTTTTAATAAAAAAGAAACAACAGGCAAACCACAATAGTCCAACATCCCACTAGTTCATGCTGCACTGCTATCTACGAGGTGGCGTGTTTCATGTTAGTCCCATCTCTTTTTGGAGGTAACCGATCTTTTTTTTGGTAAGAGACAGGGTCTCATGCTGTCACCCAGGCTGGAGTACACTGGTGCAATCATAGCTCACTGCAACCTTGAACTCCTGGGTTCAAGCAATCCTCCCACCCTAGCTTCCCTAGTAGCTGGGACTATAGGCATGTGCCACCAAGCTTGAGTAATTTTAAAATTTTTAGTACAGACAGGGTCTTGCTATGTTGCCCAGGCTGGCCTTGAACTCCTAGCCTCAAGCAATTCTCCCTCCTCATCCTCCCAAAGTGCTGAGATTGCAGGCATGAACCACTTTGCCCAGCCAGAGGTAATTAATCTTGAATCTTATATTGTCTCCTCCCAAGTCCATGTTAATTTCCTATTCTCACTCACCTGCCTGTCAATCCTACCCACCCAATGCATACACTTAAAACAGTTCAGCATTCTTCTGGAAGAGTTCAGAAATCACCAGAACTTATAAGGTCCTCTGATTAACTCCATTGAGGCACTGGGAATATATTTTAAAGTTAGTGATAAACAGAGAAATTCAGACTTTAGTGACTGACAAGGGGGAAAAATAAATGCATACCCAGGCAGAAGTCAGACACATAGACACTTATCTATGAAATTCCACACAGACTATATTCACACATCTGTGCCTCAAAATAAAAAAACCCCAGTGCCTCACTGTTTGCAATAAGCTCCACCTTGTGCCTGAAAATAGGTAAATGGCATGTTCAGGATTCCAGCTCCCATATTTAATTTGTTACCACGCAAGACATCAGAGGCATCACTTTGAATGGTAGACATCAATATGATTTAAATGGCTGCCACTTAACGTGGTGAGGAGGAATCAATTGTACCCCCAAAAGAGAAGACAAGGAGGAGCATCATCCTGTCGGTTTCCTGGGAAATAATGAGCCCTATTAATAGTTGTTAACATGAATCAATGAATCACTCCTCCGTCAGCAGCTGGCAGGCTGGGCCCCAAATCAGTCAGTTAAGAGGAATAAAGCTGATAATTCCAGGAAAAGTCTGAGCAAGGGAAGGGGGCAGGGCATTGACCCCTCTGAGGAGGGAGAGGGAGCCAGATCATAGCAAAGAGAAATAAATGTTAACCAGAACTCCACACCCCTCTGTAAGGCTGAGGGAGGGGCTGTCAGAGGCAGGGCTCCTCCCTACTAAAAACCTAGAATTTAGGGCTGTGATATCAATGCTCATGAAAGGGTCCCACAAGGCTGGGGAGGAGTAAGAGTAAGGGTTGATTTTTAAATAGAGCTTAAGTGACATCAGTGGCCGGGTGCAGTGGCTCAAGCCTATAATGCCAGCATTTTGGAAAGCCAAATTGGGAGGATGGCTTAAGCCCAGGAGTTCAAGACCAGCCTGGGCAACATGGCAAGACCCTGTCTCTACAAAAAATGTACAATTAGCCAGGTGTGGCAGCATGCTTCTGTAGACCCAGCTACTTGAGAGGCTGAGGCAGGAAAACCACTTGAGCCCAGGAGGTTGAAGCCACAGTGAACTATGATCATGCCACTG
This sequence comes from Trachypithecus francoisi, assembly GCF_009764315.1. NCBI lineage: Eukaryota > Metazoa > Chordata > Mammalia > Primates > Cercopithecidae > Trachypithecus > Trachypithecus francoisi. The sequence goes on along the minus strand of NW_022681431.1, from coordinate 21,545,981 downwards.
TACTCCAGTTTGAACAACAAAGCCAACCCTGTCTCAAAAAACAAACAAAATTAAGTGATGACAGTGTGCAACCCCCAACACCAGGTTTGGAAAAGTTGGTCAGGGCCTTGCTAGCAAAGGAAGCACTGGTCAAATGGGGGCTGAAATTAACTGTGAGTTCCCCATTCCTGTCTTTGTTATAAGCTAAAAACCCTACAGCTGTAGTCAGTCCCTGAGATTCAACAACCTCAGCCATTGGCAAATGACAACATAGAAATCAGAACAGCCAAGTACAACTGGACCTTTTGGAGATTCTCTACAGTTTTTTTCAGATGAAATGCCTTCTATAGGACTAGATCGGAGCCATAATATACTGATTTTTTTTTTTTTTTTTTTTTTTTGAGACAGAATCTCGCTCTGTTACCCAGGCCAGAGTGCAATGGCACAATCTCGGCTCACTACAACCTCCGCCTTCCAGGTTCAAGTGATTCTCCTGCCTCAGCCTCCGGAGTAGCTGGGACTACAGGCACGCACCACCACACCCGGCTAATCTTTATATTTTTATTACAGATGGGATTTCACCATATTGGCCAGGCTGGTCTTGACCTCCTGACCTCAGGTGATCCACCCACCTCAGCCTCCCAAAGTGCTGGGATTACAGGTGTGAGCCCCCATGGCCTGCCACTGATTCATTTTTTTGAAAGAATTTAAGTACCTGTATTTCTAGGACTGTATCCATTTTTTCTTCTCCATTTCTAGTGGTTTAAAATAAACTCACACAAAACATTTTGCAACGTTAATATCAAAGGATAAATAGCCTTAATAATTAAAGAGCTCTTAAATTTTTGCAAATTAAAATGTATAAAACAAAATATCTCATTAACAATAACAAATATTTATGAAACACCTCATTGCATCCCAGGCTAAGAGTTTTACCTAAATTATCTATTTTCATTTTTTCAGTAACTTTAGGAAGTATATAATATTATGCCTATATCATAGGTAGAAAAACTGAGGTTCGGATCATTTAAATAACTTGTTCAAAAATTGCACAACTAGCAAATGAAACAGTCATTCAATTTCTCATAATAAGCCCACAAAGGAAGACACACAAATAACTAATAAACATCTTTTAAAGTCAATTGTTAAATAACAAAAAAGTCAAAAAAATAATAATTTATTATTTATTTGCTTATCAGGTAGACAAACATCACAAAGATTAACAGAACCTAACATTGATGAGCTTGTGAAAACATTGACTCACTTGCACAATATTGCTGAGAATGTAAGTTATAAAACCTGCCTGGAAGCCAGTTTTTTCAAAATATATAAAAGTGTAATTTATGCATACTGTGAATATCACCATTTTGGAATTACCTTAATGTGATATTCAAACAAGAAAGGTAAGATAAAAAGACATTAATCACAGTTTTGTTTATAAGAGCTAAGTATTGGAAACATTAGTGTCCATTTATAAGAATTGCTTAAATCAATTATGAATCATCTGTACAGTAGAATATTACTCAGTCACCTAAAATAATGGTGTTGATCTATATTTACTGACACAATGATATCTATGAAAAATTGTCTCATCAAAAAAGCAATTACAGAAACATATATAAAAGTATAAATATTTATCATATATACACGTGAAGCAAATTTTCTGGAAGGATGTTTGTGAAAATAATGTTAGCCTTGATTTTTAGATTCTGGATTTCTGGGGGCTTTTACTTTCTTTTTGTATTTGTATGTATTATCTGACTCTTTGAATAAGATCTATTGCTTTTACAACAATAGGTCATTTTCAGAAGAAAAAAATCCACATCTTCCATTTTCTAATTTAACTTTGTGTAGGATAGCGCTGGACCTGGGAATACTTTAAATAGATGAAATATAATATCATACAGCGAGCATGGACTTTAGACTATGACAGATCTGGAGTGCAAGCTTGGCTTTTATTAACTTTGTGACTATATTGGCTATTGCTGCCATATCAAATTATCACAAACTCCACAGTTTAAACAACACAAATGTATAATCTTACAGTTCTTCGGGTCATACCTACAGACTCACTGAGCTAAAATTAAGGTATTGGCAAAGCTATTTTCTTTTCTGAGAGTTCAAGGGGAGGATCCATTTTCTTCCTCATTCAGATCGTTGGCAGAGTTCAGTTCTTTGTGGTTGTAGGTCCCAGTTTTCTTGTTGACTGTAGCTAAGGGCTGTTCACAGCTTCTGGAGGCTGCCACATTCTTTGACTCATAACTCCCTCCCTGCATCTTCAAAGCCAGCCACGTGGATGGTTTAGTCCTCACTCATATCCGACCCTGTTCTACTTTTAAGAACTCATGAGATGAAATTGAATCCACTCAAATAATCCAGGATATTCTTCCATTAAGCACATCCACAAGTTCCTTCATGTCATGTAAAGTAAAAATCACAGCTTCTGGGGATTCGGATGTGGACATCTTCGGGGAATCATTATCATTCCCACCACAATGACTTTGACAAATTATCTGACGACTCTAAAAGGGTAGAGTAGCTACTCTAAATGGGATGTGGCAGGATGCTTTCACTTTTTTGTTTTGTTTTATCATTGCATTTTATTCTTCCCATTCAAAGAAGGTTGCAAGGTCTCCCTGACCTTATTTATGATACTTGAAGACAGCTTTTCTTCTTGGCTTTGTTTTCATAAAAAACTAACCTGGCAGGATCCCTAGGAGACTGCAGTGTAAAAAAGGTGATGGCTGGATGATATCACAGAGAGAAGTGACCTTAAGTACTTTTGTTCTCAGTCTTGACAAGGATGCCTTTAAAAAAAAGAAAAAAGAAAAAAAAAAAAAACATATGGGGCCAGGGACAGTGGCTCAGGACTGTAATCCCAGCCCTTTGGGAGGCCAAAGCAGAGGGATCACTTGAGGCCAGGAGTTCAAGATCAGCCTGGCCAACATGTCACAACCCCATCTCTACTAAAAATACAAAAGTTAGCTAGGCATGGTGGTGTGTGCCTGTAATCCCAGCTACTCAGGAGGCTGAGGGAGGAGAATCGCTTGAACTCAAAAGGCAGAGGTTGCAGTAAGCCCAGATGGTGCCACTGCACTGGATCCTGGACAACAGTGCAAGACTCTGTCTCAAAAAAAAAAAAAATGTGGACTTATACAATGAGCAAATGAGCTATGACTAGGATGGGCAGAAAACCAAATGGCTTTCTCCAAAGCCTCTGTTTGAGTAAGACCCTTCTGACATTTGTACTGTCATATGGAAGGGGTTGGAAAGAGAATCCTAATGATGACAGATTGACTTAGTGGGACAAGGGTACATGGAGTCAGATTGATTTGATTTTAAAAATACATATATGACATCTTTAGCACCCCTGTCTATGACATATCCACTACCTGGGAATAATAATAACTAAGATGTGTGGATTTAGGAAGGATGGATATGTGCAAAGTATCTGACACATAATAGGCTCATAGTATTTGATATTGATACATAAAGATATCACTGATGGATCAAAAACTTGCAAACAGTAACCTCTAAAGAGCTAAAAACAAATGAATAAATGCTATGTGTACTTTTGGTATTTTTTGAGCCACACCTAAAGGTCTGGTAAAAGACTCATCATACAATGTTCAGTTTTAATACTCTTAAAACACTAAAGAATAGAAGGGAATCACTCGATGTAGAAATCTGGAGTCTTCTACAGGCACATCTCGTTTGATTGTGCTTCACTGTGTTACATACACTTCGCAGATAATAAGAGCTTTTAAATATTGAAGGTTTGTGGCCATCCTGCATTAAGCATGTTAATGAGCGCCATTTTTCTAACAGCCTGTGCCCATTTCGTGTTTCTGTGTCATGTTGTGATAATTCTCACAGTATTTCATACTTTCTCATTGTTAAATCTATTAGGGTGATCTGTGATCATTGATCTTTGATATTACTATCATAGTTGTTTTGGGGCACCACAAACCATGTCAATTGAAGACATCTAACTTAATCCATAAATACTTTGCGTGCTTTGACAGCTCCACTGACCAGCCATTCTCTCATCCTCTCCATCTCTTCAGGCCTCCTTATTCCCTGAGACATAACAATATTAAAATTAGGTTAATTGATATCCCTACAATGGCCTCAAAGTGTTCAAATGAAAGGAAGAGTTTCACATCTCTCACTTTAAATCAGAAACTAGAAATAAATGATTAGGCTTATTAAGGAAGGCATGTCAACGGCTAGCAAAGTTGGGAATGCAAATGAAAAGTTCTGAAAGGAATGAAAAGTGCTAATCCAGTGAACCTACAAATGATAAGAAAGAAAAACAGTCTTATTGCTGATATGGAGAAAGTTGGAGTGGTCTGGATAGAGAAGATCAAACCAGATACAACATTATCTTAAGCCAAAGTCAAGTCCAGAGCAAGTCCCTAATTCCTTTCAATTATATGAAGCCTGAGAGAGGTGAGGAAGCTGCAGAAGAAAAGTTGGAAGCTAGCAGACTTTGGTTCATGAGATTTAAAGAAATAAGTCATCTCCATGACATAAAAGTGCAAGATGAAGCAGCAAGTGTTGATATAGAGACTGTGGCAAGTTATCCAGAAAATCTAGCTAAGATCATTGATGAAAGTGGCTACGCTAAGAACAGACTGTCAGTGTAGACAAAACAGCCTTCTATTGGAAGAAGATGTCAACCAGGACTTTCATAGTTAGAGAGAATTCGATGCCTGCCTTCAAAGCTTTAATGGACAGAACAGGCTAACACTCTTGTTAGGGACTCAGGAAGCTGGTGACTTTAAGTTAAAGCCAATGCTCATTTACCATTCCAAAAAGCCTATGGCCTTTAAGAATTATGCTGAGTCAGCAGGGTGTGGTGGCTCATGTTTGTAGTCACAGCACTTTGGGAAGCCAAGGCAGGAGGATTGCTTGAACCCAGGAGTTCAAGACCAGCCTGTGCAACATAGTGAAACCCCATCTCTACAAAAAATACAACAAAAACATTTTCAAGCATGGTGGTGTGTCTGTCATCCCAGCTAGTTAGGAGACTGAAGTGGGAGGATCGTTTGAACCTGGGAGGTCAAGGCTGCAGTGAGCCATGATTGAGCCAGTGAACTCCAGCCTGTGCAACAGAGCAGGATCCTGTCTCAAAAAAGAAAAAGATTTATGCTAAATCTTCTCCGCCTGTGCTCGACAAATCAAAAAACAAATCCTGGATGACAGCACGTCTGTTTACAGCATCATTAACTGAATATTTTAAGCCCACTGTTCAGATCTACTGTCTAGAAAAAAGATTCCTTTCAAAATATTACTGCACACTGACAATGCATCTGGTCACCCAACAGCACTGATGGAGATGTACAAGGAGATTGATGTTGTTTCCATGCCTGCTAAAATGACATATGTTCTGCAGTCTGTGGATCAAGGAGTAATTTTGACTCTCAAGTCTTCTTATTTAAGAAATACATTTTTTAGGGCTACAGCTGCCATAGAGAGTGATTCTCCTGATGGATCTGAGAAAAGTATATTGAAACCCTGGAAAGGATTGACCATTCTAGATGCTATAAAGAACATTTGCATTCATGGGAAAAGGTAAAAATGCCAACATTAATGATAGTTTGAGAGAAGTTGATTCCACCTCTTATGAATGACTTTGAGGGGTTCAAGAGTTCAATGAAGGAAGTCACCACAGATATAGTGGAAATAATGAGAGAACTAGAATTAGACATGGAGCTGAATATGTGACTGAATTGTTGCAATCTCATAATAAAACTTCAACAGCTGAGGAGCTTCTTCCATGGATGAGCAAAAAATAAAATGGTTTCTTGAGATGGACTCTACTGCTGGTGGTGCCATGAACACGGCATGAACATTGCCGAAATGGCAACAAAGGATTTAGAATGTTACATAAACTTAGTTGATAGAGCTATAGAGCTATAGCAGGGTTTGAGAGGATGGACTATAATTTTGAAATACATTGTACTATGGGTAAAATGCTATCAAAGAGCATCACATTCTAAGATAAATTGTTACAGCCCAATGGGTTCTTCTTGCCCACTGCACAGAGCCAAACCTGCAGTATCTCCAAGGTATGCCTATACTTGGCCCTTTCCTCTCTCTCACTTCCTATATTCAACTGGTCACTACTTACGTCTTGCCATTCCAACCCTATATATATCTGCAGGGCCTTTCTCTGCCTCTCTATCCCTACTGCCAATGACATGGCTCAGGTCTTCATCTTCCCTCTCCAAGTCTGTGTATGACAAGACCTTCCTGATGGGTCTCCTTGCCTTCTACCTCAGCCCCCTCCAATCCACCCTTCATTTCCTCATTTAAAATTCTTTAATGGTTCTCTTTGACCTACAATCTTGCCGAGTGTCTCATTACTCCAAAATGTTTCTTCTCATCTCCCTCCCTGACTTTACACAGACCGGTCCTCCTTTCTGGGATTACCTCTCTCCCCTTGTGTATTAGCCTGTTTGCACACTGCTGATCAAGACCTACCTGAGACTGGGCAGTTTACAAAAGAAAGAGGTTTATTGGACTTACAGTTGCATGTGGCTGGGGAGGCCTCACAATCATGGCAGAAGGTGAAGGGCACATCTCACATGGCAGCAGACAAGGGAAGAGAGCTTGTGCAGGGAAACTCCCATTTTGAAGTCATCAGATCTCATGAGACCCATTCACTATCACAAGAACAGCGTGAAAAAGACCCACCCCCATGATTCAGTCATTTCCCACCAGATCCCTCCCACAACAATACAATGTCCTTTCCACATTGTTTTGTTGCTGTTTGTAGATATTTCCCCAATAAGCCAGGAACTTCTCAAGTGCAGGCACTGTCTTGTTCGATTTTGGATACTTACCATCAATCCATTGTCTGCTTAAAAGGTGCTCTTAAGCATTCTATAAAAGAAAAGCCAGGAAAAATGCTGTTAAGCTGTGAAGCATTTTGATATCTGTGATGAAATGGAAAGACCAAATTGTGCCCAGCACAGTTCATTCTTCCATACAGACCTCTCAGGGGACAAAGACCTTTTTTTAGCCTTTTCTCTCCAAAATGTGCCAAAACAATGAAAGGGCATTTTGAAAAAGAATGTCAGTAAGTCACAATGAGGAGATAGTGAATAGTCAGGATTCAAAGGCATTTCCTGCGCACCTATACTCTGCTAGGCACTGTACCAGGGACTGGGGATACACAGTCCCTGTCTTCAAACACCTCACAGTCTGTAGCAGGATTCAGAAACCACACATCATTGTGCTGGGGCTGATCTGGGCAATAGAATCGTGTTTAATACTTGTTTAAAAGGCAATGAAAGTACCACTTCACACCCATTAGGATGGCTATTATCAAAAACAAATATTGGTGAGGATGTAGAGAAATTGGAACCCTTATACATTGCTGCTGGGAATGCAAAATGATGTCCCCACTGTGAAAAACCATTTAGTGGCTCCTCAAAAAGTTAAACATAGATTGACCATATGATCCATCAATTCCATGGCTAGGTGAAAACCCAAAAGAATTGAAAGCAGAGATTTAAACAAATACTTGTGATGCCAGATATTTTCTTGACCCCTTAGTGGGACTCGCTACAGGGGTGCCTTGTTTACTCTGCCCACCCCATTCAACCCTTTGCAGGAGGGAGCATGTGAGTGAACATCCACAGGAATGGGCCGCTTTGGCATCAGCAGGAGCGAAATCTGTGTGGGCCCTGTGGCAGCATCCAGATGGGGTGTCTGTGACCCCAAGGCCCCAGAGGGCATGTTATAATGCTCTCTTAGCTCTGCCATCTGCAGACAGCAGTGTATTATCAACTAGGTGGGCTGTTTGCCTCATCACATGGGGCAGCTGCCCTCCACTAGTGAGGACAGAGAACCAGTGTGACAGCCTTTTGGGGTACCTGCATGTGGTACATCCCGAATTCTTGTCCAGTGCCCAAGAGGAATGAGATCACATGGATAAACTGAAGGATGGTGAAAGTGGATAATTCTATTGAGTGATGGAAGTGGCTGTCAATGGAGAGGGGAGCTGGAGAGGGGACAAGAAGGAAAGTCAAGCCACCTCTCTGCCTCTCTCTCCCAAAGTCAAGTTGCCTTATCCAGCCACTGTCTTGAAGTCGCCTCTTCCCAATATCCAACCACTTCTTCCTGATGTCCAAGCTGCTGCTTCTCTCTGCCAGTTGAGTCTGGGGTCTTTATAGGCACATGATGGGGGCAGGGCAGGCCATAGGTAGTTTTGGAAAAGGCAATATTTAATTGGTAAAAAGACATTATTCAGAAAAAAAACAATCGAGAGAGAGTGGGCACACAGGGATGGAAGTTCTCACCTTGGGCCATGGGTTTCAGGATTTTCTATTTGAAGGTGGGGTTTTGCCAGGGACCCACCCCTGCCTGCCTAGAATTTCTTTGACTCCTGTCACTATTGCTTGTATACCAATGATATAGGAGGTGGGCAGGGAAGTCCTGGGAAGGGAAGAGTGTGGTCCCTGGCTAGGGCTCCACCCCCAGACCTGTGCCTATTGACCTAGGTGAGGACAGACTCTCCTGCCTTTGTGCCCAAATGTTGTATTTCCCAAGACCACCCTGGCCTGCCACACCCCCATCCTGTGCCTATAAAAACCCCCAAGACTCTAGCAGGCAGATACACAAGCAGCTGGACATTGAGAGGAACACATCGGCAGAAGAAGACACAAGTGACTGGACATCTAAAGGACATCAAGGGGAGCATGCCAGCAGGCCACTGACCAGCAGAACGAGGCAGAGTTTGGCTGGGGCAGTCAGAGGAGAGTCAGGGACACCAAGTGGCCCAGCTCCTCCATTCTGGCTCACCCATCTGCTAAGAGCTACTTCTACTCAATAAAACCTTGCACTCATTCTCCAAGCCCACATGTGATCTGATTCTTCCGGTACATCAAGGCAAGAACCCCAGGATACAGAAAGCCCTCTATCCTTGTGATAAGGCAGAAGTCTAACTGAGCTGACTAACACAAGCTGCCTACAGATAGCTAAACTAAAAGAGCACCCTGTGGCACACGCCTACTGGGGCTGCAGCTGTGAACATTCACCCCAGACACTGCCGTGAGGTCGGAGCCCCACAGCCTGCCTGTCTATACGCTCCTCTAGAGGTTTGAGCAGTGGAGCACTGAAGAAGCAAGCTACACCCCTGTGGCTTGCCCTGTGAGGGGGACAAGGGAACTTTTCCCATGTCACCAATACTCATAGCAGCATTATTCACAGTTGTCAAAAGATGGAAACAACCCAAGTGTCCCTCAACAGATGAATGGATAAACAAAATATATATGTACATACACTAGAAAAGTATGCAGCCTTAAAAAGGAAAGACACTCTGATGCATGCTACAAAATGAATAAAACTTGAAATAAGCCAGATACAAAAGGACAAATCTTGTATGATTCCACTTAGATGAGGTACCTAGATTAGGCAAATTTGTAGAGACAGAAAGTAGAATGGAGTTATCCAGGGACTGCAGGGAGAGAGGAATGGGAAGCTATTGTTTGTGGGTACAGAGTTTCTCTTTGGGATGATGAAGAAGCTCTGGAAATGAATGGTGGTTATGGTTTCACAGCAATATGAATATACCTAATGTCACTGAACTGTACATTTAAAAGTGGTTAAGATAGTAAATTTTGTTATGTGTATTTTACCACAACTTTAAAAACAACAACCAAGAACAATTTATATTCAATGAGGATGGGATTCTCACACTGATAGAAATACCTCAGTCTGGGAAAGCAGGTTTAATTGGCTCATGGTTCTGCAGCCTGTATAGGAAGCATGGTGCTGGCATCTGCTTGGCTTCTGAGAAGGCCTCAGGAAACCTATAATCATGGCAGAAGGCAAAGGGGGAGCTCACACACAGCCAGAGCCAGAAGGAAGAGAGAGAGCGGGGAAGTGCCAGACACTTTTAAACAATCAGATCTCAAGAGTACTCACTCATTATCACGAGGACAGTACCAAGAGGGAGGTGCTAAGCCATTCAGGACAAATGCACCCCCATAATCCAATCACTTCCCACCAGGCCTCACCTCCAACATTGGGGATTACAATTCCAAATGAGATTTGGTGGGGACACAGTTCCAAACCATATCAGGAGGGAACCGATAGTAAAAGTTACTTAGAAGTCATGACTTTCGAACTGGGCTCTGAAGGGTGAATAGAAATGCACTAGATGATGAGTCAGAAGTCTGACTTTAAGTTCTGGAGCTGCCACTTACTGATATGTGGCTCTTTTTTCCTCATCTATAAAAGTGGGAAAAGATATGCCATATAGTTGTGGTGATGAGATAACATGCCTGAAAATGATTTATAAATGATAGGAGGACTCACTGACAAGTGATATAAAGTAAAATGATGGCAGGAAAGACCTTTAGACATTGTATCCATATTGTTCAGCCCAGGATATTCTCTAAACTCTAAACAGGATATGCTTCACTCCCTCCCTGTCCCAGCCTGAATGAAGTTAGGAAAGAGCAGATAAGGAACAGGAGTTAAACAGCAAGATTTTGAGAGCATATTCTTATTTTCGTGTAGGAGTGTCATGTAGCCACTAAAATTGAGAAACAGGAAAATGTGGAGAAGAAATATAGGAAGGCATTGAGCATTCTGCTTCCTTCCCCTAATATATTATAAATCACAACTCTGATTTATAACTGTGTAAATATACAGATACAAAAACAAGAACTGAAAGTCAATATGCAAAAGTGAAACAAAGGGATCACATTTTTCTTTTAATTTCATTTGATATTGTTTTATTATTTTTGCAATAACATATGAGGACACGAGAATAAGCATTCTATTCCCTTTTTAAATGTTTATCAGCTAGTTTCTTGCTGAATACTTGCCCACAATCTCTGTCACTACTGACTTCCAAGGTGATCCGAGGCCCAATACCTTTAAACCCTGGGGGCCTAGAGGGTAGCATTTGCTTCTAGCAATGAGAGAAGTTTGCACAGAACAACTGGAGGATGCTCCAAGGCCCCTTCAGGGTAAAGAGCTGCCGCCTTCTATAGATTTATGACTCTGGGCTCCTGGGGACACTGAGGGCACAGGAAAAGCCATCCCATCGTGTTTGGCCTTGGGCTCTGATTCAAAGGCTGCAGCTTCCAAGGCCCTTGCCCTTCCCATTCTGAAAGACAAGGTGCTGACTCTGAAAGCTTGCAACGTTCATTTTGATTTCTTCCAATGCTGTGAATTAGTGCGAGGCATTATTTCTCAGAGTAGGGCTCTCCAACTGCCTCTCTAGATGGGAGTGAGCCATAAAGTATTTCAACTGCTAAACTCATAACAAGATCAAGAAGAGAAACTAGGAATGGCAGGTTGATTTTATACCCTCGTGCTGTCTCTCCAGTCTATCAACATGTAGAACCCATATGTATTAGCACCCCTCTCATACATCAGAAGCCACAACCTATAAACAGGAGAAAGAGAATCAGAGGGACATCTCAATTTCACTCTGCAGATGGAAGGCCACTCTCACAGAGAGAGAAAACTTAACCCTGTAACTACATAGCTACTCTCTTCAGCCAAAGCTTTGATTCTGCCAGCATTAGGGCCCCCATTCCCAAAGTGGAAGTGAAACGGGAGAGTTCCCTTATCCCCCTCGCAGGATGTGCAACAGGGATGTGGCTTGCTCCTTCACTTGCCCCGCTGCTCAAGCCTCTAATGGGAGCATGCAGACAGGCAGTTGCAGGGGCCCTGGGGGGTGCTTTGGGGCTCCAGTCCCACGACAGCATCTAAGGGTGGGTGTCTGCAACTCCCGAAGCCCAACTGGGCACATGTTACAGTGTGCTCTTTCAGTTTTGCCAGCTGCAGAAGGCTTGTGTTAATCAGCTCAATAGACTCTCTGCCTTATCGCAAGGGCAGAGGGCCAATGTGACAGCTTTCTGTATCCCGAGCTTTCTCCCAGTGTACCAGAAGAATTGGCTGAAAGCATGAATGCAAGGTTTTGCTGAGTGGTGGAGGTGGCTCTCAGCAAGATGGATGGGGAGCTGGAAGTGGGGATGGAATGGGAAGGTGATCTTCCCCTGGAGTGGCGCTGCCCAGCAGCTGGACTGTTCTTTGACCGCCCCCGCTGAACCCCCCTCAATGTCCAGACGTCCTTTTTCTTCTCTCTTTCTCTGCCCCATTGTTCTGTCATCACTTGTCTGCTGGTTCTAATATTCACCCACTTGTGTCTGTGCCCAATAAGGGCTCATGTTTATATGGTCATAGGATGGGGGTTCCGGTGGTGGGGGCCACAGTGATCTTAGAAAATGCAACATTTGGGTGTGAAAACAAGAGTTCCTGTTCTCATTTAGGTCCAGAGGCACAGGCTTGAGGGGGGAGCCCCCACCAAAGACCCAGACCTATACCCAGCTCCCTGCCTCACTCCCATGTCAGAAGGACTGTGTGTGGTTGTGCTGCCTGTCTGTACACAAGGGTTCCTGGCTAGAAGCAGTGGGGACTGACCTCCAGCACAAGGCACATGAGACCTGTCATGTTCCTGGCCCAGGGACAGCTGCCTGAAAGAAGGAGTGCCTTTTTCACTATGGTATGATCTGCTCCCCAGGCTGCACTGCTAAGGGGTGCACTGCCTGCCTTGTGGGGTACCCTTTTCTAATTCACACAAAACACAGTATCCACTAGCAATGGCCCAACCTGAGCAAACTGAGAAAGCCATCCTGTAGGTGCCTGTGTATCTTGCATCTGAATAGCACAGAAACCTGCCTGTAAACTGTGCATCCAATACCCAAGTAGGGAAGCCAAGCATTTTATGTTATTTTCTTTTAAAAGGTTCTCTATGACCGGGCGAGGTGTCTCACACCTGTAATCCCAGCACTTTAGGAGGATGAAGTGGGAGGATGGCTTGAGGTCAGAAGTTCAAGACCAACCTGGGCAACACAACAAGACCATGTCTCAAAAAAATAATTTAAAAATTAGCCAAGCATGGTGATATGGTGATGCATGCCTATAGTCCCAACTACTCAGGAGGATGAGACAGGAGGATCACTTGAGCTCAGGAGTTGAGACTGCAGTGAGCTATGATCCCACCATTGCACTCCAACCTGGATGACAGAGCAAGACCCTGTCTCTAAGAAAATAATAATTAGTTAATTTGTTTAAAAAAAATAAGTTTTTTAGGTGCTGAAAGACTACCTAGGCCCCATCTAGCTTTCAGACCAAGTTTTCCTTTTAGTTCCCACAATAAATGGTCCTTTCCACTGTGTTCAATCCTTGACAAATGCCACCCCCTCCCCCGCCACTTCCCTCTCCCTGGCCATCCCATTCAGATGCTACTTCATCGGCCACTCTCTCTCAGTGCTCCATGCCCAGCACCTTCCTCTAGCTTTAGTGACCCTTTGATAACAGTGTCATCGTGGGCCCTCCCCAGGCTGTCTGTCTGAATTCAGAATTTTGGAACTATGCTTCAGAGTCCTAAAACCATATAATAGAGAATTCCAGGATGTGCCTAAAATGATTAACTCCGCAGAATTATAAGTCTGGTTTCTAGAAAGGATCATAACCTTCATCTTATGCAATTTTACCTCTCAAAAGGAATATCAAGCAACTGAGGCTAGAAATGGTAAGTGATTGCTGCTATGGTTTGAAAAGTTCATGCCCCCCACCAAAATTCATATGTTGAAACCTGTTCCTTAAATAGATGGTATTAGGAAGTGGAGCCTTTGGGAAGTAATCAGATCATGAAGGTGGAGACCTCATGGATAGAATAATTGTTTCATAAGGGGCTGAAGAGACTAGAGTTCTCCCCTTCCACCATATGAAGACACAATGAGAAGTCAGCAGGCAGTGTTCAGCCTGGTAGAGGCCCTCACCAGAACTTGACTATGTTAAGGCCAGGTGTAGTGGCTCATGTCTATAATCCCAGCACTTTGGGAGGCCAAGGCCAGCGGATCACCTGAGGTCAGGAGTTCAAGACCAGCCTGGCCAACATGGTGAAACCTGATCTCTACTAAAAAGACAAAACTTAGCCAGGCATGGTGGTGGGCGCCTGTAGTCCCAGCTACTCGGGTGACTGAGGCAGGAGAATTGCTTGACCCTGGGAGGCAGAGGATCGTGCCACTGCACTCCAGCCTGGTAAGCAAGACTCTGTCAGAAAAGAAAAGAGAAAAGGGAGGGGAGGGGAGGGGAAAGGAGAGCAAGACTCTGTCAGAAAAGAAAAGAAAAGAAAAGAAAAGAAAAAAGGGAGGGGAGGGGAGGGGAGGGGAGGGGAGGGGAAGGGAAGGGGAGGGGAGGGGAGGGGAAGGGAAGGGAAGGGAAAGAAAACAATCTGACCATGTTGTCACCCTGATTTCTGGCTTCCCAGCATCAAGAACTATGAGAAATAAGTTTCTATCATTTATAAGCCACCTAGTATATGTTATTTATTTCATTATAGCATCCCAAGCAGACTAAGACAGTGACTTAACCCAAAGCCACACAAAGTATTTGATGCAAACATAGGAATACAGTGCAATGCTTGCAATCTGCCCCTCCCCAGATTCTGCATTTATCAACCTACCGAATATAGACCAACCTTCTGTACAGAGAAGTTGTCCCTGATGTTCTCAAGAGAGGCAATACCCAAGAAATTGTGATAAGGAAATTTCACAAGTACTTCAGTCTCATGATCTGTAAAATGGGAACACTAATAGCTCAACCCTATAAGGTTGAGATGAGGATCAAATGAGGTAACTTACAGAAGAGGTGTTTAACACAGTACTTGACACTTAAAAGTGATACTTCTGCCAGTTCCACTAATGACCTCCTGAAACATACCAACTTTACATACATGCCATGCTCAGCTGAGTCATGCTAAAGTGAGAGTCAGGATTCTGTCTGGTTTTCACAATAGCTGGCATCATCTAGTGTATTCACAAATGCTTCAGGAGGAAAACAGGCACTGGGCATGGCCAGTAAACATAAAAATTGCTAAATCAAGTTCATTTAAAAACCACATGGTAATTCCCTAGTAATTCTGGGTTAATTGCATATTAATTACCATCTTGTTATAGCATCAATGAGCCATACATTTGATGTGGGAACCTACAGCAGAGATTAAATGCTAAAAGAGACTTTCCCCAACTGCTGCAGAAAATGATCCCTGCTCACACCATATCAACAAGTCTTCTCAGAAAACTCCTATGTTACTACTTCTTTAAAGAACTCAATAATTACCCAAAGTATCCTCCAACTAAAGTTTCTTCTAATGTGGGTATGTAAAGACTAGCAATGACATCTACCACCCGTGACATCTATCTCCAAATCCCTTGGATCAAAGTCTTTTGAAATGACAAACCTCAGCCTACTGACCTCTTCTGGGGTGATGGTTTAATTGGCTGCAAGTGTCTTGAGACATTTCCAAGGTCCTTGCCTCTGTCTCCTTCCTGTGCCTTCGGAAGTTGCCTTTTCCACATCTATTGCATTGAAATACGATCCCAAAAAATAAGTCATGTGAGCCCAGCTGAATTTCTTGGTAGAGGAATTATGTATAACAAGACGGTTGGCAAGGTTATATCACTCCCTGAAAGCTGTAATTTCCCTGCAATTGATTTCCTAAAGATAACTCACTGTTTGCGTGCAGTGAAAGCTAATTTAACAAGAAAGATGAGTCTCTTCAGAACACCTTGATTGGCAATTGTGATAAATTCCTATAATTACTATTGACTCAGAGGAGGATTTTCATTTGTTAAGATGTTGCTGAAATGACAGCCCGGTGATGGTTTTAAACAGAGGAAATGGTAACACCACATGATGCTCCCATCTTCACAAAAGAAACTTGGGGGACTGACATGGTTACAGATATTTCAGAGAACCCATGAAGACCCTGTTGAGTCTCAGAGAGACCTCTACATCTTCCTTGGCATTTTTGTGTTGACTAAAAATTCTCATAGGAACCACAGTTCTGAAACCCAGAAAGTCTGCCTCTTTCTCCTAACAAAGAAATAAAATTGGGTCTAGATTAGCAGTTCCACAGTGGAGGCAATAAAATCTTAGTATTAATGTCAAAAATTGAATAAAATTAAGTCGGCTGAGCGTGGTGGCTCATGCCTATAATCCCAGAACTTTGGGAGGCCAAGGCAGGCAGATTACTTGAGGTCAGGAGTTCCAGACCAGCCTGGCCAACATGGTGAAACCCTGACTCTACTAAAAATACAAAAACTAGCACAGCGTGGTGGTGTACACCTGTAGTCCCAGCTACTCGGGAGCCTGAGGCAGGAGAATTGCTTGAAATGGGAGGCAGAGGTTGCAGTGAGCCAAGATCACACCACTGCATTCAGCTCAGATGAAAGAGCAAGATTCAGCCTCAAAAAATAGGTATATGAATAAAATGAATAATAGTAAAAGTCTAACAATGGGCCATCAGGTAAATCAATTAGTATAAATCCAAATAATACAACATTCTATAGCTATTAATATGATTTTACAGACAGTTAAAGACATAAGCAATGGCTATGATATGTTTTTAGTGTAAGAAGTAGGATGCTGGCTGGGCACGGTGGCTCACGCCTATAATCCTAGCACTTTGAGAGGCCAAGGTGGGCAGATCACCTGAGGTCAGGAGTTCGAGACCAACCTGGCCAACATGACAAAACCCCATCTCTACCAAAATACAAAAAGTTACCTGGGCGAGGTGGCATGTGCCTGATAATCCCAGCTACTTGGGAGGCTGAGGTGAGAGGATCGCTTGAGCCTGGGAGACGGAGGTTGCAGTGAGCTGAAATCACACCATTGTACTCCAGCCTGGGCATCAGAGTGAGACTGCATCTCAAAAAAAAAAAAAAAAAAGTAGGATGCTAAATTACATGTACAAGTCAGGCAAGATGATACACACACGTAGTCCCAGATACTTGGGAGGCTGGAGCAGGAGGATTGCTTGAAGCCAGGAACTTGAGGTTGCAGTGCACCATGATCACACCTGTAAATAACCACTGCACTCCAGCCTGGGTGACATAGCAAGATTCCATCTCTAAATATATATATATATATATATTAATAACATGTACAATGTGACCCCAGCTATGAAAAAATGTATAAAAAGAACAGGAATGGTGTCCCATATTGTTAACAGCAGTAGCTCTAGATCTTAGATCTCTGAATGGTGAGATAAGCAAAACAATAAGAAAAGAACAAAGAAAGAAACTCTACTTTCCTAAAAGTTCAGGCCTATAATAAGAGCCAAATAAGAAATCGATTTGGGTCAACTTATTTGAGAGAATCGAACTATAAATATCCCTATTTCCTAAGTAAAAACTGCCCTTTGCTGTTCAGGAATGATAGCTCAACTATCACTGTCAGCACCACCAAAATGTTTGCCCATTAATTTCTTGTTTGTGATTCTACATGACACATACAAAAGCTAACCAAGAACTGCTACTTGCCTTCTAGGATTTCTCGAGTTCAAAGAGTCTACTCTGACATAAAGGATAGACTTTCTATATAATTTGCCATACAAATATAAAGCATTAATAATATTGATCATAATTTATAATTATAGTCATTAACATTCCTAAATGCTCTCTTGCCATTAACTCATTCAATCCATTAAAGAATTCTAAGAGACACACAGAAATTATCTTCATTTAAAATGAGGAAACTATGGTTCAGACATATGGAGTGACTTGCATGAGTCACACGGCAAGGTAATTCTTTAAACCTAAGTCTTGTATTTCAAAATCTAGGACTCTTCCTACCATACCATGTTTATGACAAAATCTTACAAATTTTTAACAAATTAGCATATTTTGCCTGTATTGATACATTTCTCCTCCATTTAAAAACTGTTTGCTTATCAGTAACTCTCCTTAGCAGTAGGTTTTGGAATTTCAAATGGATGTCTATGTTTTTCAGAGTTCACTCTTAGGAACAATAAAAAAGCAAGCAGACATACTACTTTGCTTCTTGTTTCAACAAATATTATTTTAATGTGCTAAGAGGCTCAAATACAATTTTAATTAACTACAAACTGAATTCATTCCTTAATGACAGAATAGGATTTGTTGGTTTGTTTCTCTTTGACAAATTTCTTTTTTCAATTTTTAATAGTGGTTAGAAATTCCATAACATAAATTTACCATTGTAACCACTTTTTTTTTTTTTTTTTTGAGATGGAGCCTCCTCTTGTTGCCCAAGCTGGAATGCAATGCTATGATCTTGGTTCACTGCAAGCTCCGCCTCCCGGGTTCAAGCAATTCTGCCTCAACCTCCCAAGTAGCTGGGATTACAGGCACCTGCCTCCATGCCTGGCAAATTTTTGTAGTTTTAGTAGAAACGGGGTTTTACCATGGTGGTCAGGCTGGTCTTGAATTCCTGACCTCAGGTAATCCACCCACCTCGGCCTCCCAAAGTGCTGGGATTACAGGTGTGAGCCACCTCACCCAACCAACCATTTTTAAAGTGCACAGTTCAGTAGTGTTAAGTATATTCACATTGATATGCAACAGATCTCCAGAACCTTTACATCCAGCAGAACTGAAACCTTATACCCATTAAACCACTCTCAATTTCCCCCTGCCTGTATCCCCTAGCAACCACCGTTCCCCTAGCAACCACCATTCTACTTTCTGTTTCTATGAATTTGGCAATTCTAGATATATAAATGGGATCATGCACTATTTGCATAATGACAAAATATGAGTTTCTAAAATATGTGAAATGTTGTTTTGCATCAACTTTTCAGAAACTCACACATTTGGCATTTTGAGGGCTACAACCCCTCCCCCACAAAAAAAATCAGGAACCAAAAAGTAAATTATATAAAAACAAAGATTATCATAGCCTGAAATTTTTCTAGAGGCTGCTTAATCTCTCTATGCCTCAATTTATTCATCTATAAAATGGGGATAGCAATAGTACATTCCTCAGAGCATTGTGATGATAAATTTTTTTTTTTTTTTTGAAGCGGAGTTTCACTCTTGTCCCTCAGACTGGAGTGCAATGGTGCATTCTCGGCTCATTGCAGCCTCCCCCTCCTGGGTTCAAGCAATTCTCCTGCCTCAGCCTCCCGAGTAGCTGGGATTACAGGTGCCAGCCACCACACCCAGCTAATTTTTTTGTATTTTTAGTAGAGACAGGGTTTCACCATGTTGGCTGGGCTGGTCTCGAACTCCCAACCTCAAGTGATCCTCCTGCCCACCTCGGCCTCCCAAAGTGCTAGGATTCCAGGCATGAGCCAAGCAGCCGGCCTGTGATGAAAATTAAATACATTAGTTCACGTAAAGAATTTGGAACAGTGGCAGGCATAAAGTAAGTACTGAATGAATTTTAAATATTTTTTTTACATGTATTCTATCAGTAAGGGGACCACACTATAATTAAAACACAATGGCTACTATCAAGGAGCCCATATCTAAGAATTTATATGTTCTGCACAAAACTCATGGTAGAACCTTGCCAATTATTACTGCATAATAAGGTATTATTCAACAGATAGAATCAAGAAAATAAAATATATAAAATAATATCCAAGATGGGCATGGTGGCTCATGGCAGTAATCCCAGCACTTTGAGAGGCCGAGGCGGGCAGATCACCTGAGGTCAGGAGTTCGAGACCAGTCTGGCCAACATGAGGAACCCCGTCTCCACTAAAAATACAAAAATTAGCTGGGCATGGTGGCACATGCCTGTAATCCCAGCTACTCGGGAGGCTGAGGCAGGAGAATCGCTTGAACCTGGGAGGCGGAGGTTGCAGTGAGCCAAGATGGCTCCACTGCACAGCCTAGGTAACAGAGCGAGACTCCATCTCAAAAATAAATAAACAAAATCCAGCTGAAAACTGAGAGTGTGGTTATAGTCAACACAATGCACATTCCCAGACTGTAATCTCGGCAAGATTAAAAGCCGTAGATTTATTTTCACTGTGGGCAAGAATTGAACAAATTCTTACATCTGTTTTTGAAATAGCCACCCAGGCACTTTAACACTGCTACTGTGTTTGCCTGCTCTAGAGACATATCAGAAGTGTAAAATGATCCTAATAGTAATCAGAGTGGCCTTTCTCTTCTTAATGAAATTCTAAAAGGTTACGGTCTCCCGCAATGCAAACAAGCATTTCTGCCCTGACAGATTCATCACAGAACGCAGCCGGCCATGGCTGAGCAGGGATTGAGGCCAGCAATGCTGCCACCTGCCGTATGGAAGTGGAGTTGCGGGCCTTAGAGGGAGAAAATTAAACAAAAAAAATCAATGCCTTGACAAATCGGTGCTGCTCTGTTTAGGTAAATTGCTCTATTATCCTAGTAGCTCAGTACATTATGGAAGTAGTTACCCCTCTACTTAACTAACTCACCTGGTTTTCTGGCTAACTTAATCCTTTATTTACAGTTTCACTGTCTTGCCCTATCATACAGCCACTTGGCTTTCTGTTTTCTTTCATTTACTCAAGATGAATTACTTAACGTTGAAACATCGTTTTCAGCATCACATTTTTTAATAGTGAACCCAAGGTCTCGTTTCTCAGGACAGCCTGTATACAAGGACACGATATAATAAATGCTTAGCAAATTTCCTTTTTTTCTAGGAACATAAATGTGCACATATCACATACTCCCTTTCATGTTTTATACCATGTACATACCCAGGCATACTGACTAGGAGACTGTTTTATATATAAATTAGGCCAGCGTGGTGGCTCACACCTGTAATTCCAGCACTTTGGGAGACTGAGGCAGGAGGATTGCCTGAGGCCAGGAGCTTGGGGCCAGCCTGGTCAACAAGCAAGACCCCGTCTCTACAAAAAGAAAACATAAAATTAGCTGGGAGCAGTGGCACTGCTGTAGTCTCAGCTACTCACGGACGGAGGCAAGAGGATCCATCACTTAAGCCCAGGAATTTGAGGCTGCAGTGAGCTATGATCACTCCACTGCACTCTAGCCTGGAGACCCTGTCTTTCAAAAAAATGTAGACACACA
Source organism: Trachypithecus francoisi (assembly GCF_009764315.1). NCBI lineage: Eukaryota > Metazoa > Chordata > Mammalia > Primates > Cercopithecidae > Trachypithecus > Trachypithecus francoisi. The sequence continues at coordinate 21,525,111 of NW_022681431.1, read as the reverse complement.
AAAAAACTCAGTTAAATACAGACATGCCTAGACTCTTTTGCACCCAAAATATACACCCACACCCCAAGTGCAATTAAGCAAAAGAGAGATGGAGTGAGATTTCGGAAAATGCATGACATAAACAAAGTTGATCTTTAGCCTTTTGTTAACCTTTTGGAGATGCACTTTCCTTTTTCTCCTACTTTCCATGGCCAAAACCCTTATTTTTTTTTTTTATTTTATTTTTCCATAAGTTACTGGTGTACAGGTGGTATTTGGTTACATGAGTAAGTTCTTTAGCAGTGATTTCTGAGACCCTGGTGCACCCATCACCTGAGCAGAGTACACGGCACCGTATATGTTGTCTTTTATCCCTCACCCTCTCCCACTCTTCCCCCCAAGTCCCCTAAGCCCATTATATCATTCTTATGCCTTTGCGTTCTCATAGCTTAGCTCCCACATATCAGTGAGAACATACGATGTTTGGTTTTCAATTCCTGACTTACTTCACTTAGAATAATATCTCCATCTCATCCAGGTCATTACAAATGCTTTTAATTCATCCCTTTTTATGGCTGAGTGGTATTGCATCATATATATATATATATATATCACAATTTATTTATCCACTTGTTGATTGATGGGCATTTGGGTTGGTTCCACAATTTTGCAATTGTGAATTGTGCTGCTATAAACATGTGTGCAAGTATCTTTTTCTTTTTCTTTTTTTGTTTTTTTGTTTGTTTGTTTGTTTTAGATGGAGTCTCTCTCTGTAGCCCAGGCTGGAGTACAGTGACACGATCTTGGCTCACTGCAACCTCCGGCTCCCAGGTTCAAGTGATTCTTCTGCCTCAGCCTCCCAAGTAGCTGGAAAATCAGGCATCCGCCCCCACACCAGGCTAATTTTTGTATTTTTGGTAGAGACAGGGTTTCGCCATGTTGGCCAGGCTGATCTCGAACTCCTGACCCCAGGTGATCCACCCGCCTCAGCTTCCCAAAGTGCAAGAATTACAGGCATGAGCCACCATGCCCAGCCACCATTATCTTTTTCAGATAATGACTTCTTTTCCTCTGGGTAGACACTCAGTAGTGCAATTGCTGGATCAAATGGTAGTTCTACTTTTAGTTCTTCAAGGAATCTCCATGCTGTTTTCCATAGCAGCTGTACTAGTTTACATTCCCATCAGCAGTGTAGAAGTGTTCCCTGAGCACCGCGTCCACGCCAACATCTACTGTTTTTTCTTTGATTATGGCCATTCTTGCAGGAGTAAGGTGGTATCGCTCTGTGGTTTTGATTTGCTTTTCCCTGATCACTAGTGATGTTGAGCATTTTTTCATGTTTGTTGGCCATTTGTGTATCTTCTCTTGAGAATTGTCTATTCATGTCCTTAGCCCACTTTTGGATGGGATTGTTTGTTTATTTCTTATTGATGTGTTTGAGTTCATTGTAGACTCTGGATATTAGTCCTATGTCAAATGTATAGATTGTGAAGATTTTTCTCCCACTCTATGGGTTGTCTGTTTATTTTGCTGTGCAAAAGTTCTTTAGTTTAATTAGGTCCCAGTTATTTATCTTTGTTTTTATTACAATTGCTTTTGGGTTTTTGGTCATGAAATCCTTGCCTAAGCCAATTTCCAGAAGGGTTTTTCCAATGTTACCTTCTAGAAATTTTATAGTTTCAGGTCTTAGGTTTAAGTCCTTAATCCATCCTGAGTTGATTTTTGTATAAGGTGAGAGATGAAGATTCCTTTTCATTCTTCTACATATGGCTAGCCAATTATCCCAGCACCATTTGTTGAAAAGGGTGTCCTTTCCCCATTTTATGTTTTTGTTTGCTTTGTCAAAGATTAGTTGGCTGTAAGCATTTGGGTTTATTTCTGGATTCTCTATTCTGTTCCATTGGTCTATGTGCCTATTTTTATACCAGTACCACGCTGTTCTGGTGACTATGGCATGGCCAAAACCTTTTGAGGAGGCTTAGTTGTCCCGGTTACCCTTTGAGATACCCAGTGAAGCATACTGCGACACCTGGGTCCTCCCAGACTTGACAACTTTCCTGATTCCTCCTCAACCACTGCCCACCACCATCTCAGCAAAACTTACTATGCCAGTTTTCCACTCTTGGATGATCTGGTTAATTTTTGTGGCAAGTCACATAAGCTGAGAAAGTCAAGTTGCTGCAGCTAATTATTTAATATATTAACTACCTTCAAATGTTTGCATGTTGACCAAGGCCTCTGTCAGCCCCTAACATAATTAAAAACATGAATAACTGGCAGAATTGTAGGCACCATGAATATTGATAGAGCCAGCAGGGGAAATATTTAGATGGTTCAGATGAGGGAAAACTTTTAGTGACAATCTTTAAATAATGTTATATTATTAGCAGCCAGCTGTTTTGCCCGTGTCTAGGGCTTCCTAAACACACACACACACACACACACACACACAACTTTGCACACACAAAGTCTCCCCCAAGGAAAGAAAATGTCACCCTCCCATAAACTCACATCCTAAATGTCTCCAGACACCAATCACATACCTGAAGATGGCAAGCAGGGTCAGATCTAGAGTTCACATGTTCTTTCCACAACTTCATCACCACCTTACACTCACAAGAGGCTCAGGGAGCAAAGTGGGCAGAGTTCAAGGGAAACATAAATCATTCCTGGCATGAAGTATCAGGTGAGTGCTTTCATCATCATGGGTTCATATGCCGTAACCTTTTCTCTGAGGTTCCATGCTGAAAGCAGGAGGTTGTTCCTAGATATCAACATGGCTCCATTTGAAAGACTTATCCCACCTCATTGTAGCAACCTCTACAAGAAAAGAAATCCAAACTTTAATAGGATAACTATGGTAGAAGGACCCTTTGCCGGAGGATTTTTCCTTGCAGCTCTGGTAAAATTTCATAAAATGGTATCTCTTATTAAAATCGTACTGTGGTGGCTATTTTAGAACCTGGGCAGGGTGTGGTGGCTCATGCCTGTAATCCCAGCACTTTGGGAGGCCAAGATAGGAGGATCGCTTAAGTGCAGGAGTTGGAGACCAGCCTGGGCAACATAGGAATATCCCGTCTCTATAAAAAATAATAATAAAATGTTGCCGGCACAGTGGCTTACACCTGTAGTCCCAACACTTCAGTGTTGAGGAGTAAAGAGAGTATGATCCACCTCAGGAGGCCAAGGTGGGTGGATCACATAAGGCCAGGAGTTCAAGACCAGCCTGGCCAACATGGTGAAAACCCGTATCTACTAAAAATACAAAAATTAGCTGGGCATGGTGGCACACACTTCTAGTCCCAGTTATTTGGGAGGTGAGGCACAAGAATCGCTTGAACCCAGGAAGCAGAGGTTGCAGCAAGCCGAGAGAGAGAGATTCTGTCTCAATAATAATAATAATAATAAATTTTAAAAACAGAATTTGCTCTCTTAAACTGAGTTTGATCTTACTGGCATATTGGAACTTAATATTTTCTACTGGTGAGTAATCTTTTGCTCACCAACTTGGAATAGATAAGGATAGGATTGATATAAGGTTGGTTATGGGGTTAAAATAAAATCATGGGCTCTGAGCTTTGACCATGAAGCCCAGAAGAAAGCATCACTTTGTGGGCAGAAACATTTCAGACAACAACAGTATTAACAAGAAAAATGTAAAGCCCAAGGTGTAGACTTGGGTCGTAACCTGTTACATTATTTAGTTGCTATTACGTTCTCTTTGGTTTTGCTCCTGGATTTGATGAGAGCAGGAGAATCAATTTCAATGCATATGCATTTATTATACATCTGCATTTCATGTGGGGAGCCCCCCAAAAAACGATGAGAATCCTTGATCTTAAAGCATTTAACCTGAGTGTGGTAAGCTATTTCCCTACTCCCCATCAGGCTGAGATGTAAAATTCCAGAATCACAGGTCACAGTGGTGGTGAATGGCTGAATCATGGGCCCACCAGAGAAATCACAGCCCACTAATAACATTTCTCCTTCAGGAGTGCCTCATCTTTTAAAATTCGGCCTTGACTAGCAAATATAACTTGGCTGGGTGCGGTGGCTCACTCCTGTAATCCCAGCACTTTGAGAGGCCAAAGCATGCGGATCACTTGAGGTCAGGAAGTTCGAGACCAGCCTGGCCAACATGGTGAAACCCCATCTCTACTAGTAATAAAAAAAATAAAAAAAATAAAAATTAGCCTGACATAGTGGCACACCACTTGTAATCCCAGCTACTCAGGAAGCTGAGGCACGAGAATCGGTTGAACCCAAGAGGTGGAGGTTGCAGTGAGCCAAGATCATGCCATTGCACTCCAGCCTGAACGACAGAGTGAAACTGTGTCAAAAAAAAAAAAATATATATATATATATATATAACTGAAGCCAAAAGCTGTAAAACCTAATTGGCAGCTGAGTAAGGACCCCTTGAAAAGAATTGGAGAACTGGGAGGACTGTTGAATAGGAACTCTGAGAAGACAAAGTATTCAACTAGATGATTATCTTGTTAAAGTTGAGAAAAAGCTTAGTGAACATTTACATACACTTACCTGCCATAAAATTTACATTAAATGGAGACATCTGTATCTTGTCAGCATAAAGTTGTTTCTAAGAATGTTTACCAAGAATGGCAAAGAGCTTTCCTGTAATATTGATTTGTTTTAATAGTGCCAATGATTGCTGATTTATAACTCTGATACTATGAATGTTTATTATAGGAAATTACATTTGTTAAAATGTGTGCTATAGCAAATTATTAGTCACTAAGAGTATAAACTATTTTTGTCACAGAAGACTTATTTTAACCACCTACCTTGTGACAATTAATTTCTATAATCTTATCAACTTTGTTACTTCATTTGTACATAAGTGAATCAACATTCCTTGTTACTCAAAAATCATCAAGCCTTTTTTTAGGCTTTTTAAGACAAATATTTTGCATTCTAAAAGTTGTATCTCTAAAATAAAATCTAAATTTTTTTTAATTTTTGTTTTTATTGTATTTTGTTTTTATCATGGCCTATATTATTACTTTGGTAACATTCTCTTTACTCCTCAAACTAATAAAAAGCTGCCACTCATCACAAAAGACTGGGTAAATTAAGAAGTACAACTGATCCTTGAATAACATTGGTTTGAATTTCAAGGGTCCACATATAGGTTAGTTTTCCTTTTCCTCTGCCACACCTGAGACAACAAAACCGATCAAATCTTTCTCTTCCTCCTCTTCCTCTGCCTCCTCAATGTGAAGACAATGAAAATGAAGACCTTTATGATGATCCACTTCCACTTAATGAATAGTAAATGTATTTTCTCTTCTGTATGATTTTCTTAATAACTTTTTCTTTTCACTAGTTTACTTTATTGTAAGAATATAGTACATACTGCATATAACACAAAATGTGTATAATCAACTATTTATGTTATTGGTAAGGTTTCCAGTCAACAGTAGGCTATTAGTAAAGTTTTAGGGGAGACAAAAGGTATACACAAATTTTAAACTGCATGGGGTGCCCATAATCACCACATTGTTCAAGGGCCAACTGTATTCATTGAGCATTGAGAATACACTTTGTCTGAACATTAGTAATAATAAAAATAAACATTTTTGGATTTTTAGACTCTAATTGCCAATGTAACCAAACTCAGGTCCAGCCGCTTGCCACTGGAAAACCAAAATTAAAGAAGCAAGACACTGTGAAAAGAAAGAAATTTTATTCAAAGGCTAGTAGCTAGGAGATGATTGGGCTCAAGCCTCAAAGAAACCATCTCAAAACTTTAGGCAAGTGAATGTGTTCAAGAAGAGAAGTTGGCACGGGAAGCATGTGGGAGTGGTGCAGGGTGCAGGGTCTGTATGTCTTGTTCTGATGGCCATCTTGAGTTATTGCCCACATGGAGTGTGGGCTGGTGCCATCTCGAGGTGACAATAGCTGGGTTGTAGATCAACTGCCTTGAGGTAATCTCTAGATGGGGAGGATTCTGCAGCTGGGTCTCCATGCCTGGTTTATTTCAAGAGTAGCCCCTATAATGTATAAGCAAGCACATAGTTAGATAAGCAAGTGCAGTGCGAGGAACCTTGCCGACTTTGTTACTTCATTTGTACATAATGGCAAGTACAGTCTAAAATTCCAAAAAAGTTTATTTTTTTAATTACTAATGTTCAGACAAAGTATATTCTCAATGCTCAATGAATACAGTTGGCCTTTGAACAATGTGGTGATTATGGGCACCCCAGGTAGTTGAAAATTTGTGTATATCTTTTGTCTGCCCAAAAACTTTACTAATAGCCTACTGTTGACTGGAAACCTTACCAATAACATAAACATTCAAATGTGAATCAGCATTACTTGTAACTCGAAAATCAACAAACCTTTTTTTAGGCTTTATTTAAAATAAATCCTTTGTGTTTTAAAAAAGTAGCAGGTGGCCAGGTGTGGTCACTCATGCCTGTAATCCTAGCATTTTGGGAGGCCGAGGCAGGTGGATCACTTGAGGTAAGGAGTTTGAGACCAGCCTGGCCAACATGGTGAAACCCCGTCTCTACTAAAAATACAAAAATATTAGCCAGGCATGGTGGCGGACACCTGTAATTCCAGCTACTTGGGAGGCTGAGGCGGGAGAACGACTTGAACCTGGGAGACAGAGGTTGCAGTGAGCCGAGGTCATGCTACTGCACTCCGGTCAGGGTGACAGAGCAAGACTTCATCTCAAAAAAAAAAAAAATTAGTCGGGCCCGGTGGCATGCATCTGTCATCCTAGCTACTCAGGATGCTGAGAGAGGAGAATTGCTTGAGCCCGGGAGGCAGAGGTTTCAGGGACCTGAGATAGTGCCACTGCACTCTAGCCTGGGTGATAGAGACCCTGTCTCAAAAAAAACAAAACAAAACAAAAAAGTAGAAGTACTATATAATCCAGCAATCCTACTTCTGGACATAAATCCACAAGCATTGAAATCAGGACTTCAAAGAGATATTAGCATTCTCATGTTCATTACAACACTGCTCACAATAGCCAAGATGTGGAAACAATCTAAACATTTATTGGTAGATGAATGGATAAAGAAAATGTGGTATATGCATGCAATGGAATATTATTCTACCTTAAAAAAATGAAGTTTTGCAATATGCAACAACATTAACCTTAGATAAACCTTGAAGATATTGTGCTAAGTGAAACAGGTCTGGTCACGGAAGACCAAATACTGCTTGATGCCACTGATAGGGAGAATCTCAAATAATCGAACACATAGAATCAAAGAGTGGAATGAATGGTGGTTGCCAGGTCTGGGGAGAGGGAAATGGGGTGTTGCTAATCAGCAGCATACAGTTTCAGTTAAGCAAGATGAAGTTCTGGAGATCTACTGTGCAACATGATAACCTATAATGTGTAGATTACCTATAGGTAACGATACTGCATTGTATACTTAAAAAGTTGCAAAGAGATTGGATCTCATGTTGAGTGCTCTTACGACAATAAAATACAATTTTTAAAAAGCACTAATATATATAAAATGAGACAATACATCACAAAATAGTCTATTCTACATCACTGCACCTATTATGAAAATGCTGCAGGCCGGACACTGTGGCTCATGCCTGTAATCCCAGCACTTTGGGAGGCCGAGGTGGGCGAATAACTTGAGGTCAGGAGTTCGAGGCCAGCCTGGCAACATGGTGAAACCCTGACTCCATAAAAAATATAAAAATTAGCCAGGCATGGTGGTGCGCACCTGTAATCCCAGCTACTCGGGAGGCTGAGGCAGGAGAATCACTTGAACCTGGCGGGCAGTGGTTGCAGTGAGCAGAGATTGCATCACTGCACTCGAGCCTGGGCAGCAGAGTAAATGAAACTCCGTCTCAAAGTAAAATAAAATGAAATGCTTCATATGATTATGATAGTTATTAGAATAAAACATTCAGCCCAGAGACCTCAGGGGTGGTTGTCTAACTATGGCTTTGAATGGCATTATTTTACTTAGGAGAAATTCTATGTTTCCGCCCACTACCCAGTTTTTGTGGATATTAATAATTATTTGGTTTGGTTGCCTTGCATCCATTCCTTTATTGATTTATTTTAATGGCAATAGTATCCCAATTTCCCTTACTCATCTCAGGAATACAAGCTTTTTTTATTCTCAGGCTACATGATTTGGAGGGTGTCCACCCCAGATTAGGAGTGGAATATGTAACTTCAGCATGACAATCGTGGCCCCAACATTCTCTAGTCCAGTGATTGGTCAATGTGAACATGTGACCTAGGTCTGGTCAACTGGCAAACTTCATTCCCTGGCTACAGTGATTGGTTCAGTAATATCAAATTGGTCCAATCATAGTTAATCCCAGGATTTATGCAGGAGCTATAGGAAAGAAACAATTTTTTTTTCTGTTGAACTTAGATTGAGGAAGATAATATCCTACAATTGCCAGAGGACTCACATGAAGCCTGTGGATGAAGCTGACTATAAAACCAAGAGATGAGGCCAGGCGCAGTGGCTCACACCTGCAATTTCAGCACTTTGGGAGGCCAAGGTGGGTAGATTCCTTGAGGCCAGGAGTTCAAGACCAGCCTGGGCAACATAGCAAGACTTCGTCTCTACAAAAAATAAAAATAAAACATAAAAACAAGAGATGGAGAGAAACTAATTTCAGATGACAGTACCTGAAGCCAGCTTTCCCCTGGGATTCTTCTGCTGTACCATATGTGCTAATGAACTCTCCCTTTTGCTTAACTCAGTTTGAAATGAGTTTTGTGTTAGCTACAACCTAATTTACTACTTCGAAGTAAGTTAGAGGCCTAAGTTACCAATCTTTCCAAATGAGATATTTCATACTGAGTAGTGGTTCAGCAGGGATGGAGGCAATCAGCTCTCCTTTGGTAGGAATTCCAACCTATTCCATAGCTGTACCCCAGCATCACCAAAGCACCCATCAATCTGTAGTAGAATTTCCTCGGAGTTGAACTGGGAAGATCTAAGCGTATCACCTTGGAGAAAGGCTAACCACTCACTCTAAAGTTTCTTCCTGGTTTTTAAACTTCTCTTTTTCTCTTTCTCTCTCCCGTCCTTTGTTTGAAAGTGAAGGCTAAAGGAGCCACTACCAAAAGGGACACTAAATAAATGGAACAGAAAAAGGGAAATCAAAGAGAGAAATTTAGTGCAACCAGCAAAGGCTTACATTAGGCTCACAACAAAGACAAGCTCCATTTCTTTCTTATTGACATTAATGAGTTTGATGGGAGTCCAACATAAAAGGCAGGCAAATCTGCTTGCTCTTATAGGGGGTCCTAGGATCTCTGCAGCTGCTTGCAAATTGCTTAATTCCACTAAAGGTCATCTTTCTTGATTGGTTTTTATTCCTTTCTATGTCCAACCAATCACGTGCTGGCCAAGCAGATGGCTTGGAGCCAGTCCTGGCTGTCCAGGTCAGCAGCTGCAGCCCTCACCCCGGAATTCAGAACTTGTCATCCCTCCCTAACTACAGAAATCCTTCTTCCTGCACAGGCTCTTTAACTAGGAATCATAGAGACCCCATAGATATTTCCTGAAGGAATAAATGTTACTGCATAAAGTCTGTGCCTAGCACTATATTAGGGACTGGAGGTGAAACAAAAAAAAATGTAACTCAAGGAATAAAATTTTAAAAACTAATTTTTTTAATTTATAAAGAAAAGGAATGTATTTCTTATGGAGACTGTGGGGCCCCATCTAGTGAGGGCCTTCCTGCTGATGGGGACTCTCTGAAGAGTCCCAAGAGCCTATACAATTGAAGACTAACAGGCCAGGCATGGTGGCTCACGCCTGTAATCCCAGGACTTTGGGAGGCCAAAGTGGGTATATCACCTGAGGTCAGGAGTTCAAGATCAGCCTGGCCAACACGGCAAAACCCCATCTCTACTAAAAATACAAAAATTAGCCAGGTGTGGTGGCACACACCTGTAATCCCAGCTGCTCGGGAGGCTGAGGCAGGAGAATCGCTTGAACCCGGGAAATGGAGGTTGCAGTGAGCCAAGATCCCACCATTGCACTCCAGCCTGGGCCACAAGAGGGAATCTCCGCCTCAAAACAAACAAACAAACAAAAAACACCACAGTCAGCAGCAGGGCTGAGATTCAAACTCCCATATTTGCATACAGAGTTCTTTATTTCAGTAACATGGCGTCCATCTGAGATGGAAAAGGGGAAGGAAAAGAAGAATCAAGCAGAGAAAGAGAACGTGGGGAGGAGAAATTAGCGTGGACTTTTTTGTTAGTTTTCTTATATGAGGCAAGTATTTTTTTTTCAACCTTTATTTTAGATTCAGGGGGTACATGTACAGCTTTGTTACCTGGGTATATTGTGTGATGTTGAGGTTTGTAATAAGAATGATCCCATCACCCAGGTACTAAGCATAGTACCCAGTAGTTACTTTTTCTACCCATGACACCCTCTCTCCCTTCCTCCTCTAACAGTCTCCAGTGTCTATCATTCCCATCTTTATGTTCATGAATATCCAGTGTTTAGCTCCCACTTTTAAGTGAGAACATGAAGTATTTGGTTTTCTGTTTCTATGTTAGTTCACTTAGGATAAAGACCTCCAGCTGCATCCGTGTTGATGCAAAGGACATAATTTCATTCTTTCTTACAGCAACATAGTATTCCACATTTTCTTTTTTAATATTTTTAACTAATTCACATGCCACCTTTGGGAAGTATTCCACATTTTCTTTATCCAATCTACCATTGATAGGAACCTAGGTTGATGCCACATCTTTGCAATTATGAATAGCATGGTGATAAACATACAAGTGCATGTGTCTTTTTGGTATAACTATCTATTTTCCTTTGGATATACTCCCAGTAATAGGATTGCTGGGTCAAATGGTAGCTTTGTTTTAAATTATTTGAGAAATCTCCAAAGTGCTTTCCACAGTGGCTGAACTAATTTACATTCCCACCAACTAGAGTTTGTAAGTGTTCTCTTTTCTCTGTAGCCTCACCAGCATCTGTTGTGTTTTGACTTTTTAGTAATAGCCATTCTGACTGGTGGGAGATGGTATCTCAGTGTGGGTTTGATTTGCATTTCTCTGATGATTAGTGATATGAGGCATTTTTTCTTATTTTTGCTGGCCACTTGTGTATCTTCTTTTGAGAAAAGTATCTGTTCATGTCTTTTGCCTATTTTTAATGGGGTTATTTGGCTTTTGCTTGCTGAATTTGTTTGTTTGTTTGTTTTATGAGACCAAATATCACTCTGTCACCCAGGCTAGAGGGCAGGGATGTGATACTGGCTCACTGCGACCTCTGCCTCCCAGGTTCAAGCGATTCTTATGCTTCAGCTTCTCAAGTAGCTGAGATTTGAGGTGCGCACCACCATACCTGGCTAAGTTTTGTATTTTTAGTAGAGACGGGGTTTAGCCATGTTGGCCAGGCTGGTCTCAAACTCCTGGCCTCAAGCAATCCTCCCACCTCAGCCTCCCAAAGTGCTGGGATTACAGGCATGAGCCATCATGCCCAGCCTTATTGTTTAAATTCCTTATAGATTCTAAATAATAGACCTTTGTCAGATGCATAGTTTGTGAATATTTTCTTCCATTCTGTAGCTTGTCTGTTTTCTCTGTTGGTAGTTTCTTTTGCTGTGCAGAAGCTCTTTAGTTTAATTAGGTCCCACTTGTCAATTTTTGTTTGTGTTACAGATCTTTTGAGGACTTGGTAATAAATTCTTTCACAATGCCACTATCCAAAATGGTATTTCCCAGGTCTTCTTTGAAAATTCTTATAGTCTGAGGTCTTACATTTAAATTTTTAATCCATCTTGAATTAATTTTTGCATATGGTGAAATGAGGCTTCTAGTTTCATTATTCTGCATGTGGCTAGGCAGCTATCCCAGCACCATTTATTGAATAGGGAGTCCTTTCCCATTGCTTGTCATTGTCAACTCTGTCAAAGATCAGATGGCTGTAGGTGTGTGGCTTTATTTATGGTTCCCTCTATTCTGATCCATTGCTCTGTGTGTCTATTTTTGTACTAGTATTATGCTGTTTTGGTTACTGTAGCCTTCTAGTATAGTTGGAAGTCCAGTAATGTGATACCTTCAGCTTTGCTCTTCTTGCTTTGCTTTGGCTATTCGAGTTCTTTTTGGTTCCATATGAACTTTATAATAGATTTTTCAAGGTCTGTGAAAAAATGACATTGGTAATTTGATAGGAATAGTATTGAATCTGTAGATTGCTTTGGACAGTATGGCTATTTTAGCAATATTGATTCTTCTAATCCATGAGCATGGAATGTTTTTTCATTTGTTTGTGTCATCTCTGATCTCTTTTAGCTGTGTTTTGTAGTTCTCCTTGTAGAGATCTTTCACCTCGTTGGTTATATGCACTCCTGGGTATGATGGGATTTTTTGTGCATGAGGCAAGTATTAAAATTAGGCCTCTCATGTTATACTTTATCTTATTCTTTACAACAGTTCAGAAGGTAGATCCTCTCTCTTTCCACTCAAATGCACCAGAAGCCTGAGTGTATAATTTATTTATTTATTTAAAAACTGAATATCACTCTGTTACCCAGGCTGGAGTGTGGTGCTGTGATCATAGCTCACTGTAGCCTCAAACTCTTGGCCTCAAAGGATCCTCCCACCTCAGCATCCTGAGTGGCTGGGATTACAGGAGAGAACCACCGCACCTAGCCCTGAGTGTGTGTTTGTTTTGTGATAAAGGGCTCATAATTACTCTTGTAGATCAGATCTGGTATTTAAAAGAAAAAAAGACATTGTGCTCATTTTCTCTTAGTTTTTAAAAATTTAGAAATATTGATGTATGATTTAATCATAGAGCAATAGATGTTTATTTAGAATCTACTTTATTCAGCACATGTATTCATTAACTCAACATTTACTAAGAGCCACGTACCAGCTGGGTGCAGTGGTTCATGCCTGTGATCCCAGCACTCGGGGAGGCTGACAGGGGCAGATCACTGGAGATCAGGAGTTCAAGACCAGCCTGGCCAACATGGTGAAACCCTGTCTCCACTAAAAATACAAAAATTAGCTGGGTATGGTGGTGCATGCCTATAGTCCCAGCTACTCGGGAGGCTGAGTCAGGAGAATCGCTTGAACTCGGGAGATGGAGATTGCAGCAAGCCAAGATCATGCCACTATACTTCAGCCTGGTGACAGAGCGAGACTCCATGTCAAAAAAAAAAAAAAAAAAAAAAAAACAGAAAAAAGATCCAAGCACCCTATTAGGTCCTAGAGATGCAAAAAAGATAATTAAGACAAGGTCCAGTCCCTCAAGAAGCTGCAGACTACTGGAAAACAGAGAGAAATAGACAATTACAAATTAGTGTGTGATATGGTTTGGCTGTGTCCCCACCCAAATCTCATCTTGAATTGTAGCTCTCATAATTCCCACGTGTCGTGGGCGGGACCCAATGGGAGGCAATTGAATCGTGGTGGCGGGTCTTTCTGGTGCTGTTTTCATCATAGTGAATAGGTCTCACGAGATCTGACAGTTTTTAAAAAGGGAGTTCCCCTGCACACACTCTCTTTCCTAACACCATGTAAGATGTGATTTTGCTCCTCCTTCACCTTCTGCCATGACGGTGAGGCCTCCCCAGCCATGTGGAACTGTGAGTCCATTAAACCTCTTTTTCTTCACAAATTACCCAGTCTTGGGTATGTCTTTACTGGGAACATGAAGATGGACTAATACAGTGTGCTTACTGCCATTTAGTTTAGAAGTCTATGCAGGTTGCCTAGGGAGCTCAGAGGGAGGAAAATTAGCCTAAACTGAGTGAAGGAGAAGGTCAGGGAGCATTTCTTAGAAAAGGTAATGTACGAATTGAGTCCAAATGAAGTGAGTGGGAGGGGGAACAGAAAATGTTCCCAGCAGAGGGAATAATGAGTGCTGAAGCCCAAGAAAAGCATATTGCATGCCAGGAAATACAGTATTGCAGTATGGTTAGGCATAGTCTATTTATAGGAAACTGTCAAGGGCTGAAGGACTGAGAAAGGGCTTCAGAATTTATTCTGAAAGATTTAGAAATCCATTGAAAGCAGTAATCAGGCAAGAAGGAGAATCAGATGTGTATTTAAGAAAGATCACTCTGTGACCACTCACTGTGGAGAATGTCCTGGAAGGAGGCATACCTGAAATCGAGCATTGTTTGGGATTGAATTCCAACATGCAGGCCCATTCCTGTCAGTGCTACCACAGACTTTTTATATGAGGGTGGGATGAGGTAGTAAATGTGGTATAGAAAGACCTAGGATTGGTTCAAGTTCTGCCACTTGCTAATCATAGGACTTTGAGCACTTTTTTAATCTCCTAAGGTTCAGTTTCATAATCTGGCATATGGATTTAATAATAATGCTCATCAGGTAGAGTTATAGAGTTATTGTGAGAATAACATAAGAAAATTAGCCAGGCGCAGTGGTATATGCCTGTATTCCCAGCTATTTGGGAGGCTGAGGCAGGAGGATTGCTTGAGTCTAGGAGGTTAAGGCTGCAGTGAGTTATGAGAGTTATGATTGCACCACTGCACCCCAACCCAGGTGGCAGAGCAAGTCCCTGTTTCAAAACAAAAACAAAGAAAAGAGAAATAAAATACATGTAAAGCACTTTTCATAGTCACACATGGTAACAGTCCAATAAATGTTAGTTATTCACATTATCATTGTCAGTGTCACCATAGCTTAAAAATGAGGAAACCATAAAGTAAAGAAAGTGAGAATAAAAATGACCAATGACTGACTCTATGCAAATGATGAGCAGGAGCTAAAGATGACTCCAGGTTTCTGGCTTTGGCAATGGAATATGCCACTTCAGCATAGGAATTGGAGGTGAAGGTAATTGAGAATCAGCAGATGCTGGAAGAGTTCTCTACCTGCCCGTTATCCAACTAAAAGTAGGGCGTAAATTTGTTTCATGAAGGTATCTCCCTCTTCTGAACCAGGAAGGGGAGACTGACTGTTATCCCTGGAGATGGACAGCTTGCTATCCCAACTCCTGTTTAGTAAGGTAAACAAACCTTGCCACAATGACCCTTACCGTCACTAGTTTCTTCCATATATTTCCTAATTATTTTTCCATGATTTATCATCTCTCAAAGCCCAAACCCACTTTTCCTTTGTTTAAAATGGTATGTAATCACCCAAGTCTAACTAATTCTTTGAGTTTTATGTCTGTGAACTCCTGTGCACATAACTAGTAATACAAACTATATATCTTTTTCCTGTTAATCTGTCTTATATTAGTTTAATTCACAGGCCCCAGGCACTGAACATACAAGGGTAGAGGAAATGTTCCTCCTCCCCTCACAACTTATTTTTATTTTTTTTAGAGATAGGATCTCCCTATGTTTCCCAGACTGGTCTCTACCTCCTGGCCTCAAGCAGTCCTCCCACCTTGGCCTCCCAAAGTGCTGGGATTACAGGTGTGAGCCACTACATCCGACCCCAGAAAGTTCTTTCATCATTATTTAGTAGAAGTCATGGAAAAAAATGAGCTCACTCAAGGAGAGGTCATAAAATAAGAAGAGAAGCTAGAACTTTAGGGAATGCAAATATGTCATTCAGCAAAGGTAAAAGTGACAGCAAAGGGAAAAGAAGCCATTGAAGGAAAGTGAGAAGTACCAGAGAGAAAACAGAAAAACCTACAGCATGGTGTCATGAAACTCAAAGGAGGTTAGAGTCGTGACAGGCAGCATCAAATACTACAAAGGTATCAAGTTAGATAGGCCTGAAATGCATCTGTAGGATTACGCCACAAAATACCTCTGAAAACTTGATCATAATTGTTTCAGTAGAGTGATGGAGGAGAAAACTGAAATCAATTGCCAAAAGAGTGAATGAAAGACAAAAAGGTGGTGTATTAGTTTCCTAATGGTGCTGTAACAAATAAGCACAAACTTAATGCCTTAAAACTCACACATTTATTATCCCATGGTTCTGTAGTTCAGAAGCCAAGCAGATTGCAAAACTGCTTTTGCAAAATTTATAATGGTAAGAAAATCATGGCGGTGAAGAAGATCTGATCTGGCCAAACCTCCATCATGCCTTTGGCCTTCAAGCTGCCCTTAGACATCCCTGGGCTTAGGTGAAGCTACCTTTGGGAGACATTTACTTTATAGTTTAAATGATAATAGCTCTTTCACAGAACTCAACCACCTTTGTAAAGCTAGTGAGAGACCACCAGGCTAGGAAGATAGAGGAGGCTAAATTCTGCCAAGGTGTAGAAATAAACGATTGCCAGTCATTACTCTGAAGGTCACAGGATCAAGATATGCAACTTCCCCAATTATTCCTACAGATAACATCACTATTGCAGAACCTAAGATTGGCCTTTTGAGATATGCTTTCAGGTTTTTTGTATGTCTGACACCTGCTGACCAGCTCCCGTGGCCCCACTCAGAAGCAGCTCAGCGTGCAGGAAGACTTTTCCAAACCCCTATAATTTCACCCCCAAGCAATCAGCAGCAAGCACCCATTACCATGCCACCCCCATCTCTTCCCCCAAACTATCCTTGAAAAAACCTAGTCCCCAAATGCTCAGGGAGATTTATTTGAGTAATAACTCTGTCTTCCCCATGGCATGGCTGACCTCATGTCAAGTAAACTCTCTCTTTACTGCAATGCCATGATCTCCATGAATTAATTTTATTTGTGCAGTGGGCAGGAAGAACCCGTTGGACGGTTATAGTCACTTCAGGTTTCACTGGGCTAAATCAAAGTGTGGACTGGCTGGGCTTTTATCTGGAGGCTCTAGGGAAGAATCATCTCTTTCCAGCTGTTGGAAGAATTCAATTCCATGTGATTATTGGACTAAGATCCCCATTTCCTTGCTGGCTGCCAGCTGGAAATTATTCTTACCTTCTAGAGGCTGCCTACAATCCTTGGCTTCATTATCAAAGCCAGAAATGGCAGGTCAGGTCAAATATTTTGTTTGTTTGTTTTAGACAGGATCTTACTCTGTTGCCCAGGCTGGAATTCAACAGTGCAATCATGGCTCACTGCAGTCTCAAGCTCCCAGGTTCAAGGGATTCTCCCACTTCAACCTCCCAAGTGACTTGGACTACAAACATGTGCTACCATGCTGGGTTAATTTTTTTTCTTTTTCTTTTTTTTTTTTGAGATGGAAATTCACTCTGTTGCCAGGCTGGAGTGCAGTGGTGCAATCTCAGCTCACTGCAACCTCTGCCTCCTGGTTTCAAGCGATTCTCCTGCTTCAGTCTCCCCAGTAGCTGAGACTTCAGGTGCACACCACCACACCCATCTAATTTTTGTATTTTTAATGGAGACGGGGTTTCACCGTGTTGGCCAGAATGGTCTCAATCTCTTGACCTTGTGATGTGCTCACCTAGGCCTCCATTACAGGTGTGAACCACCACACCCAGCCAATTTTTAAATTATTTGTACAGATGGAGTTTCACTATGTTGCCCGGGCTGGTCTCAAACTCCAGGACTCAGGCAATCCTCCTGCCTCAGCCTCTCAAAATGCTGGGATTACAGGCATGAGCCACCTTGCCTGGCAAGGTCAAATCTTGATCACACTTCAAATCTCCCAAACCTCTCCTGGTTGGTTCTCCTGCCTTCCTTTTCTGCTTCTAAGGGCTCATACAATTACACTGAGTCCACCCAGATAATCCAGAATAATCTCTCTATGTTTAAATTCAGCTGACTAGTAAACTCAATTTCATCTGCAAAGTCCCTTCACAACAGTGATTGAGAAACCAGAGGAGGCCAGACATGGTGGCTCATGCCCCCAGCACTTTGGGAGGCCATGGCAGGCAGATAATCTGAGGTCAGGAGTTTGAGACCAGCCTGGCCAACATAGTGAAACCCTGTCTCTACTAAAAATACAAAAATTAGCCAGATGTGGTGGTGCATGCCTGTAATCCCAGCTACTCAGGAGGGTGAGGCAGGAGAATCACTTGAACCCACGATGGGGAGGTTGCAGTGAGCCGAGATGGCACCACTGCACTCCAGTCTGGGCAATAGAGCAAGACTCCATCTCAGAAAAAGAAAAAGTGAAAAATTGATTGAACCATGTCTGAGGAGACAGACAGCATTAGGATCCAGATCATGAGTGGAAGCAGCTAGCCTTCACTTTAACATTGCAGGTAGAAAGGAGGGAAGTATAGAAACATGTTAAGTGTCAAGAAGTGGCAGTAGTGGCAAGTCACTGAGGAAGTTCTCTTTTAATAACTATTATTTTCTCTAAACCAGTAGTTCTCAGAGTGTCATCCCTGGGCCAGCAACATCAGCATCAGCAGAGAGCTTGTGAGAAAAGTAAAGCTAAGGCCCTGCCCCAGACCTACTTAATCAGAAACTCTGGGGGTGAGGTCCAGCACTCTGTGCTTAACAGAATCACCCAGCACGGCATGGTGGTGTACACCTGCAATCCCAAAACTTTGGGAGGCAAAGGCAGGAGGATCACTAGAGGCCAGGGGTTCATGACCAGCCTGGTCAACATAGCAATACCCCATCTCTAAAAAATTGTTTTTAATTAGCCAGGCATGGTGGCATTTGCCTGTAGTCCCAGCTACTCAGGAGGCTGAGGAGGGGGGCTCATCTAAGCCCAGGAGTTGGAGCCTGCAGTGAGCTATGACAGTGCCACTGCACTCTAGGCTGGGCAAGAGAATGACACCCCATCTCCAAAAAAAGAAGAAAAAGAAATCTAGAATCACCCTCCAGTGATTCTGATACTTGTTCAAGTTTAAAAATCACTCCTAAAATGAAAGACAAAATCATTTGCTAAGAATAAGGAGGGCCAGTCGTGGTGGCTCATGCCTGTAATCCCAGCACTTTGGGAGGCCAAAGTGGGCGAATCACCTGAGGTCAGGAGTTCAAGACCAGTGTGGCCAACATGGTGAAACCCCATAACTCCTAAAAATACAAAAATTAACTGGGCTGGTGGCACATGCCTGTAGTCCCAGCTACTCAGGAGGCTGAGGCAGGAGAATGGCTTAAACTCAGGAGGTGGAGGTTGCAATGAACCAGGACTGTACCACTGCACCCCAGCCTGGGCAACAGAGTGAGACTTCATCTTAAAAAAAAACAAAAAGAGAAAAAAGATTAATGAGGACATGAGGAGCGAGAGACTTAAGGGAATGTAAAAGTTTGAAAGATCTATGGGAAGAAAAAGAGAGATTTGTTGAGAATATGTGAAAGACCACCTGGAGTAAAATCTCACTAAACTCCTACAGCAACCAGTGCCAGGTCTGGACATAAGGGGTTCTGGGTTCCAACAGACTTTTGACGAAAGATACTGTAATATAACCAATTCCAATGAGACTTTTTTATTTTCTCTTTTTTGAGATAAGCTCTTGCTCTGTCACCCAGGCTGGAGTGCAGTGGCACAATCACAGCTCACTGTAGCCTCGACCTCCCAGGCTCAGGAGATCTTCCTGCCTCAGCCTCCCAAATAGCTGAGATTACAGGCATGTGCCAACACACCTGGCTAATTTTTGTATTTTTTGTAGAGACAATGTTTCACCATGTTGCCCAGGCTGGTCTCAAACTCCTGGGCTCAAGCAATCCACTCACCTCAGCCTCTCAAAGTGCTAGGATGACAGGCGTGAGCCACTGTGCCTGGCCTCAGTGAGAATTCTTTAGCAACATGAAGAACAACAGAAATGACTGAGACAGGAGGCTTCCTGGCAGGGAGGAAAGAAAACTGATTTTAGAGTCTACATCATCTGGATTCATTTCCCAACTCTGCCACTGCTTGAGTTAGAAAGTTACTTAACCTCCCTGAGCCCTTTTCCTCAACATGGAACAGAAATACATCAGGGGTGTAGAGGCCTGTTAGGCCATTTTGTGCGTTACTATAAAGAAATGCCTGAGGCTGAGTAATTTAGAAAGAAAAGAGGTTTGTTTGGTTCATGGTTCTGCAGGCTGTTCAAGAAGCATGGTGCCAGCATCTGCTTGGCTTCTGGTGAGGTGCAGGAAGCTTTCAATTATGGCAGAAGGTGAAGGGGGACTTGGGGTGTCACATAGTGGGAGTGGGAGCAAGAGAGGATCAGGGAAGGGCCACACTCTTTTAAACAACCAGATCTCATGTGAACCCAGAGCAAGAACTCAATCATTACCAACCATGAACCATTCGTGAGGGATCCACCCCCATGACCCGAACTCCTCCTACTAGGCCCCACCTCCAGCACTGGAGGTCATATTTCCTTTTTGTTATTTTTTTCAGACAGGGTCTCACTCTGTCCCCCAAACTGGAGTCCATCTCAGCTCACTGTAACCTCCACCTCCTGGGTTCAAGCAATCCTCACACCACAGCCTCTGGAGGAGCTGGGACTACAGGCGCTCACTACCATGCCTGGCTAATTTTTGTATTTCTAGTAGAGACAGGGTTTTACCACATTGACCACGCTGGTCTCAAACTCCTGGCCTCAAGCAATCCACCCGCCTCTGCCTCTGAAAGTGCTGGGATTACAGGCATGCACCACCATGCCTGGCCTTGGAGGTCACATTTCAGCATAAGATTTGCAGGGGGCAAAACGTCCAAACCATATAAAGGCCCCACCCATGTCAAAGATAACATATGGGAATTCCTAGCACAGAATCTGACACACAAATGAAAACTATTGATGCAGGACTTTTTCGGTGCTGTTTTACCAGCTGGAGACCTACACAGCTGGCGATGCCCCCACCCAGGCCCCACTCCGCTCTGAGCTCACCACTGGAGGTACCCCGCCCACTCAGCCATGTGGCTGCACTTGCTTCAGCCTGTTTGTGTTACAGCTTGTTTGGTCTCGCTACCCCACTCCAGCCCCCAGCTCCAGGGCTGGCCCAGCCCTACCACTGCTTCCTGTCACATGGGATGACTACCTGGCACTGGTGGAAAACAGGGGGCTACAGTGTTATATCCTTTTTCATACCCACATGTATTTGTTCATTTTCATGCAGCTGATAAAGATATACCTGAGACTGGGCAATTTACAAAAGAAAGGGGTTTAATGGATTTACAGCTCTATGTGGCTGGGGAGAACTCAGAGTTGTGGCAGAAGGTGAAAGGCACATCTCACATGGAGGCAGACAAGAGAAGAGAGCTTGTGCAGTGAAACTCCCCTTTATAAAACTATCAGATCTCATGAGACATTCACTATCATGAGGACAGCATGGGAAAGACCTGATCCCATGATTCAATTACCTCCACCAGGTCCCTCCCACAACATTTGGGAATTGTGGGAGCTACATTTCAAGATGAGATTTGGGTTCACAGGTCCCAAGTTCTTGTCCCGTGTCCAAGAAGAATGAGATTACACTGACAACTGAAGGGTGAGAAGAGCAGAGGAGAGTTTTATTGAGCAACAGAACAGCTCTCAGCAGAGAGGGGACTGGAAGTGGGTGGTCCCCCACCTAAAGGCAAGTAAGTCCCCTCAAAGACGGGTAGTCCCCCAGTGTGGCTGAGCCAGGGCCTTTATGGGCTCAGAATGGGGGAGTGCATGTTGATTGGTTTGTAAGTATGCAAAACTGTCTAAACAAAAAAGGCACCATCTTTGAGCATGACAGTGTAAACAACCAATTAGGGAAGGGTAGATATATGCAAAATATGGAAAGGGTGGCATCAATCAGAGGAAAGCATGCCAAACAGTAAGAGATGTTCTCAATCCAGCCCATTGACTTATCTGAGACTTGTAGCTTAGTTTTCAGGCTTTAAACTGTCTTTGGTTTGAAGGTCCAGTTTCACCAGGGACCCACCCTTGTCTGCCTAGGGACTTGTCTGCCTCCTGCTGCTATCACTATGATTGTTCATTTGAATATTTGTCAGATTTTATCATAATAATAAATGAAACCTCTATCATTTGCTTCTCACCCACGTTACTTTGCTCAGTTCCACTGGGCTAGGCTGGGCTCTACGTGTCTTCTCATTTCAGGACCCAAGTCAATGGAGACGCTCCTATCTGAGACATGCATATGCTCATGGCAGACAGCAGCATGCAAGGAGTGACTGCATTTAAAACAATGGCATTTGAAGCTTCTGTTGTGTGGAGTGTATCCCATCCACCCATACACCTCTGGTCAAGTCAAGTCACAAGACCAAATTCAAAGCCAGTGAAGTGGGTGTAGTCCTGCCTCAGGGAAGCACAGCAAGGTTGGAGAATGGATATATAATTTGAACAAATAATACATTTTATCATCCATTATAATAACTCTGGGTAATTTCAAATGAGATTTCCTAGGCTATTTGGAATAAAGATCTAATTAAAGGTGAAAGCCAAGGAGCACCCAGAAGGCACTCTGGTGAAGATTTTTTCAGATTCTGGAAACATAATTACCTTTGCAATATCCAAACATTTGTTATCTCTAATTAAATACTCACAGTGGTCAGTGTATTCATTTACTAGGGCTACCATAACAAGATTCCACAAACTAGGTGCCTTAAATTACACAAGTATATCGTCAACAAATGCTGGTGAGGATGTGGATAAAAGGGAAACCGTGTACACTGTTGGTGGGAATGTAAATTAGTACAACCACTATGGAGAACAGTTTGGAGGCTCCTCAAAAAACTAAAAATAGAGGCTGGGCATGGTGGCTCATGTCTGTACTCCCAGCACTTTACGGGTCTGCAGTGGGCAGATCACTTGGGGTCAGGAGTTTGAGACCAGCCTGGCCAACATGGTGAAACCCCATGTATTAGTCCATTTTTACGCTGCTGATAAAGACATACCTGAGACTGGGAAGAAAAGGAGGTATAATTTGACTTACAATTCCACATGGCTGGGGAGGTCTCATAATCATCTCGGAAAGCAAAAGGCACTTCTTACATGGTGGTAGCAAGAGAGAATGAGGAAGAAGCAAAAGTGGAAACCCCTGATAAACACATCAGGTTTTTTTTGTTTGTTTGTTTTGTTTTGTTTTGTTTTGTTTTTTGAGGCGGAGTCTCGCTCTATCGCCCAGGCTGGAGTGCAGTGGCCAGATCTCGGCTCACTGCAAGCTCTGCCTCCCGGGTTTTACGCCATTCCCCTGCCTCAGCCTCCCGAGTAGCTGGGACTACAGGTGCCCGCCACCTCGCCCGGCTAGTTTTTTGTATTTTTTAGTAGAGACGGGGTTTCACTGTGTTAGCCAGGATGGTCTCGATCTCCTGACCTCGTGATCCGCCCATCTCGGCCTCCCAAAGTGCTGGGATTACAGGCTTGAGCCACCGCGCCCGGCCACATCAGGTCTTTTGAGACTTATTCACTATCATGAGAATAGCACAGGAAAGACCAGCCCCCATGATTCAATTACCTCCCCCTGGGGCCCTCCCACAACACATGGGAATTCTCTGAAGTTGAGATTTGAATGGGGACACAGCCAAACCATATGACCCTGTCTCTACTAAAATACAAAAATTAGCCAGGCATGGTGGTGTGTGCCTGTGGCCCCAGCTATTTGGGAGGCTGAGGCAGGAGAATCGCTTGAATCCAGGAGACAGAGGTTGCAGTGAGCCAAGATTGCACCACTGCACTCCACCCTGGATGACAGAGAGAGACTTTGTCTCAAAAAAAAAAAAAAAAAAAATGCCATATGATCCAGCAATCCCACTGCTGGGCATACACCCCAAAGAAAGGAAATCAGTGTATCAAAGAAATAGCTGCATTCCCATGTTTGTTACAGCACCATTCACAAAAACCAAAATTTGGAAGCAACCTGAGGCCATCAACAGATGAATGGATAAGAAAATACGGTACTTATTCACAATGGAATACTATCAAGACATCAAAAAGAATGAGATTCTGTCATTTGCCACAACATGGATGGAACTGGAGGTCATTTTCATAAGTGAAATAAGCCAGGCACAGAAAGGCAAACATTGCATGCTCTCACTTATTTGTAGATCAAAACAACTGAACTCATGGGAATAGAGAATAGAAGGATGGTTACTAGAGGCTGGGAAGGGTGGTGGAGGGGGTAGGGGAAGGTGGGGATGATTAACAGGTACAAAAGAAAATCATTAGAAAGGAGGAAAAGACCTAGTATTTAGTAGCACAACAAGAGGACTACAGTCAGTAATAGTTTAATTGTACATTTTAAAATAACTAAAAGTGTATACTTGTATTGTCTGTGATACAAAGGGTAAATGCTTGAGGGGACAGACATCCAATTTTCCATGATGTGATTATTATGCATTACATGCCTGTACCAAAACATCTCATGTATCCCATAAATATATACATTTACTATGTACCCACCAAAAAAATTTTTAAAAGAAAGAAAAAAATGTGTATTGTCTCAGAGTTCTGGAGATTAGAAATCCAAGGTCAAGGTGTTAGCAGCGTTGGTTCTTTTTGAGGGCTCTGAGGGAAGGATCTGTTCTAAGCCTCGTTTCTTTTTTTTGAGACAGTGTCTCACTCTGTCACCCAGGCTGGAGTGAAGTGGTACAATCTCAGCTCACTGCAAACTTCGCCTCCTGGGTTCAAGGATTCTCATGCCTCAGCCTCCCAAGTAGCTGGGACTACAGGCATTAGCCACCATGCCTGGCTGATTTTTGTTATTTTTTAGTGGAGATGAGCTAGGCTTGAACTTCTGACCTTAACTGATCCACCCTCCTCGGACTCCCAAAGTGCTGGGGTTACAGGCATGAGCCACTGCGCCTGGCCAATTTTTGTTATATATAGATATAATTTTATTGACAGACAGGGTCTCACTTTGTCATCCAGGCTGGAGTGCAGTGGTGCCATCAAAGCTCACTAGCGCCTCCAACTCCTGGGCTCATGCAATCCTCCTGCTTCAGACTCCTTAGTAGCTGGGACTACAGACATGCACCACCATACCTGGCTAATTCTAAAAAATTTGTTTAGAAATGGAGGTTTCACTATGTTGCCCAGGCTGGTCTCCAACTCCTGGACTCAAGTAATCCTCCTGCCTTAGGCTCCCAAATCCCTAGGATTACAGGCATGAGCCACTGTATTCAGCCTTAGACATCATTTGTTGGCTTCTAAATGGCTATCTACATGTTCACATGGCATTCTCCTTGTGTATGTATCTGTGTCCAAATTTTCTGTTTTCATAAAGACACCAGTCATATTGCATTAGTGGCTCTTTTGCTCCAGAATAACCACATCTCAGCTAGTTACATCTGTACTGACCTTATTTCCTGATAAGATCATATTCTGGGATTCTGGGATGACGAGTGTTGGGACATCAACACATAAACTAGTGGAGGTGGGGTACCTTATTTAACCCATAAAAGTCAACAATAAAACCCTTAAGAGATCTGGCTCTAACTAGCTGAGTCCTGATGGAAAAAAAAAAATTATACGCATCTATATATATACACGCACACATATGACTTGTTTTCAGGGAAAAAACAAAGAATTGTAGAGCTGGGGACACTGTCTCCCACCCCACAGCCTTTCATGTGTAGAAAGGAGAGCCATGAACCAAGTCTTCTTAGTGCACAGATGAGACCAGTGCACCGAGCACTGGTGAAATGAACAAATTCTGTAACAACACAAATATCTGTAAGGATTCTCGGTCAAGTGGAACTCGTTGTCTAAACTGAATAATTGTAATTTACCTCATCTTCACACAGAGACCAAAGAGATTTTGTGCTGCATGTTTCTGACAAAGTATGCACAGGCTGGTTATCTACAGTGAGGAGGCCAGGGCAGGGAAGAGCAGCTCAGCTATGGAGCTGAACAGCCTATTTCTGCTGGTGGTATGGCCCCTGCTTCCAGGCACCATGAATGATTTTTCTAGAACTCTGCCAGCTTTCAACACCTGCTTTCTTCGACCTTTCTTATTTTAATGAAAGCCACACTCTATCTTGCACCGCAAAGAACAACGTCGTTCCCTCCCTTCCCTGTGTGAATCTCTTGCTTTCTGGAAAGGTTACTCCTTTCATAGGCAGACAATGTTAGCTATCAGTTGATGCCTGCTGCCCTTTCCTAAAGTAAATTATCATTGTTCACTTGGATATGATTTACCTCTACTATAGCTCTTTCTCTCTCTCCCCCCCATCCTTTTGATTCTTTTTTATGCTTTAATCTCCTGTGCTTCTACTGTCTGCCACCCCACCACCCAGCCTTCTTCCTGCACACACAGGTGCACACACACACACACACACACACACACACACACCCCTCTTACCTATAAAGGCTTAACCTGTCAGCTCAGGAAAAGAAGGTGTACTCTTCCACTCTCACACTGCTAATAGACATACCCAAGACTGAGCAATTTATAAAGGAAAGAGGTTTAATTGACTCACAGTTTTGCATGGTTGAGGAAGCCTCAGGAAACTTACAATTGTGGCAGAAGGGGAAGCAAACGCATCCTTCTTCACATGGTGGCAGGAGAGAAAATGAGCCAAGCAAAAGGGGAAGCCCCTTATAAAGCCATCAGATCTCATGGGAACTCACTCACTATCATGAGAACAGTGTGGGGGAAACCACTCCCATGATTCAATTATCTCCACCTGACCCTTCCCTTGACACATGGGGATTATTAAAATTCAAGATAAGATTTTGGGTGGGAACACAGCCAAACCATAGCATTCCACCACAACCCCTCCTATATATCATGTCCTCGCATTTCAAAAAACAATCGTGTCTTTCCAACAGTCTCCCAAAGTCTCATTTCAGCATTAACTCAAAAGTCCACAGTCCAAAGTCTCATCTGAGACAAGGTGAGTCCCTTCTGCCTATGAGCCTATAAAATCAAAATTAAGTTAGTTACTTCCTAGATATGATAGGGGTAGAGGCATTGGGAGAATACACCCAATTCACTTCAAATGGGAGAATTTGGCCAAAACAAAGAGGCTACAGGCAAAATCCAATAGGATAGTCATTAAACCTTAAAGTTCCAAAATGGTCTCTTTTGGCTCCATGTCTCACATCCAAGTCACACTGAGGCAAGAGGTGGGCTCCCACAGCCTTGGGCAGCTCCACCCCTGTGGATTTGCAGCATACAGCTCCCTTTCCAGCTGCTTTAATGGGCTAGCATTGAGTGTCTGCAGCTTTTCCATGTGCATGGTGCAAGCTGTTGGTGGATCTACCATTCTGGTGTCTGGAGGGTGGTGGCCATCTTCTCACAGCTCCACTAGGCAGTGACCCAGTGGGGACTCTGTGTGGGGGTTTCAACCCCACATTTCCCTTCCACACTGTCCCAGCAGAGGTTCTCTATGAGGGCTCTGCCCCTGCAGAAAATTTCTGCCTGGACATCCAGGCATTTCCATACACCTTCTGAAATCTAGGTGGAGGTTCCCAAACCTCAATTCTTGACTTCTGTGCACCCACAGACCCAACACCACATGTAAACCTTCAAGCCTTGGGGCTTGCACCCTCTCAAGCAATGGCCTGAGCTCTACATTGGCCCCTTTTAGCCATGGCTGGGATGCAAGGTACCAAGTCCCAAGACTGCACAAAGCAGCAAGGCCTTGGACCCGACCATGAAACCATTTTTTACTCCTAGGCCTCCAAGCCTGTGATGGGAGGGGCTGCCATGAAGATCTCTGACATGCCCTGGAGACATTTTCTCACAGTCTTGGGGAGTCACATTTAGATCCTTGTTACTTATGCAAATTCCTGCAGCCAGGTGGAATTTCTCCTCAGAAAATGGGTTTTTCTTTTTTATTGCATTGTCAGACTGCAAATTTTCCAGACTTTCATGCTCTGCTTCCCTTTTAAATATAAGTTCTAATTCCAAACCATATCTTTGTGACTACATAAAACTGAATGCTTTTAACAGCACCCAAGTCATCTCTTGAATGCATTGCTGCTTAGAAATTTCTTCCACCAGATACCCTAAATCATCTTTCTCAAGTTCAAAGTTCCACAGATCTCTAGAGCAGGGGCAAAATGTCACCAGTCTCTTTGCTAAAACTTAGCAAGAGTTGCTTTTATTCCAGTTCCCAAGAAGTTCCTCATCTCCATCTGAGACCACCTCAGCCTGGACTTCATTGTCCATATCACTATCAACATTTTGGTCAAAGCCATTCAGCAGGTCTCTAGGAAGTTCCAAACTTTCCCTCATTTTCTCTTATTCTGAGCCCTCCACACTGTTCCAACCTCTGCCTGTTACCCAGTTCCAAACTCCCTTCCACATTTTTGGGTATCTTTACAGCAGGACCCCGCTTCTGGTACCAATTTACTGTATCAGTCTGTTCTCACACTGCCATAAAAATATACCCAAGACTGGGTAATTTATAAAGGAAAGAGGTTTAATTGACTCACAATTCAGCATGGCTCAGAGGCCTCAGAAAACTTAACAATCATGGTGGAAGGAGAAACAAACACATCCATCACATGGTGGCAGCAAGGAGAAGTGCAGAGTGAAGAGGGAGAAAATTCCCTTATAAAACCATCAGAACTTGTGAGAACTCACTCACTATCACGAGAACAGCATGGAGGTAACTGCCCCCATGATTCAATTACCTCCCACCGGGTCCCTCCCACAACACATGAGGATTATGGGAACTACAATTCAAGATGAGATTTGGGTGGGGACACAGCCATACCATATCAGAGGGAGATGCTGCATTTGGCTTTTGTGTTTCCATTAGAAGTGATAAATGGGTCAGGCATGGTGGCTCCCACCTGTAATCCCTGCACTTTAGGAGGCCAAGGTGGGAAGATCACTTGAGGCTAGGAGTTCAAGACTAGCCTGGGCAAGAGAGCAAGATCCCATCTCTACAAAAAGTGAAAAAAAGTGGCCAGGCATGATGGTGCACACCTGTTGCCCCAGCTACTCGGGAGGCTGAGGCAGGAGGATTGCTTAAGCCTAGGAGTTTGGGGATGGGGTGAGCTATAATACATTATTGCACTCCAGCCTGGGTGACAGAGCAAGATTCCACTGCAAAAAAATAAATAAATAAAAAATAAGTGATAAATTAATGGTAATAGATAATATTGAACATTTCAAGCCCTACCTCAAAGCAGAGATCAAGTAAAGATACCTTCTCCCATCAAACCTAGCCACACAATTCTGCCATAACCACAGCCACAGACAGACTCTTAGACTGGGTATGCCTGGAAGGCTTAAACTAGGGAACAACCACGGGTTCTATTCAAGTTCCTTGCAGCAAAGCTAAGTTGCTGGCCCAGTGGTGTTCTCTGGTATTCCCTGGGCTAGGACATTAAGAAAGCACCTTAAACATAAACTTGGATTATGAGGAGTTGTATAGACAGCAAGACCTAGCAGGTACCTCCTGCTAGGGGTAAGTGACTGGCCCAAAGCATGATTAAATATGATACAGGGGGCTCAGGTGTGAGGTGAGGCTATGACAGACCCACCTGCACTCCTATATTGCAGGTCTTCATCTGACTCCACATCCACGTAAACTTTGTAAAGAAAAATAAAGCCCCAGGCCCCCAGGTGAGACAGAACAGACTCTGTAATAATATGATACCAAATTATAAAGATCTAAGGCCATGCCAGGCAAGGATTAAGTCATGCACCCCCTACACTTAAAGAGTAAACTATGTTTTAACTGCCACAAGGTTTTCTTCTTTTTCTCTAGCAGACAAACAAGCATTGGCCTCCAGATACACAGTATTAAAGCAATTGCAGCTCACTGACCAACTAACCCCTGTTCCACCAGCCCATAACTACAGCTTTGATTTTACAAAAGACTGAGTTCATTTTCTTCTGACAAAAGACCACCGACCATGAACTGGTTCTGGCCAGTTTATAGAGGCTGATCACTGAATGTCTCGTGTCCCTGCTTCACTTTCTAGAGCCTAATTTTACTGCATTTAAATGTTGTCTCTATCTGCCATGCATGGTAGTTCATGCCTGTAATCCCAGCATTTTGGGAGGCCAAGGAGGAGGCTCACTTGAACCTGGAGTTTGAGACCAGCACGGTCAACATAGCAAGATCTCATCTCTATTTAAAAAAAGAAAAGACGCCGGGCGCGGTGGCTCAAGCCTGTAATCCCAGCACTTTGGGAGGCCGAGACGGGTGGATCACGAGGTCAGGAGATCAAGACTATCCTGGCTAACACCGTGAAACCCCGTCTCTACTAAAAAATACAAAAAACTAGCTGGGCGAGGTGGTGGGCGCCTGTAGTCCCAGCTACTCGGGAGGCTGAGGCAGGAGAATGGCGTAAACCCAGGAGGCGGAGCTTGCAGTGAGCTGAGATCCGGCCACTGCACTCCAGCCTGGGCAATAGAGCAAGACTCCATCTCAAAAAAAAAAAAAAAACAACCAAACCCAAAATCTACATAAAATCACCTCAGTATCACAGAGTAAGTAAAATGATAAAATAATTTTAATAAATATTCAGAAAGATTCTGTGATTCTATATTACTGTTTATGGGTCAGGGCCACAGGGTTGCTGGACTCCAGAGGAGCACTATTCATACAGAGTATAATGTAAAGGGCACTGGAACTGAATGAAGACAAGGAGATTGCCACGTGCATTGATGCATGTCCGTAGTCCCAGCTATTCAGAAGGCTGAGGCAAGAGGGTCACTTGAGCCAATCAGTTTGAGACCAGCCTGGGAAACACAGTGGGACCCTGTCTCCTAAAAAAGAAAAAATTCAAAGAAATTGACAAACATCACTTGTTGGATTGCATCATTAAATCCTACCACAATCTTTCAAAGGAGGTTTTATAAATGTGAGGGAACTAACAATTTGTTACCTTTTTCAAAACCACTTTGTAAGTTAGTGGAAGGACTTCGATTTGAACACAGGTTTTCCTGGTTCAAGCACCTGCCCCTGTACCCCCTAATCCTATCTTAGGGGCTTATTACTGTGATCTAAATGAGCAACAAGGAAGGCCTGAGAAACGTAGTGGGGTGGAGGAGGAACACAGTAGAAAAAATTGGGTGGGATCCGTGGAGTATGAGGTGGGAGGGAACAGCCCGGTGCTTGCACCCTGGGTGGGTGGAAGCTGGTGTGATCATGTTGGGAGGATGGGAGTTGGTTTAGTTTGGGACACCTTATGCTTGCGATTCTGTAGGACACTGAAATGAACAGGCCTAGTTTTGTCTGATTGGAGTAAGCATTGTTTGGGTCCCTAAGATGATTTTGAGCAATGGTTATGGGGGAAATACCAAAGAGAATATTTACTTCCTTCCAGAATTTGTCAGAGGACAGCCCTGGAAAGGAACCCTTGATGTCTTGACTCAGGATTGTTAACTGAAGAATCATGCAGGAAGTTCATACATTTTGAGAAGAGACTTTATTTCTTATAAAGGGTTATAGCATGAAGGCTATAACCTCACTACAGCCTCTGCCTCCCGGGTTCAAGTGATTCTTCTGCCTCAGTCTCCGAGTAGCTGAGACTACAGGCGTGCACCACCACACCCAGCTAATTTTTTGTATTTTAGTAGAGATGGGGTTTTGCCATGTTGGCCAGGCTGGTCTTAAACTCCTGGCCTCAAGCGATCCACCCACCTCTGCCCCCCAAAGTGCTGGAATTACAGGTGTGAGCCGCTGAACCCAGCCAAGAATATTATTTAGGATTATTTATCTTGAAAAATTATAAAGTTTAATATAATCTTAACAATATATGTTCATTTATTCCAGGGGTCCCCAACCCCAGGCCACAGACCAGTACCAGTCTGTGGCCTGTTAGGAACTGGGCTGCACAGCAAGAGGTGAGCAGAGGGCAAATGAGCATTATCACCTGAGCTCCGCCTCCTGTCAGACCAGCAGCCGCATTAGGTTCTCATAGGAGTATGAACCCTATCGTGAACTGCACATGTGAGGAATCTAGGTTGTATGCTCCTTATGAGAATCTAAAGCCTGATGATCTGAGGTGGAACAGTTTCATCCCTCCCTACCCCTGCCCTCCCATCCATGGAAAAATTGTCTGCCATGAAACCCAACCCTGGTGACAAAAAGGATGGGGCCACTGTTTATTCAACAAATATGGTTTGAGGCCATTATATGTAGCAAATACTGCTCCCTTAGCTTATCCTCATTTAATTCCTGACATGTTGTTTAATTTATCTGAAGTCACTTACATGTAAAAAATATTTTTGTTGACAAACATAAATTCCAAACTGGCATCATATCCCATATGGTTTGAAGACTAAATTCATATCAAATTATCTATTCAAGTTAAACCTATGTTATGCCATCAAATCTAGAAAAAAACCACCTTTACTCCCTAAACTTTGAATTCATGCATTTAACATTAAATTGTAAAGGGCCGGGCACAGTGGCTCACACCTGTAATCCCAGCACTTTGGGAGGCCAAGGTAGGCGGATCATGAGGTCAGGAGATCGAGACCATGCTGGCTAACACGGTGAAACCCCATCTCTACTTAAAATACAAAAAAATTAGCCAGGCGTGGTGGCGAGTGCCTGTAGTCCCAGCTAGTTGGGAGGCTGAGGCAGGAAAATGGCGTGAATCTGGGAGGCAGAGCTTGCAGTGAACTGAGATCACGCCACTGCACTCCAGCCTGGATGACAGAGGGAGACACCGTCTCAAAAAAAAAAAAATTGTAAAATGGTTTTAGTATTTCTATGTTTTATTCCCTTTTTGTGGGGGGGGATGGTGTCTTGCTGTTTTGCCCAGACTGGAGTGCAGTGGCACAATCTTAGCTCCCTGAAACCTCTACCTCCTGGGTTCAAGCAATTCTCCTGCCTCAGCCTCCAGAGTAGCTGTGATTACAGGCTCATGCCACCATGCCCAGCTATTTTTTGTGTTTTTAGTAGATATGAGATTTCACCATGTTGGCCAGGCTGGTCTCAAACTCCTGAACTTAAGTGATCCACCCGCCTCAGCTTCCCAATGTGCTAGGATTACAAGTGTAAGCCACCGCACCTGGCCTCCAATACTGAGTGTGTTTTCAATGAGTGCTTTACAATTCTGCCACTTAGTGGATGAGTTACCATTCAGCTGAACATCATTAGCTATCATGGTGCTCTTTATAACCTTTTGATTTTTACTCTCAATTATCATTTAATATATTCCAATAATGTGATGTTGGTTGAAAAAAAGGAAATACGAGAAACAGAAATTAAAACAGTAAGTTGGGAGAGTAAGGTGAAAATATTCCTACAAATTCCTTTCAAATAGATCTTTCTCATAGGTTTGAGTTACCTTCTGCTTATGCAATGCTTTAGGAACTCATTGGATGTCTCTGCCTAAAATATAGGTTAAAAAATGAAAATATAGTGGTGATTATACCCTAGTTGCATCTTCATTAAATCAGAGTGAATGCTATCCATATCAAAAATGTTTTACTTGCAGTAAAGTACTTGCAAATATCAGCTTTAAACTTCTCATCTTGTCTGTTATAAATACAACATACAGGCTGGGTGTGATGGCTGGTGCCAGTAATCTCGGCACCTTAGGAGGCTGAGGTGGGTGGGTTACCTGAGGTCAGGAGTTTGAGACCAGCCTGACTAACATGGCAAAACTCCCATATCTATTAAAAATACAAAAATCAGCCGAGTGTGGTGGTGCGCACCTTCCCAGCTACTCAGGAAGCTGAGGCAGTAGAATCACTTGAACACAGGAGGCAGAGGTTGCAATGAGCCAAGATTGTGCCACTGCACTCCAGCCTGGGCAACAAAGCAAAACTCCATCTCAAAAAAAAAAAAAAGAAATAAAACATACAAATACTAAAGCAAACCATTTTACAATTTAATGTATAATGCATGAATTCAAAAGTTTACGGAGTAAAGGCAGTTTTTTTCTAGATTTGATGGCATAACATAGGTTTAACTTGAATAATTTGATATGACTTTAGTCTTCAAACCATATGGGATCCGATGCCAGTTTGGAATTTATGTTTGTCAACAAAAATATTTTTTACATGTAAGTGACTTCAGATAAATTAAACATGTCAGGAATTAAATGAGGATAAGCTAAGGGAGCAGTATTTGCTACATATAATGGCCTCAAACCATATTTGTTGAATAAACAGTGGCCCCCATCCTTTTTGGCACCAGGGATGGGTTTCATGGCAGACAATTTTTCCATGGATGGGAGGGCAGGGGTAGGGAGGGATGAAACTGTTCCACCTCAGATCATCGGTACTAGGTTCTCATAAGGAGCATACAACCTAGATTCCTCACATGTGCAGTTCACAGTAGGGTTCGTGCTGCTATGAGAACCTAATGCTGCCGCTGGTCTGACAAGAGGCGGAGCTCAGGTGATAATGCTCACTTGCCGTCCGCTCACCTCTTGCTGTGCAGCCCAGTTCCTAATAGGCCATGGACTGGTACTGGTCTGTGACCAGGAGGTTGGGGACCGCTGGAATAAACGAACATATATTAAACTTTATAATACAATTTTTTCGTTTTTGAGATGGAATTTTGCTCTTGTTGCCCAGGCTGGGGTGCAATGGTGTGATCTTGGCTCACTGCAACCTCCACCTCCCAGATTCAAGCAATTCTCCTATCTCAGCCCCCAAGCAGCTGGGATTACAGGCACGCACCACCACTCCAGGCTAATTTTTGTATTTAGCAGAGACAGGGTTTCACCATGTTGTCCAGGCTGGTCTCAGACTCCTGATCTCAGGTGATACACCTGCCTCAGCCTTTCAAAGTGCTGGAATTACAGGTGTGAGCCACCATGCCTGGCCTATAATACAATTGTTCAAGATAAATAAATCTAAAATAATATTCTTGGCCAGGCGCAGTGGCTCACACCTGTAATCCCAGCACTTTGGAAGGTGGAGGCAGGTGGATCACTTGAGGCCAGGAGCTCAAGACCAGCCTGGCCAACATAGTGAAACCCCGTCTCCAATAAAAGTACAAAAAAAAATTAGCTGGGTATGGTGGTGCACACCTGTAGTCCCAGCTGCTCAGGAGGCTGAGGCAGAAGAATCACTCAAACCCAGGAGGAAGAGGTTGCAGTGAGCTAAGATGGTATCACTGCACTCCAGCCTGGGTGGCAGAGCAAGACTTCATCTCAAAAAAAAAAAAAAAAAAGAATTATTTCTACATAAAATCACCTCATTATCATAGAGTAAGTAAAATGATAAAATAATTTTAATAAATCTTCAGAAAGATTCTGTGATTCTTTTATTTTATTTTATTTATTTATTTTTTTTTTTTTTTTTTTTTTTTTTTTTTTTGAGACACCGTCTCACTCCATTACCCGGGCGGGAGTGCAATGGCGCAGTCTCAGCTCACTTCAACCTCCACCTCCTGGGCTCAAGCAATTCTCCTGCCTCAGCCTCCCAAGTAGCTGGAACCACAGGCAAGCACCACCACGCCCGGCTAATTTTTGTATTTGTAGTGGAGACAGGGTTTCACTATGTTGGACAGGCTGGTCTAGAACTCCTGACCTCAGGTGATCCGCCTGCTTCAGCCTCCCAAAGAGCTGGAATTACAGGCGTGAGCCACCATGCCCGGCCAGATTCTGTTATTCTATATTATTGTTTATGAGTCAGGACCACAGGGTTGCTAGACTCCGGAGGGGCACTGTTCATACAGAATATAATGTAAAGGGCGCTGGAATTGAATGAAGTCAAGGAGATTTCCAGGTGCAGTGGTGCATGCCCGTATTCCCAGCTATTCAGGAGGCTGAGGTGGGAGGGTCACTTGAGCCAAGTAGTTTGAGACCAACCTGGGAAACACAGTGAGACCCTGTCTCTAAAAATAAGAAAAATAAAAAATAAAAAAATCAAAGAGTCTCGCTCTGTCTGGGGTGCAGTGGCATAATCATAGCTCAGTGCATCCTCAAATTCCTGACTCAAGCCATCCTCCCTCCTCAGCCTCCCAAGTAACTGGGACTATAGGCACACACCACCACTCCTGGCCATTTTTGGGTTTTTTTTTTTTTTTTTTTTTTTTTGTGGAGATGGGGACTTGCTATGCTGCCCAGACTAATCTCCAACTCCTGGGCTTGGGCAATTCTCCTGCCTCAGCCCCCCAAAGCACAGGGATTACAGTTGTGAGCCACCACACGCCACCATGAATATCTTTAGAGGGACCATTTTGAGCCTACCAAAAGGGCCCTCACGTACATAAGCTCCTCTCCATAACTGGGAGAGAGAGTTGACGGAAACTTCCCCTACAGGCAGCACCTGCCAGGCCAGAAACTGTGGAGGAATCAGAGAAGGAGCTCTACCAATGAGGGCTCTGAAGCCACGCAGAGCTCTTTTTTTTTTTTTTTTTTTTTGAGATGGAGTCTCGCTCTGTCACCCAGGCTGCAGTGCAATGGCACAATCTCTCAGCTCACTGCAACCTTCCCCTACCGGGTTCAAGCAGTTCTCCTGCCTCAGCTTTCCGAGTAGCTGGGACTACAGGCACGCGACACCACACCCAGCTAATTTGTTTTTTTGTATTTTTAGTAGAGATGGGGTGTAGCCATGTTGGCCAGGTTGGTCTCAAACTCCTGACCTCAAGTGATCTACCCACCTTTGGCTCCCAAAGTGCTGGGATTGCAGGCGTGAGCCACTGTGTCTGGTCCCAAGCAGAACTCTTCTAAACCATCAACCATGTAGAGCTCACTAGGATCACCTGTGCTAGAGGAAAGGCTGAATTCATTTTCTATACATTATGCAGAAGATATGACATCACTCTTGCCATATAAAGAGGCGCTTCACCTATCAAGAACCAGTCTTATGAAAACATTTTCAGTCTGTCCTTTAGTTAAATTTATAAACATATTTATTTCCTGGAATTGTGACTGATTCGATTGCAGCTTTGTGATGATTTGGGCATGGTGACTCCTGTTCTCAGGATGGTCTGTAGCACACCTTCTCCCAGTTGTCCAATCAACCCCTAGTTGAGGTGCGACTTTAAGGGGATTTGTCAGATGTAAACAAAGCCGGAAATCCTTGAGTTAATCATGAGCGATAAGGTGTGGGTTGGGCTGACCCAAGCAAGTGGAAACCCTTTAAATAGCCCATGGGCACGCCCTGAGGTTTAGAGATGCAGAGAGCAAAGGAGAGAGGATCCTCAAAATGACTTTTCTATGCCCAACCCTCCAGGCTCAGCTCGATTCAAACATCCTACACATGGAAAATGAAAAAGGAAAAAAAAAAAGCCAGAAAATGCCCTGTGATAACTGGTAGCCAATTGAGGCAACATTGAATGAGTTGGATTGGAAGATGAAGGAAGCTGAGAGAGAACTTCAGGAAGAAAAGAGGCCAGGCGAGTGTCTCTGACCCACCTTCAGGATTCCTCATCGGAAATCCTGCTACATCTTAGAGATGTTTCATTAGCAGAAAGCCATCAGCAGAGAACTGTGTGCGTATTGTCTGAAAGACGATTACGCAGATCCAAACCTGACTGCCAAGTGGAAAAGAGACAGTTATGAGGCTCTGTGCTGCCTGTGTTGTGTTCAGACTCAGGATACCAACTTTGGAACCAACTGCATCTGCCAGGCTGTATAAGGCACCCTTGTTGTAAGTAACTCTATCTTAGAAAAAGACTTTATTTTACATTTCAAAGGGCATTATGCCAATGGAGACAACACCCAACCAGATAAGGGCACATGAGCCCTTACTATCAGCCCTCATCAGAGGACTCAAGGGTGATAAGATGAGCCAGACTTCACCAGCCAGCCCTAGCCATTTTGACAGACCCCATCTGCTGGTGCTTGTGATCGACACCTGGCATCTGCCACCCAAGGCTCTGCTCAGATCAAACGCTCTTCCTTGCAAGACATTGACAAATGTCCAGATCAGCCCAGGACACCCTCCTTGTGCACGTCGCTCTTCCTGGACTGGTTCATTAACCCTTATTCCTATCCCCTTTTCTCTTGATGTTAAATCTTACTTGTTTGATATGGAATGTTTATAACATCTACATATTAAGTATACTATTATGAATGGTTTGCAATATTAACTGACTTGTGGAGTGGCTTGAACCTGTGTGCCCATAGCTCTGACTAATGGGTGAGCAGGTGGTATTTAGGAGAATTGCCTGTGTAACTTGTAGCTTGAGGCTTTTAAGATTGAAACGGCATCAGTGAAAGTCTAACCTTGTGGAAAGACACAAACATACATGGACCTGGTTCTGCCTGTCCTTGCACTGCTCATGAGCCAAGTCCCCCAAAGCCAGCGGGAAGCCAGCAGCATGGTGGAGAGGGTGCCCTGTGGCCACAAAGGCTGTTCCTGCAGTGGCCACTCTGGCCCCCCTCCCACTTCACCCTGGACTTTGAACTTCCATGATGTCTAGGTCTCCCCAAGCCTCTGGGTCCCCTAAAAGTGATCTACTTTGAGGACATCCAGAACTGAGTACGTCATGGTCACCTCCCAAAACACTCCCAGCCCTTCCCAGTAGCAAGGCTGGAACTCTACTTCCTCTGAGCCAGATCTGGAACTTTGATTCCAATTGCGTTTGAGATACAAGGGAATATCACACTTCTGTATCCTCAGAACACCTTTGCCTTCCCAAACCGAAGGTCATGAAAGTAAAATTTGAAAGTGAACAAGAAGAAATAAAAAACAACAACAGATAAATAGTCTCCAGAGAGAAGACATTGACTCCTGCTCTGTTAGAGTCCTTCAAGACCCAGTAAGTGCCCAGTTAAAGGGTGGAGAAACGAAACCTTGTGCTTTCACGTTCTTTCCACCAGGTGGCGTGTGCTGAGCCTTTGGGGAAAAAAAAGTTTGAAAAAAGATTTTGCTTGAGTGGCTTGTATTTCCTTCCCAGTACAAATAGAAACTTTGCTTTCTAGGATGTGAGGCTTATCCTAGGAGAAAGAAAATCAAATTCAGGTCCAAAATTATGGAAAATTTTCTTTTTTCTGTTTTTTCCCCAGACTTCTGCCTTTTTGCTCTCAGGAATTACCGCTGCTAAACTGGAAGCAGAGATTATCCCTGGCCCTTCCTCATCAGTAAGTATTTGTTAAGTATTTCATTGATGTCACCTGTTTTCTTTGTGTGGCGGTATTTGTGGGATGGGGGGAATAGAGTTCGTTTTTAACAGGTAAAATGTTACTGTTGTTTTGTGGTTTTTTAACCCTTTAAGGTAGGGTCTCTGTCCCCCAGGCAGGAGTCCAGTGGGGCAACCTTAGCTCACTGTAACCTCGAGCTCCTGGGCTCAAGCAATCCTCCCTCCTCAGCCTCCCAGGTAGCTGGAGACTACAGGCACACACCACAACACTAGGCTAATTTTTTTAATTTTTTGTAGAAACAGGAGTCTTGCCATGTTTCCCAGGCTGGTCTTGAACTCCTGGGCACAAGCAATCCTCCCATCTTGGCCTCCCAAAGTACTGAGATTACAGGCATGAGTCACCACACCAAAGAGTAACGCCCAAACGTTACTCTTTTTCATGAGCCGGAGATATTATTCAGGCTTGAAACAGAAGGGCTTCCCCAGAATGTTACTTTTACCTTGCCATGTAAAAATAACATTAAAACTGCCTTACATTATAAGATGTGTAACAATTTACAAAACAAGGTGTGGTAGAAAGGATATTGGAGTCACAAGGCCTAGATTTTCATCTTGGCTCCAACTCTTAGATTTGTAAGATTTTGGTCAAGTTACAATGTGTAATATCCTCAGTTTCAATATCCCTAAAGTGGTGATGCTAATAGTTATTTGGAAAACCAAGTGAGAAAATGTATATGAGATCCCAAGCCCTCAGATGCTCAACATTACTAGTCATTAGGAAAATGCAAATCAAATAATGAGATACCACTAAACACCCACTAGGAGGGTTACTAACAAAAAAAAAAAAAAAAGGAAAACAAATGTTGGAAAATAAATGTTGGCAAAGAAGTAGTAAAAAATGAAACCCTTGTGCATTGCTGGTGAGAGTGTAAAATAAGGCAGCTGCTGTGAAAAAGTTTGGTGGTTCCTCAAAAAGCTAAATACAGACTATGTTCTAGCACTTCTGCTCCTGAGTATATACCTAAAGGAATTGAAAGAAGAGATCCAAGCAGATAATTTGTACAACCAAGTCCATAGCAGCATCATTCACAATAGCCAAAAGATAGAAACAACGCAAGTATTCATCAACAGATGAATGGATAAAATGTGATATATCCATAAAATGGAATATTATTCATCCATGAAAAGAAGTAAAGTTCGGATACATGCTCAACACGGAAACCTTGAGAGCATTATGCTGAGTGAAATAAGCCAGACACAAAAGGACAAAAGTAGTATGATTCTACTTCTGTGAGGTACTCAGAATAGGCAAATTAACAGAGACAGTAATCAGATTAGTGGCTACCAGAGGCTGGGGAGATGGGTGAGAATAGGAAGTTATTATTTAATGCTTACAAAGTTTCTGTGCAGTATGATAAATTTTTGCACATAGATGATGGTGGTTGCAGAGCATGATGAATGTAATTAATGTCACTGAATTGTACACTTTAAAATGGTAAAAATAGTCCAGGCATGATGGTGCATGCCTGTAATCTCAGCACTTTGGCAGGCCGAGGCAGGCAGATCACTTGAGGTCAGGAGTTCGAGACCAGCCTGGCCAACATGGCGAAACCCTGTCTCTACTAAAATACAAAAATGACCGGGTGTGGTGGTGCACACCTGTAACTCCAGCTACTCCAGAGGCTGAGGCACAAGAATTGTTTGAACCCAGAAGGTAGAGGTTGTAGTGAGCTAAGATCGCGCCACTGCACTCCAGCCTAGGTGACAGAGCAAGACCCTGTCTCAAAAAATAAATAAATAAAATGGTATAAAACGGCAAATATTGTATATATTTTATCGCAATAAAAAATACAAAAAAGTAATTGGGTGGATTTAGACCAATATTGCATTCAAAAATCAAGTACAGATTTGGCAATGGTATTTTTCTAAGTGACTATATTTGGTGATTAAACTTCATTTTCCAAGAAATTAAGGTTTCAAGGTCTGGCACATTTGCATTCAACTCATGTGTGCTGAGGTTTCTTCTGGCTCATGTTATCCTTCGAGGCACAGAAACATCATCAACAAAATCCTGCTGTCCCTGCACGACATTCTCTCAGAGCCACTTCTAGGTGCAGATTACTGCTTAGTCTTAGAAAGGATAGTAACAGAAAGAACATAGTGAGGGAATGAATCAGAGGAGAACACTCAGTGAGCGCCCTTAATGCCAAGTCATTTGTGTGTGTTCTTGGTCCCTCCGTTAAGCCCAGATTCTACCCTCTGCATTCTTCTTAGATCCCTTGATCAGAATTAATTTCTCTACATCTGATATATCAAGGCTCTTTATGGCATTTCTGCAATCTATGCCATGTAGGCTTACACAGGCATGCAGTTCATTTAGCATGAGGACCTAAAGGCAGGAGCCTTTCTCTTTCCCTTTCCCTTCCTCCTTTCGTCACCCCACTCTCACTCCCACCCATCTGCCACAGCCTTAGAAAATGTTTGCCATGACTACTGCATGTCCAAGCTCTATCAAATCTGACAGCAGAGTGGTTTTGCCAATTATTTTTTCTCACAAATAATTGCCTTTTATCTATTTGATTTACTGCAAACTCAGTTGTTATCAACTCCTACCCACCCCCAAGACATCCACTCATCACCACTACAAAACCTCAAGCATAAGCACACACTGACAAATCCTAAAAAGGATAAGATGTAAATGGCACCAAAGGAGAGATTGTCTGAAGGAAGCCACTCTGAAAACAGCCTGGAACCAGGCTTTAATGCAACATAGCAACCGGCTTTGTTCACCATATTAAAAAGGGTTAACAGACCGGGTGTGGTGGCTCATGCCTGTAATCCCAGCACTGGGAGGCCGAGGCAGGTGGATCACTTGAGGCTAGGAGTTCAAGACCAGCCTGGCCAACATGGTGAAACCCCGTCTCTACTAAAAATACAAAAATTAGCCAGGCATGGTGGTGGGAGCCTGTAGTCCCAGCTACTTGGGAGGCTGAGGCAGGAGAATCACTCAAACCGGGGAGGTGGAGGTTGCAGTGAACCGAGATCAGGCCACTGCACTCCAGCCTGAGCAATAGACTCTGCCTCAAAAAAAAAAAAAAAGTAAAAAAGGATTAATTAATAGCTCCTTGTCCCTCAAGGAGCTAAATGTCTCTGCACAACAATTATTCACTAAAAACTGCTCCCTATTGCAGAATATCTTTCTTCATTGCACAAGATTAAGTCAGGAAGGAACCATTATTTATATACACTCCATATATCTCATTTAATTTTTACAACAGTAAGGAACCATTATTTATATACATTCTACATATCTAATTTAATTTTTACACCAACCCAGTGAAGTCCTTCTCAGTCTGGCTTCTGTTGACCTCTTAGCCTCTTTCATCCATCTCAACCTAGCACTCCATTTTCCA
Organism: Trachypithecus francoisi; assembly: GCF_009764315.1. Taxonomy (NCBI): domain Eukaryota; kingdom Metazoa; phylum Chordata; class Mammalia; order Primates; family Cercopithecidae; genus Trachypithecus; species Trachypithecus francoisi. The sequence goes on along the minus strand of NW_022681431.1, from coordinate 21,483,056 downwards.
ACCATACAAAGCTACCTCCAGTGCCTGAACATACCAGCTAACTCACCTCTCCAAACTTTTTTTTTTTTTTTTTTTTTTGAGATGCAGTCTCACTCTGTTGCCCAGGCTGGAGTGCAATGGCACAATCTCAACTCACTGCAACCTCTGCCTCCCTGGTTCAAGCCATTCTCCTGCCTCAGTCTCCCGAGTAGCTGGGACTACAGGAGCCTGCCACCATACCTAGCTAATTTTTTGTGTTTTTAGTAGAGATGGGGTTTCACCATGTTGGCCAGGCTGATCTCCAACTGCTGACCTCAGGTGATCCGCCCACCTCGGCCTCCAAAAGTGCTGGGATTACAGGTGTGAGCCACCGCGCCCAGCCTTCCAATCTTCTATAAATGGTGTTTTTTTCCTGCAAGGACCCCTACCTACTCCCAACATTCTTCTAGCTACTGTCTATTCATCTTTCAGGTATTATCTCAGAAGTCCTTCCCTCTTGAAAACTTTCCATGCCAGCTTCATGCTGCCAAGACTGAATTAACTACCTGCCCTTCAGGACACCCTGGGACCAATTATCCCTCTGGGGGCATGACCCAGATTCTTAAAATGAAAGGGTGTGTTAATTTGTTTTCTCTACTAGACTGAGAAGTCCATAAGGGAAGGGGCCATTTGTGTACTCAAAACTTCACTAATTACCTGGCTCATGATAAACATTCAATATCTGTTCAATGGTCATGATCAGTATTATTTTCCTGTATTTTTGACATGAAGAAGCTGCAACTAAGGAAGTTTAAGAATGTGACCACAGCCGGCGTGGTGGCTCATGCCTGTAATGCCACCATGCACTTTGTGAGGTCAAGGCTGGCAGATTGCCTTAGCTCAGGAGTTTGAGACCAGCCTGGGCAACATGGTAAAACCCTGTCTCTACTAAAAATACAAAAAATTAGCTAAGTATGGTGGGGAACACCTGTAGTCCCAGCTACTCGGGAGGCTGAGGCACGAGAATCTCTTGAACCCAGGAGGCAGAGGTTACAGTGAGCCAACATCACACAATGGCACTCCGGCCTGGGTAACAAAGCAAGACTCTGTCTCCAAAAAAAAAGCAAAAAACAAACAAACAAAAAATGTGTCCAGAGGCACAGAGCTTACAAGCAGAACACCTAGATTTGAGCCCAGTTCCTTCTGGTTCAAGAGTTCACAATATAAGTGAATCCCTTTACCAAAATGTGTGAGAATTTCATCAAGGACTATTCAAAATGTCTCACTGGAGTCATCAGTTCTTCCTTTATGTTACCATAATATTCCAGCAGAACTCACCCTCACCATCCAGTGAAAACCCTTACAGCTCAAGCTGGGTGAAGTGGCGCATGCCTGTAATCCCAGCAAGTTGGGAGGTTGAGGTGGGAAGATCACCTGAGGTCAGGAGTTCAAGACCAGCATGGCAAACATGGTAAAACCCCATCTCTACTAAAAATACAAAAATGAGCCAGGCGCAGTGGCAGCCACCTGCAATCCCAGCTACTCAGGAGGCTGAGGCAGGAGAATCGCTTGAACCTGGGAAACGGAGTTTGTAGTGAGCCGAGATTGTGCCACTGCACTCCAGCCTGGGCAAGAGAGCAAGACTATCTCAAAAATCAAAACAAACCAAACCAAACAAAAAAACACTCTTACAGCTCAGATTTATAAACAGAATTCAAAGACAGGGGCTATATTTATGAAATGGAGCAAGGGAAGTTGAGAAAAAGATGGCATCTCCTTTTCCCAATGTTTTTTCCTGTTTCAGTTGTATATGTTTCAGAGTTCTAATGTCAAATAATAAGACCTGAGAATTTTGCTGGAAACCTTCCTACTATGATTTAAATGTTTGTTCCCTCCCATACTCATGTTAACATTCAATTACTGGCTGGCACAGTGGCTCATGCCTGTAATCCTAGCACTTTGTGAGGCCAAGGCAGGAGGATCATTTGAGCTCAGGAGTCCCCAAGACCAGCCTGGGCAACATAGTGAGACCCTGTCTCTATTTTTTTAAATTTTTTTAATAAAAAAAGTTAATCTTGTAACAGTAGTAAGAGGTGAAAACTTTAAGAGGCAATTAGGCCATGAGACCCTGTCCTCATGAATAGAATAATGTCCTTATCATGGGGTGAATTCCTTATAAAAAAACAAATTCTGCCCACCTCTCCCCCTCTTCCCTTTACCTTTCTGCTATGTGATATCTTCTGCCATGTTAGGACACAGCAACAAGGCTCCCACCAGATGCTGGCATCTCAATCTATTTTTTTTTTTTTTTTTTTTTTTTTGAGATGAGTTTCACTCTGTCACCCAGGCTGGAATGCAGTGACATGAACTTGGCTCACTACAACCTCCGTCTTCCAGGTTCAAGCAATTCTCCCGCCTCAGCCTCCTGAGTAGCTGGAATTACAGATGGTCACCACCATGCCTGGCTAATTTTTGTATTTTTAGTAGAGACGAGATTTCACCATATTGGCCAGGCTGGTCCCGAACTCCTGACCTCAGGTGATCCACCCACCTTGGCCTCCCAAAGTGCTGGGATTACAAGTGTGAGCTACTGCACCCAGCCAGACATCTCAATCTTCCAGTGAGAAATCTCAGCTTCCAGTGAGAAATAAATTTCTGTGTTTTATAAATTACCCAGTTTGTGGAATTCTGTTACAGCAGCACAAAATGAACTAAGATACTTCTCTTTTCACTGATATGGAAAAACAGCCAATTCAGTGAACTGGTTGAGCTGCCCACCTAATTATGCTGTGTCTGGAGCTCTTTAGGGCCCTTGGGGTACCTATAGAAGCCACAGTTATATTTCAAGATGAGAATATTTTCACAAAGACCAGAAGTATTGTCAGGCTTTGAAAGTTCTCAGTGGTGCCTGCTAGAAGGCAGCCATGCTTCAACGTAAGGAGCTCAGAGCAATCTTCATCTTGCCCATTGAGTGGGTTATCTATTGCTGTGTAAGAAACTACTCCAAAATCAAAAGCTTAACAAATTTTTATTATCTCACAGTTTCTGTGGGTCAGGAATTTAAAAACGACTTAGCTGGATAGTTTGGAGTAGGGTCTTTCCTGAGGTTGCAGTCAGGACATTGGCTGAGGCTGCAGTCATATGAAAACTCAACTGGAGATGGAGAACCCACTATTCTTGATTTTTTGTTTGTTTGTTTGTTTGTTTTTTGAGATAGGGTCTTGCTCTGTTGCCCAGGCTGGAGTGCAGGGTGGCACAATCACAGCTCACTGCAGCCTCAAAGTCCCAGGCTCAAGCAATCCTCCTGCCTTAGACTCTGGAATACCCAGGACTACAGGTACACACCACCATACCAGCTAATTTTTAAATCTTTTGTAGAGACAGAATCTTGCTATGTTGCCCAACCTGGTCTTGAATTCCTAGCCTCAAGTGATCCTCCCACCTCAGCCTCCCACGTGCTGGGATTATAGCTATGAGCTACTGCACCTGGCTGGCCAGGAACCACTTCTTTTTTTTTTTTGAGACAGAGTTTCACTCATGTTTACTAGGCTGGAGTGCAATGGTGCGATCTCGGCTCACCACAACCTCCACCTCCTGGGTTCAAATGATTCTCCTGCCTCAGCCTCCTGAGTAGCTGGGATTACAGGCATGTGCCACCACTCCTGGCTAATTTTGTATTTTTAGTAGAGACAGGGTTTCTCCATGTTGTTCAGGCTGGTCTCCAACTCCCGACCTCAGGTGATCCACCCACCTCGGCCTCCCAAAGTACTGGGATTACAGGCATGAGCCACCGCGCCCAGCCAGGAACCACTTCTTAAATGACTCATTCACCTGGCTGTTATTGAGAGACTTCAGTGTCTTGTTGGCTTTTGGCAGGAGGCCTCAGTTGCTTGCCATTTGGGTATATTCATTGGGTTGCTTGAGTATCCTCACAAGATGGCACTGGTTTCCCTATAGCCCATTATCCAAGAGAGAGAACAAGGAGGAAATCTCATTGTCTTTTATGACCTAGTTTCAGAAGGATATCATCATTTCCACAACATCTTATTCATTAAAAGAGGCAGTACAACCCACATTCAACAGTAGTATTGGGCTTTACTTTTTTAAAGGAGAACTATCAAAGTATTTGTGAACATTTTTTTTTATAAGTTTTCTTTGGTTTTGTTTTGTTTTGTTTTTTGAGACTACAGTCTCTATTTTGCCCAAACTGGGCTCAGCTCACATTCACGACCATCCCGTGTAGCTGGGACTACAAATATGCACCACCATCCCCATATAAACACCTTTTTAAATCACTGCACCCATGCACTTAACAAAGAACAGATTCACAGACACAAACTTCTTCCTTACTTATAAGGGGCATTTTACCTGTCTCAGTGAAGTGCCCTAAGCGATATCCCAGGTCCTGAGAAATTCCCACACATCAGAAATTAATTACTTTCTTGACTCTAACACCTATTGATGAATGGTTTGAGCCCTTCTTCACTCCAAAGTGTCAATTATTCACTACTGAGTAAAATATTTACAGAGTACCATCAATGTACCAAGTACTAAGCAGAGAAAAAATGGAAAGTAGGGCTAAAAACCAGTGTTCCTAGCTCAGATGGCTCATAGTTTAATATGAGAAAAACAGGTATTACGATGCAGTATGATAAGCACTATAATAGAATTATGCTTCAGGGGCTATCCAGCACATAAAAGAGATAACTACCTAGATTGGAGAGTGAGAAGAAGGAGAGACACATACAACTTGTGAGATAACCTTGGAGATGAGCTCTAAATGATGAGTAGATTCAGCCAAGCAAAATGGAAAGGAAGAACAGGCTAAGTGATCCTAGGCCCATTCAAAGACATGAAGATGAGAAAAAACATGGAATATTTTGAATTTTCACATTGTTTCTTAGGACTGGTGTGCAATAGAATTCAAGCTGGGAAATAGCCAGAAATGAGGCTAGACAGGGGCCCCATGCTAAAGAATCTGGAATTTCTCTACTTTAAGCAGCTGGGACAAAAGCAAGTTTGCTTTTTTTTAATTTTTTTTTTTTTAATTGAGTGAGAGTCTCATTCTGTCACCCAGGTTGGAGTGCAGTGGTTCAATCTGGCTCACTACAACCTCTGCCTCCCCAGATCAAGCAATTCTCCTGCCTCAGCCTCTTGAGTTGCTGGGATTACAGGCACGCACCCTCAAAACTGACCTCAGGTGATCTGCCCGCCTTGGCCTCCCAAAGTGGTAGATTACAGGAGTGAACCACCAGTGCTCAGGATAAATTTGCATTTAAAAGGTGACTACTTGGTCGAGTACAGTAGCTCACACCTATAATCCCAGCACTTTGGGAGGCCGAGGCCAGTGAATTGCCTGAGGTCAGCAGTTCAACATCAGCCTAGCCAACATGGTGAAACCCTGTCTCTACTACAAATGCAAAAAATATTAGCTGGGCATGGTGGCAGGCACCTATAGTCCCAGCTACTTGGGAGGCTGAGGCAGGAGAATTGCTTAAACATGGGAGGCTGCAGTGAGCAGAGATCACGCCACTGCTCTCCATCCTGGGTGACAGCTGGGAAAAAAAAAAAAAGACTAACTCTGGCTGGGTACAATGGCTCATACCTATAATCCCAGCACTTTGGGAGGCTGAGGCAGAAGGATCACTTGAGGCCAGGATTTGAAGAGCAACCTGGGCAATATAGCGAGACTACTGTCTTTACAAAATATTTTTTTTTTTTAGATGGAGTCTTGCTCTATTGCCCAGGCTGGTGAGAAGTGTCATGATCTCAGCTCACTGCAACCTCCGCCTCCTAAGTTCAAGCAATCCTCCTGCCTCAGCCTCCTGAACAGTTGTACAAAAAATAATTTTAAAAAATTAACTGGGCCAGGTGATGCGCAACTGTAGTCCCAGCTACTCAGGAGGCCAAGGCAGGATGATCACTTGAACCCAGGAGCTTGAGGCTGCAGTGAGCTATGATTGTACCACTGCACTCCAGGCTAGGCAACAGAGCAAGACCCTGCCTCAAAAAAATTAGTTAAAAATAAAAAGTCACTACTCAGTAATGTACAAAATACATTTGCAGTAAATTCACTTATTTATTTATTTATTCATGTATTTATTTTCAAGTTAGGGTCTCTGTCACCCAGGCTGGTGTGCGGTGGTACCATCATGACTGCCACTTTGACTTCCAGGTTCCAGCAATCCTCTCACCTCAGTCACCCAAGTAGCTGGAACCACAGGCGTGCACCACAATGCCCAGCTAATTTTTGTGTCTTTGATAGACACAGGGTTTCACCATGTTTCCCAGGCTGGTCTCAAACTCCTGAGCTCATGTGATCCACCTGCCTTGCCCTCCCAAAGAGCTGGATTACAGGCGCAAACCACCGCACCTGGCCTGGAGTAAATTCAAACTACTGAGTAGGAAGCTGGGTGTGATGGCTTACACCTGTAATCCCAGCACTTTAGGAGGCCAAAGAGGGAGGACTGCTTGAGCCTCAGGAGTTCAAGACCAGCCTGGGCAATATAGTGAGACCCCCATCTCTACAAAAAATAAAAAATTTAAAAACAAAATGGAGGGCCTGGCATGGTGGCTCACGCCTGTAATCCCAGCACTTTGCGAGACCTAGGTGGGTGGATCACCGGAGGTTAGGAGTTTGAGAGCAGCCTGGCAAACATGGCAAAATCTCATCTCTACTAAAAATATAAAAATTAGCCAGGCATGGTGTGATGTGCCTGTAGTCCCAGCTACTCAAGACGCTGAGGCAGGAGAATTGCTTGAACCCGGGAGGTGGAGGTTGCAGTGAGCTGAGATCGTGCCACTGCTCTCCAGCCTCTGTGACAGAGTGACACTCCGTCTTAATAAAC